>NW_026086604.1:24722500-25922500 GCF_022539395.1 Myiozetetes cayanensis
CTGGACCGTGCTCAGTTTGAAAGGTCCAAACACAGCTGGCTTAGTCAATCCCTAGCAGAAAAATAATTAGTCCTGTCAGATGTACTGCACACCTATTAATACACTCCATAAATGAGGCTGTCTTTTTTCTTTAACAGTAGAACGTTGCTGACTCATATTTACTTTATAGTCCATTACAGCCCCCAGATTCTTTTCTGAAGTGCTGTTGTTTTACTGGTATCCTTTTGATTTTAATTTTGATTTTTTTTCCCAAATGTAATTTGTATTTGTCAATATTAAGTTTCCTTCTGGTGGTTCCAAGACATTTCTTTAATTTGTGCTTAATTATTAATTTCTTTAAATTGAATTCTGATATTTGCCACCAAAGTGCAAACAGGTCGTTTTAGCTTGCTGACAGCTCTATATTTCATAATTTCATAACTCACATCACGAACAATCTGAAGAACAGAAAATGTCTTTAGATCAAGCAGTTAACACGAAAAACCCGTATATTACATAAGAATTTTCCTTAAACACTGTTACTTGTGGTTAGGCAGATCATGACTTCTTCATATAACTAACTGCCTTACTCTTAAGATATCAAATGGTGGAGAACGCAACACATTCCTACATCCTGCTACTAGTTGTCAGAATTGTATACGTATAGTCTGTATGACTTTTAATTCCGGCCACTGACCTCAACTATCAGAGTAAGGGATGTCAGGTATGCCTTTTTCCTTCCAGGTTGTGCCATATCATGATCAAGCATCTTTGTTTTTGATAACCAAACAAGTAAAAAAATAAAATTTTAATTTTTTTTTTTAATCCATAAGCTTGGGGTTCGTTTTCCTTTTTTTTTTTTTTCTCCCTAAAATACATTACGGCAGCATCTTGTTCCACTGATGTTATGGATCATCTCACCTTCCTTTCACTGGATGGCATATCAAAGGGCTGCATAAAACGTCCTATTCACCATAACATCCCTGCAAGAGTAGTTTATCTGCCGTAACCACAAGGCATTTTGAACGTGACAATATCCAGCCTGAAGTTTGTCTGTGCTACAGTATTTCACACGTTGTTTTCCCTTACGTGTATGACCGCATATTCGGAAGCGTTACCCAGATTTCCAAGCAGCCCACGGAGCGGGCAGGGCAGCACCCCCTGGCACACGCGCCGTGCCCGCTCCCGGTGGGAGCTGCGAGCGGCGCGGGGCGTTCGCTTCGCCCGGGCACCTCCCCGGGAGGAGGGCGGGGAGGATCCGACACTTTGTGCGGCTGCCGGGGGCCATGCCAGCGGGGAAAGGCCGCCCGCTGCTCCCGGGCGGCCGCTCTCCATCAGCCGCTCCCACGGAGCCGCGCCGGGGCCCGGCCAGCGCGGCCGCGCTGCGGCGGCTCGGAGGGGCCGCCTGGTGGGGCCGTCGCCTTTGAGCCGCCTACCGGGCGGGGCTCTGTAGGTTTCGGCTGAACATTCTGGAGTGGAGGGGAGCGGCGGGGGGCGAGGAGAGGCAGGGCAGGGAGCTGAGCCCAGCGGAGGCGAGCTGGGCCAGCCTTCCCCGGGAGGAGGCGGAGGCTGAGGAGGAGGAGGAGGCAGGAGAGGAGGAGGAGGAGAAGGAGGAGAAGGAGGCGGGAGCGGAGGGAGGACACGGGGAGGTGGTTGCTGCTGCTGGGCAGAGAGGAGTCGTGCAGGAGCTGCGGCTGCAGTCGGACGCCACATTCCCTCCTTACGGGGCTGGCGGTGAGGATGAGCGAGAGCTGACCCTGCTGCCGCCGCCTGTGCTGTGAAGTGTCTGCTCCTCCTCCTCCTCCTCCCCGGCTGTGGGTGAACCTGCGCTACGGGCTCTTCACCGACACGGAGGGGGGTTGGTTTGTTTGTGTATTTAAGGCAAAGAGAGAGAAAGAGAGAGATCTTCCACCCGCTGAAGCACAGTCCACTATGATCGTACTCGCATCCAGCATTGGAAGCCGGTTGGATTTCGTGTCTCAGTCCAGGGTGTTTTTCTTGCAAACCTTCATTTGGATTTTATGTGCTACAGTGTGCAAAGCGGAGCAATATTTCAATGTGGAGGTAAGATCAGCCGGATGCGTGTGCGAGCGTGTGTGCTTTCCCTTCTCCCCTTCCTCCCTTCCCTTTTTTTATGTCCCTTAAATAAAAGCAAATCCAATAGCCAACCAGCCATGTCTTCAGCAGCCAGGGCAGCAGTCTGTGTAGGCTTTCCTTTCAGCAGCCGGTAGCTAGCTCCCCTCCCCGAATTCTCTCGCCTGATGGATGCGTTTCAGCCGGAGATCCCGTTATCCCGGCAGCGCGATGCCGGGCGCTGGAGCGCAGCCCGTGCCTCCCGCTGACCTCGCCCACGGGGGACGGGAAACCCTCACCCGGGCACGGAGGAAACTTGAGGCGCTAAATGTGTGCGCGCAGCTCAGGGAAGGCTCTGTGAATGTCTTGGACTTAAGATACCGCTGTATTTCTGAGTTTCCCTAGCCTTTTTTTTTTTTTTTTTTTTTTTTCCCTTAAGGAAGAATGAATGAAAGAGCATTATGGGGACAGGAGGAAGGAAACTTAAGATTTTTTTAACGTTTCCTTGTGGTAGAGTATTTGAAAAAAAAAAAGATCTTTTCCTCATTTAAACGTAATATAAAGTATTACCACTAGAAATAGTGAAACAAATGGCATGAAGGTGTAACTACAGCAGAGAAGTTAGAAGGCATGGAGGACAAGGAAACAGTATTTTTCCAAGTGAAAATGAAGATTAAAATATAGAGATACCTAGATGGGGCAAAACCTAAGAGTTTACAGTGACAATTCAGTAAACATCCATTTCCAGTCATCTTTGTCTATGCTCTCAGTCTTCCTGTTGGGATTTTTTACATAATGCTTTCTATTAACTAATATTTCTTTACTGACTTTTATAATATTTGCATATATTTTTTTCTCTGTCCTGTCACTCCATTTGTTCTGCTGTTATTCTATTTCAATGCAATATGTCTATTTCTTTCTTCTTTTCCCTGTCTCTTCAACTTCTTAAAATTTCTTGCTATGTGTCTGTAATTGATATGTGCTTTTCAACTTCTGGTAAATAATTCTGGTTTTCTATTAAAACACTGTGTTCCTTCACTTTCTTCTGTCCTGCCACCCCACTCAAAACTTTCTGTTGCCCTCATACACCAGACTTTTTTGTTTCTAGTTTCTTTCGTCTTCTGGGTTCCCACAATTCTTTCTTTCAGAGAAATGAAGTCTATGTCTCTTCCTCTGTCTCACACATATACACACTTGCTTGTTTTATATGAGCTCTTGTTCTCACTCAGTGACACTCATTCTTGCTCCTGTCTCTGGCAAGATTGCTTGTGCAGATGCTCCTCCATTCCTAGACTGTCTCACTTTTTGTCTAATGCTCTTAACTGTACATCTTTGCCTCATGAAAGATCACCTCAAACTTTTAAAAAAGTCACTTTTTCTTTCTCCATGTCTGCTTTCATGCTAGTCTTTCCTTGTCTGCAGCCAGTTTCCTTTGCCTCATGCTGTTCTCTCAGCTTAACACTCATCCACAGCTTCTGTTTTTGACTTCTATAGCTCCAGAAAATATTGTCTTTTTGCTCCATCACTGAGATCTCTTCTGATTATAAATCTAAATCTTTTTTTCTCTGTCATCTGCACTCTAGTCACTTGTTTGTTCCTTATCACAAAAGTGCATCTCTGCTTCTGTTTGATTGTAAGCTTTCTAGGGCAGGACTCACATCTTCTCAGATGTTTATGTGGTGTGTACCATGCTCAAGTCTAGAGTAGAATTGTGATCTTTTTGCTATATAAATATTAAACCCGCAAATTTTAGAGCACACATTGGAGTTTTATCTTTCTTTTGCTCATGTCCTCAGCTGCCTTCTTTACTGATGAGCAGGGGAAGACAGCGTGGAAGAGAGGAAGTTGCTCGCTGTATCCTCTCCAGGCTTCACAGGCTGGCCCCCTGCAGAGTATAGGGATGAAATTCCAGCAACTCTCCTCCCACAGCAGTCTGCTTTGCTGGCATCTGGCTCTGCTGGAGAGACGGGCGGCAGATGGAGCTAGTGTGGGAGGAGAAAAAGGTTGGTTTAGTCAAGTGGAATATGAACAGGAGGCCAGCTCCAGTCAGGAGGAGGTTTTATGAGGAAAGAAGGGAAACACTTTCATTTTTGCCACCTTTTCCATATGGAGAACAGCACATTTTGAGGGCAAAGGCAATATCAGGAGCAAGAAACTCCGTTGGATGGAATGAAGTAGGATGTATGTGTTATGAGGGCACATATTTCTCCTTTTTGAAATATGCCATCTCCTGTTCTTTTTCCCAGCCCTTCTGAGACAGACTGTGTTGTCACATGCCAACGCTTTCAGTCTCTTCATATTTAAGTCTTTGAACCACACATTTCTGGGAGCCAGAAGAGTGTTCCAGGAAATTACTCTAGTATTTGAGAGTTGTCCTAATACAGGGCTTCTTCCTAGGTCACTCCTTTTGACCACTGTCAGTGACGTGGTCCTGGGCTAAATGAACCTGAGATTTGCCCCAGAACAGCTATTGCCATGTTCACATTGTTTGGAGAGTGCTGAAAATTCAGTTTTCTTTGTTGCTGGGAATAGCAAAAGCTAAAAGCATGGGAAATTTGAGGCAAAGGACTTGGCAACAGCAAGTATGTATTATGCTGTACAATTTTGTGTGTCAGCACAAGTGTATAAAGCAGTTGTACTTCTTGGTAAGGTATGAAAATATAACAAAGATTCTTATTACAATAAGTATGCAAAGTAGGCTTTGGGAAAGAAGTGGAGTATATATAGTTGAATGAAGTGTCACTGGAAAAAAATGCTTAGAATGGATGTAAAGCAGGGGGTTTTTTTCATTCTTTCTTGTCTTTAAAGTACAGATAATACCTGTTGAACATTATAAAATGTGGAGATCATTTATTTCCTCTCATTGTTCTGTCTTGTTTAATCCACATTCCTGATTGATAAGTAAAATCTGTGTAGTCGTGTTGAATTTTTTGGTTTATTTGTTTCAGTGCTGTTAGCCAGGCAATTCTCAGGAGATACTACTGTAGCTCAGAGATATTAAATAATAATGTTACCTTTTAAAAGCAAAACACAAAGCTAAAGTTTACAAGCTTGTGTGTACACTGCTGTTCCTTGTAATTTGGTTGTCCCTTTGTAAAATTTCTTTTGGCCAAACAACTCTATGGATGAATTTCTCAAGCTTCCAATGATAACTGAGTTGTCAGTCCTGAAATGTATTTGTGTGTGTGGTATTTCATGTAATAGACACAGCTGAGTAGGATTCAGATCATGGAGTACAGGATACAGTAGGGGCAAACTTGCACTTTGTATCAGTGAAAGCTTTGTGGTAAAGCTGCATAAGATATGACTGTAACTGATAGGTTAAGAAATCATGATGAAGTTTAGGAATCACAGTCTTATGTGTAGGAAGATTTTAGCATTAATTTTCAAAGTTCATTGATTAGCAATGGCATTTCTCTGAGAATTTGTTTCTGACAAGATGAGAAAAACTAGGGACTACACTGTTAGCTCCCTCTTCTCAGTGCTCTTTTCAGTCCAAAGCAATAACTTCCTTGAGTAAGTGTATCAGTGGAAGACTATGTCATCAATACAGAGTTTTTCTGCTACTTTCAGCTGTTTCTGTACAGTAGCAGGGCAAGATGTCTATCAGTGAGATAGCAAATGGAATAACAGTTATTAAAAGAACATTTTAAATGTACAACAGAATCAAACACATAGAAGATAATTTGTCACTTAACACTGATAGAGCAACCAACTATCTTCTCCCTACTGGGTTCCTCACTATAGTAATAATGTTTTGTATTGCTCAAAGATTTGCATGTTACTGGGAGTGTCTGTAGATGGTCCTTCGCAAGTGTAATCCATCTAGTCTGTATACACACACATATAAAACTTTTTCAGCTGGTATTCTGTAAATTTCTTCTAATGTTATTCTACATGTTTCAGTTAATAAGTATGTGTATATTAACCATTAAATATTCAATATACAAAAATGAAAACCAATGTCACAATTTTGTTAAAAAAAATGGTTATTGAAATAAGAATACCTTGGTCAGAAGACAGGATCAGCATGAATTTAGAATACAGTTAATCCCCAGAACCTAATACTGCTTAGTCTTATTCAGCTGAGTATATACCCTGTCAAGAAAATAAGTGTTTTTAGAATTGTATCCTAGTTTAATTGACTGAATTTGTGATGTGGGAAACACTAGAGAGAAAGCATGCTTCATCATCGCTCTCCTCAAACTGGCAGTTATGCTCTATTTTCCTCCTTCTAAATGTATAGACTTGAATCCCTAGGGGAGATCTTAAAATGACACTTATTTTTGTGTAAGCAGCTCTTTAAAACAATACAGTCATCTCCCATTTTCAGAAGTGGGATAGTTAAATTGCATATTGTGGAACAAAATACAGTGGAATCTGAACTTCAGAAAAATACCATCAGTTTCCTCCATGGTAATAAGTGGCTCAGAACCCCATTGTTTTCATTGTTAATAAATTTTACAATTAGCCTCCAGCTAGCTCTTGCTGAATAGTAATGCACGACCTTTTATTCCATAAGCTTTTAGTCTTTTAAACATAAAACCAGACTGGTTTCATTCTCTAGCTGGCAATTTAAAAGGAATAAATATTTGGGAGGGGAAAAAATCCTCCAATATCACCTTTACACACTTTTCAAATAATGGTCTTCATTGTGAGGTTTCTAAGCACAGCACAGTTTTTTTAGAATTTCTTAAAATGCAAGCTGAAAACTATGGAGAAGCAATTAAGGTGGTTTTGATATCAGTAGTGCCATGTGTTCCAGAAGAAATTTACAGGACCTTCTGCTTTGTTTTTAGTTGCAGTCAGTATGCATGATTCTTAATTATTTAAATGCTGAATCTCACTCTTGCATGAGTTATCAACTAAATGAACTGGACTTTTGTTAGAACAAGAAGTTCAAACCAAAATTATTGGAAGGATGGCAAGGAGTTAATGAATCAGGTGGTGAAGGTGGTTAATGAGTGAAATATTAGTCAAGAAAAATATAGATATAATGTGGTATATTTCCTATTTGGTTATTGATGAAATACAGATATGAAGAAGGCCTCCTATACAGGCCTCTGATGGGCAGGTATATCTAGATAAAGAAGAAAATTGGAAAGTTATATGTTTGATGGAAAGGTAATGGAATGTTTTTCTATCAAAGAAGGTGAATATCTACTATTTAATGAACTGAACTGGATCTCATTTGATATGAAGCAATACATGTGTATGCTACTAGTTGGTTGAGTGCATTTTCTACCGTAAAGTATAAGATTACTTTGTGCTACTAATGTTGCAGAGAAGTTCATGTATTCTGCTGCCTGTATTTTGCTCAAAGGCAGGTTGAAAAGATGGTTCCCTTTCTTATGGGTTCATAGTTGACATAGTATGTTAGACCTTAGGTGCAAGAAGTATTTGTTTATAATTGTAGTTCATCTTGTTCTCCTGTTGCAAATTTTTGACAGTTTAGTGTTTAAGCGTCACAGCTATTAGTGAATCTCAAGTCTACTGAGGAAGAGAAATAAAATGGTTAAAGAGATTTATGTAATCACCTTATGTAGTGCAAAATAAACCCACAAGAGCATGTATTCATAATGTTTTCTTACATGAGAGCTTACTAAAATAAATGCACAGTTTATTAGCCCACCAGTAAACCTTGAACAAGCCCAAGCTCTCACCATTCCATTATTTGGAAGGCGTAATGTAAAACTCCTGCATTACCATTCATTGTTTCTTCAGAGTGGATATACTGTGTTCTTTAACTGGTTTAAGATTTATGCTGCTCTTTGTCAGTTTTATTTGAATCCATCTAAAAGGTCAGTGCTTGCTCTAGGCACCTCAGCTCTGCTTATGCACTCAGCAAGTCTGTGTTGTAAGAGTTTATAAAGATAGAATGTGGTATTATATAGATTTTAGAGCATTTCAAACTGCATCTGGTTTTAGTATTTTAAAGTCTGTCTCAGCCTTCTACTTTACTGAATGATCATTTTGTGGTGTTAAAAACTGGAGGACTTTGTGCTGATACCTGAAGATCCTTAAAGAAACAATGCAACTTAAAAAAATACCCTATTTAAATTGCTTAAATCTTCTCAGCATTCAACAGATTCCAGTGTATTGTCTAACCTGTTTGCCATCCTCAAACTACACTGTTGACCGTAATCTGAAGGAGCAGGTTGAGTCTGTTTAATTTGTTATTTGCGATATGTCAAATGACAGATTTGGTTTCATTTTATATGAGGAAGACCAGGATTAGTGCTACAAACATGATTTTAGTTGGCACTGAAATGGATTTGGAAAATAATTATGATTAGAGCTTTATCCTTTAAAGAGAGGTCATGCTATTTGGAACCTTTATTTATGGGTTGCCTGGCAACTGTTCATTCATGTTCCTGCTTATCATCATTCATTATAAGCATCTTTGCTGTACAGTAAGAGCAATTAAGTGGTAACAATTTATTTCTGTGATGAATTAAAATTGACATAAATTACAGATAAAGAAAAAAATATTTCTGTAGTTTTACTTATTAACCAAAACTGTTGGTACAATGTTTCTCTGCTTATTAACGTCTGGTTTGTACCAGCTGAGGAGTTGTCTGCACTTAGCTGTGATCATAATGTTTCTAGCATACCTTTTGAGGTACTACAGCACATAGTTGATTTAGGGGCTTGTTCAGGTGTTTTTACCATGTTTAAAATCCTCTGTGAATTTCAAGATCAAGGCTTCAGGGTACAAGGAAACTTATGCCTCGTTGATTTCAGAGCTTAACATTAGGCAATCCAATCTCAAATGCTGAGGCTTGAACACACTTATTGGGAAAGGAGTTTAACATTCTGGAGTTAAAACTGCTGTGCTAGGGGATGTGCAGCTGAAGCAATAAGCTGCAATTGCTCTGAAGAACATTAAAGTCACTTGATGTTTTCTCTCTGTAGAACAATAGCAGTTTTTATTACACTGTGAAAAAACATTTATAAAGCATATGATTCAACAATTGTTTTGTGACTGTGGATGAAAAAAATATTTTGCTTTCTGTATTAATTCATTCTGAATTGTATCACAATTGACCCTTATGTAGAATAGCCATGTGGAATGGGATGTTTGGGCTATAGAGTATTTGTAGAATATGTCTTTGTAAGGAAGACTGGAGAAAATTCCTTATGGATGCATCTTAAAAGAACATCTGCACTGTGCGGCCAGGGTGGAAGTAGATTTGTGTCTCTGCTGTAACCTTTTGGTAGCAGTGCCTCTTGATTGGTTGGTTCAGAGCTTTGGAAAAGAGACCACCTCTATCCTCAAGAATGACAAGATGGTGATCAGGAGTAGTCAGCATGGATTCTCTAAAGGTAAATCATGCTTGACCAACTTGATTGCCTTCTACAATGAAACAACTGCCTGGACAGATGAGGAGATAGCAGTGGATATTGTCTACTTTGGCTTCAGCAAGGCTTTCAACACAGTCTCTCACAACATCTTCACAGGCAGACTCAGAACTACAGACTGGATGACTGACCAAATTCCAGAGAGTTGAAATCAATTGCACAGGGTCTGGTTGGAGGTCTGTAGTGGTGTCCCCCAAGGTTCAATACAGGGCCTAGTATTGTTTAACTTATTCATCGATACTTGGTCAAGGTGCAGATACCCCCTCAGCAAGTTTGCTGATAACACAAAGCTGGGAGGAGTGGCCAATACCACAGTGTGCTGTGCAGCCCTTCAAAAGGACCTTGACAGGTTGGAGAGATGCACAGAGTGGAACCGTCTGAAATTCAACAAAGGCAAGTGCAGGGTCCTCCTGCACCGGGGGAAGAATAACCCCAAGCTCAGTACAGGCTGGGGGCTGACCTGCTGGAAAGCAGCTCTGTGGAGGAGGACCTGTGTGTCCTGGTGGACAACAAACTATCCATGAGCCAGCAGTGCTCTTGTGGCCAAGAAGGCCAATGATATCCTCTGGTGCATTAGGAAGAGCATTGCAAGGAGGTTTGGGGAGGTGATCCTGTTGCTCTACTCAGCCCTAGTAAGGCATATCTGGACTGCTGTGTCCAGTTCTGGGCCCTTCAGTACAAGAGAGATATGGAGCTACTGGAGCCAGTCTAGTGGAGTGCAAAAAGGATGATTTAAGGGACTAGAGCATCTCTCCTAGGAGGAAAGGGTGAGAGAATTGGGCTTGTTTGGCCTTGAGAAGAGATGACTGAGAGGGGACCTCATCAATCAATATCTATATATATCTGAAGGGAGGGTGTCAAGAGGCTGGAGCTAGGCTCTTCTTGGTTCTACCAAGCAATGGGACAAGATGCAATGAACAGAAACTGATGCACAGGAAGTTCCACCTGAATATGCGGAAGAACTTTACTGTGCAGGTAACTGTGACTGGAACAGATGGCCCAGAGAGTTTATGGAGTCTCCCTCACTGGAGATAAAAAACCATCTGGATGCAATCCTGTGCAATATGTTTTAGGATGACCCTGCTTGAGCAGGGAGGTTGTACTAGATGACCCACTGTAGTCCCTTCCAATCCATTCTGTGATTCTGTAAAAGAATGTCCCTCTGGGACTGATGTCCTCTTCTTTGAGTTTCTGATTGTATTCACTCACCAGTACTCTTTGTACCATGCCACCATTATGGGGAACAAAGTAACTGCTGTAAGACAATTCTGTATCAATTTTCACAGATTTTCCCACTCATTTGACATGTTGGTAATATGAAGATGCTGTGTTATGTGTTTTTCCCTTTTATGAGACAGTTAAACTGTTTTCAGTTGTATAGGTAGTTTGAAAAGAAATGCTAACCTCAGAAAATCTGGTCTTTTAATATTTTTTCTCATTTTCTTGTAGAAAAAAATTTGGTTTATTTTCATTGGTGCAGTTCATTTTTGCTGACATGTAATCACAAATCCACTTACAGGTGTGAAATACAGGTTGTCAAGGGAAAGACTTATCTTTTCAGAAAATTACGAGCAGAAAGGCAGACAGAAAATTATCAATATCTTTAAAACATAGATGGTAAAATAGAAAAACAAACCTCCCTTTCAATGAGAAGAAAAATACTTTGTTTAAATGTATTGGTAGATATTTACAAAGTGTACAAAAGAGGAAATTGCTTTCTTTTTGTACGGCATCTGAAACTGAAGGTGATGATCCTGTCACATTTTTCTTTCTTACCTCAGATATTGGTTGTGTGATGCTCTCCTAGGAAATTGCTTTGACCCCCTGTCTTTGCAGAGAAACTGACAGATTGTATTTATCTACATCATGGTTTATGTTTCAAGTGAAACAAATGATCTTTCACACAATAATATTATTATTGTTACTAGAAGTAATAGAATTATATTGCTAACTGTATGGCACAATTTTGGTCTTGGTAAGTGAGGCTTTTTTTTTTCTCTCATTTCTTCTGTGTATTTAGAAAAATGACATAATTTTAGAAAAAAAAAACCACCTAACCCAGGACAGTGTTCCATTTTTTGGTTTTCCTTATTGATTATGAACTGCTGGACTCTGATATTTATGTTCTTCATTACTAGGACGTGAAATGTGAGCTTTGGAAAGGTCTTTGTTATATTTTTCACCATTGCAAATATTTTTAAATATGTAGTAAAATGGATGTGATGTAGGTTACTGAGGCATTGTGCTGCGGTCTGGAGATCCAGGTTGTGTGTCCAGTTCCATCATGAGTCTTCATTTTGATCACGTAGCTTTTCCATCTTAGTAACCTAGCTTGCACAAATGTGCATTGAACTAATTGAAGAGTATTTTTGGCCTTTTCCAATACATGTCAAGAGCAATAGAAGAGAAGTGATGTAAAGGAGCCAGGAATATATCTTCATTATTCACTTATCTTGGGACTATTTCACATTTTTTCATAAAATGTAGTAGAGGAATATCATAAAATATAAATACAGCATTTCAGTTTAATCCTCTGTGTAATCATTCCAGGATTGAATATGTTAAACAGAAAAGTACCAGAGCAGAAAAGGTGAAAAACGTGTCTATAACACTTTGACCTCTAGTTTTGAGGTGTTTTTTTTTTGTTTGTTTGTTTTGTTTTGTTTTGTTTTGTTTTTTTGGTTTGGTTTTTTTTTAGTTTTGTTTTGGTCTTTTAAAATGTAAGTCCTAAAACTTAGTAGACCCCATTGTTAGGATTAGCTAAAGGATGTCATTAGATGACTGAAGACAGAGAGTATCACATCCTCTCTCAGAATGAAAGTTGAATAAGATAGTTTTTATTACTCAAATATGAAAACAGTCTGCCTCAAAATGTTTTAAAATAAATATAAAAGTCTTAACAAATAAATAGATTTTGGATCAGATTGCAAATATTACACAATGCAAAATTAAAAATTGTTCTATTTTTGAATACATGTACTCTTAAATGGATACATTGTTCCACAAACATTCATGTTTCCTTGTTATCACAATACCTAAGCTTCTCCTTTTTTATTTGAATATTTGTGGATTTTTGTGAAATATATTAAAAGAGTCACTGCTCCAGATATTTAATGTTTTTATTAGACACCACTAACATGCAGACATGCTGCTCACATGCCCCTGGATGTTAAAAACTTAATTGTGGGAGGATTAGGCCAATATGATTTGCTGTGCTGACATGTTAAGTATGATAGAAGTGCAAACTGACATTGTTCTTCAAGGTTTCTGTACCATGTGTTCACCATATTACCTTCCTTCTTTTCCCTTTTCTTTTTACTTTTCTTTTCCTTGCTTTTTTCTTATATCTTCTTTTTGTCCTTTTTTTTTTTTTTGTTCTTTCTTATTTTGTGCCTCAGTTTGTCTTCCTACAGACCATTACCTGCAGCCAAGGAACATCATCAGTCATTATTGAACCACAGAATCGGAAAGATTAGAGATGGGAAAGACTTATCAAAAACCTATTTCTCTGCCAGTGCAGGATTGCTAAGTGAAGCGATATAGCAAATACAGCTGGTGTTTTGTCAAGTCAAGTTTTAAAATCCACAGTGGTGGGACTTCCATATTTGGAATGAAAAAAACCCCAAGAACCAAAACATGATAAAAGTACAGTAGGGAATACTACAACAGAAGAATTGTCTTCAATAGATTTTTGCTTTGGCTACTGACAGCAGTTAGAAGTTGGCTCAGGTTAGGCAATTTCTGATTGTAAGGTACGTCTCTCTTATAATCCAAGATGACATGAGCTGTGTATGAGCATAGATGGCATGCACTGATTTATAATTCGGTGTATTTCTTTGGCTTTACAGAATGAAAAATACAGAAAAGGCAGAGAAAAACGAAGGATTGATTTAAATTGTCACTCCATTTGAAATCCTTAATGTAGTTGAAATGGACTAACACTACCTGATTTTGAAATATTTTTAGATGCCTGTAGATTGATGACACTGTCTCAGGAGGACTTGGCTAGTTTAAGATGATTTTCTTGAAGTACTATTCCTTTTTGTATTTAAGTATCACTATCTAATAATAAAATTGGATACTAGTAGAAGTGTAATAGATATCTAGATTTTACACTCAGTTAAAAATGTTATTTTGGTATTTCACACATTACATTGTTAGTATGGTCACAAACACAGACTTAGAGATGCCTATGACACTGGCAAATATGAGCGATCACAATGTCCATGCTTTGCAAATGATGTAATACTTGCAAAACAAGAATCTGAAGATATTTTATGTGGAAAAGTTGAATTTGTTTGCTGATGAGATTTGTGCAAGATTGGTTGCATGAGGTATATTTTCCAGCAAGTGTGCAAGATGCAGGGTTAGGTGGGAAAAGGGATTCAGTTAGAACAGTACTTAAATTTAAGTATTAGATGTTCTTTACATGTTTCTAATATATTAATATCAGTTGGATCCCTGAAGTCAGTGAAACAGAGAGCCAACCAACAACCTGTTAGTATGTACCAGTTCAACCAACCAACCCGTTAATATATTTATCAAAATGACTGGTACCATTTTTCTGAACTCCACTGAAGTGGAGTTCACTAGTAGTGTGATTCAGTTGCTTACATGTAGATAGATATCCAGCACCTTTTAAGGTGCCCTTGGCAGAGATGCGCACAAATCTGGCAGAAATAACATGAAACCAAAGAAAGCTTCATCTTTTTAGGCTAGCAACAGGAAGACAGTCTGTGTGTCCCAAGTCATCTCATATGACAGTAAACATTTCTCTTTAGGCAACTAAATCCTGTTCCTAATTTTAAGCAGTGGTGCAGAGTGTTGAGACCTATGTCTATGGGGCTCTCCCAGGTAGACACTAACATTCAGAGGTCGTAATTTGGGGTTGAATCCCTTCCCTCTGGAATGGTGGGATTCATTACCCTTGTGTAGTAACTTGGTGCTGTTTAGGCCCTGTGGTCTGACTTGCTTGGTCTCTAGATATTGTCCCAGAAAACCATGGGCCTCCTAAAGGTCTAATGATGTCTCTCCCATCCCCTGGATAATGTAGATTATCTCAGATCACATCAGACACCTGTACTCCTGACAAAAGTAGGAGCAGAACTCCTTTCTTATGGCACTGTTAGAGCCAGGTCCAGAAGCTGTACTGGTTGTATACTTTAATTTCAGGCTTCAAGAGATTTTGCTCACACAAACCCTTGCAAAGCTTTTGATTCTTTGATACCTTGAGTTTATGTCCAGAGAAAAGACTACACACTTTTCTCTAAGAGATTTCTTTTAATTTGGTGAGAAAACAGGAAAAGAGAGCAAAGGAAAAACAGCAAAGAGAGTTTTACAGAGATAATATGCAAACCAAGAAAAAGCATTACAACAGATTACTGAAACTAGCAAGCATTGCTATAGTAAAGGAACCTTTGTTACACTTAGCAAACAAAAACTCCATACAACTTAGATGAAATACCCATAACTTAAGTGAAATACAGAAAATAGGTGTTTAAGTTGCCCCCAAGAGGAAGGAAAGAGAGATTAAGAGAAGAAAGAATGAAGAGGGAAAGAGAAGAGAGAGAGACACACAATGAAGGTCACATCTTGACAGGTCAGAAGGGCAGAGGCCAAAGGGAAGATGGACACCTTATGTGTATCTGTTTATAGACTTTGACTATTGTGACCACTCCCCCACTTTGGCTTACTGCCACTCAGTGTCCCCTTAGACAAAGTGAGGGGTGCCACAGCCAATGAGAGGCTCCAGGGGGCACATTGTGGGCAGGCCACCAGGCAGACCTTGTTGATTGACAGTCCAGCCTCATGGCTTTCCCTGCCATGTGCTCTTCATGGGCGCAGCCGCGTTGGCTCCAGGCCTTACATGTGCCTTCCTGCCATGGGCCTGCAGATCCTGTGTCCAGCCTAGCCCTTCCTCCCCCTCACACACAAAGCCCCACAAGGTGATTCTGACCCAACAATAGCTGATCTGGTGTCTAACAGGCACTACAATTTTTACCCTGTCACTCTGGTGCTCTGCACATCATTAAATATATATATTAAATATATTTATCCCTTAATGCAAGAAGCTAACATCTTACATCTTTAACCTCTACATCTTACATCTTTAGATCTCATGTATTCTAAGTATTTAGTCAGAGATTTAAAGAACACAGCATTCCTCTACTGGTAACAAGGTAGTTTTGCTTTCAACCATAAAAAGACTAGGATTTGGCTTATTTAAATCTGTGTAAAACATGTTTCCTAACACGGGGTGAACACTTATGTCAGGTTTTATAAATTCAGTGCTTCTAACTGTTATATGGCTGTCTTTCCTTCCTAAATTTACAAATCTCTAAACAGCTATTTGTCACTCTTGAGGGGAAAGAACAAAATGTTAACCTTTTTTTTTTAAAGTAAGTAATTAGAAAATATATTTTAGAATAATAAACTTGCTAAGTGTCTTTTGTCTGATAGACAATCCCCAAGAAGATAAAAATGAAAATGACATTTTAATAATTTCTTTGGATAAGAGCCCTAGGCCCTCAAGAATAATTATCTGTGTTTTCAAGTACTTTTGTTATGTAAAGCAAAATGTGCATTAATCCAACAGAAATTTACATTTCTGTGTTAATACAAGAATTTTAATCTCATCATAGGCAGGTATGTAGTTTCACTGATTTGTTTATACTGCTTGCTCTAGGTTTTCAGAACTGTGATACTAAATGTGTCAGATTAAGAGTGTAATTGGCCAGCTTGTATTTATCTGTTTGCTTATTTTCTTAAATTATAAGTTCAAAATTTGAAATACCTGAGTATGCTACCTGATGTACTATTTAAATGAGTTTTCTGTTATCATGTAATTATAGACAGACTAGATCTGCTGTTGATTTTTTGGTCTGCATTTGGGAAGAAAGAGTGCTTATCTGCAATCTTTTAATCCAGAAGAGCTTCCTTTGTAGGATATAGCTCTACTCTATTGTTTTGCACTGACAGGCTCATTTAGAGAAAAAACAGTATTTTAGATCCTTTCTGAACAATTCCATATTTTTTCCTGACTGCCAAGAGAATTCACTTTTTGTCCCAGCAGTCAGATAAAGATAGAGTCATTGTTCTTCATAGATTAATTGCTTAGATGCCTTTTCCACTGAGATATTAGAGAAGATGATGTCAATTTAAATTGGACCAAAAGATTTGTATTCTATAGAAATATGTTCTTTCTCTAACTTTGCTACAAATAAAGATTTCATTTCATTAAGGTTTGTGGTTTTTTTAATGTCTTTATGAATAGTCCCTTATCTAAATTTTCAGCAGCAGAGGAAATGATTCTTAAGGCAAAACTAAGCTTTTAAAATGTTAGAACAATACATTCTGTGATGTTTTGTAAAAGTTACGAGTGATGAAGGACAGGGAAGCCTAAAGCAACTATAAAGTTTCTCATGCTCCAGCTCTACTAATACAGTAGATAATTTCATCATGCCTCTTAGGTTATCCTGAAAGCTAAAAATGAGACAGTGAATTTTAACTTTAAGTGTCATACAATCCAAGGGCTTTATAGGTATTAGTTTGTTTTTAGAAGTAAAATAGATAAATGTGTCATTAAAAATTATGTAATGGTGTTTTTGAAATATCTAATAAAAAAGTTGATTCCTTTTTTTTCATTTGGTACAAAGAATTCACCAAATTTTTGAAAGAAGTTAACAACCTTCTGAGTTATAAAGAAATGGAGATTAGAAGTATGCTTTTGCTCCATGCTTTCTTTCTTTGGAGCTCATACACTACATATGTTTCAGTGATAAGAATAAACTAGAGACAGTATGAAGAAAGGGAATCCACCCATATTTAATCTATTTTTTTTAATATACCTGTTATTTGTTTTCTTATTTACTTATTAGCCCAATAAAATATCTGTGTCTCATGGTCTTCATTGAAGATTCTAACTTCATGGAATTGGTCAGATTGTACCACTAATTTCATTGCATCCAAGACTTTACTCCAAGCTGTTTGAAAAGCACTGAATTGCTAAACATTTTAACTGAGGAAATGAAGAGTATGTATATCATAGAATAACAGAATCGTTTGGGTTGGAATGGACTTTAAAGATCATCTGGTTCCAAACCCTCTGCCATGAGCCAGGAACACCTTCCACTAGACCAGGTCACCCAAAGCCATCCAAACTAGCCTTGGAAAGTTCAAGGAATGGGGCTTTCATATCTTCCCTTGGCAGCCTGTACCAGTGCCTCACTGCTGACCCAGTGAAAAGTTTCTTCCTAATATCTGATCTAGACCTGCCCTCTTTCTATTTAAAGTCTTTGTCCTGTCATTACATGCTTTTGTCAAAAGTCCCTCTCCAGATTTCTTTTAGCCCCCTTTAGGTATTGGAAGGCTGCTAGAAGGTCCCTGGAGCCTTTTCTTCTCTAGGTTGTGAATTTATATAAATATATTATAATATATATTTATTATATTTGTTAAATACATAAGGTAAATATTGGTGTGGAAATCCATAGGCTAAACCTACACATAAGGGATAAAATCAGTACAAAAATAAGTGAAGATACACTATCTATGTATAAGCTGGCTCTTGTATTTAGAAGAAAGTTTAAAATCATTAGAGAGGTGATATTCTTGAGCCCCTTTCCAAAAAGAATAGTAGTGGGGTCATGTAGTGGAGAAAAAAAATGAGTTATTTTGAGATGGGATCTAACTATTTAATGAAGGGGCTTACATAGTATAACTTCTCTTATCAGCAGTAAAGGACTGGATTCCTTATTTGTTCTATACCCTCAGTCTAATAGTAATTTCCCTCATTCAGTAAGGCTGATGTCTCCACTGACAGCCATTGACTGTAATGTTTATTCTTCTGCACGAGTCTGCCTACCTTAAGAAGTCTATAGCTATTGTATTAGACTGAAAATGTGGACTATATTGCATCAGTACAGTTCTCTGCTTCATTGCTTTTTCTCATTTACACTTTTCACTCACCATGTGTGAAAGTCTCTTTTTCAAACAACATTAAATTTAATGCTGAAAATTGTGAATAAAGCATGTGGCATCAACCAGATTGGTTTGAAAATCATAAAAAAAAGGCTTTAAAAATATTTTTTGATTGTCCTCTTCTTTTTGAGCTCTCGGGTTCACATTTTTATTACTTTTCTTTCTTTTTCTTTCTGAAATGAGTGAGAAATTCAGAGTTAAAGATGAAAGTGAATATTTTCAATATATACAGTAAGTCAAGTCTTCAGGAAACTTTCCAGCAGTTTAACATGAAAGCTGTCTAACACCAGCCACAGTGCTCACTTCATACCTCTTTTCAGTTTTGATTGTCTTCAAAATTGTATTTGCTGCTATTTTTGCTACTGTTAAAGCTTGCCACTTCAAAAGGTCAGAGTACTTCTAACTGCTGACAAACACTGTTTTTCATTATATGATGACTACTAGCATTACACAATTTGCATAACACCATTAAACTGTTTAACAGTGCATAACTGGCTGACCTTGTGCATTACTGTGGCAGGAGAAGCCTGTTTGATTCTAAGACTTAGATGCTAATTGTTTGTAGCATCAGAGACTGGTAGTTCTCCTGAAATTTAGCTTCTATTTTTATAGGTACTGCAATTTCTCCAACAGGAGAAACAAAACACAGATTTTACTGCTTTTAAACTAAGTTTGTGATTTTGTACTCTTGACTTGATATTTTGTAGCATCTATGAGAGACAAAGAGAGTTGTAGTGAGGTAGGACCAGTCTTGTAGAGGTTCAGAATAAGACCTTCAAAAACACTATTTAAAAATACCAATATCAGTAATGACATATAATTTTAGTCATAAACTGACATTAATTTGTGAACTAAGGAGTTTAATTTAGATTATAGTATTTAAATAATATAAATGAATTTTTAGATGAGTATTCAGATTCTATAAATCCTCCCTTCTCCTAGGTAATCAGGTGCTTTTTCTTCTATTTTTTTGGTTTATTTTGTTTCACTTTGGTTGAGATATGTGAAATTTAACAAGATAAGACTGCTTAGTAGCTGGCTGCTTAAATAATATTTTCACATGAAAAATGCCAGTGATTGATATACATTCAATGAATATTGGCTGAAAGGGGAGTGACAGCAGGCAGTTGACTGCCAGCGATATGTACTTAAACCAGAATTACTATATTGATTGAATTTCATGCATGAATCAGGAGTTAGAGACAGAGGATGGCCTTAGAAGCTGGCAATAGAGATTCTATTTGTTCAAGAATGCGAATAGGGCAATCAACATTATTTTACTCATATATATTTATAATGGGAGCACTTTAGATCACCTTATTAATTTCTGTCCTACGATTCAGAAAACACTTCTGGGATAGAAAGGGGATAACAAGTGATGAATTTCAAACTAAGAGATAAACATAAACATGCTGTATTGTGTTAGAAATGCAGTGAGGCTTTGGGTTTTGAAAGAATGGAGGAGGTAATCCCTTCAGGCATTGCTCATTGTTTGTATTAACAGGGTTAGATTCAGTTTTGAGGTGTAGCCCCACAAAGGGTCTCTTTTAGGACAGAAGGAGCACCCAAGCCTCAAGGTGAAAGAATAGAGTCAGCTGAAGCAGAAACATTGTTACCTCTGATCGTGGCCTACACAGTTGGCTCTTGTGAAACATTGTCTTGCAGTTTGTATATTTGCAGGACCACGTTACAACTTCAGTAAGGTTGTAGATTGTGGGTGATGCAAATGTTATGCCATTGCCTCGCAGTCTAGTCCATATCTCTGGGTTCATCTCGCAGTGTGTTCATGTCACAGTGGATTAAATTTTGCCGCAAAATGTTCCCACTTTGGTGAGAAAACCAGCGGCCCCTTTGAGGAATGTGGAGAGTTGTATGCTGGAGAAAGGATTAATTTCTGTTATATGATTCAGGGAAAAGAAGAAACCAGTGCTTGGAGTCTCCTGTGCTGAAGGTGAGGTAAGTCAAGAGAGCTTTCCAAGGCTCCTCACTGTTTGGTACTTCCTGAGACTGTCAAAGAAGAATGCCACTGAGAATCGATCTGTACTATATTTTTGGGAATGGAGCTGGGATGATCAACTTGTTTAATGTGCTAGCAGCCCTTCAAACTCCTCTGGTAGCAATGATGTAGCATTATTAGCCTTTAAGACCACATTCAGAATAGTGCTTAGATGGGGAAAAATGAGTCTTCCTCTGCTTTACTCCTTTCCATTTCTCTTATATAAACCTCAGCCTGGTACACAGCAGAGGACTTTAGCCTTGATCTGGGAAAGCATGCAATTGAGAACTGTGTTTAGGGAGGCTGGACTAGTCAGTATCTTTAAAAGGAGAAAACCCAGTGTCTTTTATCACTGATATTATTAGCCTGCTCTAGTAGCCTGTGAAATACTGTTTTCAGTACAAACTGTGTAAGCAAAATCAAGCTATTGATACCTACTGTGTTTACTAATCCTACACAAGTCAAATGTTTTCTCTTGATCTGACACCCTCCATTCTTGTTTTGTATGCCAGTTCTTAATCTCTATGAGCAACTTTTCTAATGTCTGACCTTGTAGGTGAAACTGTTGTGTGATGCAGCATTAACTGATTTGAAATTGAAATAAATAAAACGTTCTTTGTGTCACATTTATCAGCTGTCATATCAGCAATACATGCAGTATTGCTGGTTTTTTTTTGGTTTTCATGCTACCTGAAAAACTTTAAAACATAGACCATAAACATGGTCTATGCTGTGTACAGTTTTAAAGTTTTGTAAATGAGGCCATAGAAAACATTTTCAATTTCTATTCTAAAAGTGAAATCAGAGTTAGTGCACTGGACTTCTTCAGATCCTCCCTTGTTCTTTATGTAAATATAGTTATTACCTTATAATTTATGGCGCTTCCTCTCTGCTTTTTAACTTCATTTCTTTATTCTAAGTAGAAGAAAGGATATTGAAAATACAGCAAGGCTGGGGACAATAAAATTCCTACCATGAAATTATGTCTGGACTGAAATTTACAGGAGTTTTACTCTGACCTGTGTGTGCCTGTGCTTTCACCTGGAGCACTTCTCTCACAAAGCTTTCAGTTCAAGTCTGAAGGGTTATGTCTGAAGCCATGAATCCCGTGTCACTAGCTAGAGTCTTTCATGTTGCTTTTGCTATGTGCTCTTTGCTCATGGGATTAGTTCTTACTAACATCACTGCTGTAGGTTGAACACTGTAGACTCTCAGATAAATGTAATTCATGGAAATATTTATTGAAGGATGATAATATGGCTTATAATTTTCCATAAATGTTTCACGTGTACTTGGCAAAGTAGTTTCAAGTCATTAAGTCTTCAAGTCATTAAGACTTATTTCATTTTATTTAGAACATGTTAAAATTGAACAAAATATCAAGTAAGGCAACACAACTGTTTTAACTGGGTGAAACTTAGGTTGGAATCCTTTGAATAAGGTGTTGACAATTTTCAAGATAGTGCCTAAGTTTAAGCCACTTACAGAAAAATGTGGCAAATGATAATCAATATGTTTAACTTACTTATATCCACCAGGTAAATATATTCCAGATCACTAGAAATATTTTTCTTACATTTTATCATGACATAAAATGAGAACATAGTTTCTGCATGAACTTGAAATTATTCTCTTAAATTTAGTCTGAATGATCCACAAGCAGAACAAGGTGTAAATGTTGTTACTTTTATCCATCCTCTTTGCTTGAACTGCTTCTGGGACAAATTATTTACAGTTCTTTTCCACTGGAGGAGGAGACTGTGAGATAGATTGCACCACTGCCACTCCATTGGCATTTGTGGTGTTACTCCTGCTTTCTTAGCCAAGGACCAAATGAAGTGTTTCTTTTAAAGTGTATGAGGTGCTCTTGTCACGATAGTGACATATCGATCTGTGATGATGTTTGTGATATGCAAGGCATATCTGTCCTATGGTATCTGAAACACAGATATCCTGAAACTGCTGTTGAGTCTACCTGGTGGTGCCTGCTGGGTATGGATATTTGATTGGGCTCCCAATAGCAATAATGCCTTGCTAAGCCTGACCCCAAAATCCCCATATCCAAAGACAGAAAATTACTATGTGTGTGAGTAAATCCAGACTTATATCACTTTACTCCCTTTGGACAGAGACCTAGGGGAGATCCCTTCCTTACTTTAAAGTCTATTTTAGTTTATTTCATTTTGCTAGTCAGCCTAGCGTTTTGTTAAGCAGTTGTCATGGCTTAACCCATGTAAGTAGCTGAGCCCCACACAGCCAGTGGCTCACTTTCCCTGGAGTGTGATAGGAGAGAGAATTAGAAGGGCAAATGTAAGAAAAATCATGGATTGAGGTAAAGACAGTTTAATAGGTAAAGCAAAAGCTGTGCACATGAGGAGAGCTGAAAAGAAATTAATTCACCACTTCCCATGGTTCAGCCATCCCCAAGAAAGCTGGGCTCCATCTTGCATAACAGTGACTTGGAAGACAAATGCCATAATTCTGAACATCCCCCCATGCCTTCTTGTCCCAGCTTTATATGCTGCACATGACACAATATGGTATGGAATATCCCTTTGATCAGTTGGTGTCAGCTGTTCTGAGTCTCTTCCCAACTTTTTGCGCCAGCCAGCTTGCTGGTGGAGCAGTGCGAGAAGCAGAAAAGGCCTTGATACTGTGTAAGCACTGCTCAGCCATAACTGAAAAATCCCTGTGTTATCAGTGCTGTTCTCATCACAAATCCGTAACATACCCTGATGTAAGCTACTGTGCAAAAAACTAACACTATTCCAACCAAAACCAGAGCAGCAATTAAAATAGTGGAACGAAAATATTTATGTGTCCACAATTCCCAAGTGCATAGGAAGAAATGCAGGGTGCCAAGATGAAGGAAAGTTATGGTGGTAGTCTGGAGGGAGAGCCTTACATTCTTTCCTAGTTGCCAGCAGCTAGATAAGGCTATCTTTTTATTACTGTATATACATGTGTCATTGTTCAAAATGGTTGACAAACATCATCAAACAAATTCTCATAACAATAATAATGCTGGTAAAAGTATTATCTCTGCACTTTCTGTAGTATTTTATAGGACATTTATTGAAACCTTGTGTATATATGCTGGAAAATATTAGTCATCACTCCAGACAGACTTTTCAACCACTCTGCCACAGTCCTATAGTTCTTTTTGAGTCTCCAGTCTGTACTGCTTTTACATTCTAGACATGCTTACTTTTTGTTTAAATATCCCACTGAGTAAATACCAACCATTCCAGTGGTTTCTATGGATCTATCACATGCCATAACAGTTACCTGTGGCTTGGTGATAAAGTCATTAAGGAATCATGATATAGCTCCAAAAGTTCTTTCCCCAGAAGGCTTCCTCATATATAACAATTCAGGTAGGGGCGGGATGTTTGGTAATGTGATCTGTGTGATTAAAAGCAAGCTACAATACACCATGCTTGATACTAGTACATTTTGTACCATCCTAGCCTCGTGAAACTTCAGCAGACATTTGAGAAAAGTTTGTACGCTTTTTCTCAGATTCTTTTGTTAGTCTGTCATAGGTATATAGATGAGGAAAATGGCGTCAGTTAATCTACCCAAACTTTGCTGCAAGAGACAGACATCATGATCTTTGGAAAACCAGTGTCAGACCACTGTGTCACACATTCTCCTATTAATGAGCTTTAAAATCCCATCTACTCTAGCATGTAAGCCACTCTCTCTATAAGGGAGTATTTACAGGATATGTGGGTCAAATAACTAACATCAGAGTGCTTAAGATATGCTAAGGGAACCTGGAGGTGGAAAGAGAGTCAAACCACCATAAAAAAGAAAGGAGAAAATGGCCTCCCTCTCCTGTGACAGAGGACAAAGTCTTGTACATTCTTCCCCGTCTTTCCTTTCCCCTAAAAGTATAAAGAAGTATAAAGAAGGAAGAGGTAATTGCTTTGGGACGAGGTGAAATTTACTGAGTCTCATGTGAATAACTATTTCTTTACCCTTTTCTGTGTCAAAAGAAGCTGAAGTGCTATAAAGGACATTTATGTCTACTGTAGGATACCTGTACAGAGAAGATTTAAAGAGTAGGCCAGTAGCTGAAAACCAACTCCAAAAGAACCCATTTCCTATGTCTTTTATCTCCCACATGATCATAATAATAATAGAAGAGGAAGCTCTATGTCAGGAAATGTGATTTTTCTTTATTCCCTTTGTTTCTACAGCGTATGCCCTCAGCAGCCACTGAATCCATCTGTAATAATATTTTCTATGAAGTTTTCATGGTAATTGTTCTTTTTTATATTTTTCCCCATGTCCACTTATGCTGTGTTCTAAAGGCAAAATGTGTCAACAGACTCTCATTTATGCCTTTTCTTTGCACATTTTAGAAATAAAGAAAATCAAGCTATATATATTTTGCTTTTTCTTTTTACCAGTAACAGTTTGTAAAAAAGGGATTTATTAACATCAGCAACTGCAAGAATTTATTGTTCATGAAACAATAGATAAATTTAAGGCAGATGAATAACAACTTATTTTCCAAGCTATGTTTGTTCAGGAGAGGATAAAAGGCCTGGTTCCTGCATTTCATGAAGGTTGGATCAAAATTAACTCTCTTCTAGTCCTTTTAAATCAGAGCATCAAAATCGTCAGCACTTTTCTTCAGCTGTCCAACACTTGCTGGTGTTTGTGTTACCATATCTGGATTTTTTACACATTCATAATGAGGTCTTCAGATCCACGATACTCAGGCTGTTCTCTGTACAACCTTGGAATCAGACCAGACCTGTCAAATCCAATGGAAAATAAATGTAATGGCCAACTGGCTTAGAAGGCTGCAGTTAGATCATCAAGAACGAAAACTCCCCTCAGAGGTTTGCCTTCCTCCTGTAGTGGCCTTTGGTCTTCCAAGCAGCAGATCATGCTATCCCTACCTGAGCTGCAAGGCTTCAACTTCGGGTTTTTTATTGTTTCGTAATTGAGCGAAGGGACTCTATTTGTTCTGATTTTCTGTCTGAAGTGTTTCAGAGCATCAGCAGAGATTTTTTTGTGATTTAGTAGTCTGTTTCTAGACATTGTTTTTGGTGTAATGAAATACTGGAAAGATGTCCCACATGCCTTCTTGTCAAGAAAAGATATGTTGATAAGAGTCAGTCACACGATAGTACCTGCACTTCTGAAATTTGATGACAAAATATTATTCTAAAAAAAAAATAATTAAACTTCTCTATAACATAAAAAGCTATTTTTAACTCTTTTGCGTCCTTAATAATTAGGCAGCAAAGACAAAAGAAATATGTTAATAAAGTGGGTTTTGTTGGGTGGATGAGATTTAAACTAGGTCTGTGGTTCTGGCATCAGGGGTTGCCTGACTTTCATCTCCTCAGATTTTTTTTAAGAACTACACTGAGTTCCAATTTTTATCTATCATCTTTACCTCGGTAGAATTTGGTCTCAAATTCTGTATGGTTTGCATACATGCAATTGCCAGAAGGGAAGCTGATGCAAAATTTTGTGGAACTTCTGTTTATGAACTTTAATTTGAACACGGAGGATCTCTGTGGGAGTATCGAAAATCAGAAGACGTCTACTATGTCAACTCAGCCCTCCTACATTTTGAGTAGCTTTTAGTAAACCAAAAATCTTTCAGAAGTGATAGAGAAGCATATTGCTAGAAATCACTGAGCCTCAGCAGAAGGTGGGATTGGCAGTTACAGAGAAAAAAATAAAGGGATTGGTCCATACTAGACACAGGGTTCTGCAACCCTAAGAGGAGTGGATATTGGAGGTAACTGGGGGCTCTACAAGTTCTTCCAGAGCAAGCAGTCAGAGATACTCTTCTTCTCTTTTCAGGGTTACCACACAGAAGTCATGTGGTTCTCTCACTTATGCACTTGTGGTCTCATATTGTAAATTTTCCCATTAGCACCTATAGAAAGCTCACTGTGGCTTGCAAAGGCTATATATATACATGTATATATATAGTACTATGTTGTACTAGTGTGATGTCAGCATTCCACAGAATCACTTTTTCCAATAAATGTGGGAATGTGCTAGATGGAGTGGTTTTATATGATTTCTGGCATAAATATGCTTAGAAATGAGGGGAAAAAAAATCAAGAACTTTACTTTAGGAGGTTGCAAAGTATAATTTATTTTAAGGTTTATGCTTCATATATCTAATAACAACATGACCAGGACCTTGATTTACAAGTGGCTTTGGGTAATAAAATATGATGATGTTTAATAATAGGTGCCTGGAGAACAAGATACCAAGGAACAGCAATACACAGCAGGAAAAAAAAGAAAGAATACTAGTTATGAAGTTAAGCTGATCTACTATAAATATTTCAGAATAAATTTTCATTTTTTCCTTCATAAAGCATACAAAAATGTTGATTTCCTGTTAGTGAAAAACATTTAGCAAGAAATAAAACAAACCTTCAATAAACACAGTTCAAAAGCATTTTTCCTCTTTGATGTATTTTTTTACATTTTTGACTGCTATTTTTTGTGTTAGATAATAAATATGCCTGTCTTTTTAAAGAATGATGAGAGAACTCTGAAAATCAGTATTCTATAGCAATTGTACATAAGAAGGTAAAAGAAATCTAAGCAATAAATCTTATTTTTGTGTTAGGATTTCATTTACCCCTATAACTCTATTTTAGTAACAACAATGGCTTCTAAAGAGAACGTGTCTTTAATAATTTGCCATCTGCAATGTATAGAATAGTCAAGTTGTTTGAAGAGCATCAATAGCTCTTACTAATAATGGGAAGATTAATACTTCTTTCATGTGAAATAATAGTTATAGCAGTCCAAATAGGAACTGCTTAATGACTCATTTGTCATCTAAGTCTTTCAACGCAGTTACAACAGATGCTTTTATATCCTTATTTTGTCTTTTTTTTTTTTTTGTAATTTATTTTATTATACCTATTGTTCACTGCTGAAATGAGCACGGCTGCTCAGCTGATGCCGTTCCTCATAGGCTCTCTCTGCAACGGAGGCAGTGGGGGATGAAGCTGCATGTAGGTCTCCATGGCGACCTTGGTCTTGGCCTGATGCCTGCAGTCTGGCCTGCTCACAGAGCGCTGTACCCTGATGAATTATTTAGCTATGCTGAAGAAAAAAAATATGTCAACAGGCTCCTAGTGAGTAACTGAGGAGAGCAGTAAGGTGACATCAGTCGGCTTATACCAATGTGCTTGAGGGTTCTCACCAGCTAGCAGAGGGATTTTTTTGCTCTTGCTCTTCTTAAGGCTCTGCTATTTATCATTGTCCATATTGAACACCCGCATTTTGTTAATTATTGTGGATGGAAAATATAATAATAATATTTGTGTGACTGGACAGTCTGTTTTTCCTCCGTTGATTTTTATTTATGTTCAGTTTTGTTCTTCCATTTTTAGCAATACACTTCCATGGGAATTTTGACAAGAGTTTGAGAATATCATATACACTGAATTATTAAGCTGAGAAATAATTTTTTCCTAAAATTACTGTGTGTTTCGGTATATTTATATGATTGTATCTGTTTGTTAAAGAGTATTTGGTAGTTGCCAGTTGTTTCTGATAGTGTTAACTGACCTTTATTCTCTTTATGCATTGTTATTGCACTTGGTTGCACATATTCAACCCGAAATGCATATATGCAGTTTTGGCTTTTGGGGCCAAAACTGCGGGTAAGGAGTTTAAGCAGAATAGACAGAAGTTATTGTTATTTCTAGCAGTATTATCTGCTATGAGTATAAAGAAAATTTGGAATATTGGGGGAAGAGGTAACGTATCTCATGTGCACTGTTTCGTTTGGCATCTCAGACTTTAAAGACCAATTTTATTAGTTAGCCTGATTTTTAAAAGTTCAGTCTATAAAGAATTATTCCTTTGCATGTACATAGGGCAGAATACTTTTACATGCATGTGTATGACTCAAAAGCCCTCTATTTCAGAAGAATTCATAATTTTCTTCCTAAGGAAGAGAGATTATTTCATATTACCATTGACTTAATATCTTGTTCATGTCAGTAAAGTGAAATATTTAAAATAGTTTTTACCCAGGACCTAGTGTATTTTTGCATGCTTTTGAGCAAGACAATAGCTCACCCTATGACCCATCCTTGTATTACAGCACTAAGTAAGGATTATAAATGAGCTGTTTGATGGGTTCAGTGGTGACCATGTCTGTGTCAGGGGGTTGAAGTTCAGGTATATTTTTTGGTTAACTGACCACCTCCTCTCAGTTTTGACATGGCAACATGTAATTGACCTTGTGCATGAAATCTGAACCTGCAGAGGGAACGTTCCCTGCTTGACATACTGTATAGTTAGTCTATGTGAGTCTTGAAGTAACTCAATGAAATGCTACCAGCGCTACCCCTCATCATCAGTGGCTCACAAAGGAACCAAACCTTTACTCCATTCGCCTTTGCAGCTTCATCCAACAAGAAAGATCCTCTTCACATCTCAGTCAGATTGTAAATCAAAGTCAGGACTCAAAATGAGGTGTCTGAGCTTACTCTGTTCCTTTGCACTCTGCTTTTGTTTTAACCAGCAGTTACGTCAACTAAACTAAAGTTATTATAAATAAAAAGCTGCATGTTAATTATTAAGTCCTTATTTTGAAAGCAAGTAAGTTAGTCTAATAATCTCATTTTGCCTTGGGACTCACATTTCTTGAAAATGCAGCATGGAATAATTTGCTAAATGGAAAATTTTATCTCCTCTACATTTCACAAAGTCACATGTCAAAGTCTCCTGAGTGTAGCTAACATCTTTGCATCTGCCAGCTGCAAATAAAGATGAATTAGTAAATACAGAGCTCAGTTATAGTCAAGAGAATACAAGAATGTGAAGACCTTACAAATTCACTGTAAAGATACACAATATAATTCAAAGACAGACAGCTAATGATAAAAAAAAAGAAATTATCATTTTTTTATCAGACAAACATACCAGAGTAATAAAACATTACAGTGAAAAAGCATTGGTGGATTCATTGCGAAAAAAACCCCACAGATTTCTGACTATGGAAAATTATAAAGTCCACATTTTCTGTGAATAATCAACAAGTACTCTTCTTTTTCATTAAGGTTTACCTTATCACCTTTATTTTTCTTCATTTATAGGAATATTCATTATTCTTGGGGGAACTGGTTCTGAATCTGGGTGTAGTGCTCTACATAAGACTGTTAGGTGTTTAATTATAGCTGAAATCTGGAGTTTACGTAGTCCTTTCTTTTAGATTGTATTGTTTTTGACAGGTGGAACGTCTGGGTGTTGTTATTAACATGGATTATATTTATTCTCAAACAATCAAACATGTAAGCTTATACTTAGTTTCACTTAAAAAATCTTACAAAAATCACTACTTCAAAATTTAAAGCATCTTTGTAGAAACCATCAAAAACCAATTGACTGGGTATTAAATTAATTCCCTGAAATAACATTGCAGCAGTACAGATAAATATCCCATATGAAATCTCATTAAACTGGTCTCATTAACATTAGTTAGACATTTTGTAATTCTAAAGAAGGTCCTGAAAATTTGGAATGGACTCTTTTTGGTTTTCAAGTAATAGCATGTAAGTAATACATTTTATTTTGCATATTTTTTTTTACAGTATCAATTTATCAGTGTTGGTCCTTTGCATTAATCATCCAAGGTGATGGCCATCTTGCTACTATCATTGCCCAAAATAATTTAGGATCATTTGATTACAAATTAACCTTTGATTACAGATTACAGTGATTTATGAGATATGTCCTATTTGTCCAGCTCTGACTTTCAAGATAACCTGGTGATACCTGGTAGACATGTAAAAATGAATTCCACCAGCAATGTAGTGTGTGGGTTTGGCTGTGACATTTCAGCATTGCTTTTAGTAAAACTATTTTAATAACATCCCCTTATGCCATTTTGCCCTGTTAAAATACCTCCATTTCCCAGTGAACCTAGTGAGGAAAGGATTTCAATCTCTTTATCTTTGCTGTTTTAAAAATTTGAAAGTCATAGTCAAAATACTTGAATCTGTGTTAGGTTTATTGTTGAATGGCTCAGCTATGTTTTAAAGTGAGGTGTAGAACCTCTAATGAGTAGGCTTTAAAATTTATCATACAATAGTTAAATGTATTAATCAATGTTCTAGGTGTATAATGTGGTATTAAATTAGAATATTCTTCATGCTTTTTCTTATGTTGTCTTCTGTTACTTAAAACAGAAGTGTCCAGAGCAAGGAGGAATGGTATTTTAGAGAAGCATTATGAGGCTTTTACATCTTTAGTTTGCAGTTGTGTTTGGTGAAGAGTTCCTTTAAGATAATGTGCCTTCAACTGTGCCACAAGAAATTAATTTTGTGCTTTGTGAAGAAAAAAATCTTTTTTGAAAATACTATAATAAGGGCAAGCAAAGTTCTCCAAAACAATTAAAAGTCTGTTATCCAGTTTAGTATATTATGTCTAATGTTTTCCTGGCATGTTTTCTGAATCAGAGAACTTTATGATAAGTCAGTTTCAATTTTATGCAGTTTTTACTGAGAAAAATGCTGTTCAAGTGCAGTGCTGCTACACCTGTCATTTACATCCTAGATAAAAGGGAAGAGAGTTTTGCCCCAAGTTGTTCCTCAGAATTCATTCCCATGTCCCTAAATTTCAGGAGAAACTGAAAGAAAATATCCTAATTAATATTTAATGCACTGTATGATCTCATAGCTCAGCTGAAGTAGAAGACTGTAATCCATAATTTAAGAGTGTGAAATGCACTATGCAATTAAATCCAACATAATTTAAGAAATACTTTTCATATTAACTGGTCTGCCTTTCAAAAAGACAGCACAATTGAGATATGGAAGGAAGAGTTTCTATTGTAAATTATTACTCAAAAAATGACCCTTTAATTCTTGCTGGTTAGTGCAGTGGACTGAATATCCTTTAACAACTACTTACCTTAATCAGCTTTTGGTATTTTCCATCTGTTGAATATTGGCATGAATAAACCAGAAAAGAAGCATGAGAGGATTCTCATGGCATGTCTAAGCTTCTGTCAAGACTGCAGAGAGGGATGGCCCTCAGGGAAAAGACGTTATATAGTATGGGTTTGCTGATTGTCACAGCTATATATGTAAACAAGTAAAATTTAATATTCCCAATATTCCCTGCACTGCTGGACTGTTCCCCCACACCCTGGCCCTCTGCATCTGCCCACCTTCTTGTGTGTGTTGCTTCAGAAATTGCAGCTGGTGTGGGTATACTTCTGTCATTACAATGAGCATGAACCTTGCCCCAAAATAAATCTGCATTATTCAGTGTGCTGTTGTTAAAAATAGAAAGGATCACCTGCAGACTAGCTTGAAAAGCAAAAGCTTCAGAGAAACATTTATGAAAGTTAAATTTAAGTAAAGGATTAGTAAGGCTAAAACATACTTGAGGAATATTCATAGAATGGTTTGGCTTGGAAGGGACCTTAAAGATCATCTAGTCCCAGCCCCCTTGCCACGGGCAGGTACACCTTCCACTAGATCAGGCTGCTCAAAGCCCCATCCAACCTGGCCTTGAACACTCCAGAGATGGGGCATCCACAACTCCTCTGGGAAATGTCACAGTTTGAGACCACATTGACAGTGTAGAGACTAATGGGGCTCCGGAGAGATGATTGGTGCTGTGGTGACTTTCCTTGTTTCAAATAGCTGGGTTGAATCTGACTTTGTTATTCATGAGGCACTTTTTATTCTTTCTGGTAGATGATTATCTGACAGCAATCAGAGGTAAAACTTAGGAGGGTTTGAACTCTTGAACTGATGACCATGAACTTGTAAGACCAATAGACTAGGTACAGATTGATTCTGTTATTGATTAGTTTTCTTGGCGTGGCTATGTTTGTTTCTTTTTGCCAAAAACTTCTGAATCTTTCCAGATTTGAGAACTTACTTTTTAGTGTCATGGTACCCCAAGTCAGCCACAGCTGTACAGCCGATTTCTGTAAAATTTCCCCTACAAAGAATTCTTCAAAAGAAACCAAAAGACTTTAAAATAAATAGATAGATAAATAAATAAATAAATTACCTTTAGTTTTTATTAGCATAAAACTAAATTATTTAGCTTCCTAAGAAAATTCAAAGGGCTTAGTAAAGGCAATAGAAATAAGAAGGAGTTATAAACAAATGCCTTCCCAGCCTTGATCCTTGTTTCCAGAAAAGACACTGACCTCCTGATTCAGCATCATCCCATGGGGCCCACAGGAAAAAATATCTGCTCCTTGCAATCCTTTCTTCACCTTTTCAAACGAGTTGTATATACCTTTTCAAATGAATTGTATGTTCCCAGCTCTGTACTGTTATGCTGGTTCCTTTGCTTGACCTTTTTCTCTGTGAGGAGGCTCAGTGTCTTCCTGAAGGAAGGTCAATATCCCCATTTAAACAGGTTCCTCCCTAACAAGTTTTCATAATTGCAATCAGGAATGAAAACCAAGAACTGCCCATCACAGTTTGTTCCCACTACACATTTATTTTCTAGCAGTAAACTAGACAGGTAAAGAAGTGAACTCTACTCTAGTATTACTTGATAGGATTGATCTGAGCATAAAGGTGCTCTATACTAGTTTATCTATTTCAAAATGTGGAAGTGGGAAGTTAAGAAGATATTACATTATGTAGAATCAAATGTGAAGAAGGTACAGCCATATCTAAATGAGAAGCTGCAGTTGCATGGATATAACTATTACACTAAAAGAACCCACAAACAAAATTTTTTATTCTATATGTATAGAATTGCATAAGGTATATATGCAAAAACTGGCAATTGCAACAAAGAACTTGCAGCAGATAATTTCAGAAAAATACTCATACCTGTATGAAGTATTTTTTTTTGTATTTTTGGCTGTGCATGTTTTTAAAATTGTTTTCATTCCCTTGCACATGCAGATAGTTTTGTGATTTCATCTGAAAATGATCCTACAATTTTGGAGAAGAAGAAAAGGTATTTCATTGAGGGTGTCACTTCTAAATGTTCCTTCAAAATACAGTCAAGCAGAAGTACTTATCTAATTAATGCATAACGAGAGTGTTGCATCTTTAACTGATGATGATCAGGTTTTTTTTTCTCAGAAGAGAGCCTTAAGAGCAGTGATCACGGTGCCTGAGAACAAGCCATCCAGTCATTGATGTGTTCTTGGTTGTGCTGGTTTTGCTGTAATTGTGTATATGTGTGCACATACATCTCACAGGGTTGGTGATTGTGTACTTTTTCAGGGGTTAGTCTTATGAATCCAGAGTCCTTATTCATCCCCTGGGAGACAGGCTATTTAGTGTCCAAGAAAATGCTGCAACCTTTTTCTTTTCCTTTCATTCATTGTGGAGTTTAGCTGGTGGGATGTGCAGGCTGGACATATGAAAGCACTTCTGGTATGATGCGATAAGTGACTGAGAACTGGGCACTTTTCCTTCTGAAATGGATTTTGTAGGGCTTGCTTAGTGTGCATCTCTAAATGAAAGCAAACTTTGTTTCCATAGAAATAAGTGCAGCATGTGTTTAAAAACTTTGAATCATGGCCCTATTTAATACTATCAAAAGATATTTAACAGCAGTATAACTCTGCCTGCTGAAGTTGCAAGTTACTTGTTGCTTTATTGCTATTCAACATTTTTCAGTTTCTGGAAATAATTGTATATGCATTGTTTTTCTGATTTTTGAAAAGACTCATTGCATCAGCAACTGTATAATAGATTAAAGCTGAACATTCACAATTCAAAGTAAGGAAAGAATAAGTTTAATATCTGGTTTTCATTTCTGATTTTTACGTGTGACATATAAGCACTACTATGTGTCTGAAGCAAAGACAGTGCTCAGATATTGAAAGACTGTGTATGGACTTTGGCATAGCTTTGGCAGAGCACCATACTGGGAATTGACTGGATGTTACTTGGGTTGGTGGCTGTGTATGAAAAAGTAAAGAGAATGTAAAAATAAAGAGAGGTGTGGAAGTTTCAGCATAACTTCATCAACACAGGCTTTCCGGGTCTGTTATGCTGCTACTGTATCCTAATGCATGTTGAAATCTTGGAAGAACTGTCTGGCAAGCAGTTTGTGATAAACTATAGCCTGTCACAAAGAAACTAAATCCGAATAGAAGACAGTAAGTCAGTGAGGCAGGCATTTCTTCTGTAGTAACTAAAGCTATGTGGAAATGAATAGTTTTCCATTCCTTTTAGGATATGGAAAGTTTTGCAGGAGCCTCTCATTTTGTTAAGTAATATTGCTGAACTAATATTGCACAGTCACAGCACAGGTTAAGTGAGAAAGGCAAGCTTGCAGTAGTTAATGCAATGTGATTTTTCCTTCATAAGCACTGACAGCCATTTCTCTAATTAACCTGCTTGTGTGTCAAAATTCTTTGAAGTCCAACACACATGGCAGTGCTTGCTATCTCAGAAAAATATATAAGCATATCAGTGTCTTAAGAAGGTGGTATGTGGTGGTAGGAGAAATCCAGATTTTCCTTTGAGAAATGCTTACATAAGTTTATAGTTGTGATTATGTTCTAGAACACTTTAATCTTATTTTTCATTATTTCTATTAAATAGAAATTGTGTATCCCCACAGTTTTATGGTTCAGGATTCTTGAGCATCAGGTAGCTAAGTGGTCAGAAAAACCCCAGAATTGTTATGACTAAGCATAAATTTAAAGCAGGCATGGACATAAATGTGGTAATGCTGATGTCCTAACCAAGTATTTGATATTTGAGGACAGTACCTAGATGAAGAACAAAAATTGAATGTACAGGAGGAAAGTATGCATGGTAAGAGAGACTTAACTCTTTATATAATTCAGGGGACTTAAGATTCAAATCTGTTTTCAGACCTATTGAAAACTTACCAAAGAAGTTCCTAATGTCAGGGTAGACGTTAGTGGAATATGAACTGGTAAATCCATCCACCTCGCAGTGTAAAGTGCTCCTCAGAGTACCAGAGTACCACTTGTAAATCAAAGTGTGAAAGCATAGTTTTTGAAGGTGAAATATTTAGAGGAGAATGTAGAGGAAGCCTCCATGTCAAGGGTATGAGTAATAACTGGCTGTTCTGATTCAGGAATAGCAGGTACTGTTTCTGTGACAATTATAAAACTGCTGAGGGTTTCAAATAGTAAAGTGTTTACCAAATTTCTTGGTAAAACATAGTGTAGGAAGATGTGGGAAATCACTGCAAGTGAAAAGAGCTTGCATTACAAAGTTTTTTTAATTCAGGCATCTGCCTGGAACAGAAGCTGACAATTGTGTTTGCTGATAACAATGAACTGCTTCACAAAATAGCCTGAAATGTACTCAGTAAGAAACTGAGAGGCTGTGATAGTAGCCAGGGCCCCACAAAAACAAAACGGATTGGTTTGGATGTTCTGAGTCAGTTCAGGTGGGAAAGCCCATCATTCAAAGTGTTTCAAAGGCCATGAAGCAGTCTAGGTTCAACAAAAGATACACCACCTTGGAAATTAAAGTCTAAGAGAAATCTAGTGTCAAATCTGAGGAATTCTCCTAGGGAATGTTCCCACAACATGATGCAGTGGTTGGTCTAAGTAGTTGTGGCACTTCTATAGTGCAGCTATACTGCCTCCAATATTTGAGCTAGCTTGTGCAACTCCATTGGCAGCATTATATCCTGCTGGCATAGGTTGGAATTCAGCTTACTGCCTATGCAGTACAAGAGCATTACAGCTCAGAGCCAGACTGCATGGAAATTCCAGTGACCAGGTAAAAATACAAGCAGAAGAGTTGGAGTCTAATTTCATTTAAATAATTTTCCTGTGTTGATGTGTCTCACTGCTTTCTGCTTACATGCTTTCCTATGCTCACCATGCTGTACCTCCCCATTATTTAATAACACAGCAGCTGAGGCCTTGATTAATACTGAGTGAAATGGAATGGATTGGTTAATCCCAGCTTCCAACAGTACCAAATCGAGTGTGGCAACTCTTCCACTGATTGTATGTTGGTATATCTGTAGTGATAGGACAAGCTGTGCATAGAAAATTCCCCCTCCCCTCCTACACAAGTCAGGGAGGTTTGAACATAGTTGTTATAAACAAGCCCTTGTGGGGAGAAACATTTCCTGTGATCAGCATTAATTACTTTGGTATCAAACTTCTTTCCCAGAATATGTCAAATCCACCTTTCCTTTGGGCTACCAGTTAAAAAAGAAGACTCCTGATTGCATCATTCTTCACTGGACCTGTCAATCAAATGTCACCTGTTGACAGAGATTAGAAGAAGCTTGATAACCATCCTTGATTGTTGGAAAAATCTGAATAATTAATTTTTTTCTGGCACAGGTTTGCTCAGTTCTTTCCTTTCCATCTTTATTACTCACTCTTTCTTTTTTCTGTTCTTCCTACTCTTTAACCAAGAGTTTCTGTTCTATCTCCAGGTAGAGACCAGTGTTGTTGGTTCTTACTGTGTGACCTTGTTCACATACAACAGTGACAGTGTTATGGTAAAAATATTAGCATATAAGTGTAGTATTCTGTCTCCCAGCACCTATCTTTGAATCTTTTTATCCTCCTTTGAGGGAAAACCAGAAGAAAGCAGTCACAGATGGAAATAGGAATTATAGGGAAGAGGGCTTATAAAATACATCCAAGTAGGAAAAAAAGAATAGAGAATTATCTTCAAAATTGAAAGCCATGCCAAAAAACTTAGTCTTAAATTGACCTCTTTTAATATAGTAACTTCTGAGTTTAGACCAAAAGGCATAAAGACCTATGTTCACACTGAGAAGGAAGGAAAGTGGTCTATATCAGGGCTGAAAGGGGAAAAAAGTGGCCCTCCTATTTCATTATAATCACGTTTGTTGCCTGGATATGTTTCATTTGGCATGGCTGGAGAGATAATTAAGGCATGCTATTTAAATTTTTTTTGGATCCTTTTACATATCAACTTAGTTAGCAGTTGTTCTACTGAAGGAAGATGTGTTACTTTTTCATTACTGATGATTAGCTATGGAATGACTGTACTGCATGAAGCCGACTGGGACATGAGTGGCAGTTTTCAAGAAGGAAAAAAACTACTGACTCATCACATGCTTTGGTGATACTAGAAAATCTTCAGTATGTATGTAGCACACTGTGCTTCAAACATGAAAACACCTTCTTCTCCATTATCCCTTTGAAAAAAATATCCAAAAAGCATTCTGGCATATGAGTGGAAATTCAGGTGGAACGTTAGCACCTGAATTGAAAGTGAGTTCTTCAAAAGCCCTGCTGAGGGCTGACCACTTACCTACAAAGGTTTGAAGATTATATAATTTTTGTACAGGGTGCTCAGGACCTATAACCCAGTTGAGATTAATGGAGCTTCTCAAATGATGAGTCCTTAAACTTCATAATCTCTCAATCAATTTAATAGGCAGGTTTGAGGAAATTCAGATGCATAAACTTAGAGGATCTCTTTTATAACCAATGCAGTCTTGTTTCTTTAGCTCTAAACAGAAAATTGGAAATAGTCTGTTAGGTAGAAGTTTACTAGAGAGAAAATAATTCTGATGAGAGATTAGAGAGATTAGATCTCTCTGATTAGAGAGAAAATAATAATGCTAATCAAAGGCAATCTTGAGAGTAAAAAGGTCTATTATGTTTTAATTCTATCTATATCTGAGGCCAAAAAAAGACACAACTTTTACAGATGTTGAGGAAACTCTGAAAGTATTTCCCCTGCTTAAACAGGATTAGATTACCTGGAGATGCATTTTATGTGTTAAGAGGTATGATTGGAAAGTCAAGGCCTCTAAGGATAAAAATATTTAATGAAAAGCAGTATGAAATTGGACTTTCTGGTTTTCTGGATAATCCATCTCTTATCATTCTGACAAATAATTTCAAGTATTTGATGGACACAGTTTGGTCAAGTGGTTTTCACACGCCACTGAAGAATGTTAAAAGCAGACATAGTATACTAAATTTGAGATTGTAATTACACAAGAGACTAATGTCAGTGAGGGGTGGGAGCAAGATGGCGGGTGGGCAGGCGGCCACGCGCTCGGCGTGCTCCTGCAGCTGGGTGGTGGGTGGTGAGGGACCCGCTCCTGCTCTCGCGGCTCGTCGTCGTGGCCCTGCATGCATGGGAGATGCTACCGCGCCGATCTGTGCAGTCAACCTCGTGGAGAAGCCGTCGGGAGCTGTGCTTCGATGGCGGAGCAGTTGGCGAATGGCCGGTGGCCATGCGGGGCCAGGCGGCGGGACTGGGCCACGCCGGGTTGGACCGGGCGGGTGCAGGGAGGGGGCCAGACGGTCCTGGGGGTTCCCAGACCGTTGTGGGGGGGTGGTGGATGGTTCCGTTCAGAGAGGGAGGAGATCCCCAGGTTGGGCCAGGCTGGGTCAGGCTAGCAGGAGCAGGGGGGAGGGCAGACGGACCTGGAGCTTCCCCGGGCCAACGTTTGGGGGGCCGCGGATGGGCAGTGCAAGAGGGAGCTTGCGGTGGCACGCTGGGGGATGAGGTTTGGGGTGGGTAGTGGGTTTGTCTGGGGGTTGGGGGGTTTGGGCTGGGCAGGGGCTGTGGAGGGTGCCCAAACCCCCAGGAATGTGGTGTGTTTTTGTTGTTGTTTCATGGGTTGTGGATTTTTGTGTGGGGAGGGTTGTTTGTTTGTTTGTTTGTTGTTGTTGTTGTTGTTTTGTTTGTTTTGTGTTTTTTGTTTTTAATATTCATGACATCTTAAAGGGGTGCTCAGGGCAAGGAAATTGTCCCTGGGTTAAACTGTAGGAAACTGCGAAGGAAAAGTAGGGAGAGAAGGGCTTGTCCAAACTATTTCAGTATGCCCTTATGAGGTTGCGAGCTGTGCTGACAGTGGCATATGCCTCTGGTAGGGTCTCCCATGCCAGACAGGTCAAAACTGAAGGGTCAAATGTGTCCGTGGGCAGGATGAGCTCACTAGCCTTCCGGCAGTCATCCTAGGAGAAGGACAACTCTAATTTCAAACCTGGGCAGATGGAGGTCGCTTAGCCCTGTAAGGCCATCCAAGAGAAGGATACTCTAATTAAACCTACGTCCTGAGGATCTCACTGTCACCGTCCAAGCTTGCTAGGCCCTGGCAGATGAACCTCAGGAGTAAAGGGTGGGACCAGTTCTGCGCAAGCTGAGCCTCACCTAAAAAATCCATTGTGCAGGCTCGAGGGTTATACCCACACTTGTAAAGTCCTGCAGCGACAGGTGAGGGACGAAACTGCAGATGATAAGGTGCACTGGAAGCCGCAGCCCTAACCCTACATGCAGGCTGTTCAGGACATTGGTTGCCTGAGTCTTACCCTGGAGATGGCAGACTCACTCGGCAGCATCCTGAACAACCAAGCAACCTTTTTCAAGGAGAGCACTGCTTGCTCCACATAGAGAGGGGCCTAGAAAAGGTGGTCTAACTAAAGCTCATCTCCATCCTTCACCCAGTTGGTTAACTGCGGCCAACGGGCATCTTCTGATGCAGTCAAATAAAGATTAAGAGTAAAAGGCATACACCTACCTCCAAAGGTGTACTCAAATTAACACTCTTAATTGATGATCTGAACACTTTCAGACTCTCTTCAGTACTAGCCGTGTAGTTAAAGACTCAGCATTGCAGTTCATTTCACAACAACCCGTGAAAACTGAACTGGATACCGCCCCCACCATGGGAGAAACTCTTAAAGCAATACAGCAGGTGAAAATTGGCAAGGCAGCTGGGGTTGACGGAATCCCACCTGAAATCTGGAAGCATGGTGGCCAAGCACTCCATGCTAAGTTTCATGAATTTGTGGTGTGGTGTTGGGAACAAGGTGAACTACCTTCAGACCTTTGTGATGCTGTCATCGTCACCTAGTACAAGAGGAAAGGAGATATATCAGACTGCTCCAATTACCAAGGTATTATTCTGCTCTCCATTACTGGTAAAATCCTTGCAAGAATTCTTTTGAACAGATTAATACCTGCCATAGCAGAAGATCTTCTACCTGAAAGCCAATGTGGTTTCCGAGCCAACAGAGGTACCACAGACATGGTATTTGTTCTCAGACAACTACAAGAGAAGTGTAGGGAACAGAACAAAGGACTCTATGTTACCTTTGTTGATCTCACCAAGACTTTCGATACTGTGAGCAGAAAAGGTCTGTGGCAGATTTTGGAACATGTTAGGATGTCCCGCTAAGTTCCTCAAAATGGTCATCTCGCTTCATGAGGACCAGCGCAGTCAAGTCAGATATGATGACACACTTTCTGAACCATTTGTAATAACCAATGGTGTGAAGCAAGGCTGCGTTCTTACACCAACTTTGTTCACAATCTTCTTCAACGTGATGCTCCAAAGGGCCACGGCAGACATCAATGATGAAAACGGTGTCTACATTTGATATCGTACGGATGGGAGCCTTTTCAACCTAAGGCGACTGAAGGCCCACACTAAGACCTTAAATCATCTTATCTGTGAGCTGCTTTACGCTGATGACGCTGCCCTCATCGCCCACACAGAACTAGCTCTGCAGCGTCTAACATCCTGCTTTACAGAGGCTGCTGAGCTTTTTGGACTGGAAGTCAGCTTGAAGAAAACAGAAGTTTTATATCAGCCTGCACCTCAGGAAGTCTCCCATCATCCCCATATCACCATTGGTGAAACAGAGCTCAAATCAGTCCAGCAGTTTAATTACCTGGGAAGCATCATCTCCTCAGACGGTAAGATTGATGCAGAAATAGACAACAGGTTAGCAAAGGCATACAGAGCTTTTGGTAAACTCCATAAAAGAGTGTGGCAAAACAAACACCTGAAGAAAAGTACTAAGATCAGTGTTTACAGAGCCGTTGTATTGTCTACTCTTTTATATGGATCTGAATTATGGGTCATTTACCATCACCACTTGCGTCTCTTAGAATGCTTCCATCAGCGTTGCCTCCCTACAATCCTAAACATCCACTGGACTGACTATGTGACCCACATGTCTGTCCTTGAACAGGCAGCAGTCACAAGCATTGAGGCCATGCTGCTGAGAACACAGCTGCGCTGGGCAGGGCACGTCTCCAGGATGCAGGACTACCTCCTTAAGATCGTGCTCTATGGGGAACTTGCCACTGGCTGCCGCAAGAGAGGAGCCCGAAGAGGAGATACAAGGACTGCCTGAAACAATCCCTCATCCTTGGCCATATTGATCACCACCATTGGTCTACCCTGGCCTCCAATCGGGAGGCCTGGAGACACACCATCTATAACGCTGCTGCTGCTTTTGAGAACACACGCAGGATCACTCTCAAGGAGAAAAGACAACGCAGAAAGGATCGCATCTCGTCGATATCACCTGGGGAGTCTTTCTGCTGTGCCTTCTGCAACCGGACTTGTCTATCTCGCATTGGCCTTTTTAGCCATCAGCACGCTTGCAGCAAGCGTGGGTAGAGCCCTTCTCAAATCTTCTCTTGCAAAGCCTAGCCATGAGTGTCAGTGATTAAACCCTGTTGTGTGAGAACATGACGTCACTGCAGAAATTTCTAAAACTAATCTTTAGTGGGGCTCTGTCTTGCTCTAGCTCTGTCAGTAGAGCTATCATTTTGGATGCAGATGTTATAAGGGATGTCTTAGAAGATGTAGTACTATGAAGACATTTTTATTATATTAATTTTATGACTTCACAGAGAGCATTTCCTGCTCAGTGCTTTTAGCACAGGACAAGACAAGTTCAGAGCCTGATGGACTCATTTTTTAGTGAAGAGCATGTGTTGGAAAACACTTATCTGCTAAAATAGAAAAATTTCTAGAGTACGGTTTTTTCTACACTTGTTCTCTTCTGTGATGAAGATTCCCAAGAAATATTGACTGAGTTATTTTTTGTGTCTATGTTTCTTTGGGTAAATCAGACTTGGTGTAGGCAGTTTCCTTCTGACAAAGATTAAAGAGATAAACACGTGTCATTCTTCCTTAATTTTATGATATTGATATTCCCTCTCTATTTAGATACATATTCTAATACTAGAGAATAATAAAAGTAATATTTAATGGCAAAGCTTATATGGAAAAAAGAAGGCTGGTATTTGGTTTATTGCAATAAATTTTAATGATTCCATGCTTCTTTGGTGCCTGATTGTGACAGGGACTTTGTTGGAAAGCATCTTCCTCTTCATGTATTTCCACCTTTCCTTCCAGTGTATATCAGCAGCATTTCTATGAATTAATCCAACGATGCAATGGGAGATGGTGCCTACAGGAAGCACCTATGCCATTGGAAGGTTCTTTGTTCTAAAAGACTGGAGCTCATGGCACAAATTGCTGAGTTCATTTGTACTGTCTTATTATTTGTTGAAGGTGCAAAAACTTAGGCTGTAGCTCTTAATATATTGACTTACAAGGTGCCTGGCATGTGGAACCATAATTCTCTGTATTCATCCCACCTTGTCAGTGTTCCATTAGGCTGCTTATGGTGAAATCACTTAATCATTTGTTTTATAACTTAGAAAGGCTAAGAGCAGAAGGTGTTATTACACCGGATAAAGTGTTGCTATGTACTGCAGATGCCATGCAAGTACAAGATACACAGTCTATGGGGACATCCTCCCATATGGTCTGTGGTAAGCTAAACTCTTGGCTGATGCTGATGCACACTATATTTTTCTGTAAGTGAATGTAAATGCTGATTTGTAAAACCTGAGTAATTATTTATTTAAAATTTATCTTCTGAATGACTATTTGAGTGTTGATTCTGGCAAGCTCTGTAAGATATTCAGTTATTTTTCTTTTTCTTGTATGTCCACTAAAATTTAGAATGCATATGAATCCTATTAGGATAATAGAATTATCTTTTTACAAATGGTATGTTTTCACTCCACACTTTGTTTGTGTATTGAGCTTTTATGTTCAAAGTGTTGCTGCACATTTCATTTCTATGCCTGAATCTTGAAATGCTTATACTACCTCAGTATAAGTGACAGCAGCTGCAGAATTTTATTCAATCCTGTAGGATTTCACTTCTCTGACTGTTTGAATCTTCCAGAATGATCTAGGCATGTTTATTTTAGTTTGTTCAGAATACGATTAGTAGTCAGCTTTTTTATATGTAGGTAGCCAAAAATAGGCCGTTTTGCCATATTCTCGCGTTTGCTATATTTTCCTCTTTTATTTTTTTTCTTAAACTAACTTGAATACCTTAACAGAAGGGTATATAAAGAAGTTGTATGCTATTCAGTAGTCTGGTTCTAATACTTTACAGAATGTCAAATAATAAATAACTCAATAACTGCTTTCCATGACTGTGACTGAAAATGGAATAAATGTCTGCCTGATGAAACATGCCATTAGGAGCTAGTTTTTAATATTTTACTTGATTTTATTATTTTCAGCAGAAACACGCTGATATTTCAAAGAAATAAAAAAGTGTTGCAAGTAATTCTCAAATTCTATTACAGTTTCCATTGACTAGTTTTGTTTTTATCTATTGTTTGAATTTCCCATTAGTATCACATAGTTCTATATGAATGGTGTGTTTTGAGAAGTGTCTTGAATATTATTTCTTGTGAATGAAGCAAATTTTTGGATCTAAGAAGAGAAGATATTTGAGGGAGATTTCCCATGGCCCTACCTTCCTTTGGTGAAATGGACTGCATCAAATGAAGTTAGCTAATGTATTTTCCTGTAAGAAGATGAAGGCAGAGTTAAAAGTTCAAAGAAAAGGTGATTTTGCTTTCTCATCCTGAGATTTAAAATTCCTTTATTATTTAAATAGGCACAGCTATTTTTTCACTGCTATATCTAGAAATTACTGACTAAGGTGAATGTGTTCTAAAATATTAAAAAAGCTCACTATGGCTTCCTGTTTGTGTTTGTTTGTTTGTTTGATTTTTTTCTTTTCCTTCTTCCCTTTTTCTGTTCTTTACTTTCTACCATAATCTGTTTACCTTACTCCCTTTTCCACATAACTTTACCTAAAATTCTACTGCCAGAATGCTTTTATAACTCTTCTGTGTCCCCAAACCTTCTGCCTTTTATTTCCCATACCTTCCTCAATTTTACCTCTCAATCTTTATTACTCCTTCCATTGTATTTCCATTTTTCATTATCCATGTCCCTCCCTGGATACTGTCCCATTAGCTACCTTATTTTGTTCTCCATTTGCAAAACCATGTCCCGGCTGATGAAGTTTTGATAACATCTCAAATGAGAATGTGGGATGAAGCAACCACAGAACATACCCTGCATGACTGCAGGCACAGCAGGTGAAGCAGATACCAAAGCTTAGCAGAGAAATGTTTAAGAAAAGTAAGCACTCCACAGGTAGGTCTGGCAAAAACTATTTCAATAATTCATTAGAATACCACTATATGCTTAGGAGCCCCTGGTGGTCTAGCGGTAAAGGCGCCGCGCTATCACCGCAGAGACCCGGGTTCGATTCCCGGTCAGGGCCACTCCCGGGCAGGTGGGGCTCGTTAGCCCTTAAAGGCAACCCACCTACGTCCTAAGGACCTCGCTGCCACCATCCAAGCTCGCTTGGCCCCGGCAGATGAACCTTAGGATTAAAGGGTGGGCTCAGTTCCGCGCACACTGTGTCTCACCTAAAAAATCCAATGCGCAGGCTGGAAGGTGTAAAGACCTTCCCCGGATCTTCGCTCGCGAAGACTGGCCATTATATGCTTAAAACTTTATAATAGACATACTTCTGCAAGAAGGTTTATGGGGAAGACGTGAAGAAAAAGCCTTTGTGCTAAGCTCATCTGTAAAAACTGAAGGGAAACGTGATTCTGTACATTTTCTTGGTCTGTGACAGCAACAGAAAACCTACACTGCTTATCCCAGAACTCATCAGCTAAAGGCGGCTGTACCCAAACCTCTGACCTTAATTTATCTTGACTGGGCTAAACTGTGGCTGATGAGCTACTGAAGAAGTTTAATCCACAGTACCAGCTAGCTAAATCTATTACTTCTAAGATTTACTATTTGAAAAACTTTACTTTTCTGTCTTTAAGTGACTGCTGAGTCAAATCCATGTAATTCAGAGGTGGACTGCATAAATGTGACTTTCTGCTTTACTTCTTCAAAGTGAAATATCCTGGACCAGCTCCAGTTTTCTACTGAAACAAATAAATTACGCAGAAAATTATATTATAATTTTTAGTATGTTAGGTTCTTTAGACAAAGTCTTTTTAAAAAAATAATATTGTCACACAAGAATTTTTTGTGAAATAACACCTCTATAAAAACAGGTTTCTTTTTTCTCAGTTGGTGCAATAATAACAGAAGTCAGGGACTGTCATCAAGGTCAGTCTGTCCTCCTTTTCCAAATGCCTTTGAAAATCTGTATCTGCAAGTAAACTGAACTGTATTTATGGGGAAACTTGTAACTGGCTCCATATATCATCCATTTACAACATATTATGCATACATTATTATTGGTTTGGTTAATTTTTTTTTTCTTTAAAACATAAATAATTTTTATATAATAATTATTCCTTACTCTTTTTCTCCCTCTCTGTCTTACTGGAAGTCAGACTCTTCAGGGCATGAGCACAGCAGTGTTCATTAGTTTATTAGCAGTACAACTCCAGCTTTTTTATTCAGGTCCTCAAAGGTAATGTGATCAGACTACTTTGATTGTGGTGTAGCCAGAAGACAGGCAGATATTAGTCTGGCATGATTTATAATTGTGTAATAGTATGTCAGACATCAAATCAAGCTCAGCCATTGTGTGTTATCTTCTGCTGGGTCGTAGTCTTCAAAACCCCCTTACTTAGGATGGGTAGCTCTTATTGTATTATGATGCAAAGATTTTTTAAATTACTATTTCTTTAGAGTACACATTGATTTTAGTTCTTTGCTTGTTATGCTGATACAGTTGAAAAGCAATCACTATTTCTAGAGCTATGCAACTATCAGTCAATTGATGGTAGTACTCAGACAGAGATATATGGGAATGTCAAGACACTGTGCAAGTTGAAGTTACTCTTGTTAAACAAATGCAGACATCAAATTTCACTTCTGTTTAGGGCACAAAAAGAAAAATCAGTATTTTCTAAATATATATCAGTGCAAATATGTGAAAGCGTATCTCTGTATTCTCTTGCTGTTTCAGTTTCTAATGAGTTGTTGCAGTCAGTGCACTAGAAAAGATGAACATGTGTTGATCATTTTCTTACCTAAAAAGGATAGAAAAGTACTGCTAAATGGAAAATATATTTTCTTTCAATTCTTTGTTGATATTTGAAAGTCTTTACTCCATTTCTGAGCATGTAGGTTTCTGAGGATATGGAGTTCAAAATGCAAATGGTTTATGAACTTGTCTGAAATTAGACAATAAAGGGAAGCAAGTCATGTTTGACAGGTAATGGGTTTGGTCTGTCTGAATGACCTCTAGTCTAATCTTTGAAACTGCTCTGTATGATGTGTGCTCAGATACTAGAACCATGATAATAAAATAGATTAGATATAATTTTCTGAGACATTTAGCTATACTGTGAGCAGTTGTTTGAAACACCATTTGCAAAGGAGAAATGATACCCTAAAATAAATGTTGCAGATTAAAAAGACTGATATAGGGCTCTTAGATCTGAAATGATTTGCAAATTCAGGATAGTATCACTTGCAATACAACTGATGTATGTACTAGTGTATGAGAATTAAGACAGTTCTTAGTTTCTCTTGTAATGCAAACACCAACTTCTTCTCACTACTTTGAAACTAAAAGGCTATGTACTTTTGCATGGGATTCATTAAACAGAATCTATAGGCAGATGTAGATATATACGGCCTCTACAGATGATGATCAAATGTTGATATGACAAAGAGTTCACATAATTACAAGTTGTGGTTCTTTCATAAGCTTAACCCTTTAGTTTTGCAGTTTGCATAAAGATACTTCACAAAAGTTTGCATAAAGATACTTTACAAAACATGGCACCTTTTTTTACAGAAGCATTTACACAGGAAGCTATAGTGGAAGGAGAGTGCAGACTCAGAATATTTCCGTTTAAAGATATTATGCATATGATAGCATGTGAAAAAGCCACTCTGTTGCAAATACTTTGTTTATTTGTATTTTTCCTCTCTTGAAGGGGCTGGTGTTTATACTAATTAGATAGGATTTTTTCTTAATCTTTAAAAAATAAAAATCCTCTTTTTCTTCTTCAGAGCAACCATAACTCTAGAATAGGTTCACATTGCACACACATGACAAAATATTCATTTCTTTCTCTTTAAAACACTTTATCCAACTCTTTCTTTCTACCTTTTACTTTTCACCCAGCACTCTGTGAAAGAGTGAATCATTGCAGGTGCTTTTGAGTAATTCTTGCTTTTATTATGCTCTTGGTCTTGTTTGTTTGTTTGTTTGTTGTTTTTGGGGTTTTTTGTTCCTGGAATACTGGAGTCTGGAATAGAATTTTATGTTCCTTAAAAGAGGCTAAAACTGAATTAAAATGTCTCAAAATACTCTGTAAACATAATTGAGTTTAATTGTTCCTTCGTGGCATTGCCATGCAAAAATATTGAGAATATTTTTGCACTAAACTATCATACATGACCTTTCCTTCTTACTTATCTACCTGAGTTCTTGAGAGTTATGAACAAAGGAAGATATTTATATTTTCAGTATTTCTATTACCAGTGCATGTGGCTGATGTTATTCTCTCCATTTTTAAATAGGTAAAATGAGAAGTGTAACTCCTCTGAGGTCATTTTGGATATTTGACTAGAGAGAGAGCATAGCCAAACATTTGGAAACTTTTCGATTGCTTTTCTGTATTGTGCTGAACTGCAAAACTCAGAAAGGCAGTTTTGGACCAAATTATTGAGTTACAGAGTCATAGAATAGTTTGGGTAGAAAGAGATCTTTAAAGGTCATCTAGTTCAATGCTCCATTCTAGCTCAGTTACTCAGGTAAAATGCCTCCTACATGAGTGGGACTGAAGCCTTGCTTAAGAAAGACTATTTGTATCTACCCCTCAATGAGATGCGGGTGTGAAACTGTTTCTTTCCCTCCAGGTACCACAAGCAAATCTTGAATCTTTCCAGTGACCTATACCAGCCTTAGAGCACAACTGTTTCTGCAGTCTCTGTGCTGTTACTAACCTTCAAGCTTTCTGCAGGAAATTCTCAGCTTCTTAAATAGACCCATTGAGTTAGATAACATCAATTACATTCTTAGTAGTTAAATATATGCTTGAATTACAGCCTAATGAAACATGATAAACTATATCTACAGTACACAATTCTGGACATTATTAAGATACAGTTAATGAAGATAATATTTAGAGTGTTCAGAGAACTGTTTAGCTTGGGAGGACTACCAAGGCAAAATCATTTTATAACATGCTCATAATTGAGCACTACTCGTGATTATACCTATTTGAGTCTTAATAGGCATGCTATGCTGAGGTATCTGAAGCTTATATTCTAATTAAAACTTCTGAAAAGGTCTGACACTGAGAAATACAACTATTTAATAACCCAGCCATCTTCTTGATCTATTTAAAAACACTTTGCAGCTGAAGAATGGTTTTAGGAAAGTCAGCCAGGGCTTATTACTTACATGATTGATGTTTTAGTTGTTGACCTTGAGCACTCCGGCTTAGTGCTACACCTTTAATTACACAGCCAAGTGCTGCAAAATGCAGGTGTTTGATTAGGTAATCAAGAATGTAACCTCTGACTACCTAAAATATTATGAAAGGTAGAGGTTCTTTTTGTGCAGTCAGAAAGATTAACTGCCAAAACTTAATTCTCTGCTAACGCAGATGATAGTTTACCTGTAAATATTATAAATGAGATGTTGATTTGTGATGAAGAGGTAAGGTCTCTATTGTGCTTCTATGGCTTTTAAAAATATGGAAAAGTAATTAAACCACTAATTCAAGAAGACATTAAAAAAAAAACAAGTTGGGTTGTCATCATTTGTATCCTCATAAAGCCTGGATTTATTCAGGAAGTGAATGTAGTTCTAGCCTTGTTCTTTACTTGGGGAACACAGTCCAAGTGTGGTGCAGCTGCTTGACTGCATTGTGTCTCCATGTTTTCTGCCTGTCTCCCTTCTGCCACAGGCTGACTGTGGCAGCATCCATCCTGGTAGCATTGTCCTGGATGCTCTGCTATCCATAGTTGGGCAATGTGATCCCAGCCCTTAGTGGTGATGCTCTGTATCAAGAGCAGGTGACAAATTGTTACTCAATTTTATGCCCAAAAATATGCATCTGTTTTTTAATGTTGCTTAAGCTATGTCATTCTTAGTTAAAATACATCTGCCCTTTATTCATGATGAGTTTTTAGAAATTGAAAATGGCCAGTGTCTCCAGAACGTAGTGCTTCGCAGTGATTACAGGAGCATTCTCAAATACTCAGTCACCTCTGGCAGCAGCTGCTTGTGCTGCCTGGCTGGTGTTACTGGCCTTCAAAAAGTGTGCAAAGACATTTTTTTCAAACAGGCACATGGAGGTTGTATCTGCCTGGAATTTGAAATAGATTGCAGATATGTTTTAATAAGTTTATAGGATTTATAAATATTATCAGTCGAATAATTATTTTAAATAAAAATAGTTATAATGTCTTTACTGGTGAGGGCAGTAGTCCAAACAAGTTATTCTTGCCATAGTTTCCCTTGGCTATATGCAAACTGAATCAAGATTACTGGGGAAAATGTGAGAGAGAAACAAGCTTTCTGGATCCCATGGTGACAGCTTAAAGGGGCTAGAGGGTGGAGTGGCACACTTCTTTATAATCTTGTTACTTGTAAACTGGTAAACACCACTGAAATACAGTAAATGCTGAACTATGAGGTGCTGTTTTCACAAAAACACTTTTTGAGTTTGAATCATCCCTTAAAATTGACTATGCTCACTGCTTCAAGAAGCACATTTTGCTGGGCTACATTCATTCTGTGACCAGATGATGGCTAAAGCTCTACCTGGGCTTGGAGTGTTTTGGGGTGTTTATTTCTCTGTGTGTCTGTCTGTCTTTCAGTCTCATTTTGAATATTATTGCTAACACTGTAAGGGTTAACTTTTCTACAAGGAAACTATTGCCCTGTGTGGGAAGATGTGAGAGAGAAAAGCAGTGCACTTGACATTGATTCACTTTTGGAACTGTGTGGATATTCTCTAGGCAGAACCATTTACTCTGAACAGCTGTCTGGCCAAAAATCCAGTAAAAAATGACAGGAGCATTAGGGCAAAAAAACTGCCACTGAAACATCAGAAGTAAGAACATTTTAAAAGGAGCATGCCTTGTAGACAAAGAGGGCTGCTTTTGCCCAGAAATGGAATATGAATGGAGAAAATGAACTAGCTTCTGGATATGCATAAAGTTCATTAGAAGTTTCACAAGTAAAATTGCATTCCAGAAGTTGTTGTTTCCTTGATGAGATTACTTTGCCCACCTACCTCATTTTTTTTCCTTTTTTCTTTTCCTTTCACATTTTTCACTCATTTTCAGATCAACAACATTTTTGTTTGTTTTAGAAATTCCGTTGCTGAAGCTGATTTCTTTCTGTCTCTCACATTTTGTTCTTTAAAACTTAATGATGAGCCAGTATCTCTGTTACAGCCATGTGTTTTGTAGGAGAAATTTATTCAATTAACTATGTTAGGCAGCAGGCTTGAAGGGCTATTCCAGTGTTGAGGCAGCTGAATCTGAGGATTCTGTTCACCTGAAATAATGTCAGATTAGAATTTGCATTGAGACAACTTAAACAGAGGGAACTTTATAACATATAAAGTATACATAATTCTATCAAACAGACTAACTTTCAGTGAGAAGAGCAGAGCTGAACTAAGCTGTGATACAGGGCCTTCTTTTGACATTTTTATCAAGAAAGAACAATTTAAAATATCTTTTTAGGTCCCTTCCCACCCTAAGCATTCTATGATTCTGTGTTTCTATGATTCGAACCAATCCACTGAACTCACAGGAAATCTAAACTTTTTGGCTGCACTTAAATAAGAAAAATAACAATATTTGGATACTGATATTATTTACAGGAATTTATTTATTTATTATTATGTGGCAATAGACTATCACATTTCTTTAATGTCTGTGTAGATATTAAAGAATTTAGAATTTTCATAATGGAAAACTGAATGCTTGGATAAAGGGATGTGTTTCTTCTCAGCAGAACCTAAAGTGTTGGCTACTGGAACATTATTTTGCATATAGTTTGCATATAGACTGTGGTTCAATTAAGTATGAATCAAGTGGAGTTTGGAAGTGAAGTTCAGACCTCTCAGAAGAAGCAAATGAGAAAAAAAAATATTTGTCATATTTTGTCTCTGGTAGAATTGTGGCCTTCCCTGATTTGCAATAGTAAATCTGTACTGGAAAGAAACATTGTACTAATGGGAAAAGTAAGGGTGTGGACTTCAGCCAGATGTCATTTTCTCATTTGCTTTTGTGCCCTGCTTTTGCCTTTCTCCTGTTACATAAGAAGATCCTTTTCCAGTGCCTGCAATTAGATTCTTACTACTGTCAAGTGTTCCTACCCAGTTATATGTAAGGAAATTAGCAGGGCTACGTCAGAGAACTAGTGCTTCTCATTCTGCCATGCATCAGTAGTATTTGAAGCAAATTGGAGTGGTCTGTCTCCTTCTCAGAAAAGATGTTGTCTGTATTCAGTAGCTGTTTCTTGAGTGTAGCATCTGTCCCAGATAGGAGCAGTATCTCTAACATCATTGCTCATGCAAGTGGGTTTAAGTTCGGAAAAAGACAGATAGGCCGCAGAGTTACTTTGTTCTTTCACAGGAGTAGAAAGATGCTCCAGGTGCATCTTAGTGCATTAGACCTACTTAAAAGGAGTGCTAATAAATCAATTCTCACTTTTAGTGTAGGTGCTTTACACTACTAAAGAGGAGAGAAAAATAATGTTAACACTAAGAAACAGTGTTGTAGGAAGACAAATTGATGTCGGAATTGTGGGACTGTGGCATACATGCAACTGCTTTTAACATTGTATTTGGAAGCTAAGACTATTTCTAACTCAGATCCATGGTGTGCAGGTTAATACGGGTACATTATATTTTTTCTTCTGTAACAGGAATTTACAATTTCTAATCTTGCAAGTGCTTAAGGGTACAAGGAGAGTGTGCTGCAGTTCTATTAAATGAGATGAGAATGGATTTTATAAGGTTTAAGACTTTGAATTTCTGTAGATCATACATTTCAATATGTTATGCTAAACACAAGCAATAGAGATTTACCTGTAATTAAACAAAGTCAGAATTCAAAACCTGGTGTTGCTGTAGTAGAGTAGACTTAATTAATGAGAGCTGAAAGATGAACATTTGCTTTTTCAACTAAGAAGGTAAAGTTTTCTCATGCTTAAATTACAGCTTTTAATGTAATTAATTAGGTAGGCACTGTATTTCACTATTTGTTCTGAAGTAAAGAGAGGGAATTCAGTACCAAGGTAGCATAAGAGAGCACTGGAGCCAGAAGAGCTGGAATCTGTACTTGACTTTGGCCCTAATCCATCACTGAAAAAAAGGAAGACATACTGCATAGGTAAAATTGCCATAAATAAATAGTCTAGGTTTTGGGGTTTTTAATTTTTATTTTAAAGCAGTTGAAGACACCTGTTTTGCAATCTCTTAGGAGTCTAGCGTAATAATTAACTTTTGGCTTTTCAGAATACTGATTGAAAATTGATGAATGTATGCATAGGTTACAGAAGTGATGATGTTTTGGGGAGAATAAAAATAATATGGTTTTGTGGTAAATTCTCAAGTCTCAGTCTTTTTTTTTTTTTAAAGACAGACTTAAGGGAACTGAAAATCCTTTATATAATCTATTGATTTAGAAATTATCCTCTCTCATAAGAACACTGGATATCTACAAGTTGAACAGGAAGTCATTTTTCTCAATTCAGCAGTTCCAGAAGAATGGTAAGATTATATTTCATTAAATATCCAGAGGCAGAGGTGTACGAACATTTGCATGAGTGATTGTTCATTCACTCTATGTTGGTTTATTGGACCAATCTCCCTATGTGGCCTCTGCATTGCTCTGGAAATGACTCAGTGGAAGCTAGCAATGGCCTGGGAGACTGAGAACTGGCTTGGCAATTATCATAGCAGTCAAGTAAATAGTCAAGTGAATTTGTTTGCACTGTGGATATAAGAAAATAGGGAGAATTTAGCATCTGCTATGACTATTACAGATCCACAATTAGATCTATTTTTTATTCAGAATTCATATTGCACCCCATAGAATTCACCACAGATGAAAAGATGGTGGTTAGCAGGTCTGTACATTGTGAGTGAAATGTAAATTGGAAGGGTAGAGATGGCCTTAAAGGGCTACAATACACAACGGTATTGAAGTTAGAGGCAGAGAACCCCTTAACTTCAATGAAAGCACCATGGAACCCCTGCAGAGTAGCAGTGTTTGGATGATAGCATATTTTTCACTCTCAAAGTGAATTAGCACAGTTGTAACAACAAATAATACAACTGGTATCTTAATATGTCAGGAAAAAAGTCAGTTTCAGGTCTAGTTGTAGGCCTTTTTTAATATGGTTTTGATATGTAGCACCTGGATCTATAATTGAACTGCCTTTGTTGAAGCAGCCCACAATGGGCATTTTTCATTCAGGGAATGAGAATTGATTGTCTCATCAGTTGATGCAATGCTCATGTCTTTGAGCTAAACCCAGAACAAAGATTTATACAACTGAATTTACAAATAAGGCAAAACCTATCACTAGCTACTTACTGAGTAAGAATTTAAATATAGTTTCACTGTAGCAAGAGCTGTAAACAGGAACTGGCTGGTGTTCAGATTCACCCTTTCTTTCATAAAGCAGCTGTAGGGTCTTTTAGGGGTAGTCCAAAGCCATTAGTGTGTGATATTAGTGTAATTAACTTCTAGATGCGTTCTAGGAGATATTGATATGTTGCTTGATGATGACTCCTGTTCATTTGCATCTAACATTTAGTGATTAGCCTTACACGTAAATACTTCATATTTTAGGCTAACTTTTTCAAAACCAAGTAAAATGGGATAAAACACACACAATAAACCACAAAACAATGACAAAACTCCCACCCCTGTTTATTTTTCTGTAACATTTTCTGTTGAAATGTGATGAATTCTATAGTAGGGACAGATTTTCCCCTTAATAGTCTGAAGGCATCTTTGTGCTCATTTAGTTGACAACATGACAAAAGCTATTTAGAATTACCAATTATAACACCTTTGCCTTGTCAGAAATAGAAAGATGCAAATTAGTCTGAAAATTAGGCAAATGCAAAGCTTAAGGATTCTAGAAGAAGAAAAGAAATGACAGGATTGGTAGCTGCATATGTCTCCTTCATTAAACTTGTGCCTCAAGCCCAGTCAATCCAAGGTAAAGTTCCAAGAGCAAACTCCTACCATGAACCTACTATGTGCACGTAAGTCCCTTGGTATTGGTTCTGTGAACTATTGCAGGTTTTTAATGAAATAAAAAGTTAAGCACTGCTATTTTGTCATGTTATTACATGATAAAATAAAATTTAACACTGCCAATTTCAACTGCACTTTTCAGAAAGGAGTAAGTGGTGCAGAAATCTTTCAGAATTTATGATCACCTACTTCCTGTGTAAGTACTGAGTCTCCTAGTACAAAAAAAGGTTTCAGGGGATAAATTACTGGATTGCTATTTTCTAGAAACATTATGCACTTTCCTTCCTCTGCAGTCTTCATTCTAAAATCTACAGATTCTTTCATGTATCCTGGAATGGACTCCAAAAGTGTTCAGGACTCTATGATAATGTTGAAAAGCAGATTTATTTCATTTTAAACTTAAAACCTTTAAGTAATGAAAACATGTGTGTGAGAAATGAAAGATATTGTTTAGAGTTGTTGGTCTAGAAAGTTTGGATTCTCTAGTCTAGATAAAAGAATTGTGACTTGACCCATATTCATTTGTAAAACACTTTTTTCATCTTAAATGCCTATAATGGGTAATTAATTCTGTTTTGTTTTATAGGACTCTAGATTTCCCTGGAGTCTTTTCAGAATTCTGCTTTGGTCAGATGTTCTTAGTAGAGTTCAAACCTTTGTCTGTTATTGTAGCTGTGATTCTTGGAGCCCGCTGCTGGATAGCAGAGCATGTGATTTTAGTAAAAATCTATGCACAACACAATGACATTTAGTTACTGATAAAGTTGTTGTTGGTTGGAGAATCTGGTAAAAAGGACCTGATTACAGTAAATTATATTAAATTTTAAAAACTATAACTTTTCTAAGTGCCTAAAATCTATCACAGTAAGAGTTTCTTAGTTCCTTAGCTAAAATGTCTCTTAAGAGTTTTGACAAAGTTCATATAAGCTGGAACACATTCAGCCATTGTTTTAATGATCTTCTTTGAAGTTTCTTTAGAAAAATTCAGTTTACAAAATTTTCTTCAATGTGTAAGATGAACTTCAGGAACGTGTTACTGAATTTCTATAACATTTTTTCTGCTAATAATAAAAAAACACCCTTTGTTCTTTTCTAGTGGAAACTGGAAAAACATCTTACTTTGTTGTCTCAGGCATTGTAGACTACTGCAGAAGCAGATCAGAGCTAACTTATTATTTTAACATCAAGGATGAATAAATTTCTTTGTTACAAAGTGTAAAGTGGATTCAATCTAACATCTGACCCCTCTGTTTTTTAATCTTGAAATTGTTGAAGTCTTGAATTTCCCTTGAAACTTCCTGACACTTTTTCATAGATGACATTACATTTTTCAAAACTTCTCTTCATTATTTTCACCACTACAAGTTTATTTCAGCTTTGACTTTTCTAGTAAATTGGTAAAGTGGAGTGATAGTGTTACAGTGTCCTGAAGAAATCTCGGTTTTGTTGAAGCTAGTGTGTCTTTAATTGATTTTAGTGTTCTCCTTACTTTTAGAGAGCTATAAGATTTGAATTGGGCCTATTGGCTTTGTTAGGAATGTTTGCACAATTGCAAAGGTTATTGCATTATGGCTTCTGTAAGTTGCCTGCTAATGAAGAGATGTCATCTCTCAATATTTTGATCTTTACAGCTTCTCTTCCTCTTCTTTAATTTCTGTTTCTTATCTGTACAGGTGCACACTACATTATAACCTGCCGTTATCTGATTCACTGAAATAAGCTAAACTATGATAAAAGTGTTTCTTCATTTTGCTCTGTTAGCACAGTGTGAGGAAGACACTTTACACCATCTCTGAAACAACACCATCTCTGATTAACAGCACCTTTGGAAATAACGGAGCAAATTAAATGCTTTTTTGCACTCTCTGGTAACTTTTTTTATAATTCTGGCTATCTTCTATGTTAAAAAGATATTAAAGAAAGCTACCTTTTCACCATATTTAGGTCCAGCTAAAAGGAGCAGAAAAATCTGGGAGAACTTTCAATGATAACAGCCTATTATTGTATCAAGAACAGGACTAAGGAACTAAGGAACTAAGCTTACTGCCTTCTGGGGAAACTAAATATTTTTAAGCACGTGTAGGCCACAATGATTGACATTTTCATAAATGTTTGTACTGTAGAGGGATTGTTAAATTGCCAAGCAATTGCTAGTGAAATGTAAAAGGAACCCTCTTAAATATTATGTTATACTGCAGAAGACTGGAAAAGTTTTACTCTATCAGAATTGTGCATAAAACAATTATGTATAATACTGAGAAATTCTCATATGGATGCAACAGTAGCATTAATAAATGTAAACAGTTAAATTGTAAATATCATTGTACCAGTTGATAGTTAAAAAGTGTGTCAGTTTGTTTGTTTTGCAGCAGTGTATGTGAAACATGTGAAACATAAAATTGAATATTATGAAAATATTTGATCTTATTGAAATTTATTATTTATTGGCACTATTTTTAAATTTAATTTGATTTTAGGATAAAAGAGTTCTCAATTTTTAACTCAGATGCCCAATCTTTAAGTTTGTATTAATCTGGCATAATAAATCATCTTTATATGAGCAATGATTGTAGAATTCAGATGGATTCTTCTAAATTTTTATTGCATTTTTCTAATACATATAAAATACAAAATATGTAGAGACTTTATAAGTTTTTTTATATCCATTTCAATAATACAATTTCTCTTTGTTTCAAATTATATATAACTGTGTAAATATTCTCATGTATGGATGTGTTTTCATCTCTAGCTATGCTTATAAAATTATAGATATGATTGTGTTTTTTATTTTAAAAGATTTTACAGGTTCAGTGTCTCAATGTATATATTTGTCTGGAGAAAGGGTGTGAAGAATACGTTGCAAAATGCTCACCTCTTTTCAAAGACAAGCTTAAGATGGTAGGAATCAAGCTGTTATTGTGGCCCTTTGGATATTTCTAATTACTAGGATGGAGGAATTTATGTATGCATCCCTTTTCTCTCCAAAGCATGCTCACTGAGGAAGCAATCTTCCTTCACGTGTCTACTAATAATAAAAAAAACCCTTTATTCACATAAATTCTCTTGCACAGTGAAGTTGCTGAGCAGGTTGCCTTAAAATTTCAGCTGAGTGTTACACTGTCAGTGGTGGAGCTTCCTATTGCAGATATAACCCTTTTGCAGTTATCTCCATGCTACTAGTTGGAGCAAGTGCTGTCCAGTGTTGTGAAAATATACTTTGTTTATTTTAGTGTAAGCTAATTAATTTATCTTAGTAAAGTAACACTTTTTTTCATTATAGTCTTTGTAATTCAGAATTTCCTCACAGTTCTGAAGATAATTAAATGAAAATTCTGGTTGTAATGCGATCAAGACATATGACTGACAGGTATTCACATCATACCTAGTACCTTAAAAGGCACTTAGGATTGTATTACATCTGCCTAAAGCAATGACAAAAATGTTCAAGTCCTAAAAAACATATCTGCAACAGAATAGTTTTTATGTTAAGTACTAATATTGAAAGACTTGATTAATATGGTTAATGGCACTTATTTGGGGGCTTATAGGTTTTGTAAACAGCTTTGTATTCCCTTCTTTTTGATTTCTCTTCTATTGCCATATGTGTGTATATAGGCACACAATTAATAATACTCTTTCGATGAATTTCAGGAAGATAATACACTCTCTTTTTGGCTAGCCCAGCCATGGGGAGAGGACAGCCAGATTTCAGAGAACCATAGAAAGGTTTGAATTGGAATGGACTATTTAAAGATCGTCTAGTACAACCTATCTATATGCAGGAACATCTTTCTCTAGGCTGTGTTGTTCAAAACCCCATCTAAGCTGATCTGGAACACTTCCAGGAATGTGGCATCCACAGCTTCTGTGGACAACCTCTTCCAGTGCCTCACTGACTTCATAGTAGAGAATTTCTTCCTGATATCCAGTCTAAATCTACTCTCTTCCACTGTAAACAGTTGCCTCATTCTGCCACTACCAGCTTTGGCAAAACATCTCTCTCCAGCTTTCATAAATGCTCCCTATAAGTATTTAAAGGTTGCAATGAGGTCTCCCTGGAGTGTTCTCTTGTCCAGGCTGAACAACTCCAACTCTTTTAGCCTTTCCTCATAGGAGAAGCCCTTTTCACTTTATTTTGAAATGTGCTAATGACAAGGACCTATTTGTGAGTTAAGATATCAGTGACAGGCTGAATTAGTCACAGATCTGAAAACTGAGGCAGGAAGCTGGAAACTGTAGGATAGTAAGAAAGACCAAAGTTTAAAACTGCCAACTGATGAGAGTTGTCTTCAGAAATATCTGAAGGACATCTAAAACTATTACTTAGTGGGGATTACAGAGATGCCACGAATCTGGACTAGTGGGTTATGACCTGTTTAGAAAACACAAGCTAAGGAAAACTAGTAGAGTTACATTTCATTCGAAAAATATATTTCTAGTTTTCTGATGTTCAGGCAAGAAAGTGAGAAGTAGAATTCTTGAAGGCAAACCTTCACCAGTTATGAAGGGAAAAGGGTCATAGTCATTCTTGGAATCTGTTGTAGGCAGCTTGGTCAGATGAGTAGAATGGCTAGAAACATACAAACTATTTGGTGTGATTGAATTGGAGAGCATCAGATATTCAATTCCAAAGTTGGTATGTAAGGGTAGAGAAGGTCTGACATGAGAAAAACTCTTATTTTTTAAAAAAAGAAAGTTATTATTATGATCAGCATTTCTTAGATTTGGGCATGACTAAGAGATGAGAACCTCCATTTGGAAGCCAATTAGGGTGAAAATGACTGTGAAATGGCAATATTTATGGGTTTAGGAAGGTGCAACTATAGTAGTAGAACATGAGCAACTGAATTCAGTGAATTCAAAAAAGCATATTTTAATGAACCTGGGGACCTAGTAGAAATGGTCTCCTGGGAAGATAATCTACAGGATGAACGAGTGAAGGAGAGCTAGCAGTTACTGAAAGAGAACATGTTAAAAAGCAGAGCTGAAAACTGTCACAATGGGGAGGGAAGACAGGAAATGTACTCAGAAATGTGGATGCATCATGCTACACGAATAAACATGAAAGCTTTGGGGGAAAAATTCTGAAAGTGTTAGAATGATGCCTTAGAAAGATAAAAGGATAGCGCTGGCCCATTGCTTAGCAAGAAAGAATAACAAGAAAAAGAAAAAGAAATCCCCTTCTGTAGGCATGTCTTTATTGCCATGTAGGTGCAAACAGAATTGGGAAGGAACAGTTTAAAGAATATTAATGTAACATGATGTATTCATGTTGACAGGATCCAATTAAATTTGCCCTTAAGTACTTAGAAAACCTAGCCAGCTTAATCCCTGAACCATTAGCAAATGGCACCTAACTTTAAAAAAGGAAAAATAGACTATTGTTGAATTACAGACAAATCAGTGTAATTTCAACATCTGGAAAGTTACTGGAATGAGTTATTAGTATTCTATGTGTACTACTGTTCTCTACGTACAGAGAAGATAAAGTAATAAAAGCATCTAGAATGGCTTTGTCAAAAACAATCACATCAATGTACTCTAATTACTTTCTTTGATGAGATTTCTGGGTTAATCGGATCTGGGGACAGATAGGATTATTTTTGACTTCAGGCAAGGTTTCTGACACTGTCCCATAAAGAAGTCCATAAATAAATTAGGACAATATGATCTAGATGAAATTAAGACAAGGTGCTTAACTAGTTGGAAATGATACTTAAAGCTGAGTTATCAGTATATGACTATCAAGAACATTCATCATTGCTAGGCCTGTTTTTTTCAACATTCTCCTAAATTGCTTTGTAGCAGACAAGATATAGATATGTATATATTTAATATATTTTATGGATGAAATGTGAGAGTTTGATAGCTTTTTGAAAGTAGGAAAGAAGGATGATTGTCACAGAAAATTTTAGATGTTTTATATCACTCTGCTGAAATTTGGTAATAAATAGCTGTAAAATGCTTAGTGGGAAGAGTAAAATGCACAAATACAAAATGAGAAAAAAGAAATTCACTTAATTTTGAAATGTGCTAATGACAAGGAGCTATTTGTGAGTTAAAATATCAGTGATTTATTTATTCTAAAGATCAGCATCTAAATACCAGAGTGGACCATAGTCTTTATCAGCTAAAAAAATTATGTTTTAAAAAAGTAAACATAGGATGTTATTCTGGTTGTATTAACCAGATTGCCATATATGCAGTATTTGTAAGTTAATACTTTTACTCTGGACCTGATGAAGACTTGACTATGAAGTAGTGGTCCATTCTTTGCCTCCATACTTTGGAAAACAGCTGAAAATTATTATAAGCCCAGAGGAGAGTTGCAAAATTACAAGAGGTATGGAAAATTCCCTTTTGAGCCATGAAGACATATTTAATTGATTTCATCTAAATAGTGAAACTTCAGATATTAGATTTTCAGTATGCAAAAGACTGTTATAGACAAAAGACATCTATGTGTATAAACAGGTAATAAGTAGCTTATCTGAAAAAAACCCAAAAAACAAATTAAAGGGAGCAACCAATCTAAGACCAGTGCTTTAGATTAGGTATGTGGAAAACCCTTCACCTTTATGAATGAAATGCAGGAATGCTGACTAATGGGAAACAGTGACAGTTCTCTGTCACTGGGAATTTTTAAGGAAAAAAAAAATCTGACCTATATTGACTAGCTGCACTTTACTCTGTTTTTGGGATAAGCAAGTGACTTCATTACTCCTGTACACTCTGGCAACCCTCCTTTTTTTATGGTTTCTTGCAAAATACTATGTCAAAATTCTGATTTTCCCTGGTCTCTGTTATTTTTAAACTTTGATTTAGTCTAATGTGACTTTTAAATTTGATCTTTTTATCTGGGGAACCTGACAGGTTATCTCAAATATGATGCCTTCCTAATTAAAACAGAGCTTCTGAATCTGCTCAGGGTGTCACTTGCCAGTCTGCTACTATTTATGACTCCACAGATACTCTCTCTACAGTTTTGCACGAATGCTTTTCTGTCTTGTGAATGCTCCAGATGTGCATCTGGAACACAGCAGTCTGCCTACTGTGGACTGAGAATGTCACCTCTCCAGGCTATGATCTTGTTTATTTGGGGCTATTTGATGGAAATGGCAGCCACCATATCTGAACACATCACATTAGAACTAGCTGGAGTCACAGATTTTCTCTCGAGGCAGTTCCAGTATTTTGAGATTAGATCTCCTCTATCACATTGGTTTCATTTAAGTGAGGCTGCAGTGCCTCCTGGAAGATGTAGTTCAGACAGGCTAACAGCTATTTCACCACCACTTTAGAGCAACTTGTGCTGGGTATTCCACTTGCTTGCATGACTTTTGTACCAAATCAATCATATAAGCTTTCATTGAGTTATTCCTGATTTGTACCTGTGTAAGCAAGAGAACCTTAATCAAAACATGTCAAACAGTGTGATTCAGTAACAAAACAGGACCTCAGTTCATAATTAGAGGATTTTTTTCCAAAATATTTCATCCTTTCATTTAAAAAACTGATTCATATGAAAGTATAGGTTTTATTTTCATTGATGATGAAATTAGTTTCCACAGATATCCCTATCTTTGTTGCTTCAAAAAAGGGGAAAAAAAAGAAAGAAAAAGAAAGAAAAGTATTCTTGGCTGGAGTAAGGAAAGACATGGCTTCAGGAGCAGCAGTAATGTAATAATGTAATGTTTTGTTTATTTTTCTCCTGCACAGCTGATGGGTGGTACTTAGGGGTATTCTGTTTTTCCCTGTTGAAGTGATTATGTAAGAAAAGTTGTTTGTTTTGGGTTTGTGGAGATATTTTATTATTTCTGGAAAAAACAGTCACATTTTCCCTTGAATATATGATACTTTAGTATATGGAGTTTATTTATTCTGAAAAATATATAGTAGACCACCATGTCATATTGTTTACTGAAGCTATAAACGTTCCTTGAAAGCATTTAAGTATTTGTTTTATGTGGATAATGAAAGCAACCTTACGCAGAACTTCTGTCCATTTAAACTGCAGCAACCATATTTCTTCATCCATTGTAATTTTTTTTGTTTTGGGCCCAACAAATGACAAGTATAATTTTAATTTTTCATTTACCTTCACTCATTGATCAGTTTTGCATTTGCATTTTACTTCTCTTCTCTTGGTCATTGGATTTTTTTTTTTTTTTATATGGCTCATGTCCAGTAGGTAAGTGGTAGGAATTTCCAGATCAGTCTTACACTTGTTTAATAACAAAACCTGCACGGTTTTACCAAGGTGCTTGGCAGGGAAAGCCAAGATGCTTTTTTGACTTTAAATGTATTTCCATGGGTCTTATTTTCAGAGTTTGTCCTTTTACATGGGACATGATATCTAGTATTTGCCTTCTTTTCCATCCTCAGCAAGAGTAAATTATTCTGCTTTCATTTCCTTTCCTTTTCTCTGAAGAGGATGGGCAGAAAACCTAGAAAACTGACTTCTAGGCCAGGTATACCAGAGGAAGTACCTGTCTAATGGAAAATCCATGTGAGCTTGCTTCCTTGTCCTAACATAACCACCACTGAGATGTTTCTGTTGATGGAAGAGTGTGGAAAGCCTCTCTCATGGCATTAATAGGCCCTGCAAGCACCAAGCTAAAATAGGAGCAACTTATCTAGCAGGCCCTCCCTGCTTTCTATTCCAGATAGCTCTTCAATCATTTTGACTTGTGTCTGCTTCTATCATAGCTGGATTTTGTCTTGTCAGTCTGCTTCTAATAGTAAAACCAAGCAGCATTAATGCCAGTCTCCTTGCTGCAGAGCTGCATCTACTATGTTGACTTTTATCTGTGACTTCAAAACTCCTCAGGGCTTTGTCCCTGTTATTCAGTATAATTACATTTTTTAAGCACTATGTAACTTTTGGCAGTATCAGCTTATATAACAGAATGCAGAAAAAAATATTCTTTGATAGCATTGGTGGTTTGTATTTTTCATGAAGTAGGATGATGTTTCAATTTATTTGTTTGGATTTGGATATAGTAAATTAGAGAAAGCTAAATTATACTGCAATGTCTAGTAAAGCAGACATGCAGTCGATTAAATAATTTACTACTTTGCCTTTTTTCTTATCTTTAATTGAATCTAGCCCATCTCAATTGGACAAACAGGGCTCTTTGAAGTTTTCCCTTTATGTCAGCTTATATGTATGGGCCTATAAAGCCAGGTTTGAAGCTTGTGATTGACCATCTTATAACAGTAATTAAATGCAATATTTTTTAAAAATAGCAGTAGAAATCTTGATGATTTTTTCTCCAGTACTTTGATATAAGTCTTGCAGCATGGAATACCAGCTTCTTCCCTCCACTGCATCTACAAAAGCAAAGAATAATTATATCAAAGTTATCAGGATTAATGAATCAGGATGATTAGGTCAGTTGTTTACCCAAGGTCTGTAGGGATCGGGGAGAGGAGGCCTGTATTCTGAATAGGCTGATTTTACACTGAATAAAGTAACTGAAAATATAATTGAATTAAAATTTGGTAAAGCTTCCATTAAAATCTCAGGATTTTAAGGCCTTCTTTACTTTGATATTCCTGGTTGGAAGGCAAGTTGTGCCTATTATGGTAAATAAGCCATAGAAGTGGTTTGACTTTAGTCAGAATGAGCATGACTTCTTATCTGGTACAAAAAAACCCTGGCACTTTAGACCAAGGTGACAAAGGGCAGCAGGAACTGAGAGAACAGAAATGAAATCAACTTTCTATTACCAGCTATCTGGTCTGTATGTGCATCATGCTGGGGGTGCAGTCAGCACAATTAATTCTACTCTGGCTTTCTTGCCTGTGGCGTTGGTCAGAAGTCCAAAAGATACGTGGGGATGGTGAGCTGCTTTCTGATTTGAGCTGACTCTGCAGTTGGGTGTCATTAATGAGCCTTCCAAGAAAGAGAAACAGAAAGGAATGGGAGGAGAAAGAAGAGGGAGTCATGAACAGTTTCAAAAATAAGAAATGGACCAAAGGTACAAAGTTCTTAGATATCACAGAATTGTTGAAGGCTGGAAAGCATCCTTGGAGATGATCAAGTATAACTCCCTTGCTCAAAGAATGATCAGTTAAAACAGATTATCCAGGGCCATGTCCAACTGGATTTTTAATTTCTCCAAGGATGGAGACTCCAAGACCTCTCTGGACAATCTCTTCTGTTGCTTGCAACTCTCACAAACAGAAAGGTTTCTCTTCTGTATAAAAAAGAAATTTTCTTTATGTCAATTTATACCTGTTGTCTCTTTTCCTGTACCTGAGAACCACTAACAAGAATCTGCTTTTGTCTTCTTACTCCTACTCATCGGTTATTTATACATACTGATGAGATCCTTCCTGAACCTTCCTTTCTCCAGGCTGTACAGTTCCTACTCTTTCAACTTCTTCTTATATGGCAGGTACTCCAGTCCCTTAATAATCTTCAAGACCCTTTACTAAACTTGATTCCATGTGTCTATGCCTGCTTTGTAATGGGAAGTCCAGAACTGGACACTGTAACCCATGACATGATAGCAAACGTATTCAAGGTGTGGGGAAAAAAAAAAAGTGGCAGCATCAGAAACAGGTCAGCTGAGCCTGAGTGAGGAACAGCCTGGGCTAGCAATCCTCTATATCCACAGAGTCCTACTCAGAGCTGGCTCAGGTGTTTTTATGCCTACAGCAGAAGTTTTGTGGGAAGAGGATTTTTTTTTTTTTAAACCCCAGACCCCCTAAAACTACACTGAAAATACCAAGGGTAAAGAAGAAGGAGTGCTCAGGAGAATGGACTTGTCTTTTTTGCTTCAACCTGGAATGTTTTCCACATATTTATATGTGAAATGAGGAAATGTATCTTAAGATATTCCATGGATGTATTTAGGGTCTCTCATGAGGGCTCTGAGAAAGTGCAATGGGAGTTGAGCTGAGTCAAGAGTATTTGTGTCTGTACTGACATAATGCTGGGTTTGATCTGATGTATTTTATATCTCAGGAGGGCTTTTTTTAATTCAGGATTAGCTCTGTGTAAAACAGGTTCATCTTGGCTAGCTCATAGGGTGGCAGAATGAACTCATTGTCTCCTGTAATGCACTGTGTAGAGTCATTGCCAGAAAGGCTTTAATCTGCCATGGAGGCTGTTGGTTTAGAAAAGGCAGGGAACGAGGCTGGGGTAAAGCCTGAGTGAAGTGACTGAGCAAGTATGGAACTCAGACTTCATGATTTCAAATCCCAAGGTGGGCAGTGAAAGAGGAGGAAAGGTAAAATTTTCTTGGAGTTTGTAGAGAGGTCAAATGGGATATAAGAAAATCCAGAACTGTATGAAAGTTGAACAAGGCAGAGGCAGAGCTTTGAATGTAAGAATGTAGAGAAGACAGATGGATGGCAAGAGGGAGAGCTTTAGGAAGTGTGTCAATCTGGTTTTCAGAGACAAGTGGGCAAATAAATGGGAGCAACATATATAGTCACATAAAAGAAGATAAAATACATGCCTTTTAAGAAGCAAGATCTCTAAATATCTGGTTCATAAAGTAATGTCTGAGTCTTCTAAACTCAAAATATATTGTAATTTATTTAATTCAGAAAGAAGCTGTGGTGAAGCATGGTGAAGTTGCTATCTACTCTCCCAATATTCTTGCTTCTTTATAATCAAAGGGCAAAGACATGAAATTGTTGAAGATTTTTACAGCTGCAGTTTCTCCCTTTACAGTATAATCATCACACAGCTGCTTTAGAGCATACTTCAGGTTTGATAATATGAATTTAGTTCTGCTAATGGCTGCCTGCATGTTTTTATTTGAGAAAGCTTATGCATGTCATTTTGTAATAGTTCCTATTTCCATTTTAGGTCAGTGTGCTTATGATGGCAAACAGCTATAAATGGCTCTACCATATGCAGGCTTAAGAAACCAAGCAGAAGAATCTCTTATCACACTATACCCACAAGTTTTCCCCTTGACAGCAGTGCTTCTCTTCTGCAAGATACAAAACCTATGTTTCCAAATAAGTTGTTGTAACATTCTTAAAAAAAAAAGATGTTGTAGTGCATCACTGTCATTTGTGAGGATCTGTATCTTTCATAGTGGAAGTCAGATGTTTCAGAGGTGATGGGAATTTGAGATTATGATGTGCTGTGGGTCCTCTTTACACACATTTAGGTAAATATACCAGGTTACATAGTAGCCAACAACAGTAGTATAGGTGTCATTTTCTGGTTTGAGAAAGATCTGACTATAAAATGTAGTTGAGTTTCTCACTACGTTAGAGTAAGAAATAGGTAGCTCAATTCTGTGTGAAAACATACAAGTGCATATGTTTTCCATGAATTCCAGAGAAGTAATCAGCCTTCAGATACCAATCCATCAGCTGGTAGTGTTTTTTAAATTATTATTTTCTTTCCATCCAAAAAAAACCCTTGAGGGCTTTGGTTTCATTTGAGAGTTTGGTTTTGGTTTATGTTTTCCCTCAAACTGAGAAAAATATTTCACAAAATGATCTGGGAATTATTTACAAATGAGTAATTTATAGAAAAATTAACTAGCAGTAAGGCAGGCACCTTAAACTGCACATGGCTTATATGTCCTGCACAGTGTGGGTGAGGAAAAAAGGCATGAAAATTTTTTGCACACATCTTAGGTATACTGCAAAATGTTTCCTGTAGGCATGTATTGGTACCTATTTAGAGTCATTGAAATTTTTGACTTAGAAATACTTTTGTTTACAAAGATCTTATATAAATTTGAATACATACTATTATGCTATTCTTGTCTTTTGTGTTTTCTGTCATACTTACATTCCACTTTTCCTTCCTGTGCACCCATTTCTGAATTTCCCAAAGGATAACGTCAGAGGAGTTCTGGCAATTAAAAATTTCCCACGTGACGTGTAGTGGCTCACTTAAATCTTTTGTACAGTATGTTTTGACCATGGAAATCACCAGCTACAAGCCAGTTTATCCAGAGATCTGAGAAGTTTCATGACAGTAGCTGTGTGAACTGAGAATGTTAGGTGATAAAACACTTTGAGAAAGATATTTGAAAAGATGAAGTAATGGTGTAACGTATGGAACAGGGGAGAAAATTACAAATCAAATTTGTTATGAAATTCAATATCATTCTAAATGGTTAGAATTGCATGTAATTCCTAACTGATGCTAACTCTTTTTGGTTTTAATTATTATTACTTTTAAATATTCCTTCACAAGTACCAGCAGTATTTGCCTGTGTGGGATGTGTAGTTTCTCTGATCTACACATTCTTATGAGTTGTCAGTTTTTCTAGACACTTCAGCTGTATCATTTCTGCTTTACTTTTGCTTTAACAAAAGCAAAGTGTGTATTGCCTGGGCTGTATTGTATAATACTAGTCTGGCATCATTGGGCTGTTTTCAGAGTTGGGCTTTTTAATTCTATGTGCAACATGTAGTTCCATAGTGTACTTCAAAAACAAGTCCAGAACATTGCATTATTTTAAAGTGACTTTTATCACAAGATTAAAATTGAATTGTAATTGTAATAGTGATTCAGTAGTAATTGAATTACTATTGAAATTCAAATCTCATCTGTCCTGTTGGGTTTCTGGACTTTTTTTGTCTGCATCTGTACTAAAGATGATACTGTCAAGGTAGCTGGAACTAGTTCAGAAACTGATCTGCCTTGACAGTTGTATCATCTGGAAGCTGTTATCTTTTTTATATGAAGGATATATGTTTTGTTTCGTTTTGTTTTTTTTTTCCAAGTAGTAAAGATTTTAATTTAGAGTCGTAACTGTGCCCAAGTAGTGCTTGGCACATCTTAAGTGGTGGATGATGCAAACATCACTTCAAGCCAGGCTGGTTTCTCAGAAAGCCAGTTTTTGAGCACAGGTGAAGACTAAATGATGTTCTTTGACTTGCACTGGCTGCCTGTGACCCCAGAAGGTTTCTAGGACAGCACTGGTTTTGCTTTACTTTGCCTGTCTTTCCTGACAGGCTTTCCTACCCTTAGCTGGGGCTGGGGAGAGTTCGGTGCAAGCTGTCAGGATTGGAAAGTTGAATACATTTCATGCTCTAAAAATGTGTGAGTCACTGTTCATCCCAGCTGTCTGGAAATCACTTAGGTAAAATAGGAGTGTGCACTGCTTGCAGTAATTACATTGCACTATAGATGGGTGGAGAGGAGGAAAGGGGACATTGCTGTCGTGCAAATGTCCTAGCTGGACTTTTTCATGACAAATATGGAGCTGCACCACTTCCAGCAATGGGCTGCAGTCAAGCCTGAATTGATCTTGGGTATAGCAGAACAGTCTGCTGCTGTTTTTCTAGTCCAAAACAAGGATTACCAAACTGCAGCATACCTTTTTTTTTACTATTCATACACTGCCTGTTTCAAAGTAGCATGCAGGATGATAATATGACATCTTACTCCTTTATTCACAGAGATGAATGACAGCTGATGACCACTAAATGCCCCCTCCTGTATCTGTGTGCAGCATAGAGATGTGCCAGCTACTACCACGGCCATGTGGAAGGGGTGGGACGGGAGTCTTCCTAACTGTGTGATTCTGCACTGACTCTGCAAGAGTGGCTGCTCATTATGCAGGGGAACCTCTGTGGAAAAAAATAACATATTAGAAAATATCACAAGCAATAGGGGATAACCAGACAGCTAAAAGGCATTTCCACATATTTTACCAATAATTGCCTTGCTTTCACGTGCTAGGTTTTGTTTAAAGAAGCCTATGGCACAGATGATGATGTAAAACAAATTTACAGTTTAACTTAATATCAGCCTTAGGTGATTCCCTGCTCCCTACCATTCCAATGAGACTTAGACATGCTAAACTAACATGACAAATGGCTTCACTCTGTCCATATTATGTCACACTCCACATATTGTTTGGAGCACTCATTTTGAAGCATTCATGAAATTAAAACAAATAGTAGAATTTGAAGTCACTTTAGCAGTTATGCTCTTTAGATGGCAGTACAGCAGCTAAAAGATATGATAAGCTTTAAATCATTGTCATCATAATTGACTCATCTAACCACTGCAAATGTATTTTTGAGGTCAGTGACTATCATAGGTCTTCTTCATATTCCAGTTCTATTTCATGTTTATGATGCTACCTGTAGGCTGTTACACAAGATAGTTGCAGGAGACCATCTAGTCAGCATACTAAATATGACTATTACCAAATTGTTTTTTCAGTGTTAATAAAATGAAAAGGAGAAACAACTATGCATGGATGAAAGGTCTAGAGCAAATAGTACTTCTGGAAATTTAATCTGTTGTAATTGTAAGTTACGTTGGTGGTTAAAAGACATCATGAACTATTTAAAGAACTAAATAAATTATTTAATTTAACTTTACCTGAGTGCTCCATTCTGCCAAAGAAAAAAAAATTATCATAATATGTAAATCATTATTTTATATAGTATCTCACCAGTGGAAAGTAATGAAAGAGTTTGGGCCACATTTAGACTCTTTTGTAGAGTTCTGACTGATCAGTTAGAACTAGTGTACCATAGAGATCAAGCAGTGCTTGGTACTGATTTCAGCGGCAGCATACCCCAAACTATCACTTCCAGTAGTGTTACTTCTACTGCTTTTTTTTTCTAAATAATTTGCCTTAAATCAGCACAAGGTTAATTGCATCCATCCTTATTTCCATGTACTGTTTCTACTTGCATCTTTTATGGTTACATATGAAAGTAAAAAGTAACACTGAGCTTCCTTCAAGGCTCAAATGTTGCTTGATTACTGTAGCTATTTTTCTGACATGTCCATGGAAAAAGTTGAACTCTGAGCAAAGTAGAGTGTGAGTAATTCTACCTTGCTGTCATATTTTGAAGAGGCGTACAGAAGGCCAAAGTGTTCCCACAGATCAGAAGCTCTGAACAGTTGCTGAAGGGCATTGTCTGCATAGACAGGATCGAGTAACTCGTGAAGAAATAAAACAATTAAAGGAGTTTCATGGTCTGGAGATTGTTTGACTGAAAAACCTTATAATTAGTTAACCAGAATTTAAACTTATATGTATTTTTCAATTAGAAAAAGATACATATTTACATTATAAAATCTGTTTTATAAAAGTGATTGAAAGAAAAACCTATTTCCTTAAATATTTTTTCTGATAACTTTTCTAATTAGTTCTTTCCACTAATGTCAAACTGGAGTAATATGCAGGTTTGAAGGTGACAGCATCAAAGAAAAATCAATATTTGCAAACATGTTAATGCTTATTCATAGTATTTCAAGACATTGCCCTGGTATTGCATGATCGATCAGACTAAAAGAACATATTTTCTTCATCCAAACTGCTGAATTTTGTTGTGATGGATGCAGCAAGGAAGGTTGTCCTTCAACATTGACCTTTCTAAAACTGAACATGTCAGATTCTCATCACAGATGGCATTGCTTAGAGGTTCTTTGTCAGATCCCTTGTCACTGAGATTGTGTTTGAATTTTGGGTCAGTAAAAAATAGGCTGATAAAAACCTTGAGAGTTATTTGGATATTATCTGAAAATTCATCTCTTAAATTCATCTATCATACTATTTACATATCAGAAAGTTGATAAAATGTGTGGCAGCAAAATCAGGTGAAAGGAGATCTGCCTTTCCAAAACACTGGTCATAGTTTACTTAAATTCTGAAAATATTAAAAAAGTAATATTTATCAGTTCTTGATCAAAATGATAGTCAGCAGTTGACACCAAGTCTAACTTGGTGCTGCTTTTAAGCATTTCACAAGATCAAACATCTGGTGAGGCCACTTTAATCCCAATTTTAACAATATCACATTTAGATAATGAACTTCTGACTTTCATGTGCTTTAAACTAAGCCTTTCCTCATGTGCAAGCTGGCATGAATCTGTAACACACAGGGGAGGACATCTGCGTCTGGATTTAATTCCGTGTTTCCACAACCAAGTGTTGAAAAAGTAACGTAAACTTAAGACTTTGTGTTTGCAGTTCATTTTATTAATTGAAGCACAGTTATTAACAAGAACTAGGGTGTTAAAAGCAACATTAAAAGCATTACTTTGATATGTTGAAGTATGGTGAAACACAGGCTTTTAAGTATGTACAGATTTTGTTGTAAAGATGGACGATATTGAAAGCCAAGCCATTGTTACTGGGATCAATTAGAGTAAAATGATAGTATTTACGGTGTCTTATGGATCTACAGGCCTTTTTCTTGATAAAGGACATGAAAAATGCCTGGTAAGAGCTGTGCTTTTGGAGCCTCCCTGTCTAAATTGAAAGCTTCTGCCTAGCTGCCAATTTGTGTTGTGTTTTATGTAGTAAAAAACTACTGAATGTATACCATAATAAAACTAAACATACTGCATTTCAGTTTCCTCTGAAATTAATCAAAGGTGTTTTAAATAATATAACAGGAGTAAAATTGCCTGTGAAGGACAGTAAGCAGGGTCAAGTGGTAATCATTAAGGTATTTTGAAACTACAAGACAGTTAATGTAACAGTAACAGAAACAGAATGCAAACACACTGTGAAATTCATAACTCATTTCTGTCTGGCTACAAACACAGTAAATGCATATAAGGTCTTTTGGTTTAATCAGACTAGTCTACAATTTCAGTTAGAAAAATCCATGCTTTTTGGTTTTGTTACTTTATTAACATAAAAACCAGAAACTAGATGTGGTTTCAATAGGTCACTATATTTTTATACATTGAATGCATTGTATGGGTTTATGAATATGGGCCCTGTTATTGTTTTCATTACTTGTGTTAATTCCTAATTTGAGATTTTTTTTTAGAAGTCTGTTACAATCAATGTAAAATTCAGGCATGTGCAACTATCTGTGAAGATATGCATTTTATATATTTTATAAATCTTCAATTCAGTAATGAATAGAATACAGTATGAAAAAATGGCTCTATGTGGGAAATAAACTTCATGCTATAACCATCCTGGCTCATTAGATGTATATGATAAAGAAATCTTCACAATATGTAGCTTGTGTATGGTTTCACCTGATCTACTCAGCTCTTCCTCAAGAGACCTGGATTTAATTTTCTGGGCTTTTGATTTTAATGGGTGCATTTCCAGATTATAATTTGTTGCTTTCAACTGACACTGAATATGTGTTCAAGTTCACTATTAGATTTTTCAGTCTGTCTCTGAGAAGCTGCTGTGAACTTAAACAGCTTAAGCTACCACTCAAGGACTTCTAAGGATTTGTTCTAACTATCCATGTTAGTCTTCTTTTTTGACATCTGTGAGGCTTGCAAAACCCTGGATGCATTCAAAATTTTACATACAAGGGTGGAGAAGACAATTAAAAGATTAGCCAGTTTGGAATACAAGAGTGAATGCCTCCCTTCGTTGCCTGCACTTTTATATAGGATCTGATCTTGTTTTCATTGTTGTGTTCTTTTTCCTAACTTTTTTGATCCTATGCATTTTAAGCAGTTCATACTGAAATCACTGTGGTACATGCTAACATGTGCAACTATGTATGAAGGGAGAACTGGGTATTTATCAGCACAGGTTATACAATACTTTCAGCTTCCACTCAGAAATATGGAAAAGAGAAGTTTGTTTGTGACTGCTACTCTCTTCAGGTTTTGTCAAGTTAAATAAGCTATTTGAGTAGCGTGGTCTTTGAAAACCACTTATCTAGTGCTAAGGAGTCATCAAATTTTCCATTATGTTTTTTTAAATAAAGCATTTGCTCATATTCTTGGCTCTTTGAACCAGTCCCTTGCAATAGACTGTTAGACTAGAGGCAAGTCTGAGGCTCTCCACCATCTGAAGAATTACTACTGTGTAGGAGGAACCTGAAGTAGTGGGAATGACTCCACAGGGGAGAGCACAAGTAACAGTATGGAAGTGTATTCCAGTGTTTAGAAAACGAAAAAGCAGAATGGGACCAAATACTGCTTATTACTCATTCTGTGAAGGAAATTTTCATGCATAACTGAGTGATATAAAGAACTGAACAGCAAAAATCTGAATTCAGAGCAAGCTGAGGAATCTGAGATAATGCTTATGCTATCCAAGGAAAATGTGTTTGTCTCCAGAAATAAGAGTTGTGCTACAGGTGCTGCACTAAGAACAGTTACCAAATCTACAGTATTCTACAATAAGGGGTTTAAAGGAATCCTGAGATACCTAAGTTCAGATAAGAGCTTCTCAAACATGAAAATATGTGATAGAAGTAAAAATGGAAAGTATTTCATGAAACTGTTGTTCACACTTCTGTAAATTCACTGAAAATGGAAAATATTTAGTGGTATTTATTAAATATTGTAAAATTCTGGATAAATTGAAGTTTTTGAGGGAAATTTCTGTATATGCCAGTATAAATTTTTGATGGGCTTTTTTCAGTGAATGCATGCAAAAAAAGCTGGAAAAATAACTTAAATTCTTAGTTGTATAACACTACAATAAGGAAAGATCCATTTTTAAGAACAGGTCTATTTGAAAGCTCTCTAACTTCTGAAGGTTTTACTTAGTATTTCATTGGTAAGAGCAGAATTTTACTGGGAGAGAACTGAATTTAATTGAATTTTGTGAGTTAAAGGCAAACAGACAGTAGAGCATTTTTACATTCATATTTTAAGTTATTTATCTCATATATAAGTATTTATTTCTTTTCATAGGTTTTAATTGTTCATAGAAATAATTGCTTGCTAATTGATACTGTATGTTTTGTAATACAACATAAAGTTATTTATTTGCTTAAGAGTATGAACAAGTTGCAGGTATTTTAAGAAATTGATATATGATCCAAAGTATAGTGCAGGGACACATCTGTAAAACTAGTGAGTAATATAGAAGTCACACGTGCAGATTTTTAAAGCTCCAGTATTTAACCATTATAAGGGTTTATTTTTTTAAAGTATATATTTAAATAGAAGACAAATTATGAATTAGCTTACAGTTAAATACAACTTATCCCCTCCTCTCCTTCCTCTCCCCTCCCTCTCCTCTCATGTTAGAGGCTTAAAAGGACAGTTCCTCTGGAGATTACCATTGTTTCCCTATTTGATCTGCTACAAGAAGAAATCTCGTAAAACTGCAAAATATTCAGACAAACTAATTTTTTAAGACAATGTAAGCTCTATGATAGATTTTTATGTGTACATGTCTATGGTGTACTGAATTAACCTCTCCATAATAAACCTTCTCCAGTCTTTTGTGGAAATTAAATTTAAAGTCTGAGTATTTCAAAATTAGATTGTCTGCCTTTCTAGAAATGAGCAGCTATTCTAGAAGCCTTTCAGAGTGGCAGAATAGTCCCTGAGGGTACCAGATCCATATTACATGAAAGAGGCACTTTTAAGCAGAATTTTCAACACATATGAGAATCAAAACAGTGTTTCTGAGAGATTTCAGATACTTTCCTGGTGTTACAAGTTTTCAGTATTTTAAAATTAATAAGAGAAGAAGAACATAAAAAGTAGCATCAGAAGAAGTCTTGTCAAGCATTTCTGTGATTATGCTGAATTGTGCACTACTTGGCAGTATCTGAAATGTTTCATGACCTTCACAAGATTGGGAACACATTTTCTATATATTCTTCTCACACTAATTAACTGTAAGGATTTTACAATATTTGGTTCAAGTATTCCATTATGGAAAGTGACATCTACAGAACTTGGTGTGTCAGCTGCCCTATGTGCCCTACAGAAATAAACAGATAGTTCATTTGGAGTCTGCAAGCAAATTTGAATGAATATTTTATTAATCATATGTCAGAAAATTGACTTTGGTTAAATTTGAAGGAATGTATGTGTATATTCCACCTGTCTAGACCTTATGTGCACAAACGAAGCGATTTGTGTAAACAACCAGTGAGCCAATACATCATCCCTGGTGTCAGTAGCAGAATTTTGATCCATTTCTCTCAGACTCCTTTCCCTATAAAGCAGCTCAGTGCTCACTAAAACCATATGAATCTTTTCCAGATCCTTCCAACCCCACAGTGGTCTACATTAGTCCCTCTGCAGACCTGCTTTTTTTCATTAAGGCTTCTGTAGTGTCCCCTGGAGGCATCAACTGCCAGACCTCCCAAAGTCTGGCGATGCTATCGCTTAAACATACAGCTTTCCCTTACAGAAAATTTTACCTCTTTGCTGTCACAACCTCATGTGTTTTGTTGGGCTGAGATAAAGTGAACAGGAACAGAAGACAAACTGGTGATTTCTAGATCACGATATCCAAAAATGCAAGTCTAATAGCTACTGCCATGGTGATTGTACAATATCCTGTCTCTATCTTCTCTTCATGAAAAATTATTATCTCTGTGAAGATTGTTAACTCTAGGAGGAAAGTAAGGTGAAACCTTTTCTCACAGAAGACTGTTGATCATCCTGCTTCCAAAGTAAAGGTCACAGGACTTCCCTGAACCAAGTCTGCTTTGAAATAATACACATCCTTCAGGAAAAAGACAAACCATCCTGATTTTCAACTTGCCAGTGAAAAGAAAATTTTTTGAAACTTTGAAATTTATTCCATTAACTGCTTACCCTTGTTGGACTTTTTCCCACAGATTTTATTGAGAGGTGAGTTTATGATAAGCTTTTGAATTTATTGAGAGACAGTGAGTATTTGGTTAGTGCTATAGTACAGTTCTCTGGATGTGTGGATTGGAGTGAGGGTGGCAGGTGAAATTCAGTGCTGATAGGGTAATGCCTACTAGAGGAGATAATTTGAATTCACACACGTTGCAGATTTCTAAATTAATTGTAGTCACTGAGGAAAGAGACTTGGGCAATGTTTTAGACAGCTCAGCAGAAACAGCTGTTCACTGTGCTACAAAAGGAAAATGCTAGGGCACTAAAAAACAATTATAAAAATTCTGAAATATTTTAATATCATTAAGCTAATCCATTACTATTTTCTTACATAGTGTTTGATAGGTTCTGACAACTTAATCTCAGAAAGTTATTCATCAAGAAAAGACAGAATTCTAGGCAAGAGTGAGGAGAAATTTAACTGTGGAAGTACCTTTTGTAAGAGTCCATGTTGTTTCATTTCAGGAAACTAATAGGATCAACCTTAAGAATAACAAAAGATAAACTGAGTTCTCCTATTTATATTTTCGAAAATTAATGTGGATCAGTTGAAGTGGACAGTGGACTTAAAAGTGAAAATTGCTTTTTAGAAAAAAAACCTTTAACTGATGGAATGAATATGAATTAACCCCAATAACCAGCCTATTCCGTAATTGTACAATAGGAAGTTTTCAATATGGCAGTAGAGAGAAGCACCACTGAGAGGATCTATTGTGGAATTTCACATGTTTAGTCCCATACTTAGTTTCCAATCACTTTTCCTGATTTCGTATATAGGAATAATGATCCTGACATGAATACATGCATTCAGGTAAGAGTTTTTAGCGTTATCAGATCCTTCAGCTTTACTTTCAGATCATCTGCAGAATTTATCCAATGCTGAAGCAAGACTGCATTTCTGCTCTAGGAAGGGGAGAAGAAGGGAAGAGGAACTAGAGGTCAATTAAGTTTGATGAATCTAAAAATGCCACTTCCTAAAGACCCTAATTTCATTAGGCATGCCTCGGGTTTTTTTGGTGTATGGCTGTATGACCACCACTAAATCTGAAGGAGGGGAAAACTTCAGTTTTCTGTCTGGCAACTTGAGGTCCCTTAGAGTTACAATGCTGAACTTCTTGAAAAAGACAAATGAGATGCTTCAGTGATGATAGATACCTTAAGAACTAATGGAAAGTTGTTTGCAGTTTCTGTTAGGGTAGTGTGTTGTGGTCTTCAAATCTGCTTTTATTAGGTCCTTGGTAACCCTGAAGCTCTGTCCTTCAATAGTTGTAAGATAGAACTTTCTTCAAATTTGCATAAAGTTGCTCCCCATCACTGCTTCTTCAGATATTCTGATATGAAGGAAAAAAAAAAGAAAGGCTGCTTCTGCTTTTTGGGGCCTCCATTTGCATCCCTGTCTTGGCTGCAGTTGTCTTTCTCAGCAATGATTCCTCACAGATTCCACTCTCTAGGAACTTCTTATTAAAGTCTTGTTCCCCTTATAAGGTCATCAGAGAGCAGAATGAGCAAACTAAGTACTCTTCTCTAGATTCAGGAAGTCACCTTTGCATCAGTCTCTGTTCAGATAGTGGCTGCATTATTAAATCCACTATTAAACTAAAAAAAAAAAAACTTGAGACTTAATGATATATTTAAAATGCCTCTTAAAATATCCCAAGTTAGATTGTTGAGTTAGAAAGCATTTATTGCGTTAAAGGCAGATCTTATACATCATTGCAAAATTAAAAGGGATTTATGCTTTTCAGTAACATGAAATTCTCATTCTTAAAAAAGGATGGCTAATTTAATAACTTTTCTCAAAACTGAATGTTCCTTTGATTGGGAGAAAGACAAAACATTACTTTTCATGAAAAACTACTTAGAGAAAAAAGTATATGGCAAACATATATGAAAAAACCCCACCTTAGAATAGATATGATGATGGTCAATTGCAGAATTTTAAAGTAAGGAGGTGGCTCTTGATAAAAATGGAATTTATAGTGCAATGTTTATCATGCAAGTATCACCTTCAAACAGTGCAAAAACACACTGTTGTCTCTTACCTGTAGGAAGTAAAAAACATTGCCAAGTTTCCAATGACCTTAGCAGTCATACAGAAAAATGGCACAACAAATGAGAATACTACTTCCGTGATATCCACCACCTATCAGAAGATCATAGCTGGAAATTGTTTTGTGTGTTTTTTCTGTTTTAGGAAGGACTAGAATAATGCATCCTAACCAGTTCATGCCATGGCAATCATAATATGAATTTTTCTGTTGTTCATTAACCATGGGTCACAAGCTGGAGGTTTTTTTGGTTCCTTAGCTGCAGTTCTGAGGTATCTTAATCTGTAGGAGAGCTTGATGTTCACAACATTCAGGATTTATTTGATTCCTGACCTTTGTTTTCTCTCTCCTTCTACCTCTCCTTTATTTTTATTTTTATTATTATTATTTATTTGTTTGTTTGCTTGCTTTGGTTTTTTTTCTGTATAGCAAAACTTACACTGCTAATTTTTCCTAATGCTTTTTTCTTCTTCTTGGTAGGAGCTGAGAAATACAATATTCAGTTTATTCATTTTCAATTGCTAACTCAATTACTACATGAAAACCTTATTTCATGTTTCTAAGCACAAAACTGGAAAAATGTTTTTTTATGAAGCATATGTATACATGCACAGAAAAACAGTTGTAAACACCATTGTCTTTAATACATGCAAAAGCTGTTCTCATTTGCACTTTGAACCTGTACAAAGTGTATACATACTTCTGGAAATTTGAATTTAATTGCTGAAAGGATAATACCAGCTCTAATTTTACCTCTAGTTTGTGGTAGACCAAGTCTAAAGAACATATGTTAAACTGAAAAAAAAAATTAATAAATTAACATTAAATAAATTACTACTTGGGACACTTGAATATTAGTTTCACAGGATTAGCATACTAATGACATTGCTATGAGAATACAGGACCTATTATGTTTATTAATTGCAATTGTAATTTCTGAAGTGTACTAGGTTACTTGTTTTGCATATTATAGTCCTTAATTGCATAAAAGACCATGTCTCTTGGAGGAAAAACCAGAAAAGCATACACATGTAATTTTCCCTGGCCTTTTCCTGCTATTTTGATTTTATTTCCTTGTTTGAGCTAGAAAAGCAATGAATGTATTTATAAAAAAAAAAAAAAAACCTCAAACCCCAAACCTCTAGAATGCCTGAACTCTATAAATGTTCTTTAAGCAACTTATTTTTCCAATATATATAAAAGTATGGATAAATCCTGTTCTTCCTGTTGGTTGATAGAAATACTTGACCAAGTTCTGCTGGCACTGAGGGCTCTAAGCATCCATCTGAAACTGTGGCTATTGAGAGCACTCAGAAATTCACAGCGTCAGGTCCTAATTAAGCAAAGCTGAAATTGTTCTATTACATTTTAAAATTGCAAAACACATGACCATAGCCCATAGTGTAGCTAATAAAAGATAATCCTGTGGCTTGCTTTGAAGCAATTACTCTGTCTTTTTCTTCCTGCAGGAATCACCTTGTCACATCCCTCACATGAATCAATCCACCACTTCCCCTTCCCCCCTTCTATTTTTGTATTTCTGCCCTTTGACAAAATTAGAATTTAGAGGATGATATAAAAAGGAAAGTTGCAGACGTACGGAAATTTGTGCAATCTTTCTACTACTTGCAGGCAGCTTACAAACAACTGGTGAGTTAGTGTACTGCAAACAAAATAGACTTATCAAATGAAGTATAAGAATGTTTATATCCCTGTGAAAGTAAGAGCCTAATAGAGCTAGCCTGAGTTGGTCGTATTCTGCCACTAATCTACACAGACCTTGTTTCAGAGAAAGGGAACATTTTACTTTGGAATTTATATGTCTATTATATCAAGAAAAATAGCTTTCTCTATACTTTCTGTCTTGTTTTTCTTCATTGTAACATCTATGTCAGGAGCCAAACGTCATTAATTTTGTTACTGAATTCACCTTTTCTTGCTAGTTAATATTTGAACTCCATACAGAAAAGCTCATGTATTCGTCTATTTTGATCCATGCTAAAACAGAATTAATGAAAGCTGTGTGATCATTGTTGAAGATGAATAAAAAAATAAGTAAAAATGTTTAACTAGTATTGCTGTTACCTCTTTAGTTATAGGGCACTGTCTGGCTTCATTTGAACCACAATACAAGAGAAAATAAAGGCAGGTGTAATTTGCATAAATTATTGAAGAGAATCATTAGAAGCAAGCTTGTATAAATGGAGGCACTAGGTTCTGATTGATCCTTGCCCTCCCTGTGGCAGAGTCATCTCCCATGGGCATTTTCTGAAGAAAGATTGGAAATCAAAGTGGGGAACATTAATTATAGATCAATATCCCATGGAAACTCTTCTACTGGACCAGCATTTTCAAAACTGGGGAATAAGTCAGAAACTAAAAGAGTATGGATAGAGGACAAGCTATTTTTTGTACTGTCTTTTTCTTTCATTGTTAAAGCTTCTGGTTAGATAGACTCACTATGCAGCTGAACAGATTGTCTTCATTGCAAAATGATAAGAGAACAGCTGAACTAAAATATTGTCCTTCTTCCTCATGAAGAAATCACATATTTCAGGCATTTTACTTTCTTTCTTTATTAACTTCTTTGAAGAAGTTGCAAGTTTTTTCTTTCAAATGTTGTGTTGTAGTGTTCACTTTTGTTTTGTTTTGTTTTCATTCTACTGTGTGGACCAAACAAAGTAATTTGGAAAACAACAGTATTACATTTTATGTTCATTGCATTCTCTTCTTATCTCTCCCTGGGAAGTGACCAACTGATATCATACATCAATTTTATGTATTTATAAAATCCATGTTCGTCTTCCATCTACAGATTTCTGCAGGAAAACATAAATCAAATTTTTTTAAGAGCTATTATTATACTGTAAATATCACAAATCTTATACCAGTCAAAAAAAGGATTTCTAACATATGGAATGATATTCAGCAAGGATCTGAAATTTTACACTTTACATATCTGACTTTGAAAAGCAGAAGACAGGAAAAAAAGATATTTTTAATTTTAAAAGTTTAGTATGTATTTATATATTTATATTTAAAAACTCTTGAGTGTGGTAAGCAAACATGCCATGACACAAAAGAAAAAGATTATGTTGCAAGTAGTCATGACATCATTCATTGCTGAAAAAAATACAGAAAGGAATAAAAGTGACATTCATCCAAATAAAGGTACTAACTGGTTCAGTTAAATACCTCCTGTTTCAACTGAAGGCAGCTTTTCTCTTGACTGTAGCATAACCAGTTGTTTTTTTACAGACACAGACTTTCAAACACTGCTTATGTGTTGCACAGTATAAATTTATATGCAGTCTTATCTGCAAAAGTGTACTAAAAACCTATGCAGTATAAGTCAACAAAAAATTACATTGAGTTTTTTGCGTTTGTATTCCTTTGCTTTAATGTGATTTTAGTTTAACACATAATATAAGAGTATTTATGATATTGGTATAGGAAATATTTCCATAGATAGTTAATTGATGTTTTTATGATTCAGAATATGATGTTTCTTATGTTTATATAATGAGATAAAAACCTACTGCAATGAAGAAAATTAAATATAAGTGATATGAAGAAAAAAAAAAGTTTGTCCATTTCCTTTAAATGATAACTTGCATTTCATCTATTTCAATGTTGTAAACTTAAAACCACATAAATTATAATAGGGAAGTTATTTTATCTAATGGATTCAAATACCAAGTGTCAAATATAGTTTGAATAATCATTTACCCAAAAGAACTTTTTAGCTTGACCTTTTCATCTTATTACGATGGACTACCTTCCCAAAAGCCTTTTTAAAGTAGGACACCACCATTTTACATTAGGTATTTATGTATTTCCTATGTAAATGTCTTAGAACAAAGTTTTAGTACTTTTATTAAAATTATTTGAAACAATGTATTGGGACATATAAAAACCAACAGTGATCATTACTGTATTTTTGGTCAACATGCTGCTGGTTTTATATTTGTTTTTCTTTAAATGACAGCATATAATTTATAATTGTGCCATAGAAGACAGACATACTCTATAACTGAGATTTTTTACTTTAGCGTTACAGCACTGTACAGTTTTTATTTGCCTGATGTTGCTGCTGCTGCTGCTAATGATTTCACAGTCTAAGAGGAAAAATCCTGTATTACTGTTAAGTTTTAGTGATGTGAGTGCCTCCCTTTTGAAGTCTATGATTGCCTGAAATGATATTCTCAGAGCCTAAAAACATATGTGGTCATTTCCAGCTAGTACCAACCACTTGGAGACTTTGTTGCTTGTAGACTGGTGATTGAAGTAGTATGGCAGTTCTTATGAATTCATGTTGAAATTCATTGCTTTAGTTGTTTAAAATATGTGTGTGAGGGGAGATAAGGCTTTCTCTAGAGAAATCTAAACCAGAAGAAACAAAAGTTCAAGCAAGTCCTAAGCTGTAGGATCTAAGCAGCAGACTCTATTTCCCAAGTTGATATTCAGTTCCCTGCTTGCTTTTGGAAATAGTAAGAATAAACAACTCTGCCCTAAAATAATGTGATGGTAAACATTTCCAAAATTATCCCATCACTATATAGTTGGATTAGACCAAAATAATCAGCTTGCTGGTGAGGTATTGCAAAGCTATAGGGGTTAAAGATTCTAATAGCAAGGCAATGATGTGGTGGGGTAATCTTCTGGAGTGTGGTGAAAGAGCCACTTTGAACTCTTGACTTCTCTGATGCATCACCAAGCAACAGTTGCATTTATATAGTGATTCATATGTTCAAAGCCTTACATGGATTCTTGCAATGCTGTGATGAGAAAAATTGGGAAGCATCACTCAGTTTTGCTACCAAAAAAGCCAGATGATTTTCCAAGGAACATGTCACGGGCTTTTGGCTCAACCAGAATTGTTCTGACTCCAGTTTCATCATTGTTTTTGTTACATGTGCATCACCTTGATCTGGCCAGTGGTCTTCTGGGATCCAGGCATCTGAATGAACTCCACAGCTACATATAATGAGCCAAAGAAAACCATAAAAATCTAAACCCAGGAAAGATCAAAGATGTTTCATGTAGGACCACATAAATAACCTCTTGGATGATACATAGAGAGGAACAGAAAGAGGCACAAAAAGCAAAACATTTGATTCTTAGAGGGACTGGAGGTTGTGGAATCACTATACCCCACAACATGGCAGTTATCAAAGAAGTAGACCACAATTCTTTCAAAATGTATACCAGAAGCCAGATTGCTTGCCTATCAGGCAACGAGTTGCAAAAACATATACATGTTCTTCCTTAATTTGAAATTTGTTAACCAAATGTGTTATTGAAGAGGTATTGTAGAAAGAGAGTTCTTTCCAAACCCTTTCCCAAATGGCTTTTGAGCATCTCCAAAAATTGAGCCTCCACAGCATCTCTGGACAACCTGTGCCACTGTTTGACCATCCTCACAGAGAAAAAGTGTTTCTTTAGGCTGAGAAAAAACCTCTTGTATTTCAGTTTGTACCCATACCTGAGTACCATGTTACTGGGCATTACTGAAAAGAACCTGAGTGATTTTGGAGGTTGGCACTCCATCTTTTCCACTGCCTCCCTTCAGATATTTGTATGCATAGATAAGATCCCTCTGGAGCTTTCTCTTCTGTAAGCTGAACAGTTCCAGCTCTTTCAGTCTTTTTTCATAATGCTCTAATGTGTTATTCATCCTCATGGCCCTAGATGTTTCTTTTTTTTTTTCTTTCTTTTTTTTGGAAATTCTCATGACATATCTAGCCAGACTATTCAACACAGCATTATTATCCCTGCAGAGCACTTAATATTTTTTTAGAAGTTGATACTGGGCATTCTAGTAAGATGTAGAGGCAGCATCCCTACAGAGACAGCTGTATAATTGAGTGTTTACATCTACTAGAACTGTTAGTTTTATTTGTGGAAGTATTTCCACTGGTCTGGGTCTATGCCAGGCTTCTCCAGAGATTTCTATTAGGGACTGAAGAAAATTTCGCTGAGCAACTAATAAATAAGGCCCACATTTTGCAGTCAGTTATAAATGTGCACACTGTTATGGGGAATGATCAAGGTACAAAGAGTTTCTTTCTAGGCCAAGGATTTGTGTCATAGTTGTTATACCATTAACCCTCTTGGTACAGACAGTAGAAGTAGTGAAGGAACAACGTAGCTCCTGCATTTAGAGATGGGTAGTTATATACTAAACATATTTCAGTCTCTCAAGGACCGTGCTATATGCAAATACCACATCTGCTGCTTACTGGCAGATTCCCACTTGCCTGGAATCTTCAAATGCCTCTGGCCTGGTGCTCCCAGAGTCTCTTTTACACCTCCCATTTCTACTACTCTAAAGCTACATTGTTTTTCCATGCGTAAGTGTGGCAGCAAAGAAAATTATTTAGAACATTTAAACTAAACTTGAATTGCAAATGAGAGGAATTCAACACACAGTTTTGAATACATTTTGCCTTTTTACTTTTGCCACTCTTAGACTCTGAGTTTGGCTGAAGTGAGTAAAAAGGCAGAGCTTCTGGCCTTGGCCTGCAGTCTTCATTCTTGAGTTACCTCTCCCTGGGAACAGGAGGTCCTGTTTAAAATTATCTGTCACCATACACGAGTGGGAAAAGTCAAGACTGCCACCTCTTCACTGACATGCAAGATCACATGTTGGTAAATCTGGTTTTGTACTGTTGGAGGCAAATACAGTACAATTGTTTAGTTTCACATCCATTTTCTAGCTAGAACACAGAAAAGAACCTGTCAGAGTATATATAATAGAATAGAGGAGATGCCTCAATTATTTTGAAGCTAACTTGTTTCAGCAACACTGAACTCAGTGAAGCATAATTTATCTTCTTCTTTGGCCCACTGTTTTGTCAATTCTGCTACTTCTAGTAGTTCATCTAAGTATTAACCATAGTGCATCCTGTAACCTCAAGTACAATCCCACAGACTTTTCTGAATTATTAAGTCCGTGTTACAAATCCTGTAATTTACAGTAAAAATTACCACCATTAATGTGTGTAAGGCTATACTGCTGCCACATGTAAATTGTTTTATGAGGGGTTGTCACAAAAGTTCATAAGAAAAGAGGTTGACCACTTTCTAGTTTAGGCCATTGGAGAACTAGATTTTGCAAGTTGTTTGTGAGCTTCAGTCTACTCTGAACAGGCAGGATGATTTTTTTTTTAGATAAAACACACCATATACCCATTCTGTAAATCCAATCAATGTCTTCTGTTAAAAAGAGAAAACATCACTGGTGATGAACTGGTGGCTTTAAAGACATGAGGGAGGGAAAACAGCAGAAGATTCCTATAATTCTCTCTGTAAACACTTCTGTTTACTTCTGGCTATCTGGCTATCAAGTTGTCACTGAAAAGTCAGTATTAGCTGCAATAGTTAGGTCTGTAATTAAAACACACCATTAGCCATGATTATTTGACCTAAATGAGGAAATGACTTGGTCATATGGATACTAATTCTAGAGCTAGCTTATTTATCCTTACCATAGTTAAAGCCTTTAATCACTTTTCAAAATTACATCTACACTTGAACTGCTAAATCCTGTGGTGATCACTGTAGGTTAGATTCCTCAGTGTATGCTTTTTGAAAGTATATGGATTACTCAGACATTTTAAACCATTTCCCTTATAGTGTCTTTAGTGAAAGTATATTAAAATAGCAGAAGTCAAAATACTTTGAAATTATGAAATCTCACAGTTCCACGCAGTGCAGATAGGAATTTTGTTTGCAGATAAAATATAAAAAACAAAAACCAAAACAAAAAACCCCAAAACAAAAACAAACAAACAAACAAACAAAAACCCAACAAAAAAAACCCAGAAATACATGAATAATAATGATATGCAACTGCACTACTGAAGGTATTTATGAAATTGTTTTAATCCATGCTTCATTAGATTGATTTAGTAAGCCTTCATGTTCATAGAACATAATTGTACTGTAGCTTATACTATGTACTGTCATTCAGGAACATTAATAATTTGTTGCTAAGTTTTCTTCTATCTTGGAAATCAGTAATCTCTCTGAAACTCTGATTATCTTAATAATATTCATGTTTAATCTTTAATGAAGATATATGGGTTTTCTTTGTTCTAGTAAGAGTATTGTGTCTACATACTGGTTTTAAGACCACTCTTTCTTCTTAAACTAGCAATGATTAAAATCCATCAGTGTGTTTAATACACTTTAATTTAGATCATTCTTTAAATTTTAGAGGAGGAAAAAATACAGTCATGTGACAAACTGCTATCTATTCCATGGCCAAATGATACATACAGCATTCCATTAGCAGTAGTTACAAACTAAAATGAAAAGATCCTTTCATCACAGCAGAAAAAACCCCAAATGCTACAAATCTATTCAATGGCATCCAAAATCTGGAAGATGATGCAGCTTATGTGCTTAACACTTACAGGTTCCATGGACTCACAACATGTTAGATGGATCTAATTCACTATTTCTTTGTTCCAAGATTGATGATTTCCTCAGAATGAGGCTTGCCAAGACTGCATTTTCATTGCTGAAGTACATTAAGGCAGACACTCATCTAATTCCAGCAGAGGGGAGGGGAAATTCTTGTGAATATAATTGCTCTGATAACTTGCTTCAAAAATACAAGGTGGTGAGGAAAGTATTTTCTTTCATTCTTGTGCTGTGTCTGCCTCATTCTGTTTCGTCTTCTCTTTGTTGTTTTACCCACCTATATATTTTGGACTTAAAGTTAAGCTTCTCCTCTGTAGTTCCCAGCATTTGGACTATGCACAATAGAATCTGAGGTGCATATTTCAGATATCTGGCAGTCTGAGTCAAGGTCCTTCAAAACATGTTAATAGAAAACTGCAAAACAAGATTTACTGTCTTTTATCTTGCTTCACGATCCTTTTTCATAAGGACAAAGCACAGAATTTTGTGATGATTAATGCTACTAGCTCTCAAACATCCACCAGTCTAGAGGTCAATTTGTCTGAATTTAAAAAAAAAGAAACTTGCTTTAAGAGTGTCATCTGACTTTCCTGCACGTTGGCTGTATCTTCTAGTTGCTGTTTTGAAGGCTGAGAGAAGACCCAGGTGGTCTACTTCCTTTGTTCAGTGATAGGGGGTGGCTATCAGACATACTGTATTTAACTTGTATGGAAGTCTTTTTAGACAGAGAAAGGCTATACTGTCCTCTCCTGCTGTTTCTCTTTTCCTTTTCTGCAGAGTGTCTCTGCAGTGGCACTCTGCTAGATTCCAGTTTGTTCGCCCTGCTCCACTTCTCCAATGAGCAGTACTCCCCAATATATTTTTTCTGTCTCTATAGCTTTTCTAATTCAGATACCTGAAGGTTTAGCTGCTGGCAAATCTGCTTACTTGTAACCCCATACCTCTGATGGCTCAGTTACACTGTAGTGAGAATGGTTTTGAGTAGTGATAGGTGACCTCACAAGCCTACCAAGCAATTTTGTCTGCCCTTAGCACCTGAGAGATTCATAAAAAGCCCTGCTCTGTGTCTGCATACCAAATTCTTTTTGAGATGGTGACAAGAAGGTAGCATAATTTTAGATAATAGTGACACGATATTCAGATTTTTTTTCTTCTCTGTCTGATCATTTGTTTTAATATCTCTGACTTGAGAAGATTGAATATCAAAATATAATGGCCAGTCTTCACGAGCGAAGATCCGGGGAAGGTCTTTCCACCTTCCAGCCTGCGCATTGGATTTTTTAGGTGAGACACAGTGTGCGCGGAACTGAGCCCACCCTTTAATCCTAAGGTTCATCTGCCGGGGCCAAGCGAGCTTGGACGGTGGCAGCGAGGTCCTTAGGACGTAGGTGGGTTGCCTTTAAGGGCTAACGAGCCCCACCTGCCCGGGAGTGGCCCTGACCGGGAATCGAACCCGGGTCTCGGCGGTGATAGCGCCGCGCCTTTACCACTAGACCACCAGGGGCTCCATATCAAAATAACCCCATTCTTAAATATACTTATTGCAAATATTAATTGAAAGGGACTTTACACAGTACACTCAAATCAATCAAACTTATTTGTTTCTTACTTCCATGGTCCTGTTACCACATATTACATTGCTCTTGCCCACATTCAAGCTCTTTCTGGCATTTCAGACCTATCTTTTAATAATGGAAGAAAGAACAGACTTCCTGTGCAAAGTTACACATAAACTAAATTATTTCTGTGATGACCCAAATCTTGCACACAGTGTACACTGGTTCTCCCTTGAAGCTGAGAAGTGCAAGAATGTAGGAATATATAAGTTGGATGTAGGTAGTGATAGTAGCAATTCATTTGTATTGGAAAGAAGAACATTTTCCTATTGATTAAACACAATTTTGTTCTTATTCAGAATTGTTCCTGTATATAGAGTTAGTGTGAAGGTGAAAGAGTTTAAGCTAGGTCTTAATCCTGTTTCCATCTCCGTGTCCTGGTGGATCTCGCTGTTGTGTGGAGCTCACAAACATTGTTGAGGTTGTGTGTCAGCCACACTATTGGAAGATAAGCCTGTTTAAATTAGAAATATCTGAACTCATGACCTGATGGTTTCCCCAGTCTCTAACACCAGTTTGATCTTTTGTTTACACTGAGCCAATGCTCACCTATAATACATATTCAGTGTTAGTAAAGTGAATCTTAATGAGTTAATTCATCTTTATCATCTTCACTGTGTTTGTGAAAGGGGAGTGCACCACCACCGTGGTTAACCTGCTATGGAACTGAATTGGATAGACTTGGCAAGATAAACTTAAAGCTGAAAATAGCTACACAGTTTGGTGTTAGGCTGTGTATGAACAGTGTATATACAAGCAGATAAAAACCTCCAAAGCGTTGTATGAGTCACAGAGAGCCTACAACACACTGTAAGAGTATAGCATTCATTAATGTAAGTATTTAGAATCTGTGAACTATGATGTGATATATTTGAAAGAAGTGACTGAATCGATTGTTTCTTTTTTTTTTCTTCTTCCTTTTTTTTTTTTTTTTTTTGTTTTATTTTAAAAGAACAGATCAGATTTATGGGGTCACAAGTAGTTTGTTCTCGGAGAGAGTGAAATTGCAGCAATATGTTTTAATGTAGTCTTGTAGATTGGCAATATGCGTACCTTTCATTCTTGTGAGTGTTTCGGCTCTTAGATGAGAAGATAAGATATTTTTAAGGATATATCAGTGTTCTCATTACCTCAAAAATCTTACACTGTGCTTTATATAGGCTAGATTTTGAGAATGCTTAGCAACATTATAATGCAGCTACTTGTTTATGAAGCATTGCCTCAAGAAGACAGTATGTTTCACAAGGTTTGTCTAGGTATTCTTAAGATTGTGGCTTTAATCCATAAAGCTTTCAGTTATTTGGACCCTGCTTTGTCCCTCACACTTCTACACAATTAAGAGCATAAACAGTTGGCATTAAATTCATCTTGATTTAAAAAGGCAGTTCCTCTTATCAGGAATTTTCCTCTAAGTGGGCTCACAATCTGCTACTTCACTATCTCCTGGACACCTGCTTTGCCTACAAGTATGTGATTTTGATATTCTTCTCAGAAAGCTGAATGTGTCCCTACCCTCTCTTTTATATTCTTTGAGAGACAATAACAATATAGTGTAACTGTGTGAGAGCCATTGTGGATTTATTATTGTAGATGGTGAATATTGTTATGTGCCCTGTGGGCAGTCAGTTTTATATGGCATATATTGTAGATTTATATTTTGTCTGCTTAAAACATTTCATGAAGTGCCTAGAGCCAGGGTTAGGTGCTTAAGTTGTAACTTCAAATAAATAAATATATTAAATAAATAATTGAAGTAGGCAGTTTAGATAATAAAGAGAGCTGGTTCCTGGGTAGAAAACTGTAAGACTTAAAACAATGGAATCTTTAATAAAGAATATGAAATAAAAGCCCCAAAGAATTTATCTGAAAAAAAAAAAAAAACATAAAAACCCACACCCAAAGTAACAGCACTTATACTTCATGAATTAGAAGCTTCATTATATATGATATAAAACTAATTACTAGGGAGCATTTTATTTACCTCTAATTTCTATTTAATAGCCACTGCACTTGTCATTGCAGGTATGGTTACAAAAGTATGGCTACCTTCCACCAAGTGACCCCCGAATGTCGGTGTTGCGCTCTGCAGAAACCATGCAATCAGCTATAGCTGCCATGCAGCAGTTCTATGGCATTAATATGACAGGAAAAGTGGACAGGAACACAATTGAGTAAGTAACCAGTACTGAACTGCTCTTGACTTTTCTGTTTCAAGCAGGGTAAAATAGAATTGGGAACCTTTTTAACACGTGTAGCAGTGTAAGCGGGGTATCCAAACAGTGTTGCAGCCTCAGATGGGGAGTTAAATTGTTTCTCTCTGTCCTTGTATTTTTGTTTTTTTTCATCTCCTGTATTTTATGGTAGCAGGTAGTTACCTGCCTAACTGCTGTCTGACTTTGGGCACATGACTGTAAACAAGATGTTACAGGTTGCCTAAAGAAAGGGCCAAGAGGTTATCAGTGTGAAAGTGGAGAAACCTATTTGAAACAGTCAAGAATTCATGAAATGTTTCACGGTTGAAGTCATCTTTTCTTACTAGAAGATCTTTAGTGTAATTTTCTTTATTCTCACTGAAAAAAAAAATAAAAAATTGGCAGACTACACTTAGTGATTTCCATTAACAAAAGACCAGGTGTGGTCATTTTAACATGTAATTGTTAATTGAATTAGTTTTGCGTGCCCTTTGAAATTCTGTAGTTGTATCTGCCATGCAGTGTCTGATTTTAGTGACTGAATGGACACACAGAAACTTCGTGAAACAGAGCTGTTAAAGGACACTTTCACTCTATACTATGCCAAATTTTAAAACTGTACCAGGAAAGTTAAAAAAAAAAAAACCAAAACACTAATTAAGAAAATGTATCTGGGATTAAGACAGCAGGATCAGAGCAATGATCATCACTCTGTACTTTGCACTGGAGGCTGCACCTCTAATCCTGTGTTCAGTCTTGGACCCTTAACTGGAATAAAGATATTGAGGTACTGGAGTGTGTCCAGAGAAGGACAACAAAGTTGGAGAAGGGTCTGGAGCACAAGTGTTATGTGGAGTGGCTGTGGGAATTGGGGTTATTTAATCTGAAAAAAGAGAGGCTCATGAGGGACCTTATCACTCTGCAACTACCTGGAGGGAGGTTGTAGTGAGGTGGGATCAGTCTCTTCTCTCAGGTAACAAATGACAACACAAAAGGAAATGGCCTCAAGTTGCATCAGGGAAGGTTTAGACTGAATATTAGGAAGTATTTCTTCCCCGAAAGGGTTGTTAAGCATATAGAACAGGCTGCCCAGCAAAGTGTAGTTGTGGTACCTAGGGACATAGTTTCATGATGGATTTGGCAGTGCCTTGCTAATGGCTGGAATCAATGATCTTTGAGGTCTTTTCCAACCTAAACTATTCTATGATTCTCTGATTCTATGATTTGAAGTGGTTGTTGCAGTCATTTCAGTTAAACTGCTATAAAGATTATCTTGTAACTTTAGAAGAAGTTACTTTGCTTGAAAACCAGGCAATAATCAATAGTACTGTCACTACATATCCAACATTTACTTCACTGAAATATGTTTCTGCTACTCTAAAATGCTTATATGGGGTGAAAAAAAGTCCTCGTTTGATTCCTATTTACCAACCCCAATGTGATATGTCATCTTTTGTTATTCTTTTATGGTAAAGTAGCTGACATTAATGATTTTTCTATCATTTAGAGTTTAGGGAAGAGACTACACAAAATACTGGCGGGACTGGAAAAATCATTTTATTCCACTGACACATACACTATTGCATTGAAAAGCAATAAAGCAAAGCAGATTTTGTGGCTGCCCTAAGGGGAGGTGAGTTGGTCACACATCCCTCAGTTCAGGAATTAAAAGGACCTTGGAACATGCAGTGCCATAGCAGTAAACACCTTTTGAGAGAGCCATGCTCAAAAGTATGTTTGTGGTCCAGTCTGCAGGGTGAAGAGACTGGACTTTTCATACAGCTTCAGTGATTGATCTTTGAGGGAGGGTGCTGCTATACCAGTCACTAGTACCCTTTTTTATAGGCACATTAATAGCAGCTTTGTAAGAGACAGTATATTTCATTAAAAGTAAAATAGTCTGTTCAGAGCAGTACAGAGGAGACAGGAAGCGGTAGCCTAAGGAAAAGCAGAGGACATCTCCTAGTTTAGAGTATCAACTAGAGAACTGAAAAAACCCAAACCAACCCAAAACTTTAATTTCAAATGGAAGTGGTTTATCTTTGCTAATTACATTTTTTGGCAAACAATCTTTTCTTCACATCTTTTGCTATATAAGTGATGAAGAAATCCATCTATTAAGCAGTCCAAAACATTAATTTTATAAACTGGTAGATATGGAATCTTACAGACTTTTTGATGTATGATTTTCTTCAACACAGAAAGATATATTAATGCATTGCAATTCTTAGATTCATGTAACTCATGCTGGATGAATGCTGCATTTACTTACATATTTGGAGTTGCATTAACTTGAGTCAAGTTAGGAACAGAACTGATTTTTAAAGACTTGTAACACTTACATTGGTGTTGAGAAAAAAAAGAAAAGAAAACAAAAAACTCATTTTGAACTAAACTGATACCATTAGTTCACATCATTCAGTGAATATTCTTGGGAGATATGACTGTATAACAAAGGATAAATATTTTTTTCAATTGTTCGTTAATGGCATTATTTTGTAAATATTTGAAATAATTTTCTCTTTCATCTGCACAGGAAATATATATACTCTTTTGGCCAGAAATATGTGACAGTTGACCATTTGTTTCTCTGGAATTAGTATATTGTAATCACTAACAATGCTGGCATTACAAAGTAAGGAGTACAGCAGGAACCTCATAGAAAAAATATGTTTTCATCTTGTGCATGAGGATTTACCTCCTTCTTTTACATGTCTTGAGAATAGATTATGATGTGCCTCTTTGTCTTCAGAAGGAAAAACAATTAAAAGAAGTTACAGTAGTAACTTGATAGGAACCAACATTGGGAATACTAACAAAGAAATATTGTCCTGCAGCATCATCAATGTCAAAAGTCTCCTGGGGGGATTTTACTGCTCTGAAAAAAGATAATCCCTCAATGAGTATTTTGGTATGCATAAATATGGACAGTATTCATCTTCCCCCTACTACTCAGCATCCATTTGGTTTTGTTATATTTTTAATTTTTTTCTCAAATGTCTTGAAAAGCATGATGCATACCTATTCCTGGGGATGAGGAAAAGTGAGTAATAGAAAGAAATACCATTATATTGGCATATAAATATGGGAGATGTTCTGAATGCAAGTACCATGGCAAGGCAAACCCGGTGGAAGTACTCCCTGATGTTTGCATGGAGTGCCACAGTATTTTCTGTGGTTCATTTATATATTACCAAACAAAACCAATGATTCATGGAAAAGGACACTTCTGGAACTGGAGCTGCTGTTGCCATCCTGGTCTTCCACATCCCTAAACCAAACATGCTAAGTAGAAAAAGTAGGTTTTGTCTTTTCTTAAAGCTGCTGTGCATGTTTATTTCCAAAACTTGTTTTGCAGTTTAAAGGGGTACGTTGCAAACTTCCTGGTATAGAGATGCAATGGTTGTGTATGGGATGCTGACTAAGTCTGAGCAACAGTAAAGAATTCATTTTATTCTAATGTCACCCTTTATAAATAAATGGAAATATGCTTATTTTAATGCTTAGGGTAAACCAAGTTTACTTCAAGATTCATACTTAAGATATTTATTTACACTCTCTGCTGTTTATGTATTAACTTTCAGTCAGAGTAAATTCTGAGCTGTTGAAATTAATCCAGTGGTTTATTTTCCTAGTAAATGTTTTTATACAAAGGTATACATCAAGAAATATCCAATGAGAAGCCTTGAAGAGGAATCATCATCAATAACAGGGCTGAAATACAATATCTTACATCACTCTTTGACTGTTTACTATTACTTAGCAAGCGTCAGTAAAGCCCTGTAATAGCAGGCTACACTAGGGAAAAGTAAGGATGTTTAGAAAACATACCTATCTCTCCTGACTAGAAATTTAAGGATATAATTCAGTAGTTTTCTTAAATAAATGTCTACAGTTTTTCCAGCCACTAAGTTAAGTTGCAATAAGTCAAGTTAAACCCTCCCTTTTATTTTCCTTTTTTTTTTTTAATATAACTCTGCCCAAAATAACCCCGAAACCCAACAACAAAACCATTGTGCAACCTAAGCAGCAGTTTTGATTAGGGATAAATGAGGTGGGCATTTAACCAAAGGTAGACTTTTTAATGTTTTGATTCTGTATTAAACCAAATTTTTTTCCTGAAGGCTTATGAGGTAGAAGTTCAGTTTCATCTTTCACTCTACTGAAAGAGCATCCAGTTATGCTGCAATTTTTTCTTTTAATCTTTCCAGATTTTCTGTGAGACTAAAACATTTAAATTTTCCTGACATATATAGCTCCCCACGATTCAAACTAATGGAGCTAAGAGAGGAGTTTGATGTGACACAGTGTACAGATAGAGAACATTAGTCACAATTAAGCCTCTTTATTGAGTACTGATAAAATATTAATTTTGAGGGGCTACTGCATAAAAGATTTCTGCAAGTTCAAAAACAAACAGATGAAAGCAAGGCAAAGTCATTACCTTTATGCACCTTTCTAAAATGAAACGCATTTCAAAACACTTCAAAAACATTTTGAAAAAACATTTTAAAAAATTAAACTCCAACAAGCAATCAAGAACATGGAAGACATCAATTATATTATATTAAAAGAAGCTACGTTTGGAAGAAAATAAAATCAATGGTTTTTTGTCAATCCTCACTCCCCCAAAAGAAGACCATATTATGCACTAAGTATGTCAAATGTCATGAACATTAATGATTACTACTGACAGAAGTCTTCCTCCCAACAACTGTGAGAACAATTACTGTTTAAAAAAGTATTTTAACATATTAAAAAATTAAAAAGAAAATTTATGTGCCTGAAGTTGTTAACATTTTACCTCATTTCTGTGGTAGAAAATACTGAACTCCAATATTAATCATGCCATAGTTTGTTTAAAATTCTAAGTGCTAAACTTAGCTCAGTTAAGATCTAGGTGATGGATTTGGTGATGGTCCAACTCTTCAGCTGCAAATTGCATCTCTCCTTAAATTCTACATAAAGATAAATTTCCTGAAAGATAGAGAACAACTTGTGCAATGATTTCCATTTGATTTATGTTTGGATTTGTATTGTGTGAACCATAATCCCAGATTTCATATCAAAACAGTAAGAATATTAGTGGGCCAGACAGCATGACCACTTGGAACATCCCCTCCCTCTCTAAACCAATAAAGGTACAAGCATAATGTTCTTAATAGGTACATACTACATCAAAATCAATGCAAGAATGAATTGTGACTGTTTGAATTTCATAACACTTTATTTTGGGCTATGTGGGGTTTTTTTGTTAAAAATGGATTGTCAGTAGTTCTAGTAAGATAATACAATGTTGACTTTTGAATCCATGTTACCTATTGTTTTTGACTTTTGGTATCAATTCTTAAGTGTAAAAGATTTTATGTTAATGTTATTTTCTGTAAGATTATTGAATCTTTTGACATAACTTGAGAGATTATTTCAATAATGACTTTAAAGATTAATTTTTAAATTCACAGCTTGGAGTATTTACTCTTATCTGCCCCTAGCTTACCAGTGAACAAACTCTGTTATTAAAATAGGTCTTCATCAGTTGAACTAAATAACGTAAACTTTTTTTATGGGGAAAGCCTAGTTTAATGGCTTTAAAGTCATTACCCTTGAAACAACACAACTACAAGCAATATACTATATATTATATACAGTATTGTGGTACAGTGAAATATATGAATGAAATATAATAGTTATTTGATTTTGCTTTATTCCTTGCCTCTTACTCTTGATGTAGTGATATCACCTTAAGGTGAGAACACTGATCTTTTGTTACATTTATGTCTTTTTCTGCAATGTGTGTGTGTGTGCAGTTTCAACAGCATAATTTATATATACCCTGCCGTTAAAATGCTGCATACTGATCTAACATGCACTGTGAAAAAGTATTACTGACAATGTGTCTAAATGTTTTTGAGGGTCTGAGCCAATTTTAATCTCATTTGCTAAAGTGTAAATATATCATTTTACTAAAAAGAATGTAGCTGCCCTTTGGTCTGCAACTGAGGTCTACTTCTTTCCTTTATTTTTCTTTCATTATTAGAGCAAATTAAACTTTTCAATAATATTTCATTCCAAAAATCTTTAACGTCTACTTTGTTGAACTGTTAAACTTCATTTAAAAGATTAGGGGAACCCGAAGTAAAGTTGCAGGGTGTTTCAGCAAATACTGGTGGGGTAAGGTTTTATAGATTTTTGCAGTATGGTCTTTGCAAGAACTAGGGAAAGAAGATTGTCCTCCTTGCAAATATATAAATAGTAATCAGCTGATTTATGTGCCATGTAGAACTATTCTGACCAGAAATTGGAGCAAATTATTCTAAGTTTCTTATTTGAAACAGTTAACTATGAACTCTCTGTCTTCAGTTTAGGCAGTCGAATTCATGGTTTCCACCATTCTGGTTTCCACACTTATATAATCCATCTACTCAATGGATTTGTCACCCCTCAGAATTTTTGCAGGCACTTCTATAGTCCTTATCAGAGCAAGTGGGGGGCCGTGCCATCTTGGTACAATCAATGAATTTTGGACTTTCCCACAGGCTGGTGAGCTTAACACCTACTTGTGCATTTGAAAAATAGTTTGGTATATATGCATACCTACAGTACATATGAAGTGTTACAAGTCTAACTGTACTTTTAAACCTCTTATAGGCATTTATGAAAATAAATGAGGCTGATTTTGACTGGATTTGACTAGCTCATCTGTAAAAAATACATTCAGTGTGTTTTGTCTTGTATTATCAGGTGTAAAACTTACAGTGCAATGATTTTATTCTACAAGGGCATGTAGTGCTAGATGGTTTTAAACTTATAAAGGGTAGATTTAGATTATATATAAGGAAAAATTCTTTACTGTGAGCTTGGTGAGGCACTGGAATGGGTTGCCCAGAGAAGTTGTGAATATCACATCCCTGGAAATGTTCAAGTCCAGGTTGGATGGGGCTTTGAGCAACCTGGCCTAGTGGAAGGTGTCCTTCCCCATGGCAGGGGCGTGAGAACTAGATGATCTTTAAGGTTCCTTCCAATCCAAACCATTCTATGATTCATTACATTGTGCATAGTTTTATACTCTCTCTCATCTCCTTTGTACCACAAATATTCTATTTTTCTTTTGATTGAAACTAAATGGCTTCTTCATTTTGTGTGTACTGAACCAAGAGTATCTACTGGAAGAGATTAAGGGTGGTTGACTGCATGGTTTTTTTGGCTTTTTTATTACCTGTGCATGTTTTAAAAGAATCTACTTTCTGAGATGACATTTCAAATTATTTTTCTGTCATCCAATCATACATACGTACAGATGCTGTGTGTAAATTTATTTATGAAACAATGCTGGTTTAATGGTCAGAAATTCGTTCATGCAAGCCTGACTATAGGATATGACTACAGTTCTGGTAAATGCCATTGGAAAACTGGTTTTTATATAAGTAATTATTTGGCATGATAGATATATAGTCCAATGAACTGGAAAAGTAACAAAGGAGATTTATCTTTTACTTATGCAGTGAATTAATTCAGTCTTGCTCTCTTTCTGATGGTAAATTGTTCTGCAGATATCAGCTCATATAAAATAATTTCAGCTGAGTTTTGTTTAAATTATATAGTGCCTAACAATACAAGTGAGAAACAGTTCAGTGATACTGCTGTTCAATTTAAGCTTTTGAATTAGATATCATTTTAATTATGACATATTTTGAATGCTGGCAAATTCAAATTTTTTGAAATATTGGAAAACATTGAAATATTGAAGACCACTGTAAAAATACAGCACTTCTGTGGAAAGTCTGATGCTGTTGTAATGGTAATTTTTGTTGTTTGTGATTTAGACATTTTCAGCTTGATTTTGAGTATTGAATATTAATGCTCATATTAATAATAATAAATATTTTGAGCATTAAATATTGTTAAACAGAATTCTTGAGTTAAAAACCTCCGCTAGGAGATTAAAAGCAACTTACACTTACAATGAGATATTTCTCATTTTGTGGAAAGGGAGTAAGATAGAATAACCTTATAGTATCATAAAATTAGCAGGTTTAGTATCTTGAATTAAAAAAAAAAGTTATTAGTTTAGATGTTATATGTTTATGTGTTTCTTGCAGCTGGATGAAGAAGCCTCGATGTGGTGTGCCTGACCAAACAAGAGGTAACTCCAAATTTAACATTCGTCGGAAACGCTACGCTTTAACAGGACAGAAATGGCAACACAAGCATATCACTTACAGGTACTAAAGGTTTTCATATAGGCATATAAATGCCATTAGTAGTGATGACTTTTAATATAAAGTAAATATAAATTGCTGAATATTTTTTAATACTTTGAGAAGTTTATTATTAATATATGTTATAAAAATGCTAATTTGGATACCTCTTACGAGTATGTATGTGCTACATAAGAACCAAGTTATTTTCTTGGATTAAAATTGCATGTATTTAGTAGCTGGTAAATTCTCTGAAGATTACAGCATCAATTTAACACCCAGTATGTCTTTAACCTTACCTTTGAACTCATGGCAACTTCTCAGGGAACATTGCTCTGAAGATAGGAGTGCTGTAATGAAACTCAGAGCTCTAATTTAGATATGTAAAATAGGCTATTGAAAGGAGTCAGTCTCTGCAAAATGTAGGTGCCTATGGGTCTGTTCTAAGTACAAATTAATTTGATTATAATTTGATTATTCACTGACTTTCATACATGATGATGGGCATAGGGGTGTGTCTGGGGCAGTACATCTGTATAACTCTGGAGTAGTAGTTTGCACAGTGTACCTACTGTCAAAACTGAGCTTTGCGGGTGAAAGTTAGATGGAAACTTTCAAGATGCACTTGCTAGAGCTCTGTCAACCAAAGAAAGTGTCATGTATATAATTTAAAATCCATAATTTGTCAGCCAACCAAGGATTCCAATACAGCCTGTTGGAAAATTTACACAGCCTCATCATGGATTCCTGTAATATCTAACAGGGGTAAGTTCTGAGGGATAAAATAGTTTTCAAATTCTTTAATCAGTGCCATTATTTATGAACCCATGCAAGTATTAAATTTTAAGTTCATAAGCTCTAATGGTCATATAGACTGCTCTTCATACCATGGTGAAATATAGTTTCATTAGTAACTCCTTGTCAATCCTATGACTTTTGACTGAATTGGAGAATTCTGTTTAAGACATTACACACTGATATAATATCAAACAATAGAGAACTGACTGTTTTGAGATTGGTATATTGCATTACCTGGAATCCTTTATTGTTAATGCAAATGTAACGCATAGTTGGTTTGAATGAGAATGCCCATCTACAGCACTTTACATTTATCTGCATTTTAGAATTTAAATGTAGTGTGTGTACACTTATGAGAAGGCATGCCTCACCATCTACTAATATGTGTGGTTTTCTATCTCTCTGTTTTATACAGAGTCTGAATTCTCTATTTCATTACAGAATTTTTTACTACAGTCTAAATCCTATCACTTGTATATCTTCTGTATTGTCACCTAGAGCCTTCATCAAAATAACAAACGAGGGTGCCCAGTATTAAACTAAGTGCCAGCTATCTAGTAATCTTTCTCACTTTGAAGAATTTATAGCAATTTCTTACCTCCTGCCTTCCCTCTTCAAAAATGTTCACTCTCTCACTTTGACAAGACCTCCAGTCAACTAGAGCTTTGAAGTGAATAAGTCTGCATTTTTTGCAGTGAATTACAGTCCAAAAGACATTTCAGGTAGAAACCCCAAATTTGATTAGAATAAAAAAAAATATGAGATTGATCTTTCTGAATTAGAAAGTAATTCAAATCAAATAAGGACAAAAAAACCCCAACAAAAAAAAACCGAAAAAAACCCACCAAAAAACCCCAAAACAAAACAAACAAATAAACAAAAAAACCACCTCCCAAAAAATCCCAAACCCTAAAATTCTTTACATGCTTCTCCTCACCAATTCCCTGCTTCAGGCTTAATAGTTCTTAAATGAATGACACTTTAACTTACTCGGTTTCCTAAAATGTTAATCGTATCTTTAGTGTCACTTCTCTGCTCCATTTTTCTCAGTGCCACTTCTCAATCTTTCTATAACCTGAAGGTTTCCACCTTCATTCTGAGCCTTCCTGGCCAGATAAACTTTGTAGTCTGAAGTGTGCCTGCTAAGCAAGTTTAGTAATTCCTCCACAGAAGGGGTTACTTCGGCCTCATTTCAGTGTATGCTGCATCTTAGAATTTTCTGGAAATGAAAACCAAAACCCCACAACAAACATCATCAAAATCAAGCTCACCACTCCCTTGCCACCCTAGAACTTTTCCATATTTTCAACATGTAAATTTTCAAGCCAAAACACTTTCACAACATTTCAAGATAGAGCTTCAAAGAAGCACCTTAAAATATATAATTATAATTTACATTAATTATGTCTTTTTTTTTGGCCACATATTACACTTTAGATTAGTACCAATTAATTATGTCCTTTCAACCACATATTAAATTTTGGACTCAGGTGATATTTATTCTTAGAAAGCAATGTGTGCACAGTGAGTACTGAAATGCCAATTTCCAGTATTGGGAATATCAGTGTGGAATGGACATTCTGCTGCATTAATTATACTTTCTTTCCCTCAGGGAATGAAGCTTTCTACTTGTTTGGACTGATGTATAGGGTATTTATTAGAATTTCTGTTTCTAATGAAGTTACCACAGCTCACTGTATCTTTTCTACCTCCTATAGTTCATGCCAGTATACCTTGTAAACATTATTAGTACGTGTGTCATATACTAACATGACTTTTATAAATAGAGTAGCAGAAAGTAAATATTTGAAACTTTTTACCAGCCAGAGGAGTACAGGTGTGTGTCAGGAGAATGTCTAGAGTACATGAAAATTATAACTCCATTACAGAAAAAGCTAGAGATCTTAATGATATAATCTTAGTATTTCCTTAGTGTTGTAGGTTTTGTCCGATTATACAACAATCTCTGAACATTTTATAAAATCAGAGAAGAAATTTATGAAATCTATTAAAGAATTTTTTTAAAAATAGGGGTTTTTTTACGTTTTCTTCAAGGGAATATTTACAAAGATACATGCTTCTCAAAAATATAATCGCCTTCTCTTTTGCTAGGGAAGTAAGTAATCCAGTACTTTAAAGAAGGAGCAACAATGTGAATCGATAAAGCAACCACTTTTGTAAAAATAGAATATAAATGTTTATATGCCCTTTTTAGACAAAGAATTTTTGAATATGAAGCCCTCTTCATCAGAATTCTGGGCATACTATTCATAATTTGAATATTACAGAATTCAGCCATTCGTCAACTGCTCACATTATTCAATCTGTAAAACACTTTTGCAAGTAAAATTTGAGAATGCTTTCTAAAAATCAAAGCTTTGCCTTGAATTCTAACCATTACTTAGAGCCCCTAATGATGTAAAATAAAAAAATAATTTAAAAGTCATTCTGATTTATTTTTTCTGTCTTGAGGAAGAAAAAAAACAAATTCAATTGATCAGCAATATGAAATAATTTAATTTGTGCAGGAAATTTAGGTGTAGATAGTCAATAGTTTCATCTCAAAACCACTGTAAATAATTTAATATTTTTCTTCTGAGGACAATGGATCAAACCTCAGACTAATGTCTTTTTCCTTTTACAAGTTAAATGCATCCTGAGATTCATCTTTGGTGAACATGAAAGATTTGGAAAGGTCTAACTTTATGCTGTTCAAATAAATTAATTCATGCTAGCTGGGAGCTTTGATATGCAATGAAAAGTCTCATCTGGTTTGTTAGCAACAGACTATGTAATATTCTATGGTGTAAATGATCTATATTGTGTAGAATATGAAAGTGATTTTTTTCATGGGTATTTGAAATCCACACTGAAAAGTAAGGAAACACTGGATAAAGAAAAAACTTTGAAAAACTGTTGATTCAAAGAATCAACAAGATTTTTGAGTTTACTACTAAAGAGTAATATTTAGAAAACATTCCATACTTATGTTGCATTTCATGGATTTTAGATTACTTAGCAGTAAATTAGACATGAGATTACTTAACACATCTTTCCTATAGAAGCATTTATCTATCATGTATTTTGCTAATCTTGGTTTGGTGTCTTGGAAATCTCATCTTTGTCACTTCTCATCTCCTTGTAATGAATGTTGAGAAGAATATTATCCATGAAAATGAAGAGGCAGGATTACTATAAATTCTTTCCAGCATGGCAACAGTAGGTTGACTTTAATTGGGGCCACAGAAAATCAAAAGTAATAGTTCTGATTTAGGTTTAAGCAGAAACTATATGAACCAGGAAAACGTTCTTAGTTTATAGCTACAAACAATTAGCAAAGTGAAACTGGAAAGAATTGAAGCTATGAAAACCCACATCAGTGAGAGATTAATGAAGAAATTTGATAGAAAGTATTTCTAGAGAAACAATAGCATAAAGTGAAATATGTCTTTGACCAGAGGTAATCTCTTAATTTCAATAATACTAGCAGTGGGGAAAAAAAAAAAAGTTATTCAAATTTATGGAATGTTTCAATTCATTTTCCTTTATCTGTTTTATATCAAATATGATATAGTCACATCTATAACTGACTTCAAACAGATTTTGAACCATATCTTCCTACCTACTCAGTTGCATTTCCTGCTTTTTCATCTTGCGTGCCCTCTGCTTCTTTAGAATGGGGTTTCTAATATGTGATTTTCCTCCAAGAAAATCCTGGAATGTTTGAGAGAAATGGTATCGTAGAAATGTTTTCCTCATTAATATTTGATTTATATAATTTTGTTCTAAAAAAATTAAAATATCATCTGGCATCATTGCATTATCTAATAATTCTAAGAGCACTCATTAGTATCCAGTCTAATCACCACAACAAGATAGCAAGATATGGCTAATCTTGTACTCTGGGTTTGATGGGCTAAGGAGCACAGGACTGATTTAAAACCACTGTTTACTATACTCAGTGGAGAGTAGAACTATCAAAGTCTACAGGCCATGAAGAAGTCTGTCACTTAGTTATTACAATTCTTGTGGAGGCCATTACTGCTAAGGTAAGCAGTAATAATAAGCTTTATGCATTTTGAGCTTTTGTTTAGCCTTGCCTCTTGGATCTAGCTTGGGTCAGAAGGTTTTATTTTATATACAGAATTGTTCCATTTTACATAAAAATATAGTAGGCTGTCTTAATGACAGCTCAACAAGGAAAAAAGGAAATAGTGAAGTTTAATGGTAAATATGTACTACTTAATGTGTTGTATTTAAATTTCAGATGACTGATTTTACACAGTCAAGTGAGGTATATCCTGACAGTCTTGCAAGGCTTATGTTGCAGCCAAAAATGTGTCACTGAAATATGGATTTTTTTTTTTTTAAGGATATTTTGGGGAAGGTGGGGGAAGGGAAGGAAAACCCAGAGCTTTCCTTAAATCAATAGGACTCAAAATTTCAGAATAACACTCTGCAAAACAAGATTCTTCAGGCATCTGTAGAAATAGAATAACAGTGTGAAGAGTGCATATTGGTGGTAAAGACATTGTGCAAGATGTATTTTAAAGCTATAATGCCTATAGCAACTGTCAGGTTGATGGCCATGCATAAATAACAATAATAACCACAGAAAAGAATAATCAATTTATACATGGCTGTGATTCTTTAAGAACAACAGCTCTCAACATTTATACAAAATACCATTCCATTTATTAGTTTGTAAAAAATTACATCAATGTTTCATCTTCTGGTTACCTTTTTGTTTACTAAAATGCTTTCCCTTGGAAAAGAATTTTGTGTTCTTCAACCTCTTCATAAAAATGTTGCACTACCAGTCTGGTCAAGGTCAGCTTTGGATCTTTCTCTCGTTTAATCTCTTTTCAAATCAGATTGATCTTACTTTACTTCCCCTTTGGAGGTTGTAAGATCAACACTATAATTAAAATGGACAGTTATTTTCTGGAAATACCATTATGTTGGAATAACCACTGATTTTTTTAATTTGTCTTAGAAGCAACGTTTTTCAGTGTAGTGTTGCCCACTCCAGACTGTTGGTTTGGAAGCCAGAAATGCTTCTAGTTTTAATACAGAAAATATACTTTGAAAAATATTGCTTTACAATGAATCTTGAGATGTAGGATGCTATTTCAAAAGTAATTCAATAGATGAATCCCATGGAAAATGTCTTCTGTTGCAGGTGGTCAGCTCTAGTTTGTGTGTGTGAAACTGGCACAATGGCTCAATTTTTCATTTGTAATAAATGACTAAAACTTAATTCTATGAACTGAAAATGGAAGAAAATATAAAATGATAAGTTTTAAAGTGTGAGACAAACTCTTTTAGACCAATTAATCAATTTACCATCAGTACAAAACTCTAATATATCTTTATACATTTCCTCATTTTACATATAACAGCATAGGACTATCCTTTTATTCTGTTTACTTAAGACCAAAGTGTGACTTTGGCCAATTACTAAGATTCCTAAATAATAATAATAATAAAAAAATTAAAAAGCAAACTGTATATTTCAAATGAACTTTTTCTACATCAATATTTCAGTTTTGCTAGACTCTGTTTTCTATGAGAGCCTGTTGATTCATTTGCTGTAATCATTATGCATAGCAAATGACAGAGGCTTTAATGCTTCAATTAACTGTGCTTAAGGCAATACATGTGCCTTAGAGAGCACATGGCAGGATTGACTAAAGCCCATTTGCCACCCTTCTAAGTGATGTTCTTAGTATGGCAACAGGTGAACTGTTATTTTTCTGATAGTGGCAGTATAAGTGTGCCATTGTGGTGTGTTTTGATTTAGTGTCACATGACAGTCAGGTTGTAAAATGCTGTACTTTCTCAAGGGGCACATTTTGAACTTAGCGAATTTATGAACTTGCTAATTAAAACATTTCAAAAAAAGCATTTCACAAAGGAGGGAGCTTTCAGAGTGGAATTCTGCGAGGACTGATAGTTGGTTCAGTATGTCCAATATTTTTTTTATCACGTGAAAAGCAATGCAACACTGATCACAAAATTACTGATGAGTAAATAATTATGAAAAGGCACCATGCAAAGCACTTTAAATCACATGGCGTTTACATCATGTAGGGTAAGGTTATGCCTACAGATTATAGGACTTTTTCTCTCTGACAGTGAGATCTGTACAGCAGTACTTTGTAGTTCTGACAGAGTAATTTTTAAAAGAACATTGAAAAATTGGACTGCGTTCAATAAAATCACAGAAAATATTTAATAGACTGGAGAAAATGTCTTATAACAAGAGATTTAAATAGTTCAAACTTTTCATTTCTTTGAGACAACAAAAAGGTAATGACTTTGCAGTGCAGAAATGTTTTTTAAATGTCTTTTCATAGGGGGGAAGAATGTTCTTAAAGCTCACGTGTGTGAAAGAGAAAGTCAGAATAAGAACCAGTGTTACAAGCCAGGCAAAAAAGAGAATAGGCACAAGTATGTAATGATTGGTTAAATCATCTTCTGAATAAAAGATCAAGGAAATCAGGGGATCCTCTACAATGTACTATTTTATAAACCATGTTGATATCTCTTTGGAACATAAACACAAACTAAAAAGAAATAATGCTTTGGCTAAACTAGCATTATTGGACTCAATAAAACAGTATTTTTGAATGGAAGTCAAAATAGAAAACTTTACATTTTCTGCATGAACCTATGAAAAAAATGTGGTATAAGTGAAGTGAAATCTATAAAATTAGACTTGAAATATTCATTCCCAGTTATATAAATACAAATTCCATGTAATTAGGCACGTGGAATGCACAAACTGAATCAATCATTTAAGATTTATTCATGAAAGTAGAAATGTTCTCCTTTGGCATGCCTTTCTGTGTAAATTTACACAAATCTTACATATACTCTAAAACTATGTAATTTCTGCAATTTGTGCTTGATATTCAGTCAAGCAGATGTCAAATGAACAAAGAGCATCTGATTGCATCAGTTTCAAACAGACACAAACCTAACAGAGTTTTTGCTGGCCATATGAATTGAGTGCAAATGATGGAGAAAATTGGATAGGTCTGAAATTGATTATTGACATTCTCTTCTTGAATTCTATAATGGAAATAAAAAGGATTTTTTTTTTTAAAGATGATTCTGCTATAATTTAGAAATAACTATGCCAGTAAACTTAACTTCAGTTCTGATGGGTTTTTGCCTTTCTCTTATGTGTGTCATTTAAGGAAGTAGTGGAGACTGAAATTTGTGTTTAAATGCACATTCAGTATTACCACATAATTCTTCTATAAAATGATTTGTCTCAATTATTATAGAGTTTTATAAAAGATTTATAATCAGATCATAAAAGGGCATCTTAGCCTGTATTGAAGTCAAAAGGCTTTGTTTCTGATAAGAAATTATCCATCCAGTAACAAATGCAACAGGGCTTTGTGAATACTGGTTGGTGGTCACAGTATGGAGCTCTGCTTTTGTTAATGAACTCACTAAGAAATGAAAATTTCATTTAACTGAAAACATTTTTCTTTTGATCAGAAAGGACATGCCATTCTTTAGCTGTGATGGATTCTAATTGTGGTCCAGGAGGTAAACAGTCAGTGGTTGATTAATCTGTTTTTACCACTGTTAAGAATTTTTCATTTAAAAATATTTTAATCTTCTAGAAATAAGATTTGTGTACTGCTGGGAGTAAGCTAGCTAACATAGAATAAGTTCTAGCATAAAGGGCTATGTAGATTGACACCACAATTTTGCATCAGCTCGTTCAAAAATGCTCTTCTTAAAGCATATAATACCAGACTAGCATATTTTATTAAAAGCATAGAACTTATAATAATTAGCAGTGTCACCACTCTGTTAAATTTGATTTGTGTAATGTTTCTCTGTTTCTTTCAGCATAAAGAACGTCACTCCAAAAGTCGGTGATGCTGAAACTCGTAAAGCCATTCGCCGTGCCTTCGATGTGTGGCAGAATGTAACTCCCTTAACATTTGAAGAAGTTCCTTATATTGAATTAGAAAATGGCAAGAGAGACGTGGATATTACTATCATTTTTGCATCAGGTTTTCATGGAGACAGTTCTCCCTTTGATGGGGAGGGAGGATTTTTGGCTCATGCATATTTCCCTGGGCCAGGAATTGGGGGAGACACTCATTTTGACTCAGATGAGCCATGGACTTTGGGAAATCCCAATCATGATGGTAAGAGAAGATTTAAGTTTAAACAAAATAAATAAATGGCATGAATTTTTAGCTACCAGAACTACTGCTATGCTACCCTGTCCCTAAAGTCACATAGTTTTCTTTCCTAAGTTCACATTACTTTATAAATATCTTCAGTTGATTGGTCTCTTTGGATCTGAGGCAGAAGAGTATATGTCTAAATGTAATTAAGTATGAAAACTTGTTTTTCTTGAAAAACACTGAATTTTTATTAGGAACATTTGTGTTCATTCAAACATTATTCTGTTGAACGTTTACATAAACTACTTTCATTTTGACATTTATTGCCGTATAGATCTTATTTAGGTTTAGGGAAAATGTGGAATATTCTTTGGCAGTGATATAAGAGAGGTTAAGAACAACTGCGGCTACCCACCAATACAGTGCATATCAATGTACATAAAACCTCGTCTGCAGCTTTTATTTATGATAATGCAGTCACAGCATTTAAAGGCAAATCTTAAAGATACCATACCAAGAGTAGAATTAGTGTTTCCCAACAACTTTTGAATGCCTTTTGGAATTGTTGATTCCAACAAGTCCAATTTACTTAAACTGTACATTCTCCATAGTCAAATAATTGACTACATAATACAGTTAACATACCTGAAATTTGCCAAATCAAGATTAAATATACTCTTTAAAGTTACTATTCACAGACATACAATCTGGCTCTTGCTGAGCTACAAGCTCATGTGACTAAATTAATGCCTTTATCTAGGAATCCCCATTTAAAGCTAACCTTTGTATCGCTGCAGAACGGTATCAAAGAAGAGTTTTTCTGTATACATACTCTGTGTTTGATGCTGTGACAGGTTTTGGTTCCAGCCAGCTTCAGTCATCCTATTAGATCTCTCTAAACCTGTTATATAGAGTTTGTGAGAGTCTCTTCAGCAAACAATGGCACACAAAGAAGATGCAGAGATGCACAAATGGAATGTTTCTGTCATACAAAAGAGGATAGAGGTGACAAGAAGCGCAGAACTTGTATTTCAGTATTGCACTCAATTTGTGAATGACAAGAGGATTTATCTAATTCCTTTCCCTTTCTCAGCTGAGATCTCACAAGTAAAATTCAGAGCTTTTTATGTAGCAGGATTCATAGCCTGGAGTTTACAACAAAACTTTAATATTTCAGGAGTATAAATACGGTATTGTGACTATTCCAATGGTGCAATATTTCTGCTGTGCTAGAGTCAGTTGAAGCAAGAGCAATGTATGGCACTTTGAAAGCCCTTAGTTATGGAATGGGTTCAAGAAGCTTTTTTCTTGTGAACCAAGCCCTAGATTCTTGCTGGAGCAAAATCTGTAGTATTGCACAGGTCATATTTGCCCTCTTCACACTTTTAGCTCAAAGGAGCACCAGTGGGAATCTTGTGTTTGTGCAGTTCAGGTACGTAGTCAGTCACAGCACTGTGAGAGTAAATTAAGGTGCTTTTATGTGCTTCAGTTGACGACCAACACTGCACATAACGTTTTGTGGTTTTGGAGTTATTACTTCAAGTGCTCAGAAAAATCTACAAGTATGTGTACACTGAAGTCAAGATATCAATTTAAATTGTGATAACTCTTTTGGAGCAGTTCCATATATGGATAATTTGTATGAAAGTGAGTGAACTTCTGACTGTTTCATTCTCCTTTAACTCAAATAATTTTTATAGTCCAAAAGGGCACTCATGTCTTTATATGCCTTTTGAGGCTGAGTTTTGTAGAGAAGTTTTCAAAAGATATATCATGTATTAATGAATTTTAAGATATTTTGAAGAAAAAAAATCAAGTAAAAGTAAAGTTATACTATCTCTAAAATTGTTCTTTTATGTATCTTAGAACACTGAACTATTATAATAAAAAGTTTTTATGAAGGTTTATCATTAAGGTTTAATAGGTATCATTGGAATTTTTTCTGCAAATTTAATAACTTATGTACTTTGGTGTGCTCATATACTATTTGAGGGACACATATTCCTGTTAGAATGGAATATCTACAGTACAAAATTGTAAGGTTTGTGCAAAATACATGATAGTTAAAATAAACATTTTAGCAATGCAAGTTCTCTAAAGAATTTTGGCAACTCGTAGTTTCATTGTCGAAATGGTATGAACTGTGGATTCTAGGTCATAGCTATTGTCCAAAGAAAAGTCTGTTGTCATTGTAACTCTAGAAATAGAAATATAGGTGCATTTGATCTGTATATGCAGAGTACCTGTTTAACTGATTTGTGACTACCACTTATCAGGTAGGCCAGGTTTATCTTACTGTGTTGGCTCATGTTTAGGAAGCCTGAAGGATCATCCAGAATTTTATTTTTTTTTTTTGGTGCCTGGAGAAAATTTCCAGGTGGAAAAAGAAGACAAGCATGCCATTTGGGATTGACAGGAAAGAAAGACTTACAGCTCTCTTAGGCTTCATATCATTTTGAGCTGAGCCTCAGAGCACTGAAAAGCAGAAGTTTGAAAAATATATTTATGATCTTAGCTATGAGTCATTTTTCCCAGGTGAGTGTCATTTTCTTTTAAAATTCATTGCTCCAGTAGTCCAATAGTCACCTTCATGTAGTAAGTATTATTTGAAATCCAGTAGAATGGGTAAAAGATTTGGCGATATTATTTTTATTTTTAAATTAACTCTTACCCCAAAGGGCTGATTTTCTCTGATTCCTCTTCTAGTATTCCAGAGGTTTTAAAACACGGATCAAAGTGGTTATTTAGCAGCAAGAATGCAAAAAATTAGATCCTCTTGAAAAGTTTTAGCCTTATTCTCCACTTTCTACTAGTCTAATGAAAATGGTTTACATGCAGTCTACCTCAGACAACTTCTTGAGATGCTTTCATAAACTGCTGTCCTTTTTAAAACAATTTTCATTCTAAATAAGGAATCATGTGCAAAGTCAGTATTCTGAGTATAGTTAATTTCTACAGTAATTTATCCTGACTTGCAGGATACTTCAGGTTTTTGTTGATTTGGTGTTTTACTTCTTATCATGTGTGGTTGATTTTCATGTGTTTTTCTTGTGTTTAATAATATTCTAGACTGAAAGGACAGTTGTAATATGAATACATCAGCAGCACAGTGCATTGCTGCTTTCCTTTGTTCTCACTTCAGTGGCATGTTATCTTATCAATCATGTCCTGGGAAAAGATCTGTGCTCCTCCCTCATTCTGAAGAATGAATAAGGCTTTTGTAGGAGTAAAGACTAATGGGGTCGTCGCTCAGGAAAAAACCTCCTGTCATACAATTTTGTACTTGCAGGCTTTCTACAATGATACATTTCTTTGCTTTCATAATACCCTGTAAGCAGAGTACAGCTGGTACCTCGACTCCAGCTGAGCTGTTGAGGTCTTTTCTCTGAATTTCCATCCATGGTGCTGCAGGTGATGCTACAAGTAGTGGCCAGAAGGAAGGACAAGCGACTTTTCATCACAGGAAAGCAGTGGAAACCAGGACAGAATTTCTTTTGCTAAGGAATGAGGGAGATACTGGAGGATAAAATGTGCTTGGGGTTTTTTTGCATGGTTGGGAAATTGTATTCTTCAAATACTTTGTACAAAGTGCATGCGTTGGTTCTGTAGGTTTCCTTCAGTCAGCTGTCGTCTTCCTCTTGTTCTTTTAGGACAACTACTTTTCAAATTGTTCTGTAGGAGTAGACCCTTTCAGTAAAGTACAGTAGACTCCATTTCCTTTATGATCTGCCTATCTAGACTTCAGTGTGAGATGAGAGCCTTAGGTTTGTAAATTTTTTGGAACAGGATGGTTGCTTCATATGGAGTATCTTGTGCTCCTAGGCAGTCTCAGTTAAAACTCAGGTTATTCTGGTAACACTTGGCAACTATGATAGAAGAAGAAACAATGTTCAGGAATAGCAAATCAGAATGGCTAAGATTATTACAGGAAAATGTTTCGTAAAATGTATACTTAAAAATGCAAATATGGCAAGGAAAAAACAGCAGATGAAAATCAAGTTACATAACTACCTGAAAAATTGACACATTAAGAAAAACTTTAAATCCTTATGTTCTTCTGAACTTCACAACTGTAAAGAAAAAGAAGTGAAGAAAAAAAAGGAAAAGGAAAAAACCTTAATATACCAGACTTGAGGCTAGAGAGAGAGATTTCCTTGTTCCCATTACTTCAATCCATTTAGGTGATGTATATTTTTGACATATCATTTTTTTTTGAATTAAAATTTTATGGACAATGAATGATGTAACTAAACTGAGAAAAGGACCATTACTTCTTCCTAAGAGTGGCAGTACTTTGGCGATATTGTATTATCAAAACCCTCGACAAAAATCTTTTTCAAATACTTTCTTCAGTGGCAGTATTTCAAATCACTGTGATGAAATTCTAACTTACTGCCAGGGAGTGGCTGGGATAGGTACTGTCGCTGTAAATTTTCTAATAGCTTGCAGAAAAATCCTTTCTTTAGCCCTGTCTTTCTGTACCAAAATTGAAAGGGGCATTCTTATTAGCCTTAGTGCATTGGTTTATCAAAATTGATTTCACATTTGTCTGGCTACATGCACTTAAGTTAGTTTAAACCTCTTTAAAGCAGATATTTTTTCCGGGAAATTACTGAGTGCATCTAAACCTATTTAAGGGAGTGTTATACCAGTTTAAATTGAGAGTGCACTACTTTTAACTAGATTAATTTAAGATTGACCTACTTGCCTCAAGTGCAGCTTTTTAAAATGGGGTAAAATTTAGAAGTAGCACTTGGGGAAAACATGGAATTCTTGGGAGCTTAGTTTTCAAGCACTTTAGACATGATACGTAATGTACCAATTACGGGATAAAATGTGACCACAAAACTGTGTCTTGCAGCAGCAGAAAATATTTGGCAAAAGCTAAGTTTAATTTCTCTGTAGATAAACACAGCAGATCTGTAGCAGTAATTTGATTCTTTTATCTTCATATCATGTCTGCAAGAGAAATAGAAGTCAAAGTAAAATGCATGATTTTTTTTTTTTACCTCTGAAGCAAATTTACCAAGGCAGCTACTGTACCATACTGAAATTCTTCAGAAAACAGTTCTTCCATCAATGAACATACAGTAGATAATAACAAGTGAAACTCCATTACAGAAGTAATAAATGGTTTTAGTGTACAGTGACATTTAAATGTAAGGAGAGTATTACTGCAGAGTGCTTGCATACATGTGGAATATTTGTAACTTCTGTATACATAAAACTGTATCTTTGGAAAAACAAACCCAAAAATTTAGGAATGCACAGAGGGTTTTTGTTAACTGTCCAGCACACAAAAATTATTCAAGTTTGCAGGCAATAAAAAGAAAACAAACAAGAAAACCTGTCACTTTGTACCATGCCATTTGTAGGTTGCCAAGAAAAAGGTTCTTGGACCTTTCGCAAATACAGCATCTAGTGTAATGTACTTGGACTCTAGTTAGTGCATAGATTGTGCTGTGGGCACTGTGCTGGCAGCCAAGAAAAATTTATGAAAATCCTGATCTCTGAACTGCATAGATCAACTAGTAGTAAATTTTTTTTGGCTGTCAGTGTGGTTGACACAGTGCAGGAGATATATGCTGCTGGAAATGTGAACCAGTGGAGTTGTGAAAACCACCTCCTAAGGGAGCTCTGTGTCTTGAACCGTCCTCGTGTCAAATGCTATGGTTAGGTATAAAGGAAGCCAAGCATTTCAGATGAAAGGAAGATCTGTATTACAATATTAACCTGCCTTTAATTTGATAAAGCATAGTGATCTTAATTGATTATGTATGTTTTTAATAAGCACTTAACAATGTCAAATTTGATCTGTAACCAATCAGTGTTATCCTAGTTCTGTACTTGGATAAATATGTAAAAGATTAATATTTTATTTGAATTTTTTTTGCATTTTACTTTTGTGTGTAGTTGTAAACAAAGAGTTGCAAACATGGTTTCAGGTCAAAGACTATCCCACAAAATATCCTATCTCCAGTTAATGACTATTAACAGATATGTAAGGAAGAGAATAACACAGGCCAAACATATGGCAAGAAAACCCCAACATATTCCCTCTTAGCTTTCAATAGTCTGTGTCTCATTGAATTTCTGAGACACAGGCCATATTTTTGTGTTTAATAGGCTGTGAGGGATTTCCTTTCATGAACTGGTGTAATCTCTTTTTGAATTCATGCAAGCATTTGGTATCCACAACATTGTATGACAATGTATCCTATAGTTTAAGCAGATGTGAAATACTACTTCTTTCTGAATTTTAAACCTGGCATTGATAAATTCATTTTAGATAGGTGGATGTTCATACTGTGAGGAAGTAATTTTCTAAGAATTTTATCTATTCCGCTATATTTTATGTGTCATATCCTGTTTCCAGGATAACGAGGCCAAGCCTGTTGAGTTGCAGCTTTGTTTATATGTAGTTGTAAGGTTAAGGAAGTACAACTTCTATTTTAAATTGAAACTATTTAAGTGCAATATTATAACATTAGAGATAATATTTTAAAACTGTGCAAGTCACAGGCAAATGGAATATCGATTGATTCTCCTAATTTCACTACTTTCCCAGATGTCCAATTTAATTCAGGAGTCAATTAACACAGATAATGCTTTCTGTCACTAAAATGCAAGGCTTTCACTATTTAAAAACCAAACGAGTCTTTCCCTGTCAGTAAGTGCATGCTATGGTGATAGAATTAAATAGGGCCATTCTGTCCTCAAACTTCCCAAACTTTCCATGGATTATACTTGCTTGGTGTGCATGTACCCATCTGTCCCATATCCAGTCACTCCAAGATCTTACCTCAGATGGTAACTCTTAAATATTCAGTGTCTGATGCATAAAACATATCCTTGAAAGTATTATCATGGTATGCAAGCTACACTTGAGAATAGAAAAATCCCTTTCAGTTATTGAAAAGATGGGAAATTATTTAAAAAACAAACAAACAAAAAATTAATGGCCCTGGCTGCTCTGTGAGGACTCAGTCATTGGACATAGAACTATGCAGGTAGGAGGAGGATCTGTCTGCTGGACCACATCTTCGGGCTGGAAGCCAGATAATGGAAAGTGTTAACTGTTGGCAAGGTAATGACCTCATTTTTATATTTTTTTTGCTTTCATGGAACACCCTTTTGGCTTTGAGGAAAGCACTTCATTTGCATGTCGTTGAAAGGGAAATCTGTTAAACATTGGCTGTCAGTGAAAGCAGTCTTGTGGATGAATCCAGCCCCGTGTTCTATATGTGTGTTGAACTAGATGCTTTTCATACATCCCAGGGGCTATCGGCGTGGTACATAATGCTCTCAGTCTCCTTTTTGAGTAAAATCACCACATATCTTATTATGCAAACTGAAAGAGAGGTTGAGGAATATGTCAGGAAGATTGAATTTTCAATAGTCTTAATTAAAACCATGGGAATGTAGACAACAATGTGCATCTTATATTGTGCTTTTCTTGTCTGTAGAAGCAAGGTGATATTTACACTGTCACTTATTTGCCAGTGAGATGGTTGTGATACAGGTTGCAAACCAAAAAAGGCAGCATAACCTGAGCCACAAAATTGCATATTGCTTCCATCACAGTGTAGATAAACACAGATCATTGCAAGCCTTTCTGGAGTATTTAGGGAAGTTGCAAACTCTGCTATTCGTTCAAACGAATAGAATTCATTCAACTGTAGGTTATTTCCCACATACCAGGGCCAGCAGAACAAACTGCTTGTGTTTGCCATCTGCCTCATCTTGCGATCAGCTGTCCAACCTTAAACTGCTAATGAAAAGTGTTACAGCGGACCTGGCTGACTTTGCATGGGAATAAATGAGGAAAGTTCACATTGTCTGCTGCATCAACTTTGCTGCCAAGGAAACATCTAGCTGAAAGGCAGCATGGGTCCTTGCAGACAGTTTTGGCAGCATTTGCACCTACAGTCACTGAAAAAGAACTGCCTTTTTTTTTTTCTAAGACATGTCTTTGTCTCAAATGACTGTTTATGCAACAATGAAGTCAAGTTTGTCTGCCAAAATGGATTAATTTAATCAGACCCACATATTAGTCTATTAGGAGAACTGAGTTAGCATGAGGAAATTTAACTGAAAAATGTTTGTTAAAATGATTAGTAAGTAAAAACTAACAATGTTGGAGTTTTTGGGTTTGTTTTCTCTTCTTTTCTTTCTTTCTCATTTTCGCCCTGCATTATCCTGGAGGAGAGCACTGGGAAGGCATTTTTGCTTAAGCAAATGGATTTATTTTGAGTAATCCCAAACTAAAATGCAGGCCAGCCCCTTCATGGTTGTTTTTACAACCTCACAACACCTCACACGTGAGGAATGACAAAGAATAAAAAGTAACACTGCACACAAATAAATGAATAAATAAATAAATCTAGGTCCTACCTTAATCCTTCCTCCTCTTAGAAAGAAGTTTAGCAGATTTTGAGTCCTGAATCCAAGAAGCCTTCCTATAATTTTTACACGTCAGAAAGTTATAGAGAAGGAGGGAAAGGAAAAAAATTAACATGTTCCAGTCCTTTTTTTTTTCTTATCCTCTGTGCATTTTTATGTGTGCTCCATCAGCTTACAAAGAGCAGTCTTTCTTGAAAATGTATGATATAAAAATAATAGTAATAAAACTAATGCTAATAATAAGGAAACTGCCTTATGAGCTATGATATTTCACACCAGAGACTGAATTTCAGGTTCTTGAAAGATTACTTGCTATGGAGGGCTTGTGAAAAGCCATATCTCAAACATGTTTGGTTAAAAAAGAAGAAAAAAAAAAAAAAGAGAACGTTCCCTTTATTATTGCAAATAAATTGAAAAGAGTTCACAACATTAATTAATGGCTTGAAATTATTTTTTTTTCTTTTCAGTCTGATCTGCTAGTAGCAATAATTTAGGAAAGAGGCATTATCTATGAACCTCAAATTCTTCCTTTAAACAGAAAGTGGCATTTCATTTATTCAAAGCAGGCATCAGGCTTAGCCCTCCAACTCTCATATGATCCGGAGATCTTCAAGTCTCTGTTTGTTGCTAGGACCACTTAATGGAGACATTTTCACCAAGACAGCAGATTTAGGACATACCAAAGATGTTCTATAGGATATTATTACTGCACTGCCCTCTCATTTCCCCTGCCTTTTTAGGGCTAACAGAATCTGAAAAATCATGTTTCAAATTATTATGGATGTTGTCATGGTTTCCTGAGAGAATGAGACAAGAATTTTGCAGTAATTACGTATTTATTTATCTACTAGTCAGATATTTAATGGGTTGTTGTTGAAGAAGTAAAGGACTATAAGATAACCCTAAAATACATGATATTATTATATTTGACTTATCAGAATAGTATAAGATTACCAAATGAAGGATTTTCTAAAATATCTGTTCTCAAGCCTATAAAATAATTTGTGTTTTTCCTGACAATTCTTCACTTCAAAATGTCCAAACCATATGTTCTTGAGGCTGAAATGTTTTTAATCTATATTTAAACTCCTTCCTAACTGATTTGGGTTCCAATAGCTGGAAATATCTGCAGCTAAAACATCAGGTTGGGGAAAAAAAAGATCAAAGCAGGAAAATAAAAAAGAACCAGGTAAATTAAAAGAGCAATATTTTTTTTGCAAAATGTTTTCTGTTGGTGTTTATTTGTTTTGTTTGTGTTGTTTGGGTTTTGAGGGTGTTTGTTTGTTGTTAATGTTGTGGGGTTTTGTTGTTGGAGGTTTTTTTTCCCTAATGGACAGGTTTAAGTTTCTACTTCAGGTCTATGTGAATGCTTCCTGGTTTTGTACATATATCAATCAATTCCATATCCTGTACTTCTATAATTAATGTTTTGCCAAAGACTTAAATGAAAAGACCTAAGTCAAAAGCCAGAAGACTTGAGGGGGTGGAATTAATCTGACCATATGTTGATGTTTATATCTGACTTAATCTCATGGATTCCCCTTTAGAGTTAGAGGAAAGATATATTGCCTTCCTGGGTAAGGTTTGTTGCATCCTGAAGTGGGTGTCTAAAATAAACTAGATGAATCATGTTCTGAAATACCTTTTTCTCATCTCTTGCTGTGAGGAGTGCAGGTATAGGCATTTGTTTTACAGTGTTGTATATCTAGATAACTTTCACCAGTTATGCTGAATCATGCCATTTCAGATTAGAGGAGAAGCAAAGTGCTAAGTGCTTCAAAATAACAGTACCAACTGGGGTAAAAAGAAATCTGTCTCAACCACAGAAATGCCTGTTTTGGGAAGAGTTCAGTGTAATACTCAGAAAAGGTGATTGCTGGTGTTAGCTATCCCCCGTCCGTCTTGGTATGGCAGGACAAACACTCTTTTATTGGTCTAAATATGGTAATTCACACATAGGTTGCAGCTCTGAATATTTGAATGCATAGTTGGTAGCATGGTAATGTGGAAACACGCTTTTAGTTTCCCGTTTCTAAGAATCATACATAGCTCCTTTCTTATGATGCAGTTTGGGAACTGATACAATGTAAGTATGAGGAAATGGGATTATCACTGAGTATTTAGGACACTGAAGATGCAGTAGTGACATGGAATTAATGTTGCTAGATGTACTCCAGCTAGCAGGGCTAGCAGAAGCAGCAAAAGTATTAGGGCCTGAGCTTCAGGAAGAGTTAGCAACTAAAATACAGATACATATCAACAGTGAGTCCTTAGCTGGTCTGAGTTTTTAATGATCACTTGTGCTACTGCCAGGGCTGGCCATAGCAGCTGTGGAATATAGTGCCCCCAGTGACTGCACTCAGCTCCCTGCTTTCCAGTGGGAAGCTCTGGTCTGAAAATCATCAAACATGGAACCTCTGGCATTGCTTCTTCTCCCTGCCAGAGCCAACCGCTGTCACTTCAGTCTGGGATCTTGCTGAGCTCCTAACTCACAGAAGGGGAAGTGTGCCAGGAGTGACTTCTGCCCTGGCTAACATTCTCGTGTCCAGTCTCTCCTGCACTTTGGCAGGGGCAACAAACTCCTGTCTTCATCTTCCTCTCTAAGCAAATTCTTCCATAGGCTTTCCTCTGCTAGAAGGCCCAGGAGTACGACTTAGCAGCCTGACCGTCTTGTCCTTTCCAGCACCCTTGGCCCTGCCCTTTGCAATCTTTCATCTTGGAGGCTGCCCCTCTTTGATGGGTGCTCAGGCATCTCCCTGCCAAAAAGTGCCAAGAGTCACTGGTGTCAAGTCCACAGTATTCTTCAAGTGCTAGAGAGGCTCACAGTGGTTCCTCTAGCTGTGGGAACATACAGCTGTATGGATGTAGAATCATCACAGCATCTTAGCAGCATATTATCCAATAGATCAGAGCATTTCATGTGAGTAAATTTTAACAAAGTAAAACCAAAGTAGCAGGTTTGTCTTTCTGTCACTTTTTCCATGTACATGATCCCTAGTTTGAAGTTGTCTCAATTTAAAATATGGTGCACACTTGGATAAGGTCTCCCTTTGAAGTCTGCAGACTTCTTAGAAAACACATCAGTTTTTCAGATCAGAGAACTTTTAATGATTTTTTTTCTTCTAATCTCTTTACCAATTAGGATTTAAAATTCCTGCTTCTTTTTATCAGCAGTCAAATGGAAAAAAATCAAAAACCAAAAAATGACAAATCATCTTGACATTTTTTTTTCTTAATATGAATTAAACAAGCAAAATGACCATAAAGGAAGAACTGCTCATATTAAAAAAAAAAAATCATATGTATGTACACACATATATAGATAAGATGGTCTTTAAGGTCTCTTCCAACCCAAACCATTCTATGATTTCTACCTCATGGCAGCTTACATCAATTGTGAATATTTTCAGTGTGACTTGGACTTCCTCCTAGTATTTACAAATATTTCTTCAGAGGTGGACACACAAGATATTTGGGCAAATGAAGAAAAAAAATCATCCCTTCGAAACAAAAGAAGGCACAGTGTTAAAAAGCCAGCACTCCAGCTGAGTGGCTTAGAGGCAAACCCTGCATTTGTTTTTGTCAAAGCAAGGATTCAATTTTTCTATGTCCTCATGCACAATTAAGGTTCTTTAATGTTTATTCTCACCCAGACTGCCACTTAGGAGTGGTAGAAAGATATATATTCTCTTCATTTGACTTACCCACAGTGACAAGACCATGGAGACTGATTGAGAATTGTACAATACATTCTCTTTTCATGCACATATCCAAATCTTCAATCCGAGCATGTGTTCATTCTCACATCAATCAGAAAGACGTTTTAAATACTTCTCCAGTTTATTATTTCCACTGAAAAATAAAAACAGAAAAAAAGAGAAGACTGGAAAGAGTATAAATAGATAAGGCTGCTGCAGTATTTGCAGCATTTGTAATTGCATTGGACTACTGAATAAAAAAAAAAAAAGGCATAAATGTTATTTAGCAACAAGGAGAATGGCCAGTGTATTTTGAAACATTTTTACTCTTGTGAGCTTGATGAGATAAATTAATTTGGGAAGGTCTTTTCTAGCAAAATGCAAAATTCCATCATAATTTAAATTTATTTAAGGTAGTTATTATCTAAAGATGACCATGAAAACACCCAAAATGAAACTTTTCAGTCTGTTACTCGATATGAATTTATTACTAATGGAATGAAAATGCCATTTGAGAATAATATACAAATTCAGTAGTGGGCCTGAGTGATGAAGAAGTTGATCCCAGGAGCTAGAGATTCAACATAAATGGAGGGGGTTTTTTAGTTTACTAGGTTCCCTGTCACAGCAAGGTTTCCTCAAAGCATGAATTAAAGCCATAAGTATTTTATTTGCAGAAGGAACATGTACCATCATATTGATGCAAGCTCTTGTGTCTTCTTTACATCCCCTGGGAGCATCTCCAACTGCTTCACATCTCTCCTTCTGGAGAAGTTCATGTTGATTCACTAGTCAGAGTAGTTTTAAAAGATTTTCAGTACTAGTGATTGAAACTGTGAGAAACAAAGTAGAAATATTCTTATACCCGTGCCTTTTATAGAAATAAAATTAAAAATACGTAAAGTAATTAATTCCACCCATATCAAGCAATTTACTAGAAAGTTATAGAATGTACTTGGCTACAGATCTAAGTAGTAAGGCAGAAATTCTTACCTTTTGCATGTCCTTGCCTTCTAAAGTACAGGCTGATCTGTATTAAAAAAGAATGTGGTATCCTGAATTCTTCTAAATTGTGCCCACAATATACAGAAAAAGTTAAATACTGCCAGGAAGGACATACACACTTCTAAACTCACATGTCCTCTTCATATCCCATCAACAATCTGAGTCACCTGAAGACAATATTCAAATTTCAAGCAAGCAAGCTGAAATTTCACACTAGTCTGTTAATCTTTTTAGAATAGAATAGGGTATCAAAAATATGCACATATCATTGTAGGTATTCTCAATTGTACACAGAGTAATTAGTACATATTTTGTCTGCACCTCCCTCTGTTTCTGCATATATACATATGTCTTCTTGAAAAGATTTTATTGTGTGTGGTAGTATATGTAATAATAGAGTGAAAGAAGACATTTTTATGTCATTGTCTCTTGTCACAATGAAAAAAAGCTAAATATATAGATATATTATTGAAAAATGATTTTTTAAAATACAGTGTGTAAAAAGTAGATACTCTAAGTTCATATAGTAAATGCATACACTCTGTGTGATACATTTTTATTTAAACACACAAAAAATTAGTTTAGGTCTTCATTTTTCAAAGCTGCTACATCCATCTTTTAGCAAAACTTTCTTTCCAAAATAACCATCAAGCTACCAAATTTTAATGCCAATGGCAGAAGTCTGAGATAATGTCAAGCAACTACATATGATTTCTTTGACTGGAAAATGTTTCACCTTTATTTGGGTAAGAGTATGCCTTTGATTTATATTTAGGTCCATGAATACTCTCAGTATAACATATATATACATTTTTAGTGCTTATGTAAGTGCATATGTAATGTATATACTCAGTTCCACTGTATTGTAATAAGGTCAGAGAGAGAAAGAATCTTCTTTTATGACTGACTGTTGAAATAACACGTTCAAATTCTGTGCTGTCTGGAAAGGATAGAAATAAAAAAGATACAAAACTACTTTTTTCCCCCACTTTCTGTAGGCTTTGTAGAGTAAGAATCTTACTCTAGAGTTTGCAACATTTTATCTTTTAGGGATTATCAGCGTTGGTTTGATGAGTCAAATAGGGGTACAAATGAACAGAATAAAGAAAATGCAAATTCTGAATACATCTAACACAAACTCATGGATAGTGTGTGTGTAATATTTCTGATTTAATGTATGCCTTGTTGATAATGGGACTGTAATGGAAGTTTTTCTTGCGCAGATTTGCATTTCAGATAGATATGTATTTGATTGGAAAGCATCTATCTACATCACTGGAAAAAGGAAGTAAAATAATCTTTGGAAGAAAGAGTGTATGTGTATAAAATATCTTTGTATTTTTGCAGTTTGTAATTTGAAATTCAGTTTCTAGATTTTTTTTTTGTTTTTCTCTGGATGGAAAAATCTTCAAAATTGAGGTTACATGTTAAGACTCTAGGGTATTGCTTTTATAAATTGAACTCATGTACCATAAAATAGGAATTAATATCTTCAGAACCAGGTTTTCTTAATATCTTACTGTGGACAAACATTAGCTTTGTTTATCTGTAGCCATGAAAAATATTGTATATATTACCTACAGGGAAAAGCTTCCCCATACAACATGCTCCACAGTGCTGGCTGTTGAATATTTGATATAGTAATACATATTTATATTCTGGAGTTTGGGCAGTGCTTGTAAAGTCAGGCAGATTTAGTGCCTAAAATAGTTTATTGCCTCAGAGAAAAGTGTCAGTATAAAAATAATAATTCTGTCTTAGTTCTTTACACACAGTATCTTTTTTTTCCCTTGTGAAATCAAACTTGAGATAAAGTAAGAAAAAAAAAAATCTCAATCTTTTTGAGCTTACAGCCATTCTATTCCAAACCCCCATGCTAATGGGGAACACAAGAACAGAGATGCACAAATACTGGACTTGTGAAACACATTTTCCAATATTTTTCTACTAGTCTGTAGATAAATACAAGGTGTAACTGAAGCTATTGTGATGAATATTCACCATTGTATATCCTTCAGTGGCAACTTTTACTTTAAAAATCATCAGAGTCATATGGATTTTAACTTTGTTACTCTCAACTTGTTAAAGTTTGTGGTGGTGCTTCATTTTGCTGAGTGGACTGAAATATGTGTTTCTACTTGGATAATGTATGCTGAAATATAGAGTCGTTTAGGACTCTCTCCTTCAATGGTGGGGACTGAAAATGTAAAAAGTACCCAGTGTCAATAGGATAACAAAGCTAGCCTGAGCTGGTATGAATATTTACTTGCCTTTACACTCCTTCATCTTACTCTGAGTACTAGCCACAAGGAACTGAAGGTGGCTTACTATCAACCTTGCAGTCACAAGTAAACTTACATGCAGCCCTGAAAGAAAGAGTGAGCACTGAGGGTTGTCTTTCTGCTCTCTCAGTTGTTTGTTACAGTAACACTGAGATGTTCAGGGCAAGTCTGCTCCCTAAAGCATCGCTGGCCTGAGTAATTGTTGCCTAATTGGAGAAATCTAATCGTATCCACAGAAAGAGGGATGGAAACTAAGTAATAAGGGCCTACCTGCATTGGACTCACATCCCGAGCTAGTTTAAATCTCAGTTTCTATGCACTAAGTTATTTGGGTCAGTTTAAATTCAGGATGCCCTGAAGACAATCATGTCTCCTGATGGAAATTGTTGTGAATAATGGGGCTATTTGACTACAAGTAGAAAATATGTTGCCTGTTAATCATTGTCACCCCAGGCAAGAATATTATTCTCCCAGCTCTTGCCTGTGACCTTCTCCCTTCCCCCTTATTCATTTACTCAAGGGCTACTCTGCCTTTGCCACACTTAATAGCTCCCCTGATGTCTGAAAGTTGCATTGCATGGGATGGAAATAAATACTGAATCCAGAGGGACAGTCAGATGCTGAACGTTATGCTTTTTTTTTTTTTCCCCTTCATTTTTACATCATCTCCCCTATTCAAAAGGCAAAGGGAGAAAGTCACGCTAAGAAACAGCCAGCCCTAGCGTAATATCTGTTATCTGGCATGGTCCCACTGTCACTTAGAAGCACTACTCTAAAGGCGCTCTACCCTATGCTCGTTATCTGTGATCCCGGAAGGAAGATATACCAGTATCTAAAGTGCTTTTTATTTATTTCCCTGTTACTATGTACTTCACCTTTCAAATCAACATGGACCAAAACACAGAAATTTCTGGAGATCTGTATGGGGACTCAATAAGGACTGATAACCAAAGGATGTATTAATTCTTCATGCACTGCATAGCTGGCACAGATAGAAGCAGTAGACTCTTACAAGACTGTTTATTAACTGTTGTTTCTTGAAATTTTAGGAAGAATAACAGGTTAACTTCCCAGATGTCCTGCCTCAATTAAAAAGTAGAGGTTGGATTCCATATATAAAACACTCTACTGATACTAACGAGTATACTAATTATAGTGGTAGAATAAATACCATGAATTAAAAACTATTTGAAAATGGTTCAGTCAATACTGTGGCCAACTTATTAGTGCAATTTTTAATATAGGACTTAGACTGGGTAATATTCTTAATTATTATGTAGGAAACATGGGTCTGGGAGGGGAATTTGCCCTTCACATGTCTGAAAAGCAAAAGAAGGTTTCTTCTTAAATATTTGAGTTAATACCAGGGAAAGAAATATTGCATTCTAATAAACCTAATTTAGAACTCTAACTTCCATAAAACACAGAAAAGAATGGAAAAATAATCTGAGGCATGTTGTCATAGTACAATAGTTATAGTATAGTAACATATTCTTTCATGTCATTTCAGCTTAAACCTATGATTTTTTTAAAATTAAAATACTTATTCCCTTATTAGTGCAGAATGAAAATCTTTGCAGAGTGCTTTCTGTGCATCACTTCCAGTGCTGAGGTTAGCTACAGAAGCTGTGGATTATTCATATGAGATGACGTCAAGCTCAGCTTTGTTTGCATATAAAAGGGCAGATGCAGACATCGAGACCCTTTGTCACCAGGACAGTCAAGCTTAGCAAACTTATTGCAACAGCACATTGAGAATCTACCTCATTATAAAAACAACTGCATCTAAGAAAAATATTGTCACAAAACACTTCATCTGGAGACCACATAATTATAAATGATAGGATAAACTTCTCATTTCTAGAAGCACATTATGTCACATTAATTTCTGAAAGATGTGATTTTTCTGCACAGTTACACTGAATAAAAGATCAAGAACATTTAGTTTTCATACTTCCATATTAAGAATGAGAAGATATGGAAAGACTCTTTGAACTAAGTACATAGTTTTACTTGTGTCTGTTTTCGTGCTTTCATTCAAACATTTATTTTACAAACATTAGCATGGCCCCATACACCATGAAGACATCTACTACCAAGTGTTTCCTCTTTCATATGAACTTGGGAGAAAGTTTATTTATTTGTGTCAACAAGAGGAAAGACTTAAAAAATTGAAATACTATCAACTATGTCCTCAAAGTTCTTTAACATATATATTTTTTTTTTGCTAAATTCAGCTTCTTAATATAATTACTATTAATATTATAGTACTTCCAGATCAAGTGCCAGCAGTAGAAAATAACTGTCCATCCCCAAAGAATTTACAGAATATAGGACAAGAGTTAATGCTGACCATTTTCTTTTTCCAATATGCAACTAGTAGGCCACAGTATAAGCCTTTAATTGTTTATATTTCTCTTTCAACAAGAAACTACATACTGTGAGTGGCATATATTTCCCTTGGGTCCAGCCATCTAAAAGTTAGATGGTCAGCATAAGCTGTTAATCTAGAGTACTTGTCTTGTCCGTGGGACAGGATCACACTTCTGGAGAATGGTTTCTCCCATCCATAGGTGGTGAATATGAACAATATTCTGGATGTGACCCTTTCCAGATGACTGGAATATTTCTCCTGATGTGAAACATTTTTCCAAAGTCTCATTTTGTGAAAGGTTGACTACAACAGAATTGTTATGAAAGACTCATAGAAAGATATGTAGAACTAAGTCTTAGATAAGTAAAAATAGACAAAATTAATACCATAGAGGTCCAGCTCTGAAACTCTTTTAGAAACAATCCTATTGGCTTTGATTTCTGTTTGCTTCACAGAGTGCCATAATTCTACTGTCAAATCTTCCAGTTGTGTCAAATACCCTATAATAAAAAATTTAAAGCTGCTTTTTAGAAAGGAATAGCAAAAAAATGAAATTGGTCTATTGTTTGGCTTTTTTAGTCCTACAAAAATAAAAAGGTTCTAATACTTAAGTAACTCCACTTATAAGCGAATTGCACAATGAAACATATAAGGACATCCTATTTTAAGAAGAATAGCACAACACCCATATTTTCCTCAGTAGGATTTCAGTTATGGTTATTCAGAAATGGACAACATCGACAAATAATCAGCAAGGGTCTGATTACAAGTGTTTGGATGACTAAGTGCCCTGTGGGGTTTGTCCAAAATAGGTAGTCCTCAGTTTGTGAAGTTTACCACACAAAGTAAGGATATTTTCCTTTTGGAACTATGTCTTGATGAAAGCATTTCTAGTCAGGTTCACTGCAACATCAGCTTCAAGTCAGAAATTGCATGTAAGCCTAGATGTGAGCTATGACACTTGAACCTTACACTTACCATCTGCATCAGTTAAAAAAGTTTTTGGTGTGTAAGAGCATCATACATTATAAAAATAATATTTTCCTAGCTAAAAAAAAAATAGGAAAGAAAAAAAAAGAGAAAACTACCTTTGCTGCCACATTATCCTTTGTATCCTTACTGATCTATTAATTATTAAGCATTACCTTGTAAATTCAAATTCAGTGAAAATGTCTTGCAAGTGCAGAGTCCTCCACGTGTTATTTCTGTTAATATGTTTATGGTTTCAAAGGTCTTTTTTTCCTTTTTGTCTCTTCACAGGAAACGATCTCTTCCTAGTTGCAGTGCATGAACTGGGACATGCTCTGGGCTTGGAGCACTCTAATGATCCCACTGCAATCATGGCTCCATTTTACCAGTATATGGAAACGGACAACTTCAAACTACCTAATGATGATTTACAGGGCATCCAGAAGATATATGGTATGTCATGCTTTAATTAGATAATGCAAGTATTTCACTTTAAGAGTACCTTTGAGGTCCTCCTGTTCACGTCACTTCTCCAAAAGAGTTTGTTAGTATGGTCTTCACCAGTTGTTAGGCCAGAGTTCTCCTTGTGAGTAGGTAATACCAAAGATTTTGATGAAGCTCTCTTACTTTGTTTCTGTTGACTGTTCACAACTTGCATTCGAATTTGCACTTGTCTGAAATAGTAATTTTAAATGTTTAAAAAGCCATAAAAAATATATTGCAAAGGGCTTCCAACCTATAAAAATATTAAGAAATACAGGCCTTTAACTATCATGGGCTTATTTGTACAGGAATCCAAGCTCATGTAACTGGATGAATTGATTGTTTATCAGTTTATAATTTATAATACAAAACAGTCCCCTCGCTGTACAAAGTCTGAGGTCCCAGAAAAACTCTTTCTTGTGATTAATATAATCAATTAATCTCAAAATGATGTTATCACCAGTGCAAGATTTTGAGCTACCTAGGAGAAAAGAAAAAAAAATACTTCTTTAAAATATATTTGTTTAGGTATTTTATGGCCTGATATAAAAGACACATGATGTAAATAAATTCTTCATTGATTGAATTCAATTTGACAAGACAAGGTAATTGAAAAATTAAAAACAAAAAGAGGCAAAATAGTAACATAATTAGGATTATAAGTTAAACGTAACACTAACTCCCATATTACTCCCTTAAATTTCCAAATATATAGTTTTGGGTTTAGTTTTAAGGACTTTGATTCTTTTGGTAAATGTTAAATATTCTGTTTTTTCTTTTAAAAAAATTTTTCCCTCCTGCACTGAAAAATCTGTGGTATCTGTGTGTTAATGCTCTGTATCCAGTACATATCATTTGAAATTGCCTTGCTTAATATTCCTCAGTTGAATTTGTATTGGATTCAATTTTGTACTCCCAATTTATTCTGCTTAAAGTTTGTCAGGTTTATCTTGAATATTTTCAGGGCTATTCCTTGTTTAATTTTGCTACTAGAAAGTACAAGTCTGATCATATAGAATTACTGTACTGCTAATTAGAACTCTGCAGCATTCATGGTGTTTTATATTAAAAAGATTTTTAAAATATCATACAACAAGCACAGATATTTATTTCCATAAAGCATAAATAGCAATTTCAAAATGATTGGCTGATCAAGTTTTGTTTGCTTGAGTTTTTTTTGCCTCTGTGATTAGCTGGAAGGAAGGTTGTTTCTCATGACCTCATAAGTTGGTAGTCTAGACTTAAGGGCTAGACAAGAATACTTTGCTGAAAACTAGCTGCTAAGCTGTAACAGCTGTGGGCTATACATTAGGAGAAAAGTGTTACCCCTGGGAAGTAATATCTGACATCACCACCAAATGGCATAAAAAGCTTTGGTTTGGGGTTAAAAACTTTCCAACATGAGCTACTGCAAAACCGATTCCTTTGCTCCCTTTAAAATCAAGAGGTGATCTGGAATCATATACCTCAATAAAAATGTCACACCTATTAAAATAATTACTTTGGTCTGCAGTATTCCTTGAAACACTATTATTAACTGTAAATTATAAATGTCACAAGTCTTAAAATTGTGAATAAAATAAATGCCTTATTAAATTGTATGACAACCATTTGGCGAGTGTAAGATTTCCATACACAATCCATCTTGTTCTTTTAAAATTTTGGGTTTTTTTGTAAAATTCTCAGAAATTCAAATGCTATTTGTATAGTTTTAGAGTTGTCTTACTATCAAAAAGTATTTCTGAATCTGGTCATGCAAATGGTTTTTATTTTTTGAAGTCAAAATGTATTATGTATTTAAAAGATTTGGAGAAAGGCTTGAATGGAATGTAGGTAAAAGTAAAGTGTTCATCTTGTTTCCAGAAATCTTAAATATTCAACAGAAACTTCTTATCTTCTTGTACATGAAAAATATATTTAAATGTTACTGATATATGGAGAAATAGAAAGATATTTTCAGTACACCTATTGCAAGTCAGTCAGTATACCATTAGGGTTATGATCAGCATCTATCTAGGATGGTCTTTTGACTTTCAGGTAGAGAAATTGTGAGTGGGATTAATATTTATTATGGAGTCATTTTACCTGTCATCAAACTCTGTATATCATGACAGACAATGTATTTGGAAGAAGAAAAATGTTTCAAGACTGCTCTACAGAGTTTTAGTTTTCCACTTCAGTTCTTTTAAATTCATTTATCTACAAAATGATTCCTTTAATTAGCAGGTATCTAGCTTTTTAAGACTTATTGGGGAAAAAAGGAAAAAAAAAAGGAGTAAATAATTTGAGAATATTGAAGAAAATACATGAATTATGGAGGTTTTATTTATAGAGATGCCTAGAATTTTAGGTCCAACTTTAAGAGCTCATATATATACCAAGAGGCATTGGGGAAAGCTGTGAATGTCCTGTAGCTAATGAACATGACATTACTTGGTCTAAAAATTTGATCCATAGTAAGTGTCAGGATGTTCCTTATATGCATGTATGAATTGATGAGTATAAGCAAAAAATAAGGGTTGAAAAATCTATTGACTAATGATACTTTATTTGTAAAAGTCATAATGATTCTGTTATAACAGTTCTTACTCAGTTGTTAAATAATGTGCTTTGAACTTACCTGAAACAATAGTGACCTGAGCATCCATTGCAGCTTTTATTGGAATGTTGTTCCAATAAGGAAGACCCTGGATAGTGAAAAGTAATTATTTTACTTAGTTTCGGTAGTCATTCTTTATACTCTTCATAACCAGTGCTTGGCTGTCCACTGGAACAGGCTCCCCAGGTAGCAGAACCAAGCCTGTCTGAGTTCAAGAAGTGTTTGGACAGTACTCTCAGCCATAGGATGTGATTCTTGGGGTGTCCTGTGCAGGACCAGGAGTTGGACTTGATGATTATAACAGGCCCCTTCTAGCTCAGCATATTCTATGATTCTATGATTTAATAACATCAAAAAGCTATATTAGGTCACTTTTTCATTCCCCTTTAACTGCAAGGTTTGCACTGCTTACAGCTGTTTTTTTGTGTATTTTTCCTTTGAGTGGGCATGTATATTACATCCTGCTGCTGTGTTTTTAAAGGTCCACCTGACAGGATTCCACCCCCAACAAGACCTCTACCAACCGTGCCCCCACATCGTTCAGTCCCTCCAGCAGACCCACGAAAGAATGACAGGCAACCCAAACCTCCCCGGCCACCCACTGGTGACAAACCTTCCTATCCTGGAGCCAAACCTAACATCTGTGATGGGAACTTCAACACTCTGGCTATTCTTCGTCGAGAAATGTTTGTTTTCAAGGTAGGAGGCTGTGAATTTTTCAATGTTAGATCAAATGTCTACATTTCTCCTTTTTTTTTTTTTTTTAAGCAAACTCTCATTCATCACTACTCTGCTTACCCAGTCTGTTCAGTTAGAAAGTTCAAGAAAGAAATTAAAAAATAAACATACACATGACTTAAACGTCTGTCAGGGGACTGCTGTAATGTTCTATTTTAGGAAAATACCCATGTCAGCAGAAACTGTAATGCCTCAAACTGTAAAGGTAAATAAATGCTGCATGTTATGGAGGGATAAAAAGGGTAAATCAACTCATGAATAAAAAAGATGATTTTGTTGGGAATACAACCACATCCCAAAATGCAGTAGATACTGTGTCTTCAACACTTGAGGTTTTTTCCATGAACTATAATTTTAACTTTACAATTAAATCTGTCATTTACAAAGGAAGTTTGTCATTGTGTTGTGGTTGTGTTGAAACCACAATATCTTAGTAAAGGTCTTTGCCACTAAATTCTTATTGTAAATGTGTCACTGTTTATTTCCACTCATCATCTTGCTCTGAGCTGAAAATGTGGTATATACAACAAACTGAAATAAACAAACTGAACTGAAAGGCAATCTTTTAATAGAAGCACTTTACTAAGACTCATCGACATCAAAGCTATCTTAGGAGGATGATCTGCAGCATGGTTTCCAGAAGGCATTGAATGTTGAAGAATAATTATAGAATTGTTATTACTCAGTCTCTTCAGCCAATTTGCTGACAGGTAGGGTTGTGCAAATATTCAGAAACACATAAGATAATCTGTTTCTTTGAACTAGTAGTGTGTCATATTTGCTTAAGCAATAAAAAGTGTGCCATCTTTGTTTTGTAAATATATGATGAGATCCTTCTTAACTTCAATATTATAAGTAGAGAAAAAGGACCTTTTGTATGAAAAGATAACACTTTTCAGCAATAGTGTAAGTACAAGGGAAGGGCAATGTATTTGTCCCAAAACATGAAGCTCCCAGTTCAACAGTTTTTGCTTTCCTTTCCGATAGGACCTATTTTTCCTTATGTGTTTTCTTTTTATATAACCCATCTCACCAGATAAATCTTATTAGCCGATGCTACACAGGCTTTCAGTTTCTTTAGCGTACCTATAAAAAGTACGTACAAATAGCTTTACATGAATTTGTTCAAAATTATTGAGCTACCTTCACAACCCAATGGGCAGGAAATATTTTTTCCATAAACAGCTAAGGATTTTGCCAGCCTCGGGCTGGCAGCCCATTCCATTTGAATAGATGGGATATTGTCAAACACTGGGAGGTCCTGAACCATCAGTCTTTTTATGACTAAAACTCAAATTTAGGGAAGAACCTAATTTTCTAACTTGACATTAAACAGGATATTAAAATACCTACTTCAATCTCTTGTCATCCACCTCAAGAGCAATAGAACATATTCTCATTTAGTTTAGACATAAATCAGTAGATTGTGTAATGTTATTCCACTAATACAAAATTTTCTGTCTAGCTAAATCTGTGTTCCTGGATAAATAGATACACCACCATTACTAATCACTCTTACCTATTCTGATTGAAAATACAAATTAAATTATTACTGTTTACTGCCTTAACACTACGTATTTACTATACATTTACTGTGCAGACTGCATTTATGTTCCAAAATTTAAATTCCATTCATAATCCATACTGTAAAGAGGCAACATGGTAAAAATTTCTCAGAGAAAAATGGCGAGTAGATAAACGTTTACAGATTTTATGTGTAAAGTCTGACACTCCAAAATGAAGTTGCTGCAATCATAAAAGCAGTGTGTTGGGAAGGGAAGTAAGAGGTCACCTCTGCCCAGGTTAATTTCTTTAGGGTCTCACAGTTCCCCTTTTCTCCTCAGGTTACCTGGGAACATGACAAGGCATGACTTGGTAGTGTGCTAAGCAACGGAGCTTACCTAAGTGTACAAAGCTTGGCTTTGTATACTGTCTTTGAATGCTTGAGTTAGTGAGCCTTAACTCTCTTGTTTGTTCATTAATTTGCTAATGAAGATTTTTGTCTGCTAAAGGATTTTCATTATGTTTGAGGTTTTTGGGGGAAGGAAGGGGCAATGTATAGGTAGGAATATGAAAGGAGCAGAAAAGAAGGAGTTATAGAAGTCAAGAGTTGTTGGTAATTTTCAACTTACCTTGCAGAATCCGGGGAGGTGTTGGGGTTATAAGGATGGTTATAAGGAAAAGCTCAGCATGTCAGACTGTAGCAGAAACAGGGTAGGAATGAATTCTCAGAAGGTATAAACAGAAATAGAGACTGAACACTAAATACAGGGAAAGCACCCAGCAATGGAGAAAGCAATGCTGGAGGTTCTGTGGTCTGTCACAACAAAACAAAAACAAAAACAAATCAAACAAACACAAACAAAACAAACAAAACAAACAAAAACACAAACAAAAAACCACTTCTTTGCTCTTGCCCCTTAACACTAGTGCAAAGATAGACTAGGAAGGCATGAGTGATGGGCTGAGAGCCAAGTACAGAGAGTTGGAGAACAGGGGATTGATGATAGTACAGTACCAGGTGGAAACAATTAAAGAAGAATTATGACCTTCATTGGAAGAATTATTGCTGGATATTTCCCAGATGAGTTAAATGAATAAAGTTGGAGTCTAATCAAATGAAATCCTTTCCTTTCTTTGTCATTATCCAGAAGTCTGTAATTATTGTGTAGTGGCAGATTTTACTGCCTTCTGAATGGCATGTATGCCATGTACCAGTTTCAAATTGAAAATAGCAACTTTTTTATTTCATGGGCAAGTCTCAAGCTCAGGAGCTCAATTTATTTAAATAATCCTTGAAATTGCTTGGGAACTTAGCCACAGAGTTGAAGAATATAAGCCCTTTTGAATAATTAAATTCTAATTTAAGCATAAAACTGAAGCATGAAATCTAATAGGTTGAGGTACACTACGGATTTTCATAGTAGATGACAAACAATATTAATTTCAAGAAGATTTTTTTCTCTTGGCTGTTGAGATATTGGGTGTACTTAAGAGTATCAAAATATTAGAAACACTTTCTGTGTTCAGTCAAATTGATGAGCTTTGACTATCTACCATTCTCAAATAGTATTCTCCAGAGTAAAACTGAATAACAGTAAACTTAAAGAGAAATGGAATTTACACTTAGCTATCCCTTTTTATTGTTTTTCCATCACTTTGACAAAGTAACGATCCTTGATAAAAATTGTAGGGTTATAGATATAAGAGAAATTGTTCTTGATCTAATATAAACATTAAACATATAAGTAAAGCAATGAACTTATTAAGGATTCCCTAAAGATTACCAAAGAAAATTATAATTTTGCAGATCAACTGTTTAGGTAGAAATTATTGGATTTTAAGGAAAAAAAATTATTTTACATCAAATATATACATATTACTGACACATAAATGTATTGTCCCAAAAGGACTTCTTCCTGAATTCTTTAAATTAGATGCCTGTAAAATGCCCTTCCTAGCTGTAAGGTTTGGGGATACAGTATACTGTACAACAAAAATATTAGTTAAAATCAATAGATTGTCAACTACTGGTTTCAGTTGCCATCAACTGATAAATACTGCTGTTATTTAATGCATGCTTAAATTGGTATAAGGAACCATCAGGATAGAAGAATTTCAATGCCAAAAATCATGAGTGCCAAGTTTTTATCTTTGGACAGCTTCTGTATTTGTATTGAATGCAATTAGTATTTAGCTGTCGCACTTATTTCCAATCTTTTCTCCAGCTATTTTCTCCTTCTGTTTAGTTAGAACTCCCCTAGGACACAGAAAATGGCTGAAAATGGAGAAATAGAAAGGTCTTCCTTTTCTGGAAAAGTTATGCATAGCGGTATGACACTGTCTGCCTTTAATGGAAAAACCTCTCTGCCATTGTGTATAGCAATATGTGTTATCCAACAATACTCTCTTCTTAAAGTCTCCTGAGAGTATCTTCAGGGCTAGTGCATCATGAAGAGAAACTCTGTTGTCTAAGGTCACCAGAAAAGATCCATTAGTGAAGAAGTTTGCAGCATGTATTTCCATTTTCTTCCTGTGTCCTGTGCAATTCACACTTTGTTCCTTGGCAACAAAATTACCTATAGCTCTGCTTCAACAAATGGTGTGACTGCTGTTAATATAATTTTCCTTTATATTCTTTTCAGTTTCACAGATTAAAAAAAAAATCCTTGGTTTTCTTGAACAAGTTATATCTAGAGAAATAAGTGATAAATGTGTGGAATTTGTCCTACAGAATCATCAAGTTAGAGGGACAAGTCACAGTCCTTCATTTATGTAACACAGAATTTTGTTTCACAGAAGAACATCTAATAGAGGTTACACTGGTCCTTTCTTTGTTTAATGCTAAATATTTAAGAAACAAGTTAATGGATCCTATATAATCTCCATGTTGGAAAAGTTAACTTCACGTCCTAAAGAACAGCATTTTTAATCGCTGTTGTATACTGGGGGTTCTGATAAAATATAATTTAAGTATTACAGAAAGAAGTTTGTCCATCAGACAAATAACATTTACAGCTGAGAGAAATGGATTATGAACACTACAGATGGTAGAATACGGAACCAATTTTAGGAAGGCCTTAACGAGCTGTGTTTCACTATTTTATAGCAATTTCTCCACAACTTGCAGAAATTTGTTTTCTGACTCTTCATCTGCTAAGAACCATTGTAAAAACATTTATGACATGCCAAATGAGCCAAGCCAATTAGGCTGTAATTACCCCTTGGCATTAGTTTAGACAGCAGTTGCTTTCATACATAACTGTATAGATTCCATTTAATATCCCTCTCAGAATTGTGTATTTATATATAGTAGGCTGTTAAAAGAAAAAAACCACCTTGATATGTGATGAACATAAAAGGAATTTTTTTAAGCATTTTACATTGGCTATTTAATCATAACTGGTATGTCTAATTACAAATCTGTGAGACCAAGGGAAAATACTACTAATAAAAAGCAGAGACAAAGAAACAGCTATAGTCTGAGACTTGACTTCACTGTGTTTGAAAGCAGACTTTTTTTCAAAGCTCTCCTGTTCTGTTTGTGTAGCTGGTTTTTGTTGTGTGATACTGTGGGTGTCTGAGCTGTCAACTGCTGCCTGGGAAAGTTCAGCAGAGGACCCTGAGGAAGCAGACACTCCGATCTGAGAGGGAAAACCACTTAACATCTCAGACTGGGAACAATAGTTCAGAAGTAGCTAAGTCTGAAGAGAACAGATTCCTTTCACCCTACTTTTTATATCACGTTAGGAAGAACAATTTGGTGGAATTTTCCAGTTTTGAACTCATCAGGGAGGAGAGATGCTTTAATTCAGGTAATTCAGGTTGTGTGTTGAAAAGGAAGGAGAAAAACAGCAAAAGCTCAGAGGAGCCTTCAGTGTATCATAGTAGATCAAGCTCACTGGAAATGTACAACATGAATGTTCTGTGACACAAAAACAAATTGCACGATGTCATGAAGGATAAAAGCAGGGACATGCTGAGATATCAAAAAGTCATAGCCTGTCTGTTTTTGATAATTGAATACTTCCACTGAGAGATGTAAAAGTATTCTCCAAATGTTACCCTGGCCTTTCAGTGTGCTTCTAAACAGGGAAAGGTTTTTAGCTAACACATTCACAGGTTTAAAATAGGAAGCACAGTTTGTTCCTCACTGTATGGAAAGTAGGTAGTATATTCCATCCAGCTGCAGAGGAATTCAGGCAAGGATATAATCACCTAGTTGTTAATTGTACCTGGATAGTTCAGTTTAAAATCCTTTTACCTTCTCACTTTTTAAAAGGTTTTCTTGGACTTTATTACACAGTTAGAAAGATGTCATCCCAGTCATAACTGTACTTATTATCTAGCACCTACTAACCTACAGACATATATGTATATATATGTATTAATTTTATTAATAGAAAGTTCTAAAAAAATCATAGCTATATTTAGGTCTTTTTTGACAAAGGTATCAATGGAAGTGATATATATCTCACTGAAATTTATACGCAACTTGAACTAATAATTGATCTATACTATCTGTCTAATAAAATTCTTGTTATTCATGTAGTAGCCCATTATAAAGTATAACCTTAGAAGGATGATCAACTCAGGATCTTCGACAGGGTTTTAGATTTGTCAGAAGAGAGAATACTATTTTATTCCAAAAGGCTACTTTTTCACTGGCAAACAGTGTGGTGTAAAAGGATTTAATCAGTAGAGCAGATGGTACTGAGCTTCTCTCATGTCCATCATATGTGCTTTGCTTTTAATTAGATACAGTCTATCCTCTGAGGCCAAACAGTTGCAAAATACATGTGGTTCAGATTTTTCTGAGGGGTAGCTAATCCTTTAGACACTGGTGTCTTTGACTGTGGACCCCATGAGTGCACCACACAAGCATTTCATCTAATGGGGGGTGTTACCATCTTGTTCATATGTAATTTCTCACACTATCTTGACACAAATAAACCCTCACATGCAAAATATATTATTATTTCTCATAATACCACTTTTTGCATGGCACAGTGGTACCTGTTAATTGACTACCTCCATACTGTGAGCTTGGATTATATGTATTGCAATAAAGTTTAGGAAGATTTAATAACTGTGTTGAGACATTACATTGAGCTTACAGACTAATATTCTTCTGAATTTATTCTCCCTGAGAGAAAAACAAGGCAGAATGATTTGTCTGATTTGAATTTAAACGTAAGAATTTTTTTTTTTATTGGAAACACAGGTTAAAAATGGAAACAGGTTTTCCAGAGGTTGTGGAGTCTCCATCTTGAAAGATACTTAAAAGTTGACTGGACATAGACCTGGTCAGCTGTCTGTAGATTGTTCTGCTTTAAGTAAAGGAGTGAATTGGATCTCCAGAGGTGCCTTCAAACTTCAACCCTTCCGTGATTTTGTGTAGCGACTGAAATATAAGAACTAAAAAGTCATAGCCTCCCAAATTGCTTATCCTACCTATTTTCTCCACTTAACTCCAAGGGAAGTTTCAAGTATTTCTTCACACTTCCCTGAAATCTCCAGATGTCCCTTCTAAACTCAGCCAGATTCTGTGAATCTGCTGAAATTTGACTGTTGCCCCTACTCACTTCACAGCAGCATTTCCTTCATCATCTCTTTTGGAATATGGCCACCAGAAGCAATAGCTAGATGGCCAGGAGACTGTTTAATGATTTCTGCATTCAGCTCAGAAAAAGAGACAAGGCAGAGGAGATTGGGGTGTGTGGCAACTGCTCACAAAGGACTAACAAGAGGAGTGCAGGGGAGGGAATATCCACCCCTTCCAGCTGTGTGAGACAGATCCTCTGCTGTCTCCTTTCCCTGGCTCAGCTTTCAGAGGAAATCACCCTCCTTCCTGGGGTCAGGCTCTGGGCTAAAACTCTTTATTCAAAGACTGCCTTGGTCCTGTCTCTGTGAGACTCTCACCACATCAAGATGAGCCATTAATACCCACAAGGTGTACTCCCTAACACACAGAGGACTTGCAGATAAAAAGGAGTACTTCAGTCTCTTCAAGGGATTTCGCAGAGAGTTGGACACTGAATTTAGCAGGAATACTGGAGTGAATTGTGTGAATTGATACACAAATGTAGTGGTAGGCTTTGGGACAATGTTTTGAAGATTTGGGCAGTTAAATGTGGATCTTAACAAATTCTTGTTTCTGATTTAGTTTTAATCTAATAAATACTAAAAAACCTGATACTAAATATTTGTAAATCACAGACCACAATTCCAAGAATTAGTCATTCTTTAGAAGCATTGTTTAAAATAGAGTGGAATTGGAGGAATCTGAAGATCTCTGTTACTCTCTTTATGCAAAAGGATATAGTTGGACAAGTTTTTATGTACTCTTAGGAAAGTACTTCTAACAACAGAGAATAAAAAAAGTAGAATTCTTACTTTTTTCTTGCTTACCAAAATAATCCACATGCTCCTCCAACAAATCATAGCTTGTTTATGTGGTGTGACTTGTGCATTTAGAATTGCTCTTTTTCTTAGTCACTGATCATAACTGTTCCTTTTTTGCTCCCCATGTGTCAAGAGCTTGTTCTGAAATCTACTTGACCATTAACTTCATTGTGGTTTGGATCAAAACAAGTGGTACATACTATCAAATGTAAGGAATGCGGAATAATTATAGTTCTGCATAGCACTAGTAAATAAGTGAAAGACATTAAAAATACAGATAAACAAATGCATGTGAAAAGACTCTAATTTGGTAAATTGACTACTTATTAATAACTCAGCAATAGACAGAGAATCTCAGTGGGAAAAATACATACTCTCAATGAGCATTATCACTTGAGTAAGGACTAATGATGTAAATTAAAGTGGAAAGATCAAATCCTGATTTTTTTTCCCTTACAATATTTGTTTAGTTACAAATATTTACAATTTAGTTACAAATATTACAATTTGTTTAGTTACAAGTAGTTACAATATCTGTTTGCTACAGACAGAGGATTCTGTCTCTATTAATTTTTTCTGACCCTATTAATTTTTCACATGTTATTTTAGTATAGCAAAATACAAAATAACAAAAAGCTTTAACTGAGTTCTAGGGTACAAAAGGTATTTCATTTTTTGGAACTTGCCTGTCTTCAGAGGCTCAGTGCTTGAGTGAACTGATTAAAAATATTTCATTGGCAAGAGAGTAGAAAAAAACGTTATTGACAAAAAATAATTGAAAAAAACTCACAGCAAGGAATTATCTAAAATTACATGGAGGCATATCTTCAAGTTTGTACCAGCAAGTGTTATCTTGTAATATTAACAATGCATTTTAATTGGGGCTACATCCTAATGGAACCAAAGGGAGTAATTGAAAAAACATTTCAAGCACAAGGCTTAATTAAAATTTCCTGTTGTATAAAATTGTGATCTTTCAACTAATTTAGGTAAACATTTTGGGAAACAATTGGACTGGCTTGTAATGTTAGGTTTTTCAAGCAGTGGTATTATTTGCTTATATTTGCATAATCTTGATTTCAAGCCAAAGCTTTATGTTCTAGCAGTATTTGTATATTTTTTTTTCTTTGATTCTTTTTTTTCCCCTTTCAAGGGATTGTGAGTCCATAATGCAGAACTTTAGCAGTGGTTTAAATGAAAATAAGCTATTCTCATTTGTTACTCTGAATTAGCTGTTTCCTGTGCAAAACGCTGCACTACTAAACAGTCAAGATCTTAAATGATGTAAAACAACGTGTGTGTTTATTTTTTCAACACCTTAGCAAATATTCACACTATTGACAATGTATTGAAAAATATAACAGATATTAATCTGTTAATTACCTAAATAGTGTATTTTCTTCTTTTTATATAAGCTATAGCTTGAATACTTTTTTAAGTGTTACTTTCCTTGACTACTGAATGAAAATTTGGCCTAGTTGAAAATAATGGGAAAAAACTCCATTGACTGTAATAGACTGAAGATTTCACTCATTATAAATACCTTTGACATGGCAGGGAGACTATCTATTTTGAGTAATGTGTATTAGGTAAAATCACACAAGAAACAACAAATTAGCTTGTAATACCAAGTATATGAAATAAAAACCTGGTTTTGTATACAAAATCAAATTCTATTATACTACAATTTCAGTCAATAAATTAAAATGACACAGAGACCATTTTTAGTAATGACTTGATGTATCTGTCCAGTGAAAATATCTTTACCAAGGAGACTAGATTGTATTAGGTCAAAGGTTATACTTGATAATGACAGAGTTCAATCCTTTCCTGTTCTCCCTTACAGTTCACCAGTGTTTCTCCTCAATCTTAGCACAATGGAGACTTTGATGATGTTTTGTGGTGATGTCTGGCCAACCCTTTGTAACACCTGCAGTCATTTACTACTTTAAATTGTACATTCCCATCTTATATGTAATCAGATGTAGTTTGCAGTATTACATATTCACTGTTAGAAATTCCTGCACTTTCTTCATGACCTAATCCCTGTATCTGAGTGACAGATTCAGTGAGTAAAGATAACCGAATATCTATAATTTTCATATTTTCATTGTCATGAGAGATATAACTGTTGGCTGCTTGTTTCTGGATATACCACTCCTAATGGTCTGTTTTTCTCTATGGCTATTGCTGATGCTGAAATCTACAGCTATGCTTTTTAAAAAAAACTTCAAAGCTGAGACAGTTCAGGAATATTGCTGGTTTTGTAGCCTCAAAGTGCAATCCCTACTGAAGAAATAAATAGTTAACTGCTCTGTAAAGGACTAATGTTCATCATGTGGATGATGGTCCTGTGAAGTACTTCATGGATATGTGCAGTTACCTACACAGCGTTAGAGGGAATATGAGCGTTCCAGAGATTCCTGGCTGCAAGCCTAGATTTGATGTCTTTACAGTTGTTTATCGTGCCTCTTTCATGTCAGTCTGTTTGTTTCTTCATACTGGATCATCACCATGTGGCAATGGGAACATTTTATAGTCTCAGTCAGTTTAGTTATTTGGACAAAATCAGAATGAATTGAAATGCTCAATTCAGTTAGGAATACAGAAACCCACCTAAATGTTTTTCCCTTCCCTTCCCTTCCCTTCCCTTCCCTTCCCTTCCCTTCCCTTCCCTTCCCTTCCTTCCCTTCCTTCCTTCCCTTCCCTTCCCTTCCCTTCCCTTCCTTCCCTTCCCTTCCCTTCCTATCCAAAAGAAACTTCACACGTATATTCATTATATGATTTACTGGGCATGGTGATATTCTTTCGAAAGTTGGTCTTGATGATCTTAGAACTCTTTTCCAACCATAATGATTCTATGATTCTATGATTCCAAAAATATGAATAGTTTTATCTTCTTTCTGTGTGGATGATTTTAGACAAAATAACACCAATGTGAGATAGCTGAACAATGAATGTTGTCCCTCAAATGAGAAAAATATTGCACAGAAGAGTGATTTTCAGGATCTAGTTTAAAAAATGAATGGGTGCTATTGAAAGTTTGTTGAACAACTTCAGAATTCTTGTATAGCTTGTTGTCAGACATGCAGTATTTGTGTATTGGGAAAAAAAATCAGAAATACCTCAAATCTGCTGCTTATCACGAAACTGTTTTGGATATTAAAAAACCCCTCTGAGTAGGGAGCCATGGTTTTGCCCTTTCTTAAACGTGTTATCACAGAGACATCAGCTTAGCTGAGGGGCTCAGCTGTGCCCTGGAGGAGTCAGGCACAGGTCAGCCCTGGCCTCTCTTCATGGAGGCTACTCTGCACCTCCCTCTGCCAGCACTGGGACCCTGAACAAATGACCAAAGTATGCATCAGAGAAAAAGGAAAATATAGAAAAAGGAAGAAATAAAAAGACAAAATAAAGGAGGAGAAACTCTGCATCTTGGATCTGTCATTATGCAACACTGAAAGTGGGAATACTCAACTGCAGCTGGTAGTACTTTATTGAAATTACTACAAAAACCAGGAGAGGTTTCAGAGGGATTGCAAATGTTTTGGCTAATTGACCATATTTTAGAATTTGATGTTGAATGTAAAGGAGGTATTTTTGCTCCATCTTCTGTCATAGTTCCTCTTGATACATCCTGTTTTCCTGATGCATAACCCAGACATCAGATGAGCAAGACTGCGCATTGCAATTTTGTTATATATGCAGTCCATGAAGGAGATCTGTACAACAATTTATAAATTAGGGAGGAAAATAAGAGGCTTCTCTTGTGAAAAGAGTCAGAGTGCATATGGAACATCATAACCCTTTTTGTCCTCTGGAATAATAAATGTTTGGGGTTTTTTCATGTTTCCCTAATCTTTGAAATCTAATTACCAGATTACTTTAGGTTTTTCAAAAGAAGCATGGCTATAGATTTCAACATGGGAGATGAAAAACAGTTTTGCACATATCTCAAATGAGCGAAAGAGGCCAATAGTTAGGACTCAGAATAAGATGCCAAGAAGGCAGATTTTAACATGAACAGTGCCATTTTTTTGACCATGAATAAATTACTTGACGTCACTTTAATTCATCAGTAGTATGGAACAGCAAATAAAGAACACATAAAGAAAAAAAATGTTAGTCCTTAGTAAAGATTTCCTAGAAAAAAATTACTTCATTGTTTTTCCTCTTGAAAATATATTTACACCGGGGAACTTCAGCTTAGCTGAAGACATATTCTTTAAAGGATGCTCAGTTTAGCACTTACCATAAACAACAATGGGATAAGTTTGCCATTTTCACTTGCCATTTACCATTTTCACTTGCTCCTGTGCTGAGTCACAGCAGTTAGTTCTGTTGTTCATGGTGTTAGTTAGCCTTAACGTGTTATTAAAGAAAAAAATAAGTTCATAACAAACAACAGTTTTAATTTGTCTGCAGGAGTGCTTCAGTGTCTGATTAGGTACCAACAATAAATGGTAATTAACAGTGCTTAATAAATTGCATCAAGGAGGTAAATTCTTTGCTTGGAAAAGTAAGGGAGCAACAGAACAAGCATTTGGTGATGTTTTTGCAACTCTGTTAGGAATCCAGTGGGATGGTCTCATTTCCAGTGATGAGATTACCAGGAGGTTCAGAATCTCAACAAGAAAGTGCCGAGGTTTTTCTGTGCAGTGTTAAATGTGCTGACCTCTCACAGTTGCTCTTAGACCACATTTTTACCCTATTAGGACCATGCTGTTGTCTCAAACACATTAGGAAAGATGAATCTTTCCTATAAGTTCAAATAAGTCATCTTCAATGCATTGTACATCCATCTGTTAATGAATGGATAACAGACCTTTTTAGTTTTAAAGCAGCTTTGTTTGTCCCTAATGTCAATCAGTTTAATAATAAGCTGAGCTAAAGTATTCCATGTGTGTATAGAGTAGTCTAGTTAATTGTTTCCTAAAATGAGCTAGATGGGTAGCAGCTATTTAATGTCTGATTCCAATATAAATAGAATGTTTTCTGCTGTGGAATTAAGTATGAACTGAAGTAGGGTTAATCTATATATTTCATTGCAAATACTACATTGGAGGGAAAAAAAAAAAGGCAAAACAGAAAAAAGCATTATTTCAGCAGTCCTTCTCATAACTGAATTGTGCTAATATTTTTCTGTACTTAAATCCCCTGGACTGTATCTTCTTTTTTTTTCTGCTCCATGAAAATTATTTCACAGAAAGTTACTAAAAAGAATTTTATTTTTTTCCTATTCTGTGCAGTGATGTCCTTTGGCTTAGATGCTATAAATTCCAAATTTGGAATGTTGAAAATGGATGTCACTAAAGACATAGTGGAATTCCTCAAATGAGCAGGCACGAAGACTTTAATTCCACAGGTCACAGGCCCAGTATTACCAGCACTGAGATTCCCTGACGTATTCATATAAACTGATGAAGAAGACGTGGAAAAGTGTCTTTTGAGATTAGATTAAGATTTTTAAAGGATATTCCCAATCTATTTTGACTTAGATACAATAACTATATCTTGCATTTCCCAAGTTCAGGAAGTTTCTTAATACTCCCATGAAAGTGTGTAGTAGGGGAACTTTATTGTCTCTTCAATCACAGTCCTTAAATATAGTCTCTGCAGGTTCTGTTCTTTGGTAAGTTTCTCTGTACATAACTGGAACTCTTCTTTCTCTGGAAGAGAAGAATTTAAAATTACTAAGCACCTTAGAGTATTGTTAACCACTATTTGCTTTTGTTCTTTTTCCTAAATGCTCAGATGAGAAAAAAATTAGGTTACTCATTTGGCTGAATGTCTGCTGCTGCTGTTGTTTTGCTTAGCTGCTGGGTATGTGTAAACTTACACTGACAAAGGCTTGCTTTTGCACCTGATCAGAGTATGCTTATGGGAGAAGACAAACCTCAATGACGTATTTTTTTCAATAATATTAATCTACAGTATCAATTGCAATTCAGTAGTTTATTAACATTTATTTAGGGCAGAAGTATTGTGTTTATTTGCCCTTTTTTTCCAAATAGAATAGACCAAGCAGTAATCCTGTGGAATCTAACCATTGTAAAACTTCTTTCTCTATCAGGTATAAGATATTAAACATTCCATCTTGTTAAGGGAATGTTGTTAACAGAACTATATATATATATATATATACACACACTTTAACATCAAGTCAGAGAGAAATTCACACAGAAATTTTTGGTGTACAATGCCAGGGCATTTCACAAACTACTGCATGTTCACACATGTTTTTATGATCATAGTCAAAATATTATTTACAGTTTCAATTTATCCTTGTTTTGCACCTCTCTCATTATCTGCCTTAAATCTTTTCCTGCCTTCATCTCTGGGTAGTTACAAAAGTTAACACCTTAAAGGATTCTGTTTTTTTTTATTCTTTCTCACTCTTTTTAGATTTTTTAGAATGTCTATCAGATAGGCAATCTTTCTGTTTTTAATGGGTGTCATTTGATCCTCTGAGTCAGAGTGCCACATGTCATTACAGAATTGTAGATAGAGTTCATTAGGTATAAAACAAAGGTCAGAGCTCTAGACAGTTTGTAGCCAATTAATGTTTTAATGTTGATCTAGAGATATAGGAGAAAATGAAGTGCTCAAAGAAGAAAGCTCCATTAATTTTGCACTAAAATCTCCTCTGGTTTGTGTATTATGGTTGAATCAAAATACCTGGATATTGTTTTCAATTCTCGTACACATTAGTTGTGTCCCTTAAGGAACCTGAAATCTGTTCCTTAAGCTGAGAATAAATGCTGAAATTTAAGTCAATTTTTTATAGGAGTACAGATTTAAACATTCACAGAATGCAACATGAAAAATAATTTACACAATCTTCATGAAAAAGTCATATATTCTAAAAGTAGGAGGAGACTTTATCTAACAACAAAATATGAAAATTATACATTATAAACCAGATTCTTTGACTCTAACTCTACTATTCAAGATTCTCTGAGCTGTTAATAAAGAAGTGCTTTTTTGAGGAAGGTGTTTGCTATGATTACACGCAATATACAATATTTTAGTCCCTTCATATGCATAGAAAAAAATACCTAAAACATTTACTGACAGTGCAGAATCATTTATGTATAATCTTGTTTCAGTTTGTTTTCTCTAAAAAGCCTTATTTTTTTTTTTTCTCAGAAGTGTCCTTTCTTCTAAATAAAATTTCATAACATTCAATTTGAGTGACTGCCTCTACTTCTTCATTCTACTATTACCCTTTATCCATCATATCCATATCCACTACTTTTTATCCATCCTTTTGAAACAGCTTACAGTCTCTCCTTACTCAATGCCCATTTTCTGGTTCTTAGATATATTTCTTCTCTCTTTTAAATTAAATTTTGATTTTTGTTTGTTTTCTTGTTTCAGTTCTGCTTTTTGAACAGGGAATAGTTGTCCCAGTTCAATTTGCTTAGTATGTCTGTAGTCATAATATTTAATGATCCATTATTATGCCAGATTCCAGCAGCACAGGAGTGATCCATATTTTTTAAGCAATTAGTTAAGTACAGATGCTTACAAAGCATCACTGGTGAGCCAGGAAGGAAAGAAACTAAAAGCTATGCATTCAGTGTAGCTGTTTGCCAGGCTTTGAATTGGAGTGCATTTGACAAGTTATGTGTTCAACCTGCCTGCAGTAGTTAATCTTTTGGAGAAAGAAAATAACAAAAAGTATATTTAACCAACATTGTGGGAAAGGCAAAGTTTTTCAAAAGAGACAAAATTGTGTTTATTCAACATAAACAAATACACTGAGAAGTGTTTTACCAGAGAAGCTGTTTCGAGCTGTTTACTTAAAGTGTGAAAGAGCTTTCTAAGAGTCAATCTTAGAATCTTAGAATCTCTTTTGAATTTCAATAATAGTAAACTTTCTGTGAAAACATGTTTACAGTAATTGTACCTGTTTAACAAAATGCAGGTAATAAAATTTCTGGTAAATATAACTTTGTTTAAGATAAATAAAATATATTTACTTATATGTGCTGAAATGACACATTCTTTCTATAAGCAGAGCCTATCCCATCTGATACTTCAGAAAGATCCTTGGCATGCTTTACAGCCACATGTTGGAGTTTCTTGAGTTCCAGAGTTTGAACTGTGGCAGTCTAAAATCGTTGAGTCCAGTATGTTGATACGAAAGTGAGCCAAGAAAATTGAATTTACACAAACAAATTATTCCATCAACCTCTGCCAATACCTACCTTCACCAAACTTCTAAATGGTCCAGACTTTCACTTCTGCTCTCAGACATTTCCAGATATCTGCTGATTCTCTAAAATTGCATCTATTGACAAATCATGTGCCTACTTCTGACGGTTTAAATGAGACCATAAAAATGCTAAAATTATAAATTTACAGAATTTTAGTTTTGTGGAAACCTGTAGGGTTCTTACTGAAAAGCAATACCCCATTGTTCATGATTATTGCTGTGTCATGTAAATAGATGAGGAAAATAAGGAGCCTACAGGATTCCATCCTGTAGAACAGAGAACATGGTATGTTAAGTCTACAACTATGCTTCAAAATGGAATATTTAGACATTAAAGGTGGTGGCCCAGGAAGATCTTTCAAGTCACAGATCTACTACCCTTAATATTGGCCAGATGTGTTACAGTGTAGAAAGTTTTCCTGAAAATAAGCAGAAGGATTTAATCTACAAGATGTTTTTAATATAAATCAGCAAAGACCCTGAATTAGATCTTGCAGTTAAAGTGCTACTGTTCTTGGTGATAAAGAAAAAGCAATAAGGTGAATGAAGGTTGAGCATCCGTGAGCAACTGTAGCTGTTCCTGATTGCTCATGGCTTTTCACACTAAGTGTTGTTACATTGTTATACACATTTCTGCAGATAGCTGGGAATCCTCTAACTTTGCATGTGTTTAGGGAAGAATCTAAAGGAGTTAAAGCCCATCAAGTGGTATCAATCACAAAATTAGTGCCTTTGGTTCAAGAGGTCCCTGAACCACAAGTGATGGGAAACTGGGAGAGTGTATCAGTGAGGTGTCATTGCATTGTCCTTTTTTTTTTTTTTTTTTGGTCACAGTGTCACAGGATACTGTAGAGTAGTGTAGAGTAATGCAATTGGAAAGAACCTACAATAGTCATCTAGTCCAACTGCTTGATCACTTCAGGGCTGAAGTCTTATCTGTAGTAACTTGCTACTGACTCCACTGGAGACGGGTACAGGCCTAAATGGACCCTGATCTGGCTCTATGTGATCATCTTCTTGATTTTATGGTTTTTTGCATTATAACAGGTTGAACCCATGAGAAAAAAAGCAGACATCAAACAGTATTTGTTTTGCTTGCATTTGGATTTCCACTTTGTACTTTGCAGTCATCTAAACAGGAGCCAGGTTTCTAGGTTTCCTTTATAATCAATGTAGAGAAATAAGCAACCAAGTGACTCTTACCTTAGAATGTTTCAGTGAGGGAGCTTCATTATGTCAGGTTCACTGGTTCATTTCTAAACAGATTTGTACATTGTAGACATATAAATCTGGTCAAGACATTTCCACTTACATAACTCACTGAGCACTAATCCAGTAGTATTAGTGCAGAATCAGTAGCCTCGTTTCTTTGTAGAATTTGGGAATTAACAAGGTGCATATTTTTAAAAAGATTTTGAAGATTCCTGATTTTTCATGATACCATTTTAGATACCATTCTGTTGGAAGTATCTGTAAAATAACTGTAGGAAAGGTTAGGAATCTTCTATAATCAGTCTCATATGAAAGGGCCTGTGCCAGTTTAGGATGGATGTATTTATGCAGTTAATACCCTGCTGAATTAATTTCTTGTCAGATATCTTGAATTATTTCTTGTTGAAAGATTATGGAGTATTGATGCATTAGTATTGACATTACCATATGTAGATATACACATATATACACATTTAAAAACAAATTCATGGAGCAATGGTGCATGAATAAAACATTCCAGCTTTGCCATAATTATATTATTGTAAAGATTTTAATTGTGTAGCTGGGAAAATTATTGGTTTGCTAAGGAATTTGAGCAAAATAAAGAAATAAGAATATTTTCACTATTATACTGCAAATCAACAATATTAAGTATGAAATACAGTTTGACATACAACTCAACACCAAATCTGCAGAATATAATGGTATTGGTCTTGTTATCAAAATGAAATCATGCAAATGTGCTCCACAAATCACTAACACTGAGACATAACTCATTCTCAAGAAAAATATATTTGTTGACTTGATTTTACAGGTTGTGTTGCACTGTGAAATCTGTGTTCATTACAGAGTCTGTTTCTTTCAAGAATGCATGATTAGTCTCTTTACTAAGGTCGTTCCAATGACACTTTGGTCTTTTACCCATGATGGGATGGTATTAGCCAATCACTAATGCAGTATTGCTTTAACCAAAATGACTACTTGCTGCTCCAGCCATCTCTATCTTAAAATTTGAAAGTTTGTGAACTACTGAATATAGCTATGACTATTTAAAGTTTGGGTATTTTTTTGTTTGTTTGTTTTATATCTTTTCTTCCCCTTAAAAAAAACAAATCAAGCCACACCAAAGCAATCAATGAAATTGATTGAATATTTAACAGTGTAGCTTAAGTCTGATTAAAAAGAATATTTCTCTCATTAGAACTAAAGAAATCCTTCCCTTGTAACACATTAATATGATTTGCAAGTTTGGTTTTGGTTTACTAGCTGAATGGTGAGATGCATAAACCAACCTGAAATGTTTTATAAGTTTTGTCTATAGCAGTGATATCCAGATTTTCCAGAGTATGTGTGCTGTCTCAGGAAACTCCTGAAAGCCTGGACATTTCATTTATGACCTTTGTTCAATGAAGCAATTATGCATGTACTTATGTCCTTTTGTACTCAGCAAAGTAGTTAGCCTTTGTTCAGCTTTAAATATCTTGCTTGTTTTGTGCCCACAACTGATCAATGTCCTCCTGAGTTAGAGGACATTTTATGAGAGATAGGTATGTTCCTTCCTTTAACTAAACATTGTTCTCAAAGATGTGCTTTTGCAACCAAATTCAGACAAACAAAAAGGGTTATCTGTCTGGGAGTGAAGAAAGACAAGCTTAAAGTGTTCCATTGCACTAAAGATAGTAGCAGGTAACACAAATTCTGCAGTTTCAAATCAATGCAGCTTGCTACGTGTTTGTTCATTAAAAAAAAAAAAAAATAGACTGATTTATGAGATCATTCTCAGAGAAAACACTGGCTTCTGAGGGTTTTATAGAAATTTGGGGAGCAAAAAGGATTGTTTGGCCTATCATTACATCATTCCTCTCACTGTCCAGATTGATGATGTCAAAAAAATCTGACCTGAAAATCGATTTTAAACATTTATTACTGTTTCAACAAAAAAGTACTTCCAAATGTCTTATCTACACAGTATATTACAAAATAACAGAGATTGGCATTATCTGTTTCAGCATTCAGAACACATGCTTCAGTTCCTAAATACTTGTATCTCTAAGTTGTATTCCCATCCTTTTGACAGTTCTCTTACTGAAATTTAATCAATTAATCCTGAAAGATTGTCTTGTTGACCTTCCTAAAATGTTATAATGTAATTTTTAATAAAACAAAAGTGAAAGCTGAAAACAGAAATCTAATTGGATGAGAATAGTGCAACTGCATTGTACTAGCAACAAAATACCTAGACATGAAAAAATCTGAGAATTTTTATTAGTATTATTTCCATACAATTGCAACTTTCCAGTATAATATTTTCTTCAGGTTGTGTAACTATTTGAACTTTTTTTTTAATAGTGAATTTCTCAGAAATCTGACACTCAAAGCAATACTTTCAATTTTAGACTCATTTATGCAGATGCTTGCGATGTATTTTTGTATATATATTGAGCTGGGTTATATTTGTATGGATAATACTTTTTGTGGAAATTCATTAATTTTTAAGTCATTGGAAAGATAAACTGTGAAAGAGAGGTGTGATCATCTCGGGTTTAGAAAGATGACGAATACAGTTCATCATAAGCCTGCTCCTGCAGAGTCTTCATCTTGTCTCTAAGCTGTGCCGATTCCTGTGAGAATTTCTCTTGCTTGGCAAGTTGCCCCATACAGGAAGAACTGCCATGTAAAACCATGACAAATATCTGACAAAATAGCCCTTTCTTTATTATTTTTGTAGGGTTGTTTTCTATAATTCTAATGCTGAAAAATATACACAGGTGTAAGAAATTAAATACTTGCTTGCCCTATCCTTCATCTCTAAATATTGAATGAGGTGAAACAGTTGCTGTTATAAGACTTGAAGAGGTACAACAATATCTTTGTTGATACCCACCTACTGTGCCATACACTGGATTTAGCACCTATTATGTGTATATATTTATAGATATATACACACACGCACATATATATATGGCTGTAATAGTAGCCATTCTATTTAATATCACAAAGAAAGACTGTTAATCTTCACTGCAGTAAAACTGACACCAAACTGTAGTTCTTATTGGACTGATGTAGTAATGTTACACATATATTTATCAACCTTTCACTGTTAGCAGCCATTGCAAAAAAATTTGCCTGCAGAATTATTGATCTTCTAAGCCTGTCTGTAGGCCCATTATATTAAGCATACACATGTGCTTATGGTTCAGTTTAAAGCACTTGTAGTCAGAGGACAAATTTTAAATTGGGCCCCTTATAGGAGTGAAATTGAGAAAGTTGCATCATCTTATAAAGCACTCTGTATGTTCTGCTAAAGGCTATCTACAGCAAACACACCATTCACATGTGTAGCTTGTTCCCACCTCAGGGAACAACTAGTTCTGACACATTTGTAATGCGTGGATGTGACATGAATGCAAACACAATATGGTTGTGCAAACAGTGAAAGGTCATGCTCTAAAAATGCTAGGATAGGCTATTCAGTATTTTCAAGACAGCATCTGAACACATATAAATGTAGTAAGAGATGTGTCTATTTGGTTTCCAGGATCAGTGGTTTTGGAGGGTCAGGAACAACAGGGTGATGGATGGATACCCCATGCAGATTACCTACTTCTGGAGGGGACTGCCTCCAAGCATTGATGCAGTTTATGAAAACAGTGAGGGGAATTTTGTCTTCTTTAAAGGTAAGAAAGAAAAAAAGGTAAAATTTTGTGTAACACTTTTGACCGTGATGATTTCTTGAAACGTAGCTTGCTTATTTTTGCTAATGATCTGTAGATCTTGTTGCAAATTGGTAGCTAAATGAAGAGTATATGAGTTACGTTTTCTTATTTGGCAACTACATCTTTAATTTATGATTCTCCTTCACAGTATCAGATTATTTGCTCTTACATATTCAGTAAAAATTTGGAAGTGTAAATACGAGACATAGCAATGCAGTGATCTACTATGAAATCCTTTCTGAAAAATGTGGATGAGGAAGAAACAATGAACACATTTCCATTATTAATTTTCTTTGTGGTTTTCTTTGCTTTTCTTCCTTTTAACAAATGATCTTCTCATATATTTAAATGGCAACTCTGCTATATATATCTCACTGTACTGCACTGTGTTTGTTTCATCTAAGAACTGTGATGTTAGAAGTTTCAGGTGAGGAAAATTATTATCTTTTTCCTAGACGTGTATTTAGTATTTTCGAAGAAGCACAAACTCAAGAAAATAGGGGTTATGGATTGAATTGTTGCTAATCATTCTCTTCATAGTTTTGCTCCAGACATTTACCATTCTTCAAAATTAAAGTTCTTGAACATGTATCTAATTTAGATTTAATAAGAAAATTACACTATATATTTAATAAATACATATTTGGTAACAAAAGTTTGCAAACTATGTAAAGTATATTTTATAAGATAATTTGAGAGAAGAATAATAATTAACATACAGATATGTGAAAAATTATTCATCTTTTTAGTGATATGGGTGATTAACTCATTACAAAAAAAAGTAGAATTATTTTGAGTTGTTATCACAAAAATAATTCATTTTTACAAGTTGAATCATTGACAGGGAGTTAGAAATAATATTTAATTCACTGTTAAATGAAAAATATTTAATAACATGCAGAAACACTACATAACACTACAGTGAAGTTTATGTTTTCTGAGAGGGAAATTGTATTTTTTATGTTAATTGTGAGGAAAATTGAATTCCATATAGCACATTTTCTATTTGTATGATTTCAACATAATATACATTTTTACTTCTGTTACCATAAAATAAACTTCAAGCCATTAATTCTGAGAAGTTGGTAAGACTGGAATCATGATCAAGGTACCTTCATCCTTCTACTTGATTTTTGGGTTCATAGGACATGGGAGCATACAAATATGAGTCAGTAGATATTCCATTGCTCGCCAGTGCTACATAGAGCAAAGGAACTACCCTGTGCATTCCAGACCTCTACCTTGATAATGTTAGCATCCATTACCTGAGCTCCAGACAGAAATTATCAAGCTTACTCTTATACCTTCTTTCCTTTCCTTCCAAGTGAACTTGAAATATGTTTTATCATTATTTAACTCTTTACCCAGTGCTGACTGGCTCCTTCTAGGTCTCAGAGGAATAGGTGGACTCAGTAGTCTGTAGGTTATAGATAACAAACAACAGAAGGAGGAGGGAACTTCTCTATTTTCTACCTGGGAAATTAAACCAAGATTAATTAAAGCAAGAAAAAGTGGCAGGACTGTCAGAATATCATGTTTTCCTTCCTCATCATCCCCAGCTTATGTTATCTGATTTCAGACCACCTAATTTTATGCTTTCTTCCTGATATCATATGATACTTGAATTTTCTGATGCACGTAGTTTTCCATATGATTTCTTTTCAAAGTTTCTTCTGTTATTTTTCCAATGATGTTGGTATTACCCCTTTGTTTGCCAAAGTCAAGTCCTCAAATTTCCTTGTGCAATTTTTAAAAAATTTTTCCTTCTCTGTCACTTCTTCATGATTTGCAATATCTAACTGGTGGTGTTTGTCCATCAGTGTAATTCATGTATGTCCGCTGCCATAGAATCATAAAGTTCAGCTGAGTCTTTTGTATGGTTGAAAATTCCTGTTAACCAAGGATCTCAGGTTAACCAAGGATCTGCCTTGTGAAACATGGTTACAGAAGTCTATGTAAATAGACTGTAGGTAAGCAATCATTGTCTTTTCATTCCCTCACAAAAGTTCTTCCTTGGAAAAGAGTACCTGTCCTTGTCCCAAAGGTGCTAGAAATAGAAAAGTTGATTATGAGCAATTAGTGTGCTTCACCAATCTAAAACTGGTCAAAATAAGTAAGTTCTAAAATAAGCTTTCAATCTGAAGTCTGGCATACAGGTGTGTTAACAAAGCATGTACCTAAGCCAATATTTACATCCATTATTCAGAAAATAAAATAGAAAAGATGGAATTAATGAAAGCAGACAACTTGTACTGGATTAATACCACTATGCACTCTTCTGACCCACACTATAGTGTCACCTGTTCCTGCCCTCCCTTTAATGCTGACCCATAAGCTCTGGGCCAGCTCCACATCTATTCCAGGCAGAGCTCCATGCACTCAACTTGGCCATTGACATGACAACCCCACCTCCTCTCTGCCTGTCCTTCCTAAAGAGCCTGTAGCCTTCCATTCCAATACTCCAGTCATAGGAGCCATCCTACCATGTCTCTGTGATACCAGCAAGATCCCAGCCCTAGAGGTGTGTGCACATCTCCAGCTCCTGTTGCGTATCCCCCACGATACGTGCGTTTGTGTAGAGGCATGTCATTTGGTGCCCCAAATGAAGCCAACTTACTGGCTAGAGTGGCTGCAGTTCCTTTGTGCTGTTCTTCAGGTGCTCTACTGCTGACCTGTGATCCCTCTCCAGGCTCTGGACATCTCTTGCCAACACTGCCATCACACTGGTAGGAGTAGGATGGATTTAGGTTCCCCTCCACCAACAACTTTAGTGTAAAGCACTCTTTGCCAGCTTGGCAAACCTATGAACAAAAATGCTCTTTCCTTTCTCTGGCAGATGGATCTCATCAGGCTCCAGTAGACCAGACCATGCTCATAAAGTGCACAGTAATCTGGTGGATAGCTGCTTATAAAAACCAGATGTTTATATTATTGTTACTATTCACTGCTGGTGTCTATGCTGAATGCTAATAAGAAGATGGCACCATAAAGATACTTTTTTTTTTTTTTAAATGAGAAAATGTGAATACTAAAATTGATTCTGTGTACCTGAGGGAATTTATATCATGCTAAAAATGAAATTTTCAAGCCATCTGTGCTGTTGAAAATCATGGTAAATCAAATGTAGCAATAGAAGGAAGGCTGCTGTAAAACTCATAGTGCCTCCATCATAACTTTCAACTACACTTATCCTATAACCTGACAGTTTTATATTGAAAATAGATTTACTATAGTGTCAATCATGGAACAGAGAAATGACAGAAACTTAATGTGGGAAATAGAGAATGAGAAAAAAAGGACGCATGGATAGTAATTTGGGAGTACTAGTAGAGAGACATTTGATCCTTGCTTAAAAGACCAAAATTAAGAGGAAGAGTGACTGGAAAAAAACAAACTTCAGAATTAGTTATTAAATATTTTTACTAATTTCAATTGCATATAATTCTTTAAAATTTTGAGAATTCACCTCACCACTGTAATACAGTGATTATATACCACACACTTCTTGCACTACACATACGTCATAATTGCAAATAATAAGAACAAAAACTTAGTTTCTGATAACCCAGAAGCACAACTATTTATCATTCCAATTCTATAAAGGAAGAAATACAGTTACTAGAAACTGCATAATTGTTTGCAGTAGTCAGGAGGCAGTTAAATAGTCTGAAGAATATTTAGTGGTAAATATTCATTTTTTTAAGTGAAGTATAGCAACACAGATATCCTTTATTTCCAGTAATTTTATAGAATGTCAAAGGTAGATGTTGAGAGACTTCAAATAATTACATGGTTCATCCTTCTCAATTGTTTCCCTACAGTGATGATATTTAACAAAGTATTATTGCAAAAAGTAAGACATTTTAGCTTTTTTATCACTTGCTTCATTCTCAGTTTGTGACCTTACCAATCTGCCTCTTATTATATTAGATCTTACATTAGGGAATAAAAGCAGAGAGATGAAATATTCTGAAGGTTGACCAGACTTCATGAAACGTGGTCCTTTATTCTCTGTGAGAATAACAAACATACCAATGAGACCCTAAAAAACCCACTTTGTAAAATAAATACAGCCGTGGTTTCTGCCAACGGCGTAGGTTATGACTCTGAAGAAGCATTAGTTACCTATAAAAAGAATCATAATTTAACTATTCTAGTTTTTTCATATATTCTTTATTTCCATTGTACTTACAATTATTGGAGTGTATCAACTATTTACTGTTGGGAGTGGAACATGAGCTACATGAAAGCATATGGACAAGCATTACTTTGTAACACATTTTAAGTTACCTAAAATAAAATTAGCTCATTCTCATCATAGTTGGGTGCTTTTTTTTGCACTGATTTCCGGCTTTAACTTCTCCTAGTATGGCATTCTGACTTTTCTGAAATCCTTTTAGTAATAGTCACCCACCTTCCTCCAGCTGAGGGATAGAAGCTAAGCAGAAAAGAAATCCATAACAACAAAACCAACAATGTGCCACCTAAAAAGACCCAAACAAACAAAAAAACAAAGTGAAAACTGTCAACCAGATGGAACATTTGGATTTCTTATATACAGTACTTCTCAATAACAATCAACACAGTTACAGCAGACTAAACATGTCTTCCAAAGCAAATATTAAATAAAATTCCCTCCAGTTAGCATCAATGTGTCTTGCTCACATATGTTAGAGCTCTCAATACCCTACTGTCTCCTTGAAATACAGTTAAATTTACCTTTTTTCATTTTACTGAGAAAGAATTTGCTTCTTAGTAAGAAATTATATGAAGAAGAATTTAGTTTCTTAAGTCTGTTTCCTCGTCTACACTTTCCTTCTATTTCAGTATATCTGAATATGTAACAAATAGCTGGCTCAGGGGTGTTGTCACTTATAATGGTATGTGTTCAGCCCTGGTTTATTTTGGTATGACCTGATCTTGTTAATAGTTACTTTTGCCTCCTTGGGTATGGCAGATAGTGATCTATTCACAACAATTGCTTTTACTTTTATTCCTTGTGAGGCACAGAGAAAGGTATTGGCACTGCATACATCACAGCATATGCCTTTCAATGCTGTGCAACAGCTGTCATTTTGAATGATCTTCTGAAATATAAATGAGTTGGCTCAGTATCATTCACTGGATGCCATCTGTGTTCACACCGCAAGTACCAACTCCTAAGGTCCAAAACCCATGACTTTTCTTACCATTGCATTTGAAACTGCCATTAACATCTGAAGACTTCTGTGTCCAGTCATGTGGATTGGCAAAAGTATAAACCACATAGGACGAAGGACAAAGAATGATGGAAAATGCTCACCTCTGTCATGATCAAACCCTATAAGTGAATTTTCTAAGGCATTTCATTAAAGGTAAATCACAGGTTAGCGCAAACCTTAATCCCAGGTCAACACAGTCCTCAGTTTTCCATGACTGTTCTTCATAGATCTCGGTGCCTCTTTTATTTTTAGTACTTCAAATGACTCTGTTTCTACTCATTCTTTGAGTTCTTTTTCCTTTCAACTGGCAGGGGGGATAAGATTGATTTGTTGATCAAACTGTAGTGTCTGTGCTTGGAAGTAGGTGACAAGCAGCTGTAAAGAAGCTGATAAAAAATTAACTCTGGAAACCCAGCATGGGAGGGATGGAAACTATACCCCCTCTCCTAATTAACACTGTGATAAAATGAAAATATGCTTTAAATCACTGTAGTACAAACAGGGAGATTAAAAAAAACATACCTTTAAACAAGCATTTAATATCATTGAGGGATAGCTAGAATATAAAACCAACTGCAAAACATCTCTGCGGATTTTCCCTCTTCATGATTCTGGCATACACCTGATCCTAGGTCTTTGGGGTAATATTACATTTCCTTATAAAATATTTATATAACACAGTACCTTAACCTCCTAAATCTGTCTAACAGCCAGTCTAGCCTTACAGGTAAGTACAAAGACTAATGTAAGCAGCAATGATTTTATCTCTTAAGTCCACTTTCCAAATGTATTTGAGCAAAATATATTTTCAAACTTTTCCCCTTATATTTTCAATATTATCATCATGAATGACAATGGATAGACCAAAGTTAAGTATCCAATAAGGCCAATTCAATATACATATTCATGGATCTTCTCTAGACCTTTCTGTGATTTAATTCAGATGAGTCTACACAATGTCAAAGAGTATCTTCTCCTTCAGTATAATTATTAATAAAAGTAGCAATGCTTTTTGGAAACACAGATGAAGGTAGTGCTTTGAAGAGAAAATAAACACATGGTTCCTACACAATGGAGCCTATAGTCTAGCTTGAAGAAAGTCAGACATCAAAGCAAGCTCTTCAGATAAATACATAAATGCAAATTATGCTCCCTTTTCCCTATTTCTAGGGGGCATATGAGGATCTTTATTCCCTTTTTTTCAGCCAAAGCTGTCTGTGTTTGAAAGAGAAGTCTCTGCTGAAAAGATACAGGTGAGAAGTGTGTCTTGAAGAAGAATTAGAAGAAAACAAAAATGTAAAATGGAGAAGATAGTTGCAAGAATAGGATAGGAGGCACAGTATATTGGGAAGACCCTAGGAGGACAACACTATTACTGGGGACAATATTGGACTATAGGCTTAATATGAGATGATGAAGCAGATGAGATAATTGTGGAAGTGTTCAGTGAGGAAGAGCTTGGCAACAGCAAAAACTAAATCTTGGAAACTGGAGTTGTGGACTGGTAAGGTAAGCTGTCCAGTTCCAAGACAGAGCACAGGAAGCATCCACTCCCCAGGGGGGATCTATACTATAAAATGCCTGCTCAGTTGCAGCTTCTGTAGGCATGCATAGCCCTATATAGACAAGATATTTATCTAGGAACTGCAACAGTAGGGATTCAGCTACTGAGCATTGCAGTCCAGGAAGCTCTAGGCTATTGTTCATGTTTAAGACAGTAGCCTGGCTAACCTGGGTAATTTGAGGTTTGTGCAGACACTGTGCTAACATCAGCTAGAGTCATACAACTACCTTGTATTTTTAACATGTAGTAAGTCAGTTGGGTGGTTTTGAATGATTTGTCACCTACTCCAAAGGTTAAGTCTTACCACGGGCAACCCACCATTAGTTTCAGAGACAAAAGGCTTTCACCTGTGGGACTTCGGAATCTTAATTCTACGTCTTTAGAACACACTAGAAAATGTATCAAAAATTTTATTTATATGTTTTCTTACCTTATTTTCTTATAATTCACTCTTCTTTCCTCATGAAATGTAAAACTGTTTTGTATTTCTGTGAATATATTACATTATCAACCACAGAGCCTCTTAAGATGACTTCATTTTCATTCTGGTTTTGATCACTATGTGGTTGGTATCAAAGATATTCTGTGGGCTTATTGAAAGGAAGATGTTTTAGAAATGCAAGGTATCCTTAAGGCATATTTAATTTTGCATTATGTGCAGTGACAGAACAATTTCATTGTGTTTGGCAGAACCACTACTGTAGCCCTTTGGGAGTCTTTGTTATTTCTTAGGAGTGTATTAGTACTGAGAGTACTGATGACTAACACACATATGTATGTGTATATATATGCTTTTGCACAGGTAACAAGTTCTGGGTTTTCAAGGACACTACTCTCCAGCCAGGTTATCCTCATGATTTGATAACACTTGGAAGTGGAATTCCTTCCCATGGCATTGATTCAGCAATTTGGTGGGAAGATGTTGGAAAAACCTACTTCTTCAAAGGAGATAGGTTCGTATAGGAATTCTGCAGGGAAACGACTTGGTGGATATCAATTAAACATGTTAACCTTTTCCTCTTTCTCAAAAGTCAAGACACCTGAACAGTTCACATTCTGTGGATAAACTTAATTCCTCCTGCATAGACAACCACAATGTTTTCACATTTCTTATAATTTAAATTATATTTGTGTTAATATCTTGAAATGGGTATATGTATATACAGTAGAAAAGGTGTGTTTTAGAAGTCAATAGGCAAGTCACAGTTTGTGGTAAATTTAAACTTAAATATTCAAAGCAATTTATTTATGTACACTCTTATCTGCTTCTTTTTATCCACATTTCTAAACCCTAGCACTAAGCAGGGAAGGCATGATCCAAATTTTTTTAAGGTTAGTGAAATTTCCTTTAAAAATTAGATATAAAAGGTAAATGACAGTTAAACCTGAAAGCTAGGGAAGAATTTCAGAACTTTCTTGGAATCATTTTTAAATAAATCTTATAGTTCCCTTCAGAAGGGACACTTACAGTCATGATTAATAACAAACAAACAAACAAAAAAACCCCTACAAACGAAACAAAACCACAGAAAAAAAGTGAAATCTGAATTCTTTTCCATTACTGAAAAAGATTTGCACTACTCAGTTAGTGTCTCTATGTCTTCATTTCCCTGTCTCTTAAGAAAAGGAAAGAATATTTGTCTGCTTTATAGAGATGTCAAGGGAACTCATTAATATTTGAAACCCTGCAAGTTATTTGAATGACGGATTTTGCAGGTTTTCAGTATGATACTGTGTTTGTTGATTGATGTATCACTGTGCAAATTCTGTGTACTCAGAGACAAATTATTCTTTATTAATGACTGTGATGTTTCTATTAGTATTATTAAAAGTGTGACTGGTTTTATTACTGTGTGGTAGAGTTCTCAGACACTAATAATATTCATGGATCACTTAAGAAATTAATTTCATGCACATCATAGAATATGTTTAGCACACTGCAGTTGGTAATTTTTTAGCAGTACTGTAATATTACACTACAGATAGCTGCAACAAATTTTATTGTTAAAGTTTTTTTTTTAAAAATAGGGAAAGTAGATAGCTAAATAAAATTTTTGACATGTTTGAAAATTAGGTATCATTACAAGCAACCAATTTCCACAGTGAAGTAGAAAGAGACCTAAACAATTTGCTTCCTATGGTTGAGTAGATTTTTTAAAAAATATATAAATTCTTTTTCAGGTAGTAATTTTCCACCTCCATGTACATTATTGAAGTATGTACAGTAGGAATCTTCTGTGACTTGTACTTTCTTTAGGCTTGTATTCAGCAATGTCGTTTTATAATTGCATGCATAGGCAGTTACTTATAGCCTGGACTTTCCTAAAACACCATTGGTAATAACTGAAGATGAAAAGAACAAGCAGAGAAAACATCTGCTGGCAGAAAAGTTGCTGCTTAGAGCTAACAAGCACAATGAAAGTCAGCAGGACATAAATACGATACAGTATGTTAGAAGAAGATTGAGAATGAGCCTTGCAGAGATAATTGAGCTATTAGAGGATATTGACCATTAGTGAGAATAAACCTATATACCACTAAGTTTCTCAATGTGTATTGCTTATATCAGAGTTTTTTCTTACAGCAAAGTTAGAATTGAATTCTCCTGCTGCTTTTAGTAGAATGTATAAGTCTGTTATGGGTGTGGATCTCTTCCTGAGGAAGGTATAACATAAATATAGCTTCTTGGTGTCATAGGTGAGGAATGAAAGGACAGCAAACAGTTATGTCAGCATCAATGTAGCAAAGTATGTTACTCCTTGTGTAACTCAAAGACCTGTACACTTACTTTACTTTGACAATAATCTGTAGTTAAAGAGCTTCAGGGCAGAGTCTAGACACAGTTAAATGTCCCAGTACAATAGTATACATAAAAAAATTTGGAGTGTCAAATGTTGGCTATAAAATAAAAATAATCATTAAAACTCAAAAAACCAACCAAATAAACAAACTAACAAAAACATCCCATGAACCAAACCAGCAAGAAGATTTAAAAGTCAAAACAATAAATGCTGTTGTAATACTTATATGTCTAAAGCGGCTCATATATGGAACATTGCTGTTAATATTTGAAATGATCTATTTCAACACTAATGATAATTCTTCCAAATAATTATATGAAACCTTAAGAGGGAAAAACATGACTACAGAAAAAATTTTTCCCTCTCGTTCCTCTTCTACCAGAACTGAGTAGTGCAGGATAGATGATAATAGGCATTCTACACTGCTTGACACATGGGTGTGACCGCTTTTATGTACTTTAGAGTTTAAATGAATATTATTTCTTCGAAAAAACTCAATCATCCAATGGTTCAGGATATCATTAAGTAAATAGGAATTCATATAGAACATATTTAAGCAAATATTTTCCAAATTCCCTTTTTCTAAAGTTACAAAGTGGACTTTCATTTATTTTCCCTCTTTTACTTCATCAGTCTTTGAGATACAGTAACACAGTTTGTATGATTTGTAAAGCTCAAATCATCATTATGGTGTTTGCTTATGAACATCTGACATGCCAAGCAGAATCAAGACTAGGCTTCTCCTTACCCTGTAGACATGCTCATTATTGCAGCACAAATTGCTTAGGTAATATCATGATCAATCCTTCCCAATAGAATTTCTCATCAATGCTAAAAAAAAAAACAATTTGGGGACTTCTGAGTGTGCACTGAGTATGTTCTCAAAGATTTTTAACAACAAAGTGTATTTTTTAAAGTCATTTAGGGCTAGTGGAAAATCAGAGAGATTATTAAAAGAAGGACCTCAAAAAGGTGACAAGGTTGGAAGAGAAAAAAGGAAAATGAGTGGAATTATGTAGAAAGGAAATAGGATTCTTGGAAAGAGGATAGAGATAAAGATAATATATTTGTTAAAAAAATGCAAACTAAGGATGAAAATTAGAGTCAAAAGGTGAGGAAGAACTGGTTTCAATAGTATTGTTGTCAGAGCTTTGTTTACAACTTCTTCATGTAAACTCTCAAAGATGTTACATTTCCAAATGAAATATGAGGAATGATGATAACAAGGTTTTCTAAAAACTGAAGTCAAAAAAACTTTTAGTAAGTAAAAACTTTTAGTGTAGTTTTCATATGAATAAAGCTGATTGTGGAAAAAAAAGTTGTCCAAGAAAACTGCTTTCTAAATTAGTGGAGTCAATCAAAATATGAAATGACCCACTGAAATATTATATCAGGATACACAGAGGATACTAGAGATGCAGTATGTTAATTCTTAGAACCAACTCATAAAATATGCTTAGCAATTTAACAAGTAATATAAGGAAAAAGAAATTATCAATGTTATCTGTAAATGTAAACAAAATCACAAGTGTAAATACTTCTTTTCAGGGTTACTAGAATTTGAGTGCTGAAGCTTTTTAAATTTGAGAAGGGCTGGCTGGAAAAAAGGCACAAAAGCAGGTTGAATTTTGTATCACATTGTGTTTATATAGGGATAATGAAATTAAAAGCTGTTGTAATGCATATATATAAAGAGTTAAATTAAGATTATTGGGAGTACTTTAGTCTGAATCTGCTGTCACTTTCATTATTAAAATGTTGTCTAAAACATTAATGAATTTTTTTACATATGTTACATCTCTGTGTCACAGTGCAAAAGTCCCAGGCGTCAGAATTGCAGTCATTATAAGTGAGGTACATGGTAGTTTACTTGTCAAAATACAAAATTCTTTTATCTTCTATCTGCTTACATGAAGCAGTTGTCAAGTCAGCAAATAGATTTCTTTGTAATCTGGTAGTATGTTCAAAGAGAAGAAGGCAAGTATTCCCATTTGTGGCTAGTGAAGGTAGCAAATGTTAGAAGGGGAAAATACAAACTTACTATCTTCTATCTTACAAATGAGGTCTTTTTCCTTTAAAAAAAAAAATTCAGGTACTGGAGGTACAGTGAAGAAATGAGATCCATGGACCCTGGTTATCCCAAGCCAATCACAATCTGGAAAGGTATCCCAGAATCTCCTCAGGGAGCCTTTGTCCACAAAGAAAATGGTATGCAAACACATTCTTGTTTTAATGATTTACTTACACTCTTTATGTAAGATAGAGTAGTAGAGGGATGATTGACTATTCAGGTTAAGTAGTGAAGGAATTCTTGATTTATGAACAAAATATTTCCTGCTATAGAACTGCCTTTAGTGAAAATGGCTGTTTGTGCACATGTACCAGTTAATGTAAGGAAAAAAAAACTTTCAAATTTAGTGTTATAAACATTACTTTCCATTCTTTTTTCTTCTGTCTTAATTCACTTAATTTTTGTTCTCTGCTGAATTATACGACGTCTTAAAACGAGCTTTGTAAACACAGTGTATTTCTATTGAATTGTCAAGGTGTCAACTGTTTAAACAGCTTAGAAGTTATTGCTTTCATTCTGAAAAACTAGAGAATGGAAGCAAAATCTTTAACTAAGCAGAAGTATCACTATGAATTTATGTGAATTGAAGATGTTATAAATCCATTATGCACAAATACAGATAACAAGACTTTTATTATGAAGTATTATTACATGCATTAAAATGCATTATCACATACCTAGAAACTAGAATCTCTGCTGGACACATCTCCAAATTAATGAGAGCAGCTAAAATCTCCCATTTTATGAGAATTCAGTGCTACCCAGGAGATGCTGGCACATTGCCAGCAGAGCCCTCTGCTGCACAGAGTTTAGATCCCTTTGATGGGAATAAAAATATGCATTCATTGTCACTTATCTTTGTTGGACAATTGTTTTTTGGTCTATATGATTTAACTATTTATTAGTGCGGAGCCCCTGGTGGTCTAGTGGTAAAGGCGCCGCGCTATCACCGCGGAGACCCGGGTTCGATTCCCGGTCAGGGCCACTCCCGGGCAGGTGGGGCTCGTTAGCCCTTAAAGGCAACCCACCTACGTCCTCAGGACCTCGCTGCCACCGTCCAAGCTCGCTTGGCCCCGGCAGATGAACCTTAGGATTAAAGGGTGGGCTCAGTTCTGCGCACACTGTGTCTCACCTAAAAAATCCAATGCGCAGGCTGGAAGGTGTAAAGACCTTCCCCGGATCTTCGCTCGCGAAGACTGGCCATTATTATTATTTATTAGTAGGTTCTGAGTTTATTCTGCTCGCCTTACAAGACAGCACACAAATATATATTGCCCTATTATTTTAATTTCCTCTTAATAAAAATTAAAAATATTTATTTGCTTTTATAAACCATTTCAGGCTCACATTTTAACCTCTAACTTGATTAAGTAGTTTACCATGGAAATGTTTGTTGTGGGGTTTTGTTTTTTTTTTTTCAGAAATATGTTTAATTGGTTTCCTGCCTTGTTTCTGTTTTATCCAGAAAACAAGAAACCCTGTCTGTATTCTGGCTTTCTTCCTAGATTGATTTTTTTTTTTTTTTTTTTGGTATTTTATTTTAGCTGGAAAGTAGGTCAGTCAAGATGATATTCTGCATACATGATATTACTGAGTGCATACACTCAGTAATTAACTGTTTGCAAATACACATATATGTGGAAATAGTCACTAACATTATGAATGCACAGACAAACATAGTGGATATAACCTCTTCCTTTAATTACTTTTTAAGTGCATTTTTAAAAATTTGTATCCAAAGGGATATATATATGTATATATATTCCTAAGGCTGGAAACTTTTGGTTACATTAAAGCCACTTCTCTTTCTAACCTCACTTTTTAACTGGTTTTGATAGTCTGCCTGACTCTTTGAATGAGAAAGCTGGTAAAACATGACAAGAGATTGTGGAGGAGGTGAAAGGAAAAGGAATTCTTGGGCTTCTCAGAAAGCCAATAAGGGCCTCAGGGCAGAAAAAGGAACTGAAAATGACACCATGAAGTTCACAAGAAGACCACTAAGACATTTTCCCTGAAATCAAGAAAATGGAAGTCTTAAGAAACAGTTCAAAACTCCACTGTCATGAGTATGAAGAAAGAAATAAACAAAAGCAGATGCAAATAAGAAATATCACAACTTAATTATAAAGTAGTTGATTGCATTTTATCTGAAATTCTTTTTATTTCTTTGGACAGAAGCAGAGTTCATAAAGAAATTTTACTGTATACCTTCATAGGAGAACAAGTTAAAGCAAATCTTTCAGTGAATCCATTTCATTTTAAAAGATAGTTTTTTCTTTTGCTTATCTTTCTGTTGTGTAAACTATACAAATGAACACCTACAATAACTCTGATTATGAAGGGGTTTTCATCACTGACGACAAATATTTGGAGTAATTTTGCATTAAAAGGCTTGGGAAGGATGAGAAAAAATTATTTCCTACACTAGTCAGCATTCTGACTCAGTGTCCTAAAAGCTTGCTAAGCTGCAGGTAACATCTCTGAAACTCTCCTTGCTACCTCCCATAATGTGATTTGTTTTCTAACACTTTGGTAAGAACTCTTAGGAGAAGGTGGAGAAGAAATTTCTTTTCTTTTTTTCCATGGAATCTGACATCACACAAAATTCTCCAGATTGGAGAAATTTTTCTTTCTGCCTTGAGAGCAGCACAGAAAATTTTACATTGCAACTAGAAATTCTGCTAAAGTGGATGATGTGGCAATTTTAAGGGAGAAGAAAGAAAAAAAGTAGTCTACTTTATTAGTTCATTGGCCTTTTTTTGCCTTGTACTTACTAGGTAAGTGCATTTAACATACTAGTAGCTACTTAGCCCTTTGTTGCTATTTGGGTCAGGTGTTGCACTCACTACTGTCAGTGACTAGTACCTAAAAACGTGTAAGTAGCAGCTCTCAAAGGAGGCTCAACAAGGTAAGCAGACTAAATGAAATGACTTTCAACAGTTGTGTGAAGTCATTTGTTCTGCCACGAGAAGCAGTAAAGCTACTCAGTCTCTTATAACTATCCTTCTCTGCTGGTAACTCCCATCTTTCAGCTGTAACTGGCTGTTATCCTGGTGGCTGCCTCAGCAAAAATGGAAGAAAAGTTTAAACTACCTTCAGAGTTTCCCAGCAGAAAAGTTGCTCTGACTGAAAAATTTTTGTTGGATCTGTAGCAGCTGGAAATTCCTTTGCTGCTTTTATTTTAAGAGTTTTAATTTGACCTTTTGCTGTATAAAATCAGTTACTACTAATGTCTGTATTTTGACTTACCTGTACCCCGATGTATACATACATGTATCCTGCATGTGTGTATGAATATAGATTTAGAGATGCCATATCTTTATATAGTCTCTATATATGTATTAGAATATTAAGAGAGATAATACATTGAATTTCCATACTTGAAATATTATCCATGACCAGTATGTCCAGTACTTTCTTACATACATATCATTATATGAAAGGTGGAGTAAACTGTAGGTCAAAATACTTAAACTTTGCATTTGATAATACTTTCCATTTAAACTACAGATTACTTTAAGAAAATTACAAATGCTAAAATTTTAAAATTTCATAATATTTAAAGAATTCCAGTCCTCTTTTTTGTACCATTCCAATCAGAATAGAAGGCATTTTCTGAACAGGTCTAGCTAGAGTTTTCATACAGCTCAGTACTTTTTGTTTCTTTTCTTTTTTGCTTTTTGACTTGTATTAGGCCTTTCAATAGATCTACTAGCATATTTTCAGGTAATAAAACCGAAAGGCATTAACAAAAGGAAAATGGTACCTTCTCATTGGCTAGGAAGGCTATCAAAAATAGGTAATATAGAAGAATGTTGAAATACTCAAATATTCTGAAAATGGTACTAGATAATGATTTGTTTACAGTTTGAGCTGCAAAATAACCAATCAAATTTTTCTTTTTTTTTTTTTAGAGTTGTAAGAAAATAACTGTTGATTGAATAGGTGGTTACTAATACTATCTCCAGATAGATAGTTACCAACTTTTTCAAGAAGTATTATTAAAATGATGATGAATAGTGCACAATCTGCCTTAGTAGCCTTTAGTACTGCAGGAAGTAAGCTAAGGTCTGTAAAGTGAAGATACAGAAAAATTCAGCTATTTCCATTCAGTTCATAAGCAGTAGAAGGAAGTTTACCCATCCTGAAGGTTTGTTGCTTACCAGATCAATGTAATTTTTCAGTTGGGATAATAAAGTAATGTAGATTTTTGGTAAGAATCAAGGTTTTTTCTCCATTTAGGCATGTTTAATAGTAACATTGGATTGTACCTGAATGAACAAATACCAGCTCTTTACAGAAACCTTAAATCTGGTTACACCTGATTTCTCATGTGAAAGATGCTGTCACTTCATCCAGTTTCCTTATGAAATACAGCAATAGGCTGTGTGACATTAAAGTGGGGCAGTTCTTATGTCTGGATAGCATAACATAAGATTGTGATTTATTTCAGTAGACTTCCCATCTTGAAGAGGTTGTGATGCTTTAAAGTCCTGGCCCTGGGTATTCCAACTCTACTTGGGTTTTCAGTGAATGAACAAATCAACTGGACCCTGGCTTGTCATAGACCATATTCTCTGGAATTCTCTTTCTCTCTCTCTCTCTTTTTTTTTTTTTTTTCCTTTTGGTAATAATGAAAAAAAAAAATTCCAGTTTATTAAATAAAAAAACCAACAAAACCCCAAAACAACAAACCACCCAAATCCATATGTCAGATTTTCTAGAGGCAGTAAAGAAATTAAATTTCTAAAGAAGAATTGAAGTCTATTCCTTCCACCTTTTTAATTTTTTAATTTTTTAATTACAAAAAGAAAAATTGATACCAGTAGTTTCCATCATGTTGTGTTGATGACATGATTTGATTTGATATGACCATAAATAATTGCAACTTTCTTCCTCAGGCTTCACATATTTCTACAAAGGAAAAGAGTACTGGAAATTCAATAATCAGATGCTCAGGGTGGAACCTGGCTATCCCAGATCCATCCTCAAGGATTTTATGGGTTGTGATGGACCAACAGATCGAGATAAAGACCGACACAGCCCTCAAGATGACGTTGACATTGTCATCAAACTGGACAACACAGCCAGCACTGTGAAAGCCATAGCCATCGTCATTCCCTGCATCCTGGCCTTGTGCCTCCTTGTCTTGGTTTACACTGTGTTCCAGTTCAAAAGGAAAGGAACACCCCGCCACATACTGTACTGCAAACGCTCTATGCAAGAGTGGGTGTGATGTAGGGTTTTGGTTTTTTTCTTGCCCTCCCAGGAGTTTGTGGTAACTTGAGATTCAACACAAGAGCTGTTATGCAGTTTCCTAGCTAGGAGCGGGCATCTGTCAGTGTGAAACAAAAGCTGATCTTTAAAACCCAGGGGGTTGCCTGTCCTGCGCATGAGTGGCGATTTGCTCAGCTGGGAAGCTTCCATGATACACAGTATCTGCTGTTTCTTCAGTCCTTTGTCTTTCTTTGTCATTCGATTCTAGGCCTTTCCTCTGCACATTCAATGCCCTATAAACTATCAGGATTAACTAAAGAAGAGGAAAAAAAAAAATCTCCAATGTTTCTACATTTTCCCCTTAAGGCCTGTTCCCCTTTGAAAAATTTTTTGCTGAAAGTAAATTTTTTTAGAGAAACACAACAACCAACAATGGAACTTTCAGGAAAGTGAGAAGACCCAAAACAGCTTTGTCTCCAAAGAGGATTGCTTTCTGTCTGCTACAGATAAAGTCCTATACTCCTACTTCCAGTTTTGTCACGTGGGAGACTCGGATGACACGCAGGACTTCAGACTGTTCGGACAGCCATTTTCCAACAAACAAGGGGCCAAAATATCTGCAATATAGTAACAGCCTTAATAATACATTCATTTTGTGTTTTTTACAGCTGCTCTGGGCTATGTCCTCAATGTTTTAAACTCATTTATATTCAATACTATATTCAAACAGAATCTTTTTATTGTTTTGTTTGATTTTTCATTGGTTTTCCTACATAAATCTTTCCCAAGCTGTACCAAGCCGACTGCTCCAGGCCTTTCATAGGTCTGTCAGGAGCACTTGTTCCAAAGCATGGTAAAAAGCAGTGTGTCTCTGAAGTGGATTTCAATGAGCTAAAGCAACAGACATGCTATCGATAAACTTGAGACTGGTATTATATTGGTGGTGTAACCCTTTGAGAACTACTGCATCTGTTTTCAGAGTCTGGTGGATGTTAATCTTGGTTGTCATTAAATTATAGGATTGTGTTTGGTTTAAAGGTTTAAATGCAGGTTTAAAAAGAAAATCAATTTTTCAAAACAGATTTCCTGTGACTGCGAGTGTTTTTAATTATTTGCATTATTGATAGAAAAGCCTTTGTAACATAAATAGAAAACAAAATATATTTACCAGCTACTTTCTTTTTAAAGGAACCAAACCTATTTTAATAATTTCTACCACTTACCAAGAATTTTTCTGAACTGGAAACAATTTTATAGCTTAGCTTCTTATCTCAAGCATCTTGGATTTCTCTTTTGAAACTATGTTGCATGATAATTCGATTTACCTCTACAGAGGTAGAGTTTCAAAGAAAAGCTAAGACGATGACTCTGATATTGCATGAGTATCCTCTGGTGTGTTACCCCTCTGCATGTTCATCATAGTTCTCAAAGGGTTAATCAAAATTCTGGCCTTCAGTTGAACATGATATCACTGACAGAGCCAAGGGACCACCAAAACATTTTGTCATTCTGTGTAATTTGTGCTAACAGCAGTATTGTCATTTTCATGTGACCTGCAGAGCAGGTTTGTATCAATATTTTTTTCCTAGAGAAAAGTCAGCAACTGACAGACCTCTTTATTGATTTAGGAGCTGCTTCTTGCAGTGATAGGCTTTACAGTCACTGGGCTGTGAACTTATTAAAGATGGTCAGAATGATGCACCCCAAAAGTCAGACACCTGGTTTTTTATGAAAGCCAGGATTTGAGGGGAGTAACTTTTGCAACAATGAACAGCTTGCCTTGAACTTGATTATTGACCTGTTGACTGTCATTACCAAGTTAAACATTGTCTTCTGTGAACAGCTTCACTGTCTGAATTTCCTTAAAGTGTACTGTCCTGTGTCTTTGACCTTTAACTTGCAAACTGGCACAAACTGAAGGGAATCTGGTGTTGCAAATGAACTGAGTTTTATTTCTTGAAAGGCCTGATAGACATGATCCAAAATTTAAGAAAAAAACATTGAAGTGTTTTAGTAGGAAAGAACTGTCATAGACTAAAATATTTATGATAGGTCTGTAGAAAGGTATTTTGCTATGTATACATGCACACTCTAAAAATGAACTACAGCAGAAGTTAATTTTTATTTAACTTGAATACAATTTTCAGTATAAAATTATTATTTCTACAAATAGCTAGTTATTAATGAAAAGGTTATAGGAAAGTATTAAAATACTTGAAATGGCCAGTATGGGCTTTTACGTAAAATGAGACTTTTATACTATGTTCAACCAATTTCTTACTGGTTTCTTAATCCACATAACTGGATCACTTTTTAGAGAGTGTAGGTATATATACATATATATTACAATTATTATTGTTTTGGTAATGGATAGCTTGACTGCCTTGAATTTATATTTATATTGAGCATAGCATGAAAAATAGTATGCCTTTTTTTCAATTACATGATTTTATATTGATTTGAGGACTTTCAAACGTATGTGGCATGCTATAAAGCATTGCAAACTTATTTCTTAGAGCATAAACAGATATACATATGTATGGTTAACAAAAATGAAGATTAGAAAAAGATATAGTTTTACAACAAATATGCAATGCAGATGGCATTTTGGAGATGTTTTGTAGAAGTACTGCATACTGTAGGTTAGAAGCGCACCAGTATCAGCCCATAGCATTATTTAGTAAATCTAATTCAGTTGTTGCTGAAAATATAGATTTATTGACAGTTTATTAACACAGGATTTTTACTGCAGATCAGCTCATTTGGTGAATTTGAATTTTGATGCCTGTTTGTCATATATGTTAAGATGTGTGTGTTTGTATGCTTATAAAAGCACAAAAACACATACATACACATTTAAGTCCATGGAGAATTTTTTATTGTCAACAAACTACAACTTATGTTCTGCTACAGACAGAACAAAAAGATTGATGTTGCTGTTCCAGTTTTTTTTCCCTTGGATAGCTGGAGGAAAATGCTAACAGCACTATTTATTCTGCATTTGTTTTTCCTCTACAATAGGAGAACTTACTTAATATTATTTTTAAGTCAGAACTGCATCTCATCTGGGTTTTTTTTATTCACTTGAAAATGTCACTTCAGTTTTGAAATATCTTTCATGGCAGCTTTAACTTTTTGTGCAACTGTTTCCCTGACAGTAATGAAGTGGTGAGCATGTTGACTGTTGTTCTTTGATAAGGTAACAAAAATATTTGTATTTGGATAATTTAATTATGCAGGAAGGTAAGTGTGATAATTCTAGTGCTTGGTATATGGTACATCATAGATACATGAATACATGAATACAAGTTGACTGTTTAATCTATTTTCTTTTACTTAAAAGTGCATATATGCTATATACAGAGAGAGGGAGAAAAATAGTATTATATTGGCATGTTTATGTCATGCAGAGCAAGATTGTGTCAGCCTTTCTGTTACATACTCGTATTTTCAGTAGGTTATAATGCAGTCATAAAGGTTTGCTTTAAGTAAAAGATATAAGAGCTATTGTGTTCACTGTAATTTCCAAATATCTACTGGCTAGTTTCAAATTATAGAAGTTCCAAGTAAATTAGTGATGTTGCCTGATCTAATTTTGAACTCAAATTAGTAGAAGTTCTAAGACAATTTGTTTTTATTAATTTTTGAATAGTTGTTTCTCTACCAGGGCCTATAACTATCAGAATTAAGAAAAAGTAAATTTAAAATATTTTCAGTTCTGCAATCTGGGTTCCTGCTCATGTGCCACAACTTTTTTAATAAATATTTACATATTGCTATTGTCATGATCTGTACTGGGGAACAATACAAAACTGAATATGTGTTGTGTTAATCAGCTGCAGTCTATCAAAGCTGACTTCACAAGGTCGTGTATCTTCAGAGTACTATGGTCTGTATGATGCAGGAGGCCAGCGTAGATGATGGCAGTGTTTCCTTTGCCTTTCAATGTATAAACCTATGAAAAGTTTATTGACTGTAGACAAAAATTAATTTTTATCAAAAAAAAATTTTAAAAAATATGTAACTGTATATTTACTGGATAGGCTGGGATGGAGAGACTCAAATGGCTCCAAAGGAGCCCTTTCAAGTCTCATGAATAAATGTAATACACATTTTATATATTCCTATGAACTTTTGATCTTTTTCTGCTTTCAGAGTGGGGCAAAGGGAGGGAATAATTAAAGAAAAAGATTTTTAAAGTCTAATTTTATGAATGAACATAACAGAAGCTAATAGATGCAAACATAAGGGGCAGACTTACTCTTTTTCTTAGAAAGTCTACTTCACCTCCCCAGTTGCTTGATCAAGACTCCTGTGCCATTAGCACTGTGGGTTAAAAACAGAGTGTAAGGCTTAAATTTTGATTTTTCAACTTTTTTGGGGGTCTAACTTCAAACTCTAAATATCAGCTAAATGTAGCATTTGGTACCAAATTATATAGAATCTAATTCTTGTTTGTTGGTTAGAAAAAATTGCATAGACTAGAAAGTCCGTCCGCCTATTAGCAATGGCAGCATTACATTCCTATTCTAGTTTTTTTATTTTCTTTTGCATTTGAACCTTCATTAGGACAAACCTTAAAAAAGACGCATAGCAAAATGAACAGTGAATATTCCAGGCACTGGATTTTTAAGAAAGTTGAAATGCAAGCTACCATACCATTAGCAGCCTAAATTGGAGAGAGCACAAGATAACTGGGTGGAGGAGCAAGGATATATGACTGCAGAGGCTTGCTCTGTCCTGGCTTCCATATCTTCTCACAACATGGCCTAAGTTTTATCACCTAATTAGCAGAGGTGAAGGACACCATGCACCATGGCAGTAGGAGACATGAAGCAGCCATTACAGAGCAATACCTCCCTGTTGCCTTTTGTTGTTGTCAAGACTGTCTCTGGACACGTCTGTTTCCAGAAGTGTAAATAAATGACTGCAGTGCTATGAGCCATAAGGGAACTCATTATTATCAGTGGAGGAAACAACTGTCACTGACCACTTACGTGTTCAGCTACGCTGTAAATCAAATAATATTGTGTGGCAGCTGAGGAACAGATAACCTGTTATTGAATACAATGGTATAGCTGTGAATGATACACCAGCACTGTAATGTCAGGCATACTTCCTTAGCTCACACTGCACAGACTGCAGACAAACAGAGTGGTTCTCATAAGACCATTTCAACATATGTCAGTTACAAAATCAGGTGTAAAATTAATGTCTGATATATGCGTGTAATTCAATGAGTTGTCTGCCACTAGTCTCATGAAAAATATGTAATGTGTGAGTCAAATCTGCCTAACTCATTCTTGTGACTTGCCATCTGTGATGTCAGAGGCTGATAGAGAAAGATATTGTCATTAGTGCCGTCATGTCATGCTGAAAATGTCTGGTAAGCATCAAAAGCATACTATCACTTGTTGTAACTGGCTCCATTTGATGCTTTATCTAAGGTTAGGTTCTAATGTTAGGCAGCATAAATTTTGTATGATATGGCATTATTTGATGTATCAATATACGTAACTAAGAATGCCCAATAATAATCAGAAGATCATATTTTGAAGGATCATCAGTATGTGATCACAGGAAGCATCTGTTCCTAAAATCAAAATGTATTTCAAAGAAGCATATATACAGCATTAAACACATGCATCATAAACAGGTCGTTTCACAGTATACATAAACTTGAGCATATCATCTACAAATTATAGACAATTTTTTAACATTTGCAGTTGTACCTGCCCATTATGTCTTTGAAAGAGGACATTCTGTGAGTGGCATACATAAAGTATGTTTTCTTTGTAGAGATAGCCTTAAGTATTGCTGTGGTCTGCCAACAGTGTAGAAGAAATAAATTTTAGAGGCAGAGAAGACATAAATGAAGAAATGCTGATGTAAACATACTAAAGACAATTTCCTATACTTGGATGTGCATGCAGCGTAGTGCTGCTTGCTGTCACAGTAAAACTACATAAACAATAATCATTACACATGCTGCATTTATGATGGCACAAAGCTTTCCAGTCACACAGCTTAATTTCTTCTCCTTCTGTAGAATGACATCGTCCACAGATTATAATTATAGCCACCACATAAACCAAAGATTTCTGTTTAGTTAATAGTAACTTCTACCCTATGAAATTACATCACGTCCTTTTTAGAAGTACAATTTTAATCTCCTTGAAGAGCTCTCAGCATATCTTAATTCATAGCCTTTCATGCCCCTTTTTTTTTCTTGTTCTTGCAGTAAAATATATACTGAATATTCTTTCCATCTTGCTGCCTAGCGCTAACATGTGGAATAATCACATTCATTCTGTGCCATGCATGTGTTCCTGGACAACCCATTTACCCATCTGTCATTCTGGGCACTGGCTTTCTGGGAACTGGGATTAGTAACAGAAGACTGAGACAATAACTTCCTAAAGTACCTGGTTAGTCCCCAACAATAAGACAATGGAGTTTGAAGAGTTTTTAGGGAAGTATTTTATTACTTACACACTGGCAACAGGACAGTGTAACTGCCAATCAGTGCATGCCCATATGGATTCACCACTTGCAGAGCAGTGTGTTGAGTCAGAAAAAAGTGTTTATAATCCATATTTCCATCCTGATGTCTTGGCATGGAACACCCAGTCCACATACATGGTCATGGCTTTCATGGCTTTGCATAAAGTCATCTGCCTTGTAGAAGCCCAATGTCAGCTTAGTGTCAGCCAGTAATCAGTGCTAACTTGTTTATAAGGCATAAGACAAATTTGGGTCCCTTACTAACATTTTGCAACCTTAAAGAAGAGAAATTACATAGTGTAAAGTGACTTTGTCAATGTTCAAAATTAGTTTATATTATATATAGCTCAAAAAGTAGTAGTTTATGACTGATATATTGCAGCCCTATATTTAGGCATTCAATGATTCCAAAGAGAGATGTCCTTACTGTGGTTGCTATACTTAGCTATTGCCACAAAATTGTCAGTGCTCACATACCAATCATCTTCATATCTTATGGGAGCAGTCTATTGAAGTCAACTCTGAGCAGTTTGTCTGCTTGGATATAAGTAAAATTATATAACTTAGGAAGTGTTAAATGTGATGATGTGTATCCAGAAGACACCATCAGCAACCTACAGTGCTATTTTAAGTGATCATGACAATCACAGTTCATACCTGCAAGGCATAGCTGCAACTTGTATGGTTGTGTTTTACATCATATGATAAAGTGCTGTGAACTCTGGCCATGCATGCCCAGGTAGATGAAAAGTATTAAAAAAAACATTCAGGATAGCCATTGTCAATACTTACATAGCTTACAGAAATAAATGGGATTGTTATATGCAAGAAAATTTAACATTGAATAGAAATCCAGAATTGAAGGAATGTGTGATGATGCAAATAATTCCCACCTCTTACTCTATGTAATGCATTAGGTAAAGCATTGTCAACTAGGTATACACCTAATATCTGTCTTTACTGTGTTTCCAAAACAATGCAGGCATCTCTTATCAATTCATGCACAGTCCTGTCTTACTGCATCTGATTGAAAATCATTTTACAGGATAGATCAAGGCTTATAATCATTTTTCATCATCCAGGACACAGATCATCATCTTCTATCAATATATATTCCTTTGAAAGTGGTATTCCTTGGATCACAGTGATGACAAATGCAGTTTTAAATTAACACCCTATTGAAATCTTTCTGAGAGGAAACTTAAATTAGTTAAGAGCTTTCTTTCCACTAATTCTAGGACCCACAGGAAAGCCAACTAGTTCCTTTGGTCAAAGACTGCAGACAGACACAGGAAAAGCAGCATAAGAACATTTTCATTTTTGGTTGCTAGAAGAATACAAGAAAAGGAATGAAAACATTTTGGTTTATAATTGCAAGTACAACATCAGTTTGTCAGGAAGGGAAGGAGACAAAGACTACTAACACCACAAAAATTTCATGTAGTCAACAATAAAAGAGATTTTATCAGGGAGCTGGTGAAATCTTTGAAAGTATTACTGGTCTCCAACAAAAAACATACCTGTTAGTCTATAAAAAGTCCACTGAGTTCTATATATGGTGTCCTAATCCAAGAAAGCAGTCAGTCAGCTTCTCAGTATAGTTGCTCTAAAGCTGACTGCAAATGTAGTACATTATTTATCCGATGCAATCAAAATCTTTGGAGATAGATTTAGCCAAATTAATATCAACTTGAATCTCTGTACAAAAACTGGTCACAGTGAAATATTCTTACATTTGTTCTCAGAAATTAGATCCAAAAAAGTTATCTATCATTTAAAGAACTCCACTGGATGAGATACTGAAGGACGAAGAAGCCTTTAACTTCTATTAGTCTATATTATAGCCATGTATCTTTACTTCCATGATATCTCAGTCCTGAAGTGTTTGATATAACAGAAATACTTTTATGGCCATTGGATGGATCATCTATGGGTATTTCTATATGTAAATTGATAAATACGATTTCGATGCCAGCCATTGCATACTATTTGCATACATGGTTTATGACATCTGTGAAGAGTGAGCAATCTAAAAAGCTGCTTTTCAACAGTTTCTATTATTTTCAGTGGTTCCACTTCTCATTTAATCTCACTTAGTCTCTTTCTCCTTTACATTCTGATGTTTATAATCTGTGTCATGGATATTCAGACAAGAATTTTATGGTTGGATTCCTTTCTCTACCACAAGTCAGTTCATACTCATCTATCAACTGCCATTACACTCCTGCTGTAGAATAATATGTCTTGTTGCATGGCAGAACGTTTTCCTATTATGCATTGTTTTCTGATTGGTCCTAATTTTTAGGTATCATAAATAACATTTATGAAGAGGTCCCTTTGTCATCTGCTATTGCAGTTTGGATTCATTACTCAGTTCAGTCACAGCTTTCAGAGAAAGATGCAGATGTTTGACTTATGAGGTTTGCTCTATGTGGTAGGTGTTCCTACATGATCAGAAGCTGAGGGAGGCAATGCCTGCTCCTTGTGAGTCCCATGGTTAGCATTGTTAGCAGTTAAAGCATGTGTAGCTAGCTTTGTCATTCTGTAGTCAACCAGGGTTTGATATGGATATATACAAGAAGGGTACACTATTTTCCAACCTTCATATACATCCTTATTTCTCTTTCTGAATAACATGCACCTTGCTTTCTCTCCAAGTGCTGTGTTCTTGTATTTATCAGAACCTGATTTCTTCCTTAGTTCTGCTTGTTGGGTGTTATTTTAGCAGTTGATTCCATTTTCCTTCTGGTTGACTTTCCTTCATCTCAGTAATTCCAACAGAAATTGTTCTGGTTCCAATATGTTAGCTAGAAGCTACTACAATTGTGGCTCTGCCCACAGAGTAATTTACTTATTTGTCCTCCACTTCTGAGAAATAGGAAATCAACCTTTCATGCAGAGACAAGGGTGTTCATGCAGTTGATAGGATATTTTTGAAAATGGTTTTATGCATAACATGACCATAAAACTCACACATTGTTAAACAACAACTCTTCAAGCTCTACTTCTTCAACCACCCAATAGTTGTTCATTTAATTTGCAAAGCCTGACAAATAAGAATATGGATGTGATGATTTCCCTGTGTAAAACAAATTTTGTTCCCTTTTCTCTGCATAGCCCCATCTTCATTTCATGCCCATGTTCTGCTCATTAGGATGTGTGTTAGTGTCAAAATAACTGGAGCATTTATTTGCTTTCTGCAACTAAATTTCATTTTACTATTGTTATTTTATTTTATTGGCTCACACAGCATTCTATACAGTAACCTTTTTATAACTGACATATGTTATTCTTTCAGGTAGCTTCTACTGACAAACACAAAGCTTGTTTGTGTGCAATTGCAAGGCTGACTAAATGGTGCTAAAGTGTATTATGACTGTCAGATATAATCAGGCAAAAATTTGTGGTGCTTAGACTGATTTTTTCATTGATTTTATTGATCAATGCATTGAACAGTGTTTTATTATACACAAGTTGTCTCTTATTAGTAAATCAAGACCTCATAGTGCATTGTTAAACTAAATGGGTTAATTAATCTATGTAACAGCTCACCAAGCTAATCTCTTTAACTCCTTATACTGTTGTGTCATTAAAGGTCAAGGGGTCATGATAATAATCTCATTGCTGTAGACCATTAACATGACTGAACATTTTCAACAAAGTACTTATGTTTACAATGCTATAACCCTTTGACTGCTGCGGCAACCTTTAACCACAGAACGTCACGTGCTAGGATCATCATTATGATTCTTGTCATGGCAATCAAAGAGTTAAGGGCTGTGCAGTGATTTGTTTTATATTTATTAATTTATATTTATTTTTTGTTTTCTTTTGAGAAGGGGGGGATTGGGGTGGGGCAGTTCTTGTCTGCTGTAAGTGTCTTAACCAAGGGAAGGGTTAAAATGGCTTTTTATACTATTGCATCTTATGTACTTACCATTGTTTCATTGTGTTGTAATTAAAAAAAAATCTGTCAATAAATAAGAGAACAGAAAAAAATGTTCATAAAGGCATTGCAGTTTAATTGGTATATGTTACTGTGAGATTTACAGCTGCTGTTCTTTAGGTACTGTGTAGCATAAAGCCAAATTTAGCCTCAGAAGAGGAAAACCCGATGTATAATACCAGATAATGAAAATGCATAGAGATATTATGGATATATCTGCATATGACCAAGGTGAAAGAAACATTTGTTGATTTTTCCAATCAAAATAGAGTAGGAAAACTATTTTTTATGGGAAAGAAGAGTAAGTGACAGTGGACCTACCTCTATAATGTCTGAAGAGCCACTCATCAGATATTGCTGTCACAGCCACTTCAGAAATGATGAACAGGTGGTGAATTCCCTACTTTGTCGTATGTAACAAAAACATGAAAAGTTTAAAAAAAAGATGAGTCTAATGGTTCATGTTAGAAAATAGGTGAAGAATAAACACAATAACAACAAAAAATTTCTTGAAATTGAATCACAATAGAAGACCACTTCTAAGATGCAAATGAGAGTTTTGTAAAACTTTAGCAGTCCAGGTCAGTTTTACAAAGATCTGTGCTCCTCCCATGTCAACAAACGTAGTTTTTCTTAGGCTATAAAGAATTACAGGTTTTCTAAACGTGCATATATGTGAGCATAAGAAACCAGGAACAAGCTCAGTCTATACGGAGAAAAACATAGAGTTATTATTGTTTCAGTGTCCTGGCAAGAAAGAAGTCAGTGCTTGTAAGTTGATCCAAGACCTGAGGCCAAACTCATCATGTGCCTAAGCTACCTGAAGTTTTACTCTTTTCCATTCTAAATCAGAGGTGCATATGTAAAAGAAATCACTGATTTCAGTTCTCACGCATGGGAGAGGAAAAGGTCCCTGGCTGGGTCTTATCTGCAGGTGACTGACAGGAAAAACACCAGTTCTGAATGGAATGGCTTTGGGGATGTCTTAAATATCTTAGAATCCTTAAGTTCATGGAATTTCAATGAAAGATTTTAATTAAAACAACTTCCATGTTAATTCACTTCTTAATACAATTCACTTCATAAGTAAAGGTGATGCTACAGGCAGAAAACTGACTGGTAAACAGCTAGCAATCACAGTTAACAAATGAGAAATTTGGTGCCATAACTCAATGTTTTTCAGATCTATTGCCATACAGTTATGTAACAGATCATTAGATTTTTCTTTTAATATTTGGGCCCAAATTCAAAGTTTAGCTTCCAGGAATTCTTCTTCAAAAACCTTTCTAATCAAGAAACAACCAATATTATGTTAACCAATTAGACAAAAAGCATTATGAATAACAAATATTTTTAATTACTACTTACCAGCCACTTTCTTATTAGTTGTTTGAATAATTACAAACAGTAAATGCAATCAACCAAACATCTGGACATCAATAGTTGTCAATGGAATTAAAGCTTATGAATACATTATATATTACTTTCTTCAGGTCAAAACAGCCTACTATAGCATAATCATTTTCCTCTCTAAAGAAACAAACAATAAAATAAACCAATGAGAACACCTACTGAGCCAACTGGGAAAACTCTGAATGCTTACTATGAGTTGTAATGATTGCACTTTAATGAGTCCTTTATTACGTCCTAAAGTCTACAATACAAATGAGTCAAGCTGCCTTTTCTTCAATCATATTGGCAATGCACTACTGATGTTGGTGAAAATGAGTCTGTGTTGGTAAGGAGAATTTTTCTATAAGATATTAAAATTTTAGGTGCACATTTGGTCCTTGCTTCACTAGTACGAAAAGTTAGACATCGATCAATGCCTGACCAGTGTTTGCTCAAGTCATTTTCAACTCAAAGGGAAATGTATGATGATCCTCTGCACAAACATTGAGAAGGCAAGGGAGTTTTTCCAACACTTAAAACCTTGTTTTCTTACTTCAGTATGTGTCATATTAAATGCAATCTATAGACATACATTTCATTTAAGTGCCTTTTTCCCCGTGAGCTTTTTAATTTATTTTTATATTTTAAGTATGAAATATTCAAATTATAATTCAGGAGAACTAGTGTAGTTAGCTGTAAAGATAAAGCAGCATCCAAGTAAACAACAACAAAAAAGTATTTGGAAAATATTTTGGAAGATGTTTTTATATTAGTATCCAATTTCTGAAAAGTTTCCAGGCTGAAATAAATATCATTCCTACCACACTGTTCAATATATTGACATTAAGTTTGGTTTGCAACTCATTCATCCTTTTACACGTTACTGCAAGAAACAACTCCCAAAGAGCATGCTTAATTTCCCAGATGTTTGTGTGAAATTACTGTCATTAATCACCATATCGATTATCTTTCTTCACTTTTCCAGGATTCTTCTATTTAAAGTGTTACCCTGAAGTGACATGTAGAGGCATTCTTGTTATCCATGACTTGCTCACTTGCTGTCTAATTGCTAGATAAGAGATTTACTGTGCAGTGCTTTTTTGTTGTGGTTCATAGATAATTCTTACTTTGACTTTCAGCATCAAACATTCTCACCATGACAAATGACAAGTGTGGCTACACTCCCCTTGTTTCTACACCAGGAAGCTGTTATTCTGTCACACTGTCCAGCTTTCCACTGCATACCTTTAATCATACTGTGATTAAAGTAATAGATCCAGTTTAAAAAGATCCTGAAGAGTTTTGCTATTCATGTTGTTCTTTTGTAAGGAAATACTATATTATCTGTGAAGGACTAGTTTTACAAGGACGATATGGAGTATCAGAATTCTGCCACAATGTCAAATGTCCTCAAATCTCTCCCAGGTCCTGTTTCCATGTCAGTCCGCACTGTGTTTGTATTGCAGATTTTCTTTTGGAGTGCACTAGCTAGGTCTTTTAGACATAAAACCTGTGTTTTCATTTGTGAGGCAGTTATTCCAGGAATCACTCTGGCACACTGGCTGAGGTAGTGTGCATCATGTGATCCTCCCATGTGATCCCAGCAGGTATAAGACTTTCGGGCATAAGGCATGTTCTGAAAATACCTCAATTCAAAATGAAATAAAACCTCACAGTTCATGAGAAGTTCAGTTCAGTTTGAAGAATGATGAGTTTTTAAGTTCTATTTGGGTATAATTGACAACTAGTTGGGTACTCTTTATATTCAGAACAGTAGCAAGCTCAGAGGTAAAGAACATTTTAACCTTCTCCAAGGTCAGCCTAGTCTATTAGAAAAACAGTTTGGGGTCCAGAATTTAAATGCACCTTAGAAGTCTAGCAAAGGATATAATTGCTAACTTGTAGCTCCTAATCTGTGCCTGAAGTAATCTCATTAGGGCTTTACCTGAATATAATAGGTCTGTACCCTAGCTTGTGGCCTTTGGAAGTTGGTTCCTCTCTCCATTGAACAGACAGTTACATCTAGGAGTTAATTTAAGACTCTTTCTTTTCATAACACATGTGAGTTAAATCAATTTTATCCCTTTCACCTCTCAGCCAGGAGAACAGAGATGCAGACAATAGAATAAATGCTAGGAACAGCAACACTCAGAGATCTCACACAATGAAAAGAAATGGGGTACGTCAGCACCGTCAGGAATCACAGTACAAAGAGGAAATAAAAAAGGAAAATGGAAAGGGAACTCAATACATGCTTCTCTGTATTTAAATGTGACATGAAGTTGCATACCTGACTTTCCTACAGTTTTGTACTAGCACTGGACACTGCCCGGGCAACAACCAGATCTTGAGTCCCCCACAGGAGACAGTCTTCCACAGACTTCTGCACAGTGAGTCCTTCCCACAGGCTGCAACTATTGATGAACTATGTGTGTCTCTTTCACAGGGTGCAGGCCTTCAGGAACATGCTGCTCCAGCATAGGTCTCCTGCAGGATCTCAAGTCCTGCCAGCAAACCTGCTCCAGTGTAGGGTCCTCTCTCCATGGGGCCACAGGTTGTGACTGCTCCAGTGCAGGCTTCCCATGGAGTCACAGCTTTCTTTGGGTACATCCACCTTTGTGGGGTCCTCCACAGGCTGCAGGTGGATCTCTGCTCCACCATGGACCTCCCTGGACTGTAGGGGCACAGCTGCCTCACTATGGCCTTCACCACAGGCTGCAGGGGAATCTCTGCTCCAGTGCCTGGAGCACCTCTTCCCCCTCCTTCTTTGCTGACCTTGGTGTCTGCAGAGCTGTTTCTCTCCCATATTCCCACTTCTCTCTCTGGCTGCAGTTACAGGCTTTCCCCCTCCTTCTTAAATATTCCAGAGGAGCTATCACCATCACTGGTGTGCTCAGCCTTGGCCGGCAGCGGATCCCTCTTGGAGCCAACTGTCAGTCTCTGTTAGGTGTGGAGGAAGCTTCTATCGGCTTCTCACAGAAGTCACCTCTGTAGTACCCTGCTGCCAAAACCTGACCACACAAACTCAATATGACTCTTTCTTGATTTCTTGTAAGTCAATTAAAATTCAGGGATCATTAGGTCACTCCTAACCTCTATGGCAAGTACCTCCAGTGATTCTCTCAAAATTCATGTGTGCAGAGACTTTGCACATTACAAAAAGCATTGAGAAAGAACAATTATTGGAGATATCTCATATGGACATCAGGACAGGACATAGGTGGGAAGAAAAGAGACTTTACAAAGGCAGGAGTGCTGAATGCCCTCTGCTTATAATGCTGAGTGCAACCTACAGCTTTTGCACACATAGTCCTTTGTACAGCACTTTGCTTATATGCTGGCTTAGACCATACAGCTCAAGCTTATATCTTGTGAGAAATGTTCCTGCACTTTGTAAACTCAGGTCTCTCAGAGGATGAAGGAACAAATAAATTTGTATGTACAGAATATAAGTAATGTAATAAAAAGTTGGAAATGGGGGAAAGATAAACAACCTGTGACAAATGAGAAAAACCATAAAGACCAAAGTATTTAGCAAAAGTAGTTCTGAGCTGTGCTTTAAACTATATGGAAATTAATTTTGGCAATGGAATTTTTATTAACTTTGGGAGAAATCTAGACCACGCACATTTTTTCTGACTGTATTACTTATCAAGAGTAAGTACAATCACTAGTTAAAGATGAAGCAGCGAAATAAATCCAGATCAACAGTACTGGGAAAGTATAAAATGTCTGGAAGTAAGAACTTTTCTCAAATCCTTCGATATGAAAGGGACATTGCCTAATGCTGTAAAGTCCTAATGACCTTTGAAAATGCAAACAGGGAATTGTAATCTCATTTAAATGTTAATTAAAAGAATTGAACCTATGTGGTTCAGAGAGACAAGAAATTGAAAGTTCTGAAGATTAAATTATTCCTTTGATGGGTCAGGCTACATGGTGCTGAGCAGTACGTATGCCTCTGTTGATGTGGGCTGCAGGAACAGTTCCTTAGGGGACAAAAGCTCTCGCTTCACTTCTCCCACCTCTCTCCAAATTACACCAACACAATCATACGTGCCTGTTTATCTTGGAAGCTGTACAGTTCATGCAGAGCTTTCTTTTTTATACATAAAAGTAATTATTTTAGCATTGGTAATCTTATTCCCCTGTGTCTCTTTTCCTTCATACTCTTTATGTGGATTATTGCAGCAGTTAGTCCCAGACTGCAGCCTGGCAACCTCAGGAGTTCTTCTAAGGCTGATTCTTTCCATCTGCATAGAACATAAAGTAGTTTTGCAGCCTCTGTTGTAGTCTTGTTCTAGAGTGAGAAAGATATTTAGGTGATAGCAACACTAACCTAACTGGAATAATATTCAACTTCATAGCACAGATTATTTTTTGACCTTTCGTGAATCACATAATCACCACTGGCCAGCTGTTTCAATACTCTGTGTTAAAATGAGTAGAATCACCAATAAAGAGTTGTGTGACTAAGCATTCCATACCCTGAGCACCAAAAATGTGATTCACAATAGTTAATCTTTTGAACAAGATGACACTTACACTTACTATTAAGAAGCACTGAAGGAGGAAAACAATATGACTCTGCCTCTAGTCTTCTAGACACAACTGGAGCTCTGAATCATCATCACTTGATGAATTGGTAAATTTCACATTTGGAGATGGTTGACTCATTCAAGCATTGTCCCTGACATGTGGAGCCTACTGGATTCCAAAGCCCCTGAGCTCAAGGGAATCTGTCTCTTCTTAGGAATTAGATGGCTTTCATCAGCTCAGTCTTCTTTCCTCTGTGTCTAAAAAGGGAAAAATTAGATATTTAATCTTCAGAGAGCTTTTGTCATTCTCTTAACCCAGAGAGGGAAGAAGGATTTTAGATACTGTTTGAACACTGTTTCCTCAGTATTTTTTTTTTTCCTCAGCCTTCATCTAGGAAATATTATGGCAACTGGTGTGAATCTGATTCTAAACTACCTCTCCAGTCAATGCAGAAGGAAATTAGATACTATCTTAGATATGAGAAAAAAAAAAAAAGACTCTTTGTAGCAGATGTCTTAAGTTGGGCCATGCTAAATTCTGTGGTGACTGTGTGTTACTTCAAACTCTAAGGTTGTATCTGTCACAAGAAGTTCCTTGTGAGTGGAATAAGTTGGCTGATCTCCTTTCCATGGACCCCTTGGTGGCTTACAGCAAATTTAGGCACTGTATCTGCTATCAGTGCCCAGGTGCTGACCTCCTCTATGAGGAGAGTCCAGAGCTTCTCCCTTCTGCACCCAGTCAGTTCCAGCCGGCTCCAGTGGAACCAATGGTGGACACAACTGAACCTGTTAACAAAGTGTTTAGTGCCTCTGGGAAAATGTATTTAAGAATGGTTAAAAATACTACACAGATAGTGAGGAGTGAGGAAAAAGAAGATGAGAAGCATCCTTGCAATCACCAGGCTCAAAGAAGAAAGAAAGGGAGACAGTGTTTCAAAGACCAGAGCAGAGATTCCCCAGCAGCTCATGCAAGAGACCATGGTGGACACTGTGCTCATGGAGGACCCTAATCTGGAGCATGTTCTTTCTCAAGGACTGCAACTTGTGGAGTGTCCCCACACTGGAGCAGAGGAGATGTGTGAAGAGGCAGGGGCTGCAGAGAAAATTTGTTATGGACTGATCACAACCCCCACTGCCCACTCTCTTCCCTCAAACATGGAGAAGAGACGTAGAGGAGTCAGGAGTATAAGAGTGAAACTGAGCCTGGAAAAAGAGAGAGTAGGGCGGTGGTTTAATTTTTCTGTGTTTCTTAGTATCCAAACTTATTTTAACTGTCAATAAAGTAAATTAATTTCCCACCAGCTGACTCTGTTTGATCATGGCAGTGAGTATTAAGTGATCTCCCTGACTTTTTCTCAACCCATGAGATTTTCCATCCTTTTTTCTGCCTTTATCCTGTGAAAAAGGGGATATGAGTAAGCAGTTGTGTGGATGTTTGACTGCTAGACAAAGATACTCCCCTGCAACTATTCTTTATGTTTTTTTTAATTTTATTTGATAGTATACTTGGCATTTTTTTTCCTGGCACAAACTTCTGAAGGCATGCAAAATTCTGTATCTGTCTTGAGAATGGAAGAACACGGAGAGGTTGAACTGTCTTCATGGATGTGATTATCCACAGTATCATCTCAAGCTGAAATGTCAGTATAAGATGTTATACAATAGCAGATAGGATAAGTATTAAATTTCTTCTATAATTAGAAATAATTGATTTATCAATTGTGTAGATGCATGTTTTCCTAAAATTGCCTCATGACTGGAAGATGGTAAAAGGAGAAGTGATTTTTTAGAGAGCTTTCTACAAAATCTGAAAAACTGCAGCCAAGTAAACTGCTCTATTGAGCAAAAGTGACCTTAGGAGAGGGACTTGTAAACATGGATATATATAACACATGACAGTTGAATCAGAATTACTCTAGTAACTGAACCATCTATTAGAGTTCTTGAAATATGTAAATAATGTTGGTCAAGTTAATACACTTTTCTGGATTTTCAAAAGGCATTTAGCAAGATTCTTCTCCAAACACTCTTAAAGAAATTTGGTTGTGGTAGAAAAGGAGTTAAGGTTATTAAACTACAGGAAACAAAAGAAAGCATTATCACCTAATTTCCACAATAGAGAAACATCATAAATAAAATTCATAGGAGTCTCTGAGAGAGACTATTATTCATTATATTCATAAATGATCTGGAAAGAATTATACTGACAAAGGTTGCAGATTATACTAGCAGTAATGAAGACGAAGAATGAATGTTGATAATTTTAAAAAGAAAAGTTACACAATAGTAAGGGACTTGGAAATGAAATGGTATTTAAATGAAATTGTGTACACAGTGTACATATGTTTGTTCACATATGTACAGTGAAGCACATATGAAAAAAATATCATTCATATGTATAATGATGTTCTGAGCCAAATATTAGTATTTGAGAAAAACTCTTAGGAATATGAGAGAGAAATCTGTGAAAGTGTCAGTTCAATACAATTTGGCAGTTCCAAAAAGCAAATGAGATGTTAGAAACTGTTAGAAATGGAATAGAGAAGAAAATAAAATAATAATGATAATGAAAAAGTCATTATGCTGCTGTATAAATCCATTACATATCTGCATCTTGAATTCTATTTGAAGTTCTGCCTCCTTTTCTCCACTTGAATGTCAAAATCTGTATAGCAGTGAAGTAATAATATTTTATAATGTCTGTCTGGATAAAGGATACAAGGATGAGCAAGTTATCAAAGTTGTTTCTATTTTATAAGAAATTACTATGTATAGAAGGACTTTCCAAACAATACTGGACCATATTTTAGAAATGATCTGAAAAAATGAGTTATATAAGTACATAGCAGGCAATTTTTCACTGACTTACCTCATAAGTGATTCAAATGAATCTAGCGGGTGTTAGGCTTAAAGCTAGCCATAGTATACTCTTTACATAGCACACAGGTAAGGCATTCATCTGCTTGTTACAAATTATTGTAGAGACTAAAAGTTAACATATACTGAACAAGTGAATTGGCATATGCAAAGAGGACAAATCTCTTTAGAGATATACAGTACAAACCACCACCGTTGGCACAAGGAATCCTCCAGACAGGACCTGACATGCCAAGACACAGGACTGTGGAGAGTGTAAGAATAACGCAAAATTAAAGTAGTATCTCTGAGGAAGAGGCTCAAGATACTACACTAAATTCTATAGTGTCATTTTTGTGTTTATGTATTGAGTTGGTAAACAAGCAGCATTTGCTATAATTGACTTTATTCAGTGAGAAGCTTCCCACTGTCCTGGATAACTGAGGCTTCATATGGAAATGTGAAGGATCTCCATTTACTGAACTTTGTGTTTCATATCAACACACATAAGCAGAAATACTTAATGTCAATATTTAAATGAGATAATTGCATGCAATTCTTTTCTGCCTCTTCACTGAAATCAGACACAATGATGATCAAGACGTGGAAGATTATGAGTTTTGGGATAATTATCATGAGAATACGTCTTTGAGAATTATCATAACAGTAATGCTCACCATCAGTAACTGAATTTTATGCAAATGAAGGCCTAATACGAGACAAGTATTCCTGTGTGCCATGTTATGATAGTCTCACTTTTACAGATCTTTGTCAAGATTTCTACTCTATATGCTCTCTGTGTGTAGGTACTTAGTATGACTCATGAAAAGACTGACTTGGCACATGGAGGTAGCTGAGTACCTCTATATTAAAAACTAGATATTAATCCTTGATATAGTTTAAATATATCTTTTGTCTCCCTAACAGAGTAAGTTATTCAGAACATAATTCTATGTGCTCATCTACTCTGTAAAAAATGAATTACGTATGTGGCTCAGAGTCACGATGGATATCAGTGACAAGTGGTGTCCCTCAGGGCTCCTCCATATTGGGACCAGAGTTATTTTATACCTTCAGTAATGACATAGACAAAGGGATCAAATACACCCTCAGCAAGTTTGCGGGTGACTCCAAGCTGAGTGGTGCAGTTGACACACCCGAAGGATGAGATGCCTTCCAGAGGGACCAAGGTCCTGCACCTGACTCAGGCCAACCTGCAGTATCAATACAGCCTGTAGGATGAACAGATGGAGAGCAACCCTGCCAAGGAGGAAAGCTGGACATGAGCTGATACTGTGCTCTCACAACCCATAAAGCCAATTGTATCCTGGGCTACATCAAAAGAACTGTGACCAGCAGGTCACGGGAGGTGATTCTACCCCTCTACTGCACTCTGGCAAGACCCCACCTGGATTACTGCATCCATGTCTAGAGTCCCAGCAAAGGAGAGACATTTACCTGTTGTAGTGAGCCCAGAAGAAGGCCACCAAGGTGATTAGAGGGTTGGAGCACCTGTCCTATGAGGAAAGGTTGAGAGAATTGAGATTGTTTAGCCTGGAAAAGAGAAGGCTTCAGAGTGACCTATTTGCACCCTTACAGTACCTGAAGGGAGCCTGCAAGAAAGAGAGAGAGGGACTATTTACATGTAGTGACAGGACATGGGGAGTAGCTTCCAAACAAGAGTGTAGATTTTGATTAGATATTAGGAAGCAATTCTTTACTCCAAAGGTGGTGAGGCACTGGAATATGTTGACCAGAGTTGTGGAAGTCCCGTCTCTGGAAGAGTTTAAGGTCAAGTTGGATGGAGCTCTGAGCAACCTGATTAGTGGAAGGTGTGTCCCTGTCTGTGACAGGGGAATTGAAACTAAATGATCTTTAAGGTCCCTTCCAACCCAAACCATTCTATAATTCTGCTATTATATATTTCTATAATTATATATTTCTATAATTATATATATATTTGTCTATATGCAAGCAGGAAGGTTAAGAAAAACCTAAGTACCTGATGTACAATTTGCAATGAATGAGTTATTTACCATAGTTTCTAAAGAGAAGGAAACATTTTTTCCTAAGGGGTAAGAAAATAATTCAAGATATGTGCTCTGGGACATGACTGATTAGGTAAGACTTTCTCAGATGGTTTCTTCAGAGACCATCAGTTTATAAATAAATTTAACAGATTTTAATGGATTTAATATCCCTTAATGGATTTAATAATGCTGCTAAGCTATGACCACCATACAATATTTTACTAGTCCTCGAGAGCAAGCCAGGCAACACAGGTAAATTCTGCCTTGTAATTTTGCACTGGGGTTTCTGCAGTAATTGCCACCACAGTTAATAGGTGTTTAGTTGTTTAACAGTTTTTGATAAACAAATAGACAAGGAAATATCAACATGGATCCAGGATGTGAGTGACACTTTTAGTCCTAAAAGAATTAAATTTGTCAATGAAGTTGAAAGTTATACCTTCTGTGAAAACTACAGTTTGTTCTGATGTTTTGTGTATTTGCCAGTATTTTGAAAGAGGCCAAGGAAAAGTGATTTTGTCAGCAGCCTGCATATTACTTACATAGATAAAAAGTAGAAAACCAGCAAAAATCCAAAGAGAATGGGAAAATCCAGCTGACAAAGGAAGTAGCACTAACATTATTTCTCTTCTGTCACCATTTCTTCTCTCTTCGGTACACTGGAAAGATAAAAAGAAATGAGTTCTTTATCAATAACACTTGGTCATGAATTTTTGATACATAACAGGAGACATATTGCACTGTATCTGTACAGTACTAAACTGATTCCATGGTTTAGATTTTCCTCTGCACTTTTGCAGACAAGAAATAATTTTTTCCCTTGTACTTGGAAAATTCTGTATGGGAACTGAATTTCACCATCTTTAAGAGATTCAGAAGATGGCCATGCTAGGTACAGGATGTGGGGAAAAGATGCATTTTTGCTTTTAGTAATGTCAGTGGGTATGTTGGGTGTGTTTAATGAAGCCCAACTCCAATCACCTGTCAGGTTGCTGGTCAAGAAATAGTTGTATCTGCTTCCAATCAAATTCACAGGAACCAGCAACTTTTTATCTGTCTATCACATAGCTCATGATACGACTGTAGGCTCCTTTGGAAGAGAGTTCACCTAATTAACTTTCCATTACTGTACAAAATGGGGCTTTCAAACCTATCCCCTCTTTTTCTGTGTCATATTGATTACTTTTGGTATTCTCCACACAAGTTTTGTGTTGAAGGAATGTAAGGACTCCAATGGGGCTGAGGGCTCTTAGAAGGAGGAGTCAGAGTAAGGCTGCTTACAAGCCCCATGCCTGCAGCTCCCTACCTCTGTATTCAAAGTGTGACTCAGAAGGGTCCCCTAGGACTATGAGTTAAAGGGATACCAAAGCCAGTGAACTTCAGGACCAAGAAATTCTTTACTTTGTGGGTAATAAGATACCAGAACAGGTTGCCCAGAGAGTGGTGGATTTCCCATCCCTGGAATCTTACAAAGTCAGGTTGGGTGGGACTTTGATTTTTAACTAGATGATCCTTCTTGGAGATCCCTGTTGGAGATCTCTGTTATACTACATGGCTTTTAAAGGTCTCTTACAACCCAAGCAAGTCTATGAATCTGTGATTCTATGATCCCATTCTCACCTGCAGGCTCATTAGCTTCACAGCTTACTAACAGAACCCACACTCATGCACTCACAAATGGGACGTCTGGTGGCTGGCCCCATCCTAGAATCCCTGCAGTAGCTGCTCCCAGTATCTCCAGTATCCAGCTGCAGACCTATGACCTATGCAGTAATCAGCTCCCAGAGCCTATGGTATAACTCACTGGCTAGTCCAGCTTGCAGTTTGGTAGCATCATGCACACATAAATCTATCCCTCCAGTAGCTGACCCCATGTCCCAGTCTCTCCAGCTGACAGATCTCTCTCCTATAAGATCCTTTGATCCACACACCGTCTCTATTTTCCATAGCAGCCACTTAGACCACTCTTCCTACTGACCAGCAGTCCAGCTCCATGGTCACTCACCGGTCTCACACACACAGTTACATACAAAAACACTGAGGAGAAGGGTTTAATAAGAAAACTCAACAAACTGTGATAATCATGGCCAGGCCTTATCCATTCAAGTATGCCAGACCAGTCACTTGTTTGCACCCTACTTTCTTAAGCCCTTCTCCTAAGCATTCTATCACAAACTCCCCAATCTCACAAGCCCCTTTGAATATCCCATAATAAATTTCTTCTTTCTCATGAGTCTCAGGACAATCAAGTTACCCACTTCTTATCAGTTACAAAACATCTGGATGAACCTTCTCAAGCCTTTGAGTGGTTCTGTTCATGGCCTGTCTCAAAGAGGCACCTGAAAGCTCTGGACTTTAATATTGTCTCTGTAATCTATTGCTTATTAGGGTATGTGCACCTGGGTGTTTAATTTATTACTTCTCCTGTATCTTTTCCTAATTTTTTGTGTTGAGTACCCACTAATAAGATAACCTCACAGACTGTACATACTTACTTCCACGTATTCCACTACATCTTTGAACTTCATATGCAAGTTATTTGACTATTCAGTTTAATAAAAGACCATTTCCTAAGTATACATATCTTCAAAAGAACTTAGCAAAGAAATCATAGGAACATTCTTTGCAAAACTTACTGCATTTCAAAATGGAAATGGTTCCAGCAAAGGTTCCGGGAACACTGAGTGTATCCAAATGGTGTAAATGTCTGAATTGGTTAAAATATCTAACTGAACGAGTATGGTTCAACATGCTTTAATAATGATGCAATAAGTAGGAGCTGAACTGTTCACATGCATTTATAAAGAGATAAATTTCAAACATATACTGAGCCATTATAGCCCAAAGTGTATAAGATAGTTAAGGGGGAAAATTAAGTCCTGTTCAGAAGGGAAATTGAGCTTACTTGTTTGTGTATGTTTAAACACTTTCCTAGAGAGTTTGGGCTGACTTGCTTGAAGGATGTGATTGATAGTAGAAGAATGGACAGACAGCAATGAAAAGCCATGATGTGTGATGCACTGAAAGCAATGATCATCTTATAGTCACGTAGGATCTTTTATTAGAACATTTTTTATGAATTAAAATATGATTCATAAAATTGAGGCAAGGCAAATATCTCTTCTGAGATTATTTTGTACCAAGCAAAAGATATCATGTTGTTTCTTCAAATTTCTTCAAATTAGCATCCCTAATTCTCTAAGAATGTTTTCTTTTTTCATTCACTATATCTGTAAGCTACCAATTTTAAATGTATCATGAACATCACTAAAGACAACATCAAATACCTTAGCAATTTCTCTAGCTTGGTAGATATGCAAAATAAAACAATTTTCAGCAGAAGGACTCTCCTTTCTGTCAACTTCTCTCTCATCTACATCTCAGGGATCTGCTACATACTACATTAGATAAAAAAAATATATATTAACTAGAGGCAGAGTGGACATTTGCCATCACTTTCTTTTTTCTTACTACTACTGTTCCTGGAAAGATTGATGTAGGAAATTCAATTTTGTTTTCCATACAGGACTGTCTGCCTAACCCCAGGAGTGAAAGCTACGATGAGCAACAGGATGAGGCAGACAAGAAGAAGGCAGTCATGGACTCCAGTCTTCAATATGTTGCACTTTTTTTGCTGCTGTGGGTGTTTGTGGAGGGCCGTGCTTACAAGTCCATGCAGAGCCTCAGTGCCACAGGGTCACTCAGATTCTTGCTGATCTTTCCAAAGTTTCTTCTCTAAGCAATAAAATTTTCACATTTGTTTTACTTCTTTTAGAGCTGGCTCTGCTTGTTCTTCAATATCCCTTAATAATTCCTTCATTATTGTTTAGTCTGTCTGTTTGTCATTGTCCTTACTCCCGTGTTCTAACTGGGATGAAATGAACCCTTGGTAGTTTTGGGAGTCCCCTTCGCACACACTGTTACACCCACATCCCTATCTTGTCACCTGACATTTTTTCAAGGTGACCATCCTTGTGAACACTCAAAGAGATGATATCTCTTATAGCTGATAGAAAATCAAATTTGAACCCACTTCTTTCTTAAATCACTCATACCATTAAGATTTTTTAAATAGAACATAAAAGACGAAAGAAATGGCAGAAATATTTTCTTTATATTGATATTTAAAATAATAATATCCAACTAATAACTTTACCTAGGGCCTTATAGAATAACTGAATACCTTCCATATATATATATATATGTATATTTTTCAATCTCTTGCAAGCTATACCATGGAAATATTTTGTGTTCCTAGTAAGCAAAGTTTAAACTTCATTTAAATAATTTATTCAAAAAAGTTATGCAGTCTACAAATCTGCTTTTATAAAGTACATATAAAAATAATTTTCCTTCATATTCTGCAGTATTTTGAGATTTCTTGGAAACTAAAAGTGTCTGGGCCTTTAGAACTCATCATAAATTTAACAGTGACATATTTAACCTAACTTCCCCTGTTGGAACCTCCTCAGTTAACAAAGTTCTGAGTCTTCTTAGAGCATACACCTTTGAGTTTCAAAATGTGTGTTTTCAGTTCCACTAGAACACAGAACAAAGATCTCCTTTCACTTGGATGCTATTGAAAGATGTTTCGGTTCTTCCACCAACACTGGGAGTAGCCAGCACATGTAGCCAAAGAAGTTTTTCCTGTGTCTGTTGGCAACAGGATAGAGATCCTAATGAATCTATTATCAGTAAACACAGGCTTTATTTTTATGACATATCTGTTGTGCATGTGAATGCACTACTGTTCTTCATCTGAAAAGAGTAATTTTGTCATAAAAAAGGGATATTTCCATATCTGTGTTTCAGACCTTAACATAAACTGAAGTTTACATGACAGAAGTGAACTAAAAGCATTAAAATTATATTTTTATGCAATTTTTTAATTTTAAGATAAGTCCGTACAGAAAAGATTCTGTGAGGTAAAGGTGGAGTCCTATAATAACCTGAATGGCTGTAAACTGAAATTCTCACACATCCTTATGCTAATTTTGGATACTTTTTCCTATCTTCTGGAGAGACATTTTAACTCAAGGGTGTACGACTTTATTAAAATCCTGAAGATGGATTTGTACAATTCCAAATCTGTAAAAATAACTTGAGGTGTTTCAGGCAGACATAGACACTCTGCAACCGGTTTAGAGAGATATTAAAATAAAGGTCTTAGGATCGTATGTTCTTGTTTGATTTTTTTTAATTCTGAGTTTCTACAGTCACTTCTTTTAAAATAATTAGTCATAGTAATATAAAATCTTTTTCCTGCTATGTAAGCTCAATACTGGAAGACTTAATTGAATGAATATGAATGAAAAACACTACAGTTAGGTTGCTGATAATTTGAGTTTAGAAAAACTGGCATACAACAGCTCAACTCTACTTCCAGAGAGCAAAAAAAAATCAGTGAAAGTTTTGTTTCCTAAAGATATGATGCTTCAGATATTGCTAAATGAGAAGTTGTTCAAAGAAAAAAGGTCTTCCACTTCTTTTAAGAGGCCTATACTCATAAACTAAATATGTCTATAAAAGCCTGCCAGTGACTATTATTTCACTTCAGATGTAATGACAAATGACATTGAAAGTGAGTTTCAAGATATATGGGGACTCTATGGAGATTATTTCACAATTGTACAAAAATTAAGCAAAAATATTTATAATGTTGACACTGAGTCTGAGGTTAAGTGTAAACAGGTTCTGTTTTCTTGAATTATGTAAAGAAGTCCAGATGGTTTAAATGCTACCAATTTGTATTGCACCCTGACATAAGAGAGTCTGAGGTCTTGGGGACGGAGAGCTATTAGCAATTTATGATGATCTAAGACAATTCATGAATCATGTGTTATCTTTTTTTTTCTTTTGTCTCTCCTAGTAACTGCATTTTCATTTTAAAACTTGTTCCGCATAATGAACAAAGGCTCCTTGACAGACACACGGCCATGTGAGAGTAGCTCAGCAAGCTTAGTATATATATATTGCTGGTTTAACAACTTTATTTTTGTGATTTTACACAAATAAAACAAGTTACAATTCTTAGTTCCTTAAATAACTTGATCTCATAATGTCAGGTGAAAAAAATCAGCCTAGCTATTGGTAATGGTACATATTGTTTTGCCATTCTAACAAGTGTAACCTGAATGACATTCTGCCTTTATTATACTGATCTGCTTTGACAACTGGTTTAACTAGACCCCAAAATTAGGCAGTCCCTATAATACACAGGCCATTATCAAACTGTCATTCATGTTGGCAAACCCATTTTAGTGTAGAACTAGAATATAATTCCAAGACTCCTATTTATTTTTTTCTTAAGTACAAAACTATTGCAGCAGCATCTCATTTGAAGTTTTTTTTTCTCTCATAACTTGAACAAAATTTTGCTGTGATGAGAGTCTTAGAATAACTGCCAGGAGCTTTAAACCATTTTCTGTCATCTTCCTGCAGATTAATATTTTCTTTGGTTTGTTTGTTAGACAAATTACAGGAAATCCAACAACCATGTCAATTTACTTTGAGTCTGAAAAGAACAGAACAAGTCATTTTTTAGGAGTTCTTAGTTGCTTTTTAAAACTAAAGCTCCTCTTATACTGGAAGAAGTGGATCTTTAATATACATCAGTGGTGTTTGCTTCCCTTTCAATGGAAAAAGCCAGGCAAAACAAATAAAGGGAGGTGAACCACTGCGATGGGCATCACCAGACTCCTACATAACACAAAAAGGTTGATTTAGCAGGATTATAGGCAATGTTCGTGGGTACCTGTTCAGTTCCTCTTTATTTTATGTTTCTGAAACATCAATCACTTCAAATCTCCCACTTTTTTTAAAGCTTACTGTTAGCAGTGGTTGAACATATGGTAGAAGCTCCTGTGAAAATGAATGCATCACCATGCATAGTTAAATGACAGGCGACAGTATAAAGACCTAAGTTAGGGGGATATAGAAATTCTCTTCAAATACTTTGCAAATACTGAGGATGTAATCAATTACTTGACCAATATTCTGAATATTCACATCAGTCAAATTCATGAATTACATTGCTCATAAATAATTGAAGAAATTAAGGTTCAAAGTAGAGCTAGTTTTAATGATACAATGCAGAAGACACTGTTCCCTGGGGACAAAGGGAACAGGCAGAAACTCAGCAGCACTGACAAGAATATTTGGGTTGGTATCTGTCATAGAACAGTTTGGATTGAAAGGTACCTTTAAAAGTCATCTAGTACAATATCCCCTGCAATGAGCGGTGACATTTTCCACTGTCAGGTTGCTCAGAGCCCCATACAACCCAACCCTGAATTTTTCCAGAGATAGGGTGTCTACTACCTCCCTTGGCAACTTGTTCCAGTGTCTCACTACCCTCACAGTAAAGAATTTCTTCCTTATAGCTAATCTGAATCTACCTTTTTTTAGTTTAAAACCATTAGGTACTTGTCCTATCACAACCAACCCTACCAAAAAGTTTCTGCCCATCTTTCTTATCAACGTCCTTTAAGTATTGTAAGATCTCAATAAGATCTCCTCAGAGCCTTCTCTTATCCAGACTGCACAATCTCAACTTTCTCAGCCTTTCCTCTAAACCAGTTATCATTCAGTTAATGGAAGTCACATAAATAATGCTTTATTTAATGACTAGATATCTTTTCACCAATGTGTACAAAAGAAAAACATACTAAATGTGCAAATCCAAGCAAACAAATAGGGGATGGCACATGAAAGACAAAATAAAGCACTGAAAGGCTGATATCTGGTTTATAGTCTGAATTCCTCCCTCTCTCTCTCCCATTAATGGGAAACTAACTGAGAAATCCCAAGACAAAATGGATAGAGAGAGACTACCACGAGAGGTATGAGTCAGAGAACCTGAATCACCCTCTGAAAGTGCATCTCTCTCTCTCTCTCTGAAAGTAAACAATCTTTCGTTGTAGGCCTTGGATGGGGTATATCATTCCACCTCATTAGGTCCCACATTTAGATGCCACAGAAGTATTTTCAAATGCCACACATCTGTTAATTACAAATCCTTCATCAGCCCATAACAATGATTCTGTCAATTAAGTCTTGCCTTTTCTGCAGAGTCCACTTTAGCAAGGAATATTGGAGCATACCTGCCTGAATGACTAGACAAGGAGAAGCAGAGGCTTTCTGCATCCCATAACCTAAATTTTCAGACTTTAGGCATTATTTATAGGGTTTTTTGCTGGAACTAGTTTTGATGCTTGTAATGATTAGAGAAGGCAAGGCAAAACAAAAAATAGTTAATCTTTTCCCTTATTACTCCTTACCTTAGCTGGTGACGTTTATGTCTTAGGACATGTTTTTATTAAAGTGATTGGTAACAATTTTAATATGTTTTTGTTTGCATTATCCTTGGGTTTATTCTTTGGATCTGGATTAATTTAATGTATTTTGGGTGTAAAGTTTAAAGTAGCTTCTTTCCAGTAGTTTAAAGTAGATTCTTTACAGAGTTACTGTTTTGAAGTAGACATATACAGAAGGGAGATAAGGGCAGACTTCCTATAGAAAAGAAGAATGCTATTTGTTTTAGAGGCTTATGTTGTGATGGAATGGATATTCCCATTTATTTCCATTGACCATACAAGAAGCCTGATCTTCTACAGAGCCTTCCTGACCTGTTTATTCTAGATTGATATTAATATCAGTTTACATGATTGCATCCCCATATTCCATTTTCCCAAATAGAAAGAGAGGGAACATGTTCATGTTGCATCTGTATTGTACTTGAAATTCTTGAGCAAATTATAGCATGGTTGCTTATATCATTACCCTAGAAACTAGATATTTTAGGGAGAGGAAGGAGTAATTTATGCATAAAATATTATGATGCTGAATTTAAGATTGAACAAATCTGGTTTAATTTATTTTATGTTTTTTGTCTATTGGTTGGGGTATGTCAGGGATTGTCTGTTTGATTGTTAATCATTATTTCATTTATGACTAGAGGAACTGCTGTCCCTGCATGACAGGAAATTTTTGTCAAATATTCTGCAGTGTACTGTACAGGACTGAAAAAAAGGAAGGTGCCCAGAATCAACTTTAAATGATTTTTTTTTCCTCCAGGAAGTGAATATATGTATTTTTGCCTTGATTTTTTCCCCTTTTTTTTTTAGGTGCAGTCAAATACATTAAAACATCTGGGCAAGAATCATATGAATATATATATTTCTCATTCTAAAAAATGAAAAAAAAACTCACTTTTTTTTTTACCAGATCACAACTCTGTGTGTACAGCTGGCATCTACCTGTATGGCAAAGTAATATAAATCTTTAAAGTAATGTATAGGATTTTGTGATGTTATGGATTGTTAAAGAATTTATCTATGCTTGCCTTGCTTAAGCAGTCTCATTTGTAAGTCATTTATCAATTTTCTCTTAAAAGAGACATGGCATACTTGCCCACCACAAAGCTACCAGAGCGTGTTACAGTGAAGGACTGTCTAATGATGAGACTGTGTCATCACTTGTTCTAAGCTGAATTTTTCAGGTAGCATAGAACAACCTGCATCTGTAGATGTATTTTCTTGTTCATTCAAACAGAACTATTTTTTTTTTAAATTCCTTGCATACCTCTGCACTACCTTTGTAGTTAAGAAAATAAAAAGTTGAACATGAAATGGCAGATTGAGTGAAATATTTCTGTACATTGAACACAGTGGCAAGTGTATGCTTAGAAGGAGTGAGAGAAAAGGAATAAAAATGAAGGTCCAAGACAAGCACTTCTACAAACATTTCAGGACAGAGTTCCCAACATTTTTTGTAGAAAGCAGGCACATAAGCACCTATCTGCAAGAGAGGTCTCAGCCTCTGAGACCTGTGCGATCAGAGACATCTCCTGCAGCCTTGAATCTAGCTAAGGGATAAAGGTAAGGCTTTATTTTTGGTTATGTGGCCTGAATAGAACAAGTGCTGTGATGGGGAGTTTTGTACTCCTTCTTAAATTTAAGTGGATAAATGGGTCATAGAATCATTAACCTTGGAAAAAACCTCCGAGATCATCGAATCCAACCTTTGACTGATCACCACCATATCAACAAAACCATAGCTCCAAGTGCCACATCCAGACATTTCTTAAACACTTCTAGGGAAGGTGACTCCACCACCTCCCTGAGCATTCTGTTCCAATTCTTCACAACACTTTCAGTGAAGAAATTCTTCTTGATATCCAACCTCAACCCTCCTAGTGCAGCTTGAGGTCATGTCCTCTTGATCTGTTGCCAGTTGGCTGGGAGAAGAGGCCAACACCCACCTTGCTATAACTTCCTTTCAAATAGTTGTAGAGAGTGATAAGGTCTCGACAGGCCTGTAGTTCCTCAGATCCTCCTTCCAACTCGTCTTATAGATGGGCATCACATTGGCTAACCTCCAGTCACATGGGGCTTTCCCAGTTAACAAGGGTTGATGATGAATGATGGAGAGTAGCTTGGTGAGCTCCTCTGCCAGCTCCTTTAGTACCATTGCATGAATCTCATTTGGCCCCATTGACTTCGACTGTCTGTGTGGCCCAGCAGACCTCTAATTACTTACTCCTGAATTCTGCTCCCTGTCCCTGTCTGCCAGCTAAGGGGGATGGTTGCCCTGAGGATTACTGGTCTTTATGTTAAAGGCTGAGGCAAAGAAGGCATTAAGCACCTCAGAGGTCAGAACCACTGACCAGCTTCTGAAAAAACTACTGAAACAAACATGAGAGATGAGCTAAACGTGGAAACACACCATTTTTTAATATTCCTGACATATACAAAGAACAGTTCGCTTCTGTTATGCTGTAGATGGCTTAATATGGTGTCTCAGTTGATGCTCAGCACCCAGGTTATCTCTACTGGTAAAAGCTTAGACTTCTAAGGAATTTAGATTCCTCCCCAACATAAGGTTCCTCTCAGCATATAAAGGATATTATGACAGCTATATTTTAAATGTAGGCATCTGAGGTGTCATCTTGATATTTAAGGTCTCCTGAGAAGTTAGTTCCTTGTGATTTGTCTGCGTTAAAATATTTAGCAGTTGCATATGCAAATCAGTAAATATTTTCTATCCAAATTCTCAGATAAGGCATCTAAATCTCTGCACAGAGACCTGAATAGGCAGCCTTAATGACTGGTATTTAGTTATCAGTTAATCAGGTTCTCATCATGTAGCACCCAATAGTCATTCAGGTACTGCTAAAAAAAGAGGGTCATTTAAATAATAATGTCAACAGATGCTTATGTTCAAAGATTTTATCAAATTAATATAATGAAAGAAAAAATCACAAATTTTATTTATAAAGGTGAAGCTCTTCTCTTGCATTTTGACTTGGATTTTGAATCAGAAACCATAATGATACAAGGACAACATAGTATATTTAAAATGGATTTAAAACTGCAATTCTTAGAATGTCATTTTTAATAGAGAACCATCTTCTCTTCTGATTTTCCTGTAGTCCCATGGTGATCTATCCTTGGTTGTAGAGTATTTAGTTTTTCAGTGACATGGAAGACATAAAATCATTACTGATAAAATTTACTGTTGACAAAGATTGATGGAGTGGTAATTAGAATGAAGAATACAGATCACTAATGTAGAAAGCTGGATCACCTTGTAAATTGGGCACAATCCATGTGTTTCTGCCTCCCTTGGTGTAAGATAAGAAATACATCTGGGAGCAAAGAATGTAGGTTGGGTTTCCAATATGAAACTCAGAAAAAAAGATGAGTCTGAGAGAGATCATAATGGAGAGTCAGCTGAATGTGAGCTTCCAGAGTAACACTCCAGTTTACAGGTATTACATACAGACAACTGAATGCTGAGTAGTGGTTGGAAACATCTAATAAGACTATTAGTGAGAATGACTGCTGCTGCTGAGATGGGATGTGTGCCCAGCTCTGGTACATGCCTTTAATAAAAAGAAAATTGATAAATGGGATGTGTTCCAGAGCAGCAAGAAAACAATTAAAAACAAACCTTAGAAGACCATTGAAGCATAGAATACTCAAGGATGAGGCTGGTCATAGGTCAGTGTTTCTTACACTCCCTTTTACCATAATCTCCTTTGAATTACAGCAAGTTCTTTAAATCTTTCTCTTACATCTAGACTTTTCACTGGCTTTCCTCCCACCTTTACTTCAGTAGCCCTCTAGTTGCTTTCCCAGATTACTAATTATTCAAGCAAAGCCTTTCTGGAGGCCAGGTAGGAAAAGCCCTTTCCCAGTAACAAGACCTCAGTTCTAATCCTTGGTACCAAGTCATCTCCCATAGTCAAAGAGCACATTTTGCCAACACACCTCTGTTTTACATAAAGGTACGGTGACCTGCAAGACTAGCACTTAGGATGCAGTATGAAGAGTAGATATAAAATTAAGAAAGTTGTGCCCTAAAAGGTCAGAAGACATCTTTCAGAGCACTGGATTAGCATAATGTGCTTTATTTATGGATCTTCAGTATAGGTATATCTTTCTGATCATTCTTCAGTTCCCAGAGATTTCAAAAAAAGTGAGCCAGAATAGCTTTCTCTTGCAAAATAAAATATATAAGATCAGAGAGGAGATCCAAACTATCATGAATAAAATCACAGGGAACATCAATATCATTTCACTTGTGTATATTAAAGCTATAGCACAACCCCCCACAGTGCACACTCTAACACAGTGAAACTGTACAAATAGTAAGGCAGATGGGGTGGGAGAGCAGAAAGCTACAAATAATTAAGGGGTTAAAAAATACTTTCTTTTTATTGACTATAATTGTCAAAGATATTCAGGTATCTGACTACTAGCTGAAATGTGAAGTCACATGGTAGGACAAAATGTTTCAAATTCTTGAGAAAGTGTCTGCAGCAAATTATTCCAGCTGGCCTGAGTTTCATCTGTTATACTGAGACCATATCTCTGGAAAATAAAATTTTAGGCTAATCTAATTATAAATAAACAATGATAAATCCTATTTTACGTGATTAATTTTTTCCATTCCAGTCCTTCAGAAGCCCTCTGTAATACCCACACAATAAAACAGAGAATAGCAATATGAAAATCAGTAACACTCGTGGTGTTACATTGTACTGCACCATGTACTGGGACTTGAAGTAGAATCATCCACCTGAGACAAACCAGAGAACAGTAGCTGAGGTGTAAGAAGACAACTATGAGCTCTGCATGGAATGGTTTTCTTACTCTATACCAAGCACCTGATGTCCTTTCACTCTTCAGCTTTAAATTAGAGTTGCTTGTTGACTTACTAGAATTGGATCATTACTCTCTCTATATTAACCTGACACTGTTATTTTATTCACTTTTAACCCAGGGCTTCATTCAGTTATCCTTTATACACTTACTGATTGTATTGTAAGTGTTGTAGAAGAGCTCTGATACATAAAATTCATCTACCTGATCCATTTTCTAAACCACAGTCTCACTATATCCTGAGAGATTTTCTTTCTTCCAGATCCCATGCATGTTTTCCTATTCCATCTTCCTGAACATGTTCTCAAGTTCATTTGTTTATATTCTCTTAGAGCAGCAGCCGGTAAAATCTGGAAAAGAGACCTGTAATTAAGTAGAGAATCAGAGCAAAAGATTCTAAACAGAAAATGACCACATCCCTCCTTCAGCAGTTTTGTGATGAGAAAATGAGGACTTTGAAAAAGAAAACAACCTGGATTGGTCCAAATATTAGTACATAAACCTACCTACCATGAAATTTAAGCAGTGAATAGAGCATCTTGTTACACTTGGCTTTGTCAAATGCTCGAGTAAAGCCATTGTGTCTGAAAAACAAATCTTGTTCTGCTTATGCATCCAGGATGCAATCTTATGAATTTTCAAAACAAACCCATGGTAACAGAATGTTTCCTCCAGATGGCCAAAGTATGCCATTAATTCTGCCTTGCAAATAAAGTAGAGTACTTTAACCATGTTTGTTGATAAAAGAGGTTGTTCCTCTTCTGGAACTGCAGGCTGGAAAGAGCTTTATTTTCTGTAACTGTGGATGAAATTCTGGACTTAAATTCAGGGTATTCTTGTCATTGGTTTGAGTGGAGTGAGAGCTTGACAAGTCATATTGTAAAAGAAGGAGGATATATGTGTATATGTTAAATATTAACCTATAAGAATATATAATGAACAAAACTTTGATCTTCTTTTTACAGGGGAAATAAAATGCACAATAAAAATCAATTAGCCTGAAACTGAAGAGAGGTGCTGTGACTCATAGTTGGAAATATGGATATAGTTTGGCATTGGCTCAAAGGAAGCAGGCACACATAAACATTTCTTCAAGTCTCTTTAAAATATAAACATGTGAAAAACATAATGTTTTTTATAAGAAAGCTAAGTCTGCATGCATAGACGGAACTGGCTCTGCTTTATGATCTGTAGTTGTGGAAATGTGCAGATAGGAATCAGTTGCCTATTTCTCCCATAAGACATTGTCTTCTTGAAAGTGAACACTGAAGGAAGGAGCATTTTTTAGAAGCATGGAGAGGCAAACTTGTTTTGGAAAAGATCAGAGCAAGTAAACTGCCTTTTCATAGCTGTATAAACTGTACAGAGTGGGATGTGCAGCATCAAGCATATTGATCAGGGAGATTACAAATACGTGAAGTAGGAAATGTGTAAAAAAAAGAAAGAGGCTGTATCTCTCTCTCACCTTCTCCAGAGTTGACTGCCTCTTTCCTAGTGTTAGGGCAGCAAGTGTGAAGCTTCGCTTGACCTAAGGCTCGAGCTTTTATCAACACAGCTATGTGTAACCTGATCCTTTCACTTCCAAGAAGAGCACCCTAAATACAAGACCTTCATACACACTTTATACCTTCTCTGCAGAAGGTGCACCATTCAACAGAAAGTTATGTGTGGATCCAGCAATGGAGTCCAAGTGATACAGTATTATTCTAATGATGAGGAAAAAAATCCTGCAGGAGAGGGAAAAAGAAATATAAACTTTTTCATTTTATTGCAAGGAATTTTGTGTATTTAAATTCTTACTTTTAGCATATTCTGACATTTCTGTCTCAATTTGTTTCTGGTACTAAAAGGAGATACAGCCCTAGTACCCATTCAGTGCTTCATCCCTATAAGTTTAGCAGCCACCACTTTAGCAGTTACTGCACTTCTTGCCTAGTTTCCTACAGTGTTTTTAGCTGTTGTTATTACAGCTGTACATTATAAGCCAACACAGCACATCAAAAAAATTGAGAAAAGAAAAATGAAAATTGCAGTTATTTGTAGTGGAGTGAAATGATTCTTGTTAGGGAAGCAGAATGTACCACCTGCTGTTTGAAAGGTGGTTACAAATAGCAATACATACACATACTCAGACCTTCCCCCACACCATTTCACTTGACCCACACACTCTGGTTGCTCAATAAATAATTATATTTTATTACATTCAGCTTCAGCCACTTGACTAAATTACAATGTTCTTCCTTGGACCTATTTCCCCTTTATAGTAATTCAGCTTTCATAACATTCAGCATTTGTGCCTGTTTATTCATCATGTAATAATACAATAATATAATGGGAATAACAAAATTTCAGTGAATGCAGCAAAAGACAGCTGCTGGATGGGTAAGGAATTTTCAGATTTCATAGTATGTGTATTTTTGTGTAAATTTAGAATTTGTTGTGAGATTATTTAGGAGCTATGTGAGCCCTTTAACAGTCAAACACAGAACTGATCATTGCCTGCTAAATGTGCCAACAAGTTCTATTTTGAACGTCAGGCAAGGTTTCCAGAATGGATCTTTCCTAATGAATAAATTGTGACTGAAACACAGCCAGATTCACAAGTAGATTCAGGTGCGATAGCATGACATGTTACCACAAAACATTTATGTGTCCAGCATCTAATGAAATTCATTAATTGAAGCTAATATTTAAGTTCTTGAGGTTATTCCTAATGTGCCTAGTGATGAGGATTCACAGCAATTGTAAGGCTAAGCCAAATGACATCTCAACCAGCCTGTAGGAATTAATGTTGCAATGCTGTAGCAACACAAATGTAGCAAAGCTCAGCCGGAGGCATTACAGGGAAAGGTGATTTAATTTTAAAGCACAACCTGTTTCATCCATTCACACTCACACTGTCTCTGCCACATACTCAAACACACTAAAACCTGTGTGTCCAAGTAGTCCATTTAGTATTCAAGGCACTTGTATCTAGGTGGTTTATGATGACATAGGAGGTAAAGTGTCCTGTCCTCTTCATATCTCCTGGTATTGTCTTGTGCTGGTTTTGGACAGGTTTTTTGTCCTCTACAAGCTGACAGTCTTTCCCGTTCTTCTTATCTGTGTGAGCAATGAGAATTAACCACTGTCCTTTGTTTTTCAGTCTGGTGGTCCTAAGGAGCTGCAAGTAAATATACTGAGATCCTCTTGGTCTGGGGGATGGCCAGCATATGACATTTTCACAGCCATTTTTCTGGCTAGTGTGCGTCCCTCTTAGTGCCTCATGCATTCCCATTCAGAGAGGCTGGAGTGTATGTATGGTGTGTGATTACCTATGTCAGTGTGTGATTATTTGTGAATGTTAAGCTGAACTAGTCAGTAAGTAGGGCAAGTAACCTGGAAAATATGTATTGAAATGGCTGGAATTTGAGTCTGGCCACTGAAAAGACCATTGAATCTACTAGTTGATTATTGGAGGGATGAGGAAGACAAAGCTGGGTGCTGGGTTGACCAAGGGTTCAACCAAGGGATAAGTTTGCACATGTGTGTGTCAGTGCATGAGGTAACAGGAGATGAGAGGATATCAAGGTAAGTTACTGGATAGATTGACTGTCTAAGATCAGTTACTGGTGCATCCACTGTGTATGTGTGTATGTAGGTCTGCATCAGCAGCTGGAATGAGGCCTTGGGTATCCTATGTCTACCTCCTTACAGCTGGGGAGAATGGAATCCAGGGGCCAGTTCCAGTGTAGACTGGGTGTCTAGGCCAGTTACTGGAGGGATCTATATCACATACATGTATGTATTTCCACTAAGAAGTCTTTTATCCTGATGGACAGGAGAGAGGAACTGGAGAAGGTCACTGGTGCTAACCAGGCTTACCCAAGTACTGCATTTTCTGCCTGTGCTAGACTGTGTGGCTGACCATCCAGATATTCATATGGTATGTCTGTGTTTATCTGTGACCCTGTTAGACTCAACCTTGTTACTTGCTGGAGACCTGAGCTGGGTGAACTGTAGCTGCTGAATCTCTATTGTGCTTCTGGATCAGGCAGGGATCAGGAAAGCAGTGATGGGTGAAGTTCCTCAGGAGTTGGTACTGGGACCAGCACTTTTTACATCTTTGTCAGAGTCATGGACTCACAAGTTTGACAATGACATCCAAACTGTGTGGTGCAGTCAACAGACTGGAGGGAAGAGATGCCATCCAGAGGGAGCTTGACAAGCTTGAGAGGCTGGGTCTGTGGGGAAACTCATGAAGCTCAACAAGACCAAACACAAGGTCCTGAGCCTGGGCTGGGGTAATCTGGAGGAGAATGGATCAAGACAAGTCCCAGGGAGAAAGACTTAGGAGCACCTGTGGACAAAACTCATTGTGAATTAGCAATGCACATTTGCAGCCCAGAAAGCCAGCTGCATCCTGAACTGCATCAAAAGTGGCATGACCAGCAGGTCAAGGGAAGTGATTCTCCTTCTCTACTCTGCTCTTGTGAGACCCCACCTGAAATACTGTATCCAGCTTCAGGGCCCCCAACACTAGAAAGACATGGACCTGGTAGAGCGAGTCCGGAGGAGAGACAGTAAGTTGATCAGAGGGCTGGAGCATCTCTCCTACAAAGACAGACTGAGGGAATTGGGGCCATTCAGCCTGGAGAAGAGAAAGCTTTGGTTAGAAATTATAGCAGCCTTTTCTGTACATAAAGGGGGCTTTCAAGAAGACTGGAGAGGGACTTTTCTTATGGCCATAATACAAGGGGCCTTTAGCTAAAGAAGGGCAGGTTTAGATTGGATATTAGGAAGAAATTCATCAAGAATTCCTTGAATAGGTTGTCCAGAGAGGCTGTGGATTCCCTATTCCTGTAGGTGTTCAGGATCAGGCTGGATGGGGCTCTGAGTAGTCTGGTCTAGTGAAAAGTATCCCTCCCCACGGCAGGGGGGATTGAAACTAAATGGTCTTTAAGATCCCTTCCAACCCAAACCACTCCACAATTCTGTGATCCTATGCTTTTCTCCTCTAATCTTTCTGACAGTGATGGCCAGTGAGATTTTCATGTGCAAAATGCAAGATTAGTGTTAGTATCAGCTATAATTCTCTAGCATGATTGGTTACCTCAGTTATCTAATATATGGAATTCTAAATAAACACCATTTTAGGAAATACATACCTGTCATATAAAAGTCATAACCCTTTAAACACTCTTTAGTTGGACAGATGAAAATTGTGACATACAAAATTATTAATTGGATTTCAAAATGTGCACCAATATCTATATAGTGCAGTAAGACGGCATAACAGTTTCTGTGAAAGTGAAATATGGTTTCTGCCTTGAGGACTTTAAGTCTAAGCTTAAATATGACAATGTAAGTGATTGCAAACAAAAGAGTATGGAAGTTACAATGATAGGAAAGTTGCATTTGCTGTATTCTCTCTTTCTGTTTACTCTTGCTCTGTCTTAGGGAACAGTTTATGGCTACTTAATTGTGTGAACTGAAAGTTGTTCTGTGGTGAAGCAGTTACATAGAGTAAGTGTGTGGAAATGAGAGAATATAATAAAGGAAGAAAAAGAGTATAAAATAACTGGATGGGTATAGAAGCAGTCATGAAAAAAAAATTGAAAAAGAAGGAGAAAAAAAAATACATAAAAGAACTGCTACAGAAAATCCATAAAACTAGACAAATAATTCCAAAACATTTGTCATAGAGCCAAGATAAAGATACTGAAAATTTCAGTATGGTATGTCTTCTCAAGACTTTGGGAGAAACTCTATAGGACAGTGGTAGAATAAACCAGAGTGATTTGTCAGCATCCCATTCCAGTTACTGTTGCTTTTGGAGTATAGAGACCTGTAGAGGAAGCTACAGCTAGCTGTCTGCATGGTTTGTAGGTTTTGTGCAGTTCTGTAAGTACACAGGGGCCCTCTAGGGCAATGGCTTCCAAACATTTTTCATTGTACACCCTTATCAGGAAAAAAGTTTTGATCACACACTATCAATATATTTTTTATTTATTTATAAATTAAATACATTTATTATTATAGTATTTTATATACCTTTTACAAACCATACAACCCCCTTGGAAATGTAAAAAAAAAAAATGGTAAAGATGAAATATTTTTAAATTATAATGAAACCATTTTCTTCCCCATCCCCAATGGACTGTGCATCTCTAGGGTTCAGGTACCCCAGTTTGGAGACCACTGCTCTGGGGTTTCCTTAACAGGATGAAATTGTATGACAAAAATATACAATTCTGGACTGAGTTCAATCAATAGTTCTTTGCTCAAACAAATATTTTTCCTTCTGCAAGTATGCTTCAGTATTACTAGTAGAATAGATAAAGTCAGTAGAAGAGAAAAATTGATCTACAAGATGAGAAATGCTAATTCAGTGAATTCGATTTCCTGGAAAAACTCCCTCATGGATTTAAATTTCTGTCTACAACAAAAATTGAGGGATCTGGGATAAAAAAGACATTCAAAACTAGTGAGCAAAATGGGAGAAGCTTTTTTGTTAACCCAGGGTTGAGTTAGATTCATAACATGAACTACCTTTCCTCATTAGTAATTGAGCAGTGCTACAGGCTGGGCACAGAGTGGCTGGAGAGCAGCCAGGCAGAAAGGGACTTGGGAGTCTGGATTGACAGGAAGCTGAACATGAGCCAGCAGTGTGCCCAGGTGGCCAAGAAGGCCAATGGCATCCTGGCCTGTATCAGGAACAGTGTGGCCAGCAGGACCAGGGAAGTGATTCTGTCTCTGTATTCAGCACTAGTTAGGCCACACCTGGAGTGCTGTGTCCAGTTCTGGGCCCCTCAGTTCAGGAAGGATATTGAGGTGCTGGAGCAGGTCCAGAGAAGAGCAACCAGGCTGGTGAAGGGACTGGAACACAAGTCCTGTGAGGAGAGGCTGAGGGTTGTTTAGCCTGGAGAAGAAGAGGCTGAGGGTTGTTTAGCCTGGAGAAGAAGAGGCTCAGGGATGACCTCATCACTCTCTACAACTACCTGAGAGGAGGTTGTAGCCAGGTGGAGGGGTTGGTCTCTTTTCCCAGGTAGCTATCAGTAAGACAAAGGACATGGTCTCAAGCTTTGCCAGGAGAGGTTTAGGTTGGATATTAGGAAGAAATTCTTTACAGAGAGGGTAATCAGGCATTGGAATGGGCTGCCAAGGGAGGTGGTGGATTCTCTGGAGGTTTTTAAGATGAGACTGGATGTGGTATTTAGTGCCATGGTCTAGTAACTACGATGGTAGTGGATCAAAGTTGGATTTGATGACCTCACAGGTCTTTTCCAACTCAGCTGTTTCTATGATTTTATGATTCTATGACTCTGCTGTAGATTCCTGTGATTTATGGTCAAGATAAATCCACCTACTGTGAAAAAAATGGTATATATTTTGTAATGAAAGTTTTTTAATCAGAAAAATGCAATAAACGTACCTAGTTCAGAGACATAAGTTTTTTTCAGTGTTAGAAGGTTATACATAATCTACCTATGATAATTGGGAAATTTATTTGTATTAACATTTCTGTGTTCTGGTTATATGCTAAGAAAGTTTATTTTTAAACAGTCTAGACACAAATATGAAAAAAGTTAATGAGAGAGACATTAAAATGGCAAAAAAGGCTTCAAAGTCTCCCCATATACATTATCTTTCAAATGAAATCTGACACATATTATCTGTATGGACAGTATCCAAAATTTTAGTGAATTATAGTTTAGTGAACTATTAACCACAACTTAAAATCAAGTATCCACAATTTGCTTTTTTTAGACTAAGAAGTAATTTTAGATTCTATACACAATTCAGCATGTTGTGAGAAATACTTTCTACACTTTATAAGACAAAACCCAAACTGTGACAGATCAAAGAGAAAGTACAGCCTTTCACGAAGTATGTAGAAGATGAACATTTATTTTTCTTATTCAGAGTATATCCTGATTGACCCTCTGTTCCTGTCATCATGGCTAGGCTTCGTGAACGAAGATTTGAGAAGGGCTCTACCCATGCTTGCTGGAAGCGCACTGATGGCTAAAAAGGCCAATGCGAGATAGACAAGTCCGGTTGCAGAAGGCACAGCAGAAAGACTCCCCAGGTGATATCGACGAGATGCGATCCTTTCTGCGTTGTCTTTTCTCCTCGAGAGTGATCCTGCGTGTGTTCTCAAAAGCAGCAGCAGCGTTATAGATGGTGTGTCTCCAGGCCTCCCGATTGGAGGCCAGGGTAGACCAATGGTGATGATCAATATGGCCAAGGATGAGGGATTGTTTCAGGCAGTCCTTGTATCTCCTCTTCGGGGCTCCTCTCTTGTGGCAGCCAGTGGCAAGTTCCCCATAGAGCACGATCTTAGGGAGGCGGTAGTCCTGCATCCTGGAGACGTGCCCTGCCCAGCGCAGCTGTGTTCTCAGCAGCATGGCCTCAATGCTCGTGACTGCTGCCTGTTCAAGGACAGGCGTGTTGGTCACATACTCAGTCCAGTGGATGTTTAGGACTGTATGGAAGCAGAGCTGATGGAAGCATTCTAAGAGACGCAAGTGCTGGCGGTAAATGACCCATGATATCCTGATTGACCCTCTGTTCCTGTCATCATGTCATCATGTAAAAAGAAAGTAAATGCAATTGAACCTCACTGGACCAGTGAAAAATTGTTACTTCATGAGTAGGTCTGCTAGCATGCATACAATTTTATTAGAATGTAATAAAATCAAATTTAAATTATATTTATGTTATTTTGAAGAGCAAAATTGTTTGTATCAAACTTGTAGTTTAAAACATTAAATTACCATGTAACAATGAATGGCTTGGAAACAGTTATATTGGAAAAACTGGGGAAGACTATGATTCAGGGTTATGAAAAGCATTCTCCTGCTGTCAGTCACTAGCATAGTAATAATATCTAGAAATCAATAACTGATCTGCTACCAAAAAAAAAAAAAAAAAAGAAAAAAAAAGAATCCAAACCAATAAGTCCCACAACAAAGCATGAAAACACAAACCAAAACCAAACACAAAACTCCCAAAATTAAAACCAGGAGTAAAATTTTAGTCCTATTACAATAAATACCAGATACAACATACCACAAGTCTCAATAAACACAAGATCAATCCCATACAATTTTCTAATACTGTTTTTATAAGTATATATATATTTATACACAAGGTGTTCTTGTATGTATTTAACTGGTATATAGTTAGTATATAACTAGTATATAATTTATATTAGTTCACAGGCATATAATCTGGAATAGATGTGCTTTTGCTACTTTGTATTTTCCCTAATAAATCATATGTAACACTAAGAAAACATATTTAGTTGTAATTTTTATTACATTCTAAAAATGGGGCAGTGTATGACTATATGTACATGTGTTTTGATAGACCTTTTGGAGTTCTCTAAAAACGTGTTGTCAAAAGAAAAACATCAACATTTAGTCTCATAGTTGGAAGTGATGACTTATAGTACTGTAACTCCTTGTTAACAGATTTTACAAATTAGTCTATTGTACACCAGGATATGAACACTTCCTGCTTTCCTATTTCATTAATGATAGATAATTACTGCAGAAAAAATCACACAATAATCATGCTAACCAGCAAGATGTATTTTCATAGAGTAGACTGCAAAATTTGATATCCTCTGTGAGTCTAACATATAACAAAAATTCCTACGCCTCTCAGTGAAAAAGAACAATAATGTGTCTCCCACAGGTATTTTTTTGGATGTTCTTATCAGAACAGAAGAAGAGCAGTACAGGTACAGTCAGTCCCTCCATTCATTCCACAAAATTCAGAAAAAGTACAAGAAGATAATGATAGAACAATATTACTTTGGTAGAACTCCCAAACCCTTAGCAATCAGTACCAAAAGAAATCAGAGAAACATAGGATAGAATCATAGAATCTTTAAAGTTGGAAAAAACCTCCAAGATTATTGAGTCCAACCTTTGACAGATCACCACTGTATCCACTATAACATAGCACTAAGTGCAACATCCCATCATTTCTTAAACACCTCCAGGGACAATGACTTCACCACCTCCCCAGGCTTGACAGCCCTTTCAGTGAAGAAATTCTTCCTGATGTCCAGTCTGAACCTCCACAGTGCAGCTTGAGATCATGCGCTTTTGCCCTATTGCTAATTGCCTGGGAGAAGAGGCCACCCCTTACCTGGCTACAATCTCCTTTCAAATAGCTGTAGGGAGTAATAAAGTCTTCCCTGAACCTCCTTTTCTCCAGGCTAAAAAACCCCAGCTGTCTCAGCTGCTCCTCATCAGATTTCTGCTCCAAATCCTTCATCAGCTTTGTTGTCCTTCTCTGCCCATGCTTCATATGAGCCAGGGTCATATTTCTTGTTTAAGAACTCTTGATGGACTTCTTCTTTTTCTGTGAATTTTCTTTTTCATTCTAAGAAGATTTTCCTGGAATTCCTAAAGTATCTCCATGATGACCAGAAGAACAGATTTATTGAAACAAATTTTGGGGAAAAAAAAGTCACAGAATCATGTAATATTCTGAATTGGAAGGAACTCACAAGAAACATCGAGTCATGGGAGCAGAGGAAGAGGGCAAGTAGCGATAGACAATCAAATGGGATCTCTTTGTGGAGGAAGGTTAGTGAAAGGCTTGTGATGTATTTCTGGCACTGAAGCCAGCTGGCAGACACACAGTCCATAATTTGTTATTCCACAGCACTAAACCCTTTTATCATTCAAAACAGACTGCATGAAACTACTTGTGAGGAATGGATTCTTGTCTATGTAAACCCATGATTCAAATCTAAATATTGTTTGGGAGAGTGTTTTGGCTCCAGACAAGCATACACTGAGGACCACACTGAAAATGTAAAAATATAGAGTTTCACAGATGATGAAGCTTCCATGTCCAAAGACCTTGTCTAGCAATATCAAATTATCTATGCAAGGTGAAACCTGTGTGTTTCTACTGGTGTTTAAAGTTCTGAAGGGCTATGTTAGACTAGAATTAAATGATCTTTTCAACATATCAGTTTTTATTCTAAAAAACTTGTAATCTTGAGTGGGGAGTCTCAAATTATAGAGGAAATTTCTGTATTTCAGAAAAAACTACTAGAAGTCAGTTGCCTATTGAAAAGATGGCAAAATAGAGCTGAGCCTTAAGGAAAAAGTAATTGTCCATTAGATTACATAGAATGGCATGGGAGAAAATTGTTCAGCCATTCAAACATGGTTGCATCCATTCTCATTAGGATCTTCAGAGATATCAGAAACTTTCTGTTACCAGTAGTGCTGGAAGAGCTGTAAGACCTTGATCCATCCTTGTGAAAGAGCCAGACCAATCTTTCTCATCCAAAGGCGATCATTAACACTAATAATCCTGATTGCTAAGGTTAGCTGGTCTTCTCCATTTGTTCTTCTGCTGTAGAAGACAAGAATTTGCATCCTGATTTCTGCTGAAAACTAATGCTTCCAACCCACCAATTATGAAATATTTAGGAAACACAATGAAGTCAAGACACATTTATTGTTCTAAAACAGGCAATGAGGCTTTCCAGCTGATAAGCTTAGTGTAAACTTCCTTACTAACAAGGTCATACAGATTAAAACCTGAAACTTTACTTTTATCTGCAGCCCATTCCAAAATTACACCTTCTAAATGATATAATATTAATTAACTAGTTTCAGGAATTTTCTAATGCCATACAATCTTTTTTGTTTGTTTGTTTGTTTTCTTTGTTTTGTTTTCTAACAGCCAGTTAACATTACTAAGTTGTCATATTCAAGATTTCCAGGACACTGTAGTAGATAATGATTTTTCTTTATACTACAGCACTTGCTAACTTTGATATCTAGTAGAGGATATATGAAGAACAGACAACACTACCCTGTTTTTTTAAGAAGTTCAGTGAATTCTGTGTTCATAGACCACTGTACCTGGTTGGATCTCAATGCTGCTTCTTGCAAGATCAAACCTTTATCAAGCTTATTCTTGAAGTCAGTGAAGCTTCAGACCAATATATATGAATTTTCTGAGGTAAATCCTCTTGAATGATTAGTACATAATACTGTGCATAACTTTGAATGTACAGTTATAAATAGCCTTGTACTGAAAATCACCTTTTACTGTGTTGCAGATTGATTACAGTTCATCAAAACCTAATACATTTAAAGTGATATAAGAATGAGAAATCAGTCGAAAGCTTTTGGCATATTCTACTTCTGTTAAGGAATGTCAGTAAGCAGAAAAATAAGGTATAACATTTCAAATCAGTGTCTCTCATTATTTATTGCCTGTTTCTAGTCCCTATATGACTTCTTTTTTTTTGTTTGTTAAAAATATTCTAACTGATAAAAGTCTAACCTCCTTCAATATTAGAAAAACTTGCTGTTTATGTAAGACTAAATGTGTTCTTTCAGCACTAGTATCTTATCAGCTTTTGCAGTCAATTTAATCAATGCCATGCATTTAATAACCAGCATAACTTTTTGTGGCTTGCATTTGTAGTACTTGCAACAGACTGCAAGAGAATTGCAAGCAGTGTTTTGCTTTCCTTTGCACTCACATTGCACTTAAAATCTTGTAAATTTTCTTAAGGTTAGGCCCTGGCCTAAGATCAGTGTAACCAAAAAGAGGATGAGACACGACATGATGTGCTGCATAAACATGAGTAATAACAGCACAGCAATGCCATTTAGTTGATGATGCTGGCCAAGGTGACCTAGCCAGGTTCTCCTTTTTGAATAACCATTGCTGAGTCTTGACCTCAGGAAAGCAGCATAATAACCTTCTAAGAAGCTGATAATGGGTAAATGATACTAAGTTGCAAAAAAGTTGTTACTTTCTGGTCTCTTTTCAGTGTTTAAGGTATGCAAAAGTAGCGAAATGGAAGCATCTGCCCCAGGAAGAGTCTATAACTCCAGATGCAGCCCTATGACCACATCTGTCAGAGTTAGATCCTACTTACTCTTTTGCTTTATTTTACTATTGTCTTCAAACAGCCTGTTACTTGCCAAAGTCTTTTCACTTCTAAAATGCAGGATGTTTCATGCTGTTCATAAACTCATGCTGTAAGGGCAATTATAGCTGAAAAGATAACACCTAAGGTGTTTGACCTTATCTAGACTTATTTTATTGACTAATACATTAATACTTCATGATGATCCTACTTAGTGATTACATAAGTAAGATTATACCTATCACTTCAGTTCTGTAGCCCATTCGTATGGCACTATTTCAGCATGTTTGTCATGCTGTAGAAAACTTCATCTATTGATTCTTGTTTCAGAGCCTTTTGCAATAATTTTCTCTAAAACCTTAGTAATTCATACTGAGTATGAGAGACATGTTTTCTGTGTTCAGGGAAATAATAAAAACATAATTACATTTTGACTTACTGGTTGTTTTTGGAAATTATTATTTTCCTCTTTTATATTTACAGGCTCATGGAGAAGGCATTATTTATCCATCTGAAAGCCATCTACCTACTTTCTAATACACATTATCACTACTTTATAAGGGTTATGTCCTGCAAAATACTAAATACTTTGGCTCTGATCCTGAAGAGCACTTACATACATGAGACATGTTTAAGTGGCCAGCTTACAAAACTGGTAGAAGTAAAATATACAGATATATAATCAGTACTGGAGATGGATTTAAGCTAACGAGTCCAGATTCAGAACAGTATTTGATTTTATTTTGCATTTTTATGTATTATATATTATTTTGCATTTTTAAATATTATTTGACTAATAAAAATAATATGATGCCCTTGAGGATTGCATCCATGCTTTCAAAGATGGATCCACCACAATGATAAAATCAAACCAGAAAGCTTGAGTACTTAGACAAATTTCCTCAAGATTTGTAGTATGCATACCAAAGAGTTTGGCATAAACTTGTCTTTAATTACTTTACATAAGAACTGGGTCATGTAGCAGAGTGTACTCCTATGGTTTCAGAGAGACTCAGGCAATTAATACTTTGTACCGTATGGAGTACTTGAATCTGTTCTGTACTGTTTAGTGATCTCAGCATCTCTGCCTATGCTTGCTATACTTTATGCAATAACGGTCTGCTCCCTTGACAGCTTTAGCATGATCCTTTTCACAACAAAATAATCCTTTTCCCCCTCCTTCCAGCAGTTAGCTTGAAAATAATTTACTTTATTCTTCACAGACTGTTTACAGAGCTTTCCATCAGCAGGTATTAACTCAGATAGGAACATCAGTTCCAGAGGATGTACTCATGTGAGGAACTACCTACCGTTCTTAGGACATGGATATAATATAATATAATGGCCAGTCTTCGCGAGCGAAGATCCGGGGAAGGTCTTTCCACCTTCCAGCCTGCGCATTGGATTTTTTAGGTGAGACACAGTGTGCGCGGAACTGAGCCCACCCTTTAATCCTAAGGTTCATCTGCCGGGGCCAAGCGAGCTTGGACGGTGGCAGCGAGGTCCTTAGGACGTAGATGGGTTGCCTTTAAGGGCTAACGAGCCCCACCTGCCCGGGAGTGGCCCTGACCGGGAATCGAACCCGGGTCTCCATGGTGATAGCGCGGTGCCTTTACCACTAGACCACCAGGGGCTAGGACATGGATACTGTCTTCAGAACTCACCTGTATCTAAAGGAATGCAACTGTTGCCACTACGAAGGAAGCATTTTACTCACTGAAAAATTCTCAAGTATAATTTAGCTGCGTGATATTCATTAGCCTTGAATCTCAAGAGACAAGCAGTCATATGGCAAGTTCCGTGCAAAAAAAGATATGTAAGATTGAGAATATGTAGGTGGGGCTTTGACTGCTGTGTAAGATTTTGTAGTTCATCGCTTTCTCAGCATTATCTTTCAAATAACATTTTATACAGTTTATGCAATTAATTATATATTATTTTATACTATTGTTAGTTTCTATAATATAACTAATAGTTTATATATTTATATAATATCTAGTATCATTAAAGATGAGAGATAAGTGCTGTGTGAGATGAATGATGTTGGTACATATCAAATCCCAAATTTATCCAGTTTATCTTCTGAAATAATGTATAAGATTGTGTGAATTCTTCAGTTCTTCCCTAAGGAAAAGATAGAATGCTTACACTTTTAATAGGCAAGGTCTGCCTCTGCTTTTTCAAACCTATGGTATTTGATATAGTTTCATATATACCCCTTTCTACCTGGCCTAAATTCTGGAAACCATCCTCTACATGTTTGTATGAACATGGAGTTCATATAAAGGTTATTTCTCTTAATCTGTTTGCATGTTCAGACACATTCAGGCATGAGGCACCTGAAAAACTTGCCTAAGACTGGAAACTTTTATTGTAGGTCTTGGAAAGTGATAGCAACATGTAGGAAGGAGATATAAAGAAAACTGAGGCACAGTTAGAAAAACACCAAGCAAAACCTATTTGACCGCAGGTATCATGCGTTGGTTATGAATAACATAAAACTTTTGCTGATGATAAGAATTATAGAAAATACAGGGTTACTTTATTATTAAGCCCTCTTCTGCTTTTACCCTCAGATAAATTTAATAAAAAGGGTGAAGGGGTTAGAAAGACTGATTTATTAAAGAACAATAACAGACAATATGCATAGCTTGGCTAAATAATGAGGGAATGACACTAACACTATAAAATGCTGCTTAGCAAACAATCTTTTAATGGCAGAGAGCAGGACTAGATGTAATATTACTTATTAATTGTGCTGCAGTTGTGCTTAGTGGGCCCTGTTACATTAGCTGCTACACAAGCACCCAGTAGTAAGCAGTGCCTGAAGAGCTCACGGTGGGAACAAGGAGAAGGAGGAAATACCTTACACCAGGCTGACACAGCATGGGAGTAACTAAGCTAGCAATGGAAGTCCAGAGTTTCATTCAAGACAGTTCAATTTCACTAGTAATTTCTTTGAAATAAACCTCTGCTTCTGATTCAATAAACATAACAATAGTATTTTTTCAGAGGTATGGTCTAGTTCTCATTGTATTTGGCTCAGGTCAGTTATAACTGTAAAAAATCCTGTAACACTCCTATACAAAAGGTAAAACTAACCCTCCAACTGACAGGATGTAGACAGTATTAGATGATAAATATGCTCATTATCTATGCTAATCATCCCCACAAATAAGTAGGAAAATACAACTAATGGAGATCCATTTGTGTTACAGGTTTTCATGGAAAAGTATTTCAGGTGTGAAAATGTTTTTATTTGCAGACCCACACCCCTTTCTACAGTGAGACTGAACTCTGTTTTCTCTCCTTCCCAAATGCTTACATTCAATGAAATGCAAGCTTTTTTGAACACCAGCTTCCAATTCACATAAAACTAAGCCTGTTGTGCTCATCACAGATCCTCCTGTTGAAGCCAGCCCCACCTGCACTTCATGATGGCTCATTGCCATGGTGAAATGACTTCCAGCACAGCCAAGAAACCTGTCAGGAGCCATTGGCCACAGAAGAAAGGTCAAGTCTGGAGCAGCGTCAAGATAGACACAAAGCCAACATGGACTCACTGTGCAAAATGGGGAGCAGCCCTTGCTGCAGGCACAGCTCACTGCCACAGCACAATGCCTCGGGTGTGCCACAAGATGAGAACCCAAAATGAACAATTTGACAGTTACATATTTGCCTGTGGGTTAATAAGTGATGCAGGAACAAACACATTATCTGAAACAACACTTTTCATGCATGTTATCTCTTTGCAGACCAATCCAACGCAGGCAGGCTTAGAATTTAAGCTTTTTATCCTTGCAATTAGGCTTTATTGTCCCTCAAGATCTATGTTATAACCTCTCCTAAAGAAGTAATGGATTGCTTTCTTGCTACTAATCTGAAAATAATGTTTTTATAGTGCAGAACATTCAGTAGTAATTTCTCTTCAGAGCAGAAAGAATAATTTCTCTGCAAGACAGATGTTTAGAGAGCCTTAGAGTAAACGCCAGTACCATCTGGATGACATGTCACCCTACCCAGATGGAAAATTGCTATTTAATACTGGCTATGAGCAGAGTTGTGTAAAAATACCAGAAAATTTCAGATTAAACAGTGTTCAAAAACCTATTTAAACTACCAGTAACTACTTCATAATTTCTAGGATCTGAAGAAAAAAAGACTGTAAGAAAATTAGCAGAGCTTACTATAAGAACAGAACAGGACTCTACATTCAGAAGTTACCAATTCATGAAGAACATTTTCTTTCAACTAAGAGATTTTTAAGTAAGTGAAAATGCAGCTGAAGAAAGCTACAACTTGAATTTTTTCTTCTTGAAGGTGCCTTGATTTCTGCCTCTGATTTTGCCCCCAAAAATGGGAACACTATTGCATAAGAATGATATGTTGATAAAAAGATCTACTATTTCCTGGAAGGAAATATTTTGAGATTAGTTCAGATCTAGGTTTAAGACTGTACCAAGAGAGCTGTGTGTGTTACTTAACAGGAGTTTGGAAGAAAGAATGTGTATATTCCACTATCCACTGATTTTCCTATGCTAAATTAAGTCTCTAACCTATCACAGATATAAGAAGAAACCATTTAAAAGAGTTTAAAAACTGTGTTCAAAAGTCCATACAGGAAGAATAAATATTTTGCTACTGACCCTGTTGACACTGCCAACACCTACAGTGGATAATGAAGTATTTTTCTAGCCCTTCCCAAAAGTAAAACCCAGAGAAAGAGAGTTTCTAGGAACCTCAGTCCAGAATTTGATTCATTTCTTTGGAATACAAGAGGACCCTCTCATAGTGGCAGTGAATGAAATGAAGCTCTTGTAATGCTGAGAACGAAAGTCCCCAGGTGCTCCTTGGCTTCGAGGCACTTTTCTGTTTACAGCAGTTTCTCATTTCCAGGCATGGAAACACACGTTGTATAAAAATATTGATTGTGAAGCAAAGCTTCAGTGTGTGTGGCTAAGGACAACATCTCCTTCTTCTCCTTTCTCCAGGCCCTGCAGGCAGCACAGCTTAGCCCTGGTCCCCATTCTTCTCCCCCTTGAACCTATATGGAGAACCTCTTCAGACCCCCACCACTAGCGTCTATGCAGCCATCCTTCCCACACTGTCTGATATTCCTTATGCCACCCTCCTCCAGAGCTGGAAAATCTTCTTCCAAGTACATCTAAGGTAGCCTGATCTATAATGGCCAGTCTTCGCGAGCGAAGATCCGGGGAAGGTCTTTCCACCTTCCAGCCTGCGCATTGGATTTTTTAGGTGAGACACAGTGTGCGCGGAACTGAGCCCACCCTTTAATCCTAAGGTTCATCTGCCGGGGCCAAGCGAGCTTGGACGGTGGCAGCGAGGTCCTTAGGACGTAGGTGGGTTGCCTTTAAGGGCTAACGAGCCCCACCTGCCCGGGGGTAGCCTGATCTATAACCCTGGCAACTCTCTCCTTTTTCAGTACAGAACAGTAGCCCTAAATAATTCCTTCTTTACTCTAAAAAGGGAACAGTGATGAAAAAAGCACCACTAGGCACTCATCTATACCTTGGCAAGTCTATCACTTCTGGAGAAGGAAATATTCCCTGACAACCCAAACTGTCCAGCTGGCTGGTTTTGAGCTACTGACAGAAATCTTGCTCTTGGTGTCTGTGCTTACCATAAAGATGATGGTAACATCTTCTGCAAGTCCCATTGAAATGCTAGAATATATAATACAGAAAGAGAATTCACATTAGCTTTTCTTTTGGGAAAACATTAAGGGGGGTATTAAAATAAAACCAATCGATTTAAAGGATTTTGTTGATAAACAAGTTGTAATATAAAACAGAGAGCTAATATAATCAGAATACATAAGAAAATTTAAGTGGGTCCATGCTCAAAGCTAACTAGTAGGCACACTGATTGCTAATTTTCCCTTCTAACTTCTGCTGCAGACTTGCTGAGTTTAAAATCATAACAACTGCAATAGTAACAGTTATGCAATATTTCCTAACTGCCCCCAAGGCAAACTTAGATCCTGACTGAAAAGCTGTGCCACATTCTCTCTTTGTTTTGCTTATTCTCATAGATGCTGATTCTCTCAGGATAAATTTCCTTTTGCTGCATCTATATAGTCATGTTGCCATGAGGTAGATACCCTGGTCTGTATGTGGTTGCTTCTTGCTTTGCACAGGGATTGGCTCAAGAGCTGGTAATTTGCAACACTGTTCTTTTCCAAGAGTTGCAGCATTTCAACGTCTACCTATGGGTACCTGTGAATTACAATTTTCTCCAGTGTTCCTGTTATATATGTGATTCTGGATAATAAGATATTTTTTGTTAGAATTATTGTCTTTAAGTCAATAACACACAGTAGCTGAAAAAACAGCTAGAATTCTGTCTTCTTTGGTTTATATTTCAGAATACTGTGGCACTGATCACATATGTCAAAAATGTCCTGAATTCTATGTGGAAATATCTGGACTGAAGGAGAATCAAACCACATGCAGGCTCAAATACATCAATGTGTTACAGCACTTATTCCATGGTGTCAGTACTCCCAGTGCAACACATTCTCCTTCTCCTCCTTTTTGCCACTGCCTAAAGCAGGTGATCTACTTGAGTCCAGCCCTGTTATATCCTTTTTGCTAAACAAGTGGGCTTGTGATAGGCTTAAAAAGCTTAAACTGCTCTGAGCACAGGTGTAGGCATGTTAAATTGAGTGACTGATCTGTGTTGCTTCCTGTGTGGTTAACTGGCTTAACTCCAGGGAACATAAAATCCACCTGTCCTCTAAGAGACTTCCTGCCCTGAAGGGCAAATTCTCTTAAACAGTACTTATTTCCTGGCAGAAAGACTCTTCCATCTGCCAGGTGTATTTTAATTTTCTCAGCCTTACTGGACATTATGATGTAAATCACATAATCAATATGGCCTGAATTTTCTACCATGTCTCCAGAACATACTTAGCATAAAGCTACATATTTGGACTGATGTTTAAATCATATGTCAGATTTTGAATTATGTTACTAAAGTATTCTTGACCTTCTGGTTGATCTCTTTTTTTTTTTTTTTTTTTTCCCAAATGTAGTATTCACCTCACTTATTTTTCCATTCCAATATGATTGTTCATTGCTATGATCATTTATAGTGCAATGATTATCAGGCAATTCTTGTAAATTCAAGTAGATAGTTAAGAAAACCCTAAATACTTCCCTAGACAAACTTAAAGCCCAACAGAAGAGGCTTAGAAACAAGAATTTTTAAAATCAGACACAAGGTACCATAGTAGATTTCTCTTGATAAGAGTAAAATTTAAATTTTAGCATTGTCTTTATAAATGGACAGTGAGTGCATTAAACCACGTACAAGCTTTCCCTCTAAAGTCTACATAAACAGAAGTAATTTATAAAATAGTTGGTGATCCAACTTGTTAAATGTTTGCCTAAGACTTAGAATTAAAGATTTAGATACAGAATTCTGTTCACAAAACATGTTGACTTTTACTGTTATGTGCATTTATACCCTGTTTCCCTAGAAACCTGAAAATGAGAAGTCTCTTATGAAAAATATGTGACATGGATGGACAGGTTTTGCTTGAACAAGTTACTTAATTCTTTGGTATGGGAATATTCATGTCATATTTTCTACTAAATATCTTCATGTATTTGGTGATTCATAGTAATCCAGACTAAAGTTTGGTGTCCAAGTTACTGATCATAGAGGTAGAAATCAAAAGCTTGCATGCACAAAAAGTGCGGAGGAAAAAGTTTTGCCTTCCAGGACAAGATTTTCTGGAAACATAAATTTTTGAGGACATGACTCAGCTGGCTGAGCCCTCATCCATGAGCTGAGGAGTACAGCCCTGCACTCTTACAGTAATTGCAGCATCACTGTCAGTCATTCCTTCAGAGTAGGGAAAAGGTGTGCAATCTATTTCTTGAAATTGTCTCTATCTTCTCTTGTACTTCATAGAAAAGAATTTCTCAAATTATTTTGCACTTATCACTCCTACTGTAAGATTTTGTAGCCTTCCAGTCTTACCTCTCAGGCATGCAAACAGTGTTTTAGTGTCATTACAAGCTGTAACTATCCGTTCTTCTATGTGTTTTATAATTCAACTTTGAATTTAATATTAAAAAAATCTACTTTCAAAATGCTCTTGGCACTGAACTCTTATGTTCCTGGGAACAAGTAATAACTGCAAGAGAAAAGGAGAAATGATTGTACTTGGTTTAAAATCTTTTTTTTTTTTTTAGTTCTTGTCTTCATAAAGACAAACAGAGAGGAAAACACTGTGGAGTTCCATGGGGGCAGAGAGGTGGAATCAGGGCTGCTCACACTTGAGGGAAGAGGTTAATTTTTGAGAAAAGATGAAATTCATTCTTCATATAGCATTTTATCCCATGAGCCAGGTTCTGCAGTAGATTCAAATTAAACTGAAACCTCCATGCACAATATATATTCTAACTTTTAAATTTCACTTGCTCTATGTCGAAAGAAGAAGTCAGTTTCCCAAACTTTCTTTAAAAGGTTACAAGTATTTTGGTAACCTGAATTCACTTTTGAATCTACAAAGACATACAGAATCATGCACAGGACTCTTACAGGAGTTAATAAATGAGAGTAATGCTTACTGAGCTGGCAGGGAGGTTACAAGGATCAGTTATATTCTTTTAATGGCTTTGAGATTCCAATCAAAAAGTAAATGGAAAGTGTATATAATATGTTTTGAAAGAACATGAAAGGACTTAGCACATGGTTGTTTCTATTGGAGATGCTACATATGTAAACAATATATTTAACTTCCTTAAATAACAGGGGGGAAATACTTGGGATGGAAATCAAAACAAATCCATTCCAGGTTGTTGATCTTTTTCAAATTTAACTCATACTTCTGTAATTCTAGAGATGATTGATTGGAATGTATAAAATATTTGAAATGTTCTTCCTACTGAAGAACTCTAAATAAATACAGATTTTTTTTTTATTGTGTTATATAATTTAAAAATGCTGGATTATACAATGAAACTGTATATTGCTCCATACAGAAATATGTGGGAAATTAAAGAATATTTGAAGTTTTGATGATATTTGACTTCCCTTTTCTTAAAAATATCAAAACTTAATGAACCTGAAAGTTCAATATTTTAAAATTATATTGCTTCACTTTGACACTGAGTTAGAAGAAATTTTAGAGGTTATGACACCATAGGACAGAGGTGAGATAGAATAACTGTGCACTAAATAAGTACAAGAAAGAGTATTACCTACCACACATCTTTCTGCATAAATGTTGACTTTCTTATTATTCAGAATTTTCTCTCAGCTCTCTGAGCTGCCTGTGACTACAAGTAGAACATCTGCAGCCCCAGATATCTGCAGCCCCAAATCTTACTGTAACAGTAAGATTTGACTGTAGATTGAAAAAGCAGATGCACCTCAAGCTGGTCAAAGCTGTGACATGTTGAATTCAAGCAAGATTCCAGGGAGAATTATTTCATTGCTTTGGTTATGCAGGGTTTAGGTTTCTTGTTTTGATATTAGTTTGGAAATTCCTTGGCTAATCTTTATCTCCAAACCAAAGGATTCCATGGCATGAATGAACTGTGCAAGGAGTAAGAGGCACAGCTTGCAGCACAACTGCCCAGCTATTATATCAACTACCAGGACTATAAGCCTTCTTAGGTAAAAAAAAAAAAAAAAAAAAAAGGCAACAAAACCCACCCAAAAACCTCTGTTGGAAATCCAGAGACTTGTTATATATGGATCACCCTACATAAAAATCCACCCTAAACTTTGAATTTGCTGAATGCCAGTTATAACACTTTCAAATACAAGGGATGCAAGAGGTTAATCCCTATGTTCCATTATCAGAGGATCCAGAAGTCATTTCCTTTTGTAACCAAAGGGATTTCTGGGTTTTAAGATAGAGGAATGAGCAGGTTCAGAAATGTGCATAAGCCCTGATGGGACAGGAAAGCTTTTGCAGCACTGAGTTTTATCCTCTGTTATTAAATTAACATCACTTTGGAGCTTAAAAGGAAAAGGCCAGTTGCCAGAAAAAATAAATAATGTGCATGCTAGTGTTATTACCTGACCTGGAAAAAATCTTCATGTTCTGCAGAGGTCTGTCATTTTTAATTTGAAATCATAAGGAAATATAATTAGGTTGGATTTCTCATTAATAATAGAATATTTGAAATGAGTAAAATTAGGCCACCTTCAAGTTGCTATAATATAGCATGCTCAGTTTGAATATTGAGTTATTTCTTTCCACAAAAAGGTATAGACTGAAAGAGACCCAAGAGTGAGCTAAGACTTTCATTTGAGTTAAACCGATTCCAACTGTTTGGGAAATGATTTGACTCTGAGAAAACTAGATTTTTATTAATGCTTTCAAACTGAATTTATATAATATATTTTGCACTTCTGTAGCACCTTCACTCTTTCTTTAACAGCAGCATCCAAAGCTGCCACTGAAAGTAGGATTGCAGTGGATACTCAGTAACTGTAACAGATGAACGAGTGTTTCCTAAAGAAGTTACACTGAAAGGAAGCAAAGCACAAATAGGGGAAGAGAAAAAGCAGTTAAGAGGAGGTGATTTCCACAGTGGTTTATAGCTCCATGAGTGACCCATCTTTGTCTAGTTCCTACTCTGGTATTTTTCCTTCTCACTGGACTCACTGCTGCTTGAAAAGATCAGAGTGCAAAACTGTTCGGCGCACCAAAAAGTTTTCCCTAGTGTTCTGCAAGACTGGGGTTACTGCTACTGGCAAAAAATGGTGCAGAGGGGTTTTTTTAGCCCCTCTGTGCATGGCCAATGTTATTGATTAATGAATTAAACTGCAGAGAACCCACTGTGCTGAACAGAAATCACTGCAATACAAGAAATTTTGTAATAGCATGAATTTAGGGAAGAAATTATTAGTCCCGCACGGTTCTAAAAGTCTGAACACCAAGTTGTATAGCTGATATGCTGCTGTTTCCTAGGAGGCATAATTGGAGGTCTGCAACTACCCATGGAAATTATACACAGTATTTGTCACATATTTAGTTCTTCGCTTGCAAATGAACAGTTCCCTGTTCTGCCTATTACCTCCAAGTACTGGAAAACTTCCTTTACTGTTACGTATTCTTTTCTTGTCAGCCTCACAGTTCAATATTGATAAACGTGAGCCAATTGCAATGTACCCCAAAACTTGTATTTTTCATTTCAGATTTTTACTTTCTACCAGTTGCTCTCCATTGTTCTGTGAAACATTCTTTTCTGGCATTCTCCATCCATGGCAACTTAAAATGCTTGAATGAAATGCAACTTTTTATGTGACATTATGTTTTTATGTTTAACAATTATGATTTTAACAGCAACCCTCATGGACCTGCATTGGTCTTGATTATCTAAAAAAGATAAGCTTTACATCTGTTACGTGTGAAGGAATGTATTTTCCTCCTCTTCTAAAACAAAATTCAGAAATTAACTTTTAATTAATCCATACTGAAGCTAGTCCAGTTCTAAAAGGAAAAATGCAGAGTTAATTCTGATGTAATTTCTGTGAAATGTTTGATATTGAATTGGAGTCTAAAATTCCTTCCCTCACTGCAGTAATTTAGCCCTTGTCCTCTTTGACTAAATCATCTCTTTTCATCATTTGATGGAAAGATAGGATTATTTTGCCTGTAAGCTTCCCAAAGTTTTCTAGATTTTATAGAAATCTTTTACTTTTTAATGTGGTTTCTCTCTCTCTTTACCCACAGTCTAGGAACCTAATTCAAATGCTTTACATTTTCCACTGCTGTTTTGTAGATAAGAGACTAAACCTAGCATATAGTCCAAACGTGTTTGACATCTCTCCTCATATTGTAACCAGTGACTGCTATTGATGCTATCACAACAAGGTTTCTCAAGAGGGGAAAGATAGTCCAAGGATTAGAGTGTGCAAGTTTGAAGATCTGACATTGACTCTCTGCTGTACTACAAATATATTATGTGATACTAATAACATTTAGAAACCTGATCTTTCATTAGAGCAATCTGCATGACCCAAAGTTCTGTTTGCTTCAGCAAATTTCCCACAATACTTGAAATGCTGCATAGGTAAATTTTTCACAGAAGTAGAAACTCTATGAACAGAAAATCTATCAAAGAGAAATAAAAGTCCTAAACCTTTATTCTCTGATGTCCTGAGAAGAAAAACTTTTTAAATCAAAGCCCTATAAGAATGAGCTCTTCTAAGGAAGATTTTATGGTATCTGACATTTTGGCACTTTTAGAATAATGGGCATTCTGATTACTTAGCAAACATCTTTACTCCTTTTACAGGCAGATACACCTCCAGCATCAAGTAATTTTCCAATAAAGATTTCCAATGTGAGCATCTTAATTGTACTATTTATCTTGAACTAGTCATGCATTTGAATAATAGTCTGTGTAGCTGGCTGATGATTACACACTAGATCTGAGAAACAGGGAAACTGGAAACCACAGGAGATACAGTCAATAGAGAAAAAAAAAATTAAATTAACTAACCAAAGTAAATCCTGTCACATAATTCACTGTGCAGCCCTTTTAGAGATTGTTGTTTGTGGTTCCTTTGAAAATTTATTTATGTGTTTGGTCTTTATGTGAGCAAGCTCTGTACACTTTTCTGAGGAAAAATAAAAAATGTATTTCAAAGGTATCTTTTAATTGTAGTTCAGATGCAGATCTAATGGGATTTTAACTTATTAATGAATGGTCTAGTATTTCAGGCCTGCTTTAATGCTAAAAATTAATTGTTTGTGATTTTCAGGAATAAATGTCTGTAGCCTCAATATTTCAAAGTTCCTTCTTCCTTCTCATGAAGGCTCTGTATTAAGTAAACCAAAATATTCAAGTTGTTCATAAGATATAGGGCTTAGTATATGGAACTCCCATATTAAAGAAATTATTGGAAATCAGATCTAAATTGGACAGCAGTAAGTTGGCCTTTCATTTGCTTCCAACTACATAATATACTGAAAAACATATACTGAAAGACATAACTTTATTATAGTCTACAGCAAGATTAGAGGCTTTGGAAGAAAAGATCATTTGAAGAACATCTACCATGGGAACTGGATACCAAGAATTATCCAATTCATTTTATCTGGATACCCTCCAAGCTTTGCAAGAAAGGGGAGAAAAAAGGAAAAAAAAAAAAAAAAAAAAAAAGAGGAAAATTTCAAGCAACTTCAAGAGAACTAGTTATCATACTAAGTAAAAGCTCTTCCATCCACATAGTCTGGAGAGTGCATCAGTATTAGTATGTAGATGGACAGGTGGAAAAGATTTAAAGCCAATGTTTCTATTATCTAGGCTCTTTGGGGCTTCAGACAGGAGAACAGTTGTATTTTTAAGTTTGGTACTTATATTTTTCAACACTAATTCTTGGTTATTTTTTGACTGCACTGTAATATGGTGCAGACCAAGACTCTTCCAACTAAACAATTTTGTTTTGAATAACATGAAGCTTTTTTTCCCAACATTTGTTTTTATGTTCTGAACTACTTTTCTTAAATTAAAAAAAAATTATTTATTGCTCCCCTAGAAAGTTTTATTTAAGCAGCTTGTTCTTTAACACAGGTTCTTGGATGATTTATAAGGGAAAAAGGTTGTCCAAAGTGACTAATGAAATCATTTAAGGATCCCATAACACAATTTATTAATTTATTGTTGTGATATTGCTGTGGGAATCTCAAATCATATTCAATGGAGACAAAAGTATATTAGGATTAAATACCCTGAGAGCAGAAACACAAAACCAGAGTCATAATTGACATAAGAATGAAATAATGATCCTCACTGAATTTTCTTGCAATTTATATCAATGTAAGAAGATAAACCAAAACTAAGTCCAAAGTATTTTAGGCTTTAGAACTTTGGTGTTTGGATAAGATTAATGTGTGGAGTTTGAAGGTTTCAATACCTTTTTATTTTCTAACTTTTACAACTAAATATGTAAAAAAATTCTACAAAAACAAAGGTGATAAAATTTCAAGTTTTTACAGGTCAAGTTCCTCACACTCATTCTTTCTTGACACAAGAATGTTCTCTGGTATGCAGAGGGATTATTCCACATTCAAAGGTTAAACCTGTATTACAGTGTACAGATTGTCTCTTGGGAAGATGCACTTATCCACTACATAACTAGACTGAGTATCCAGCACAAACTTTGTGAACCCAGGTCTCTGCCTTACTTTTGAAAGTGTGTCTTCAAACGATGTTCTGCTCCTCTATATTCTCATCATTAAAGAAACAGTTAATTCAATAAAATCTTTCCAAATCACAACTTGTGACCGGAGTGCTAGAGGATATATGGTCAGAACGTTTTGCTGCAGTCCTTGTGCAGTGCCAATAAATTGCACTGCTTTCACTCACATGATACTTAATTATCTTACAGTCAGTCCTACACACTCCAGGCTCCTGCATAGGGATCTTTAAGCCCACATCTGGAGTAATTTATTCTATTTTGTCCCAAAATGCTTGAAAAACTGAACTTTTAATCAGGTGACCCTATATATTTGTATATATATATATATATATAAAAGTCATTTCTTCACAGAACCACAGTTATTTTAAGTGTATTAATCCAGTTCAGATAAAGCTTTTTTTTTTTTTCTCTTGATCATTTTGTATAAGAAAAAAAATATTATACAGTACTTAACAAGCCATACGTGGTAGTCAGGCTTGTGGGTTCTAGCATAAATCAAATACAAATAATAAAGTCTCTGCCTCCAGGCTACATAGATAGAGATTGAGAAGACACTTTCATGAATGCATAGATTTTATGACATCGAAACTTCCTTCTTGCTCTCTGGCACTTGCTGGACCACTCGTCTCATGCAGACTCAGCAGATCTAGAAGAAATACTGCTGCTCAGTTCCTAACAGATGGTGCTGTTTAAGACAAGACTGACTCAGCATTGGGGCTACAAATATTTCAAAAGGGATTGGAAGATTTTGTTAGCTTTGACTTTTTCAACTCAGAATGCATTTTGGTAAAGACATGAGTGAGAATGGCTTCTCTTTCCTGAATTGGAACGAAGACTGTGGATATTATATCCTTGAAAGAGATTCATTGCTCTCCCTGCAATGATTGCCATTTCCTTTCTCACACATTGATGTTTGCATCACTGCCCAACAATATTCTACAGATAAGAATGAAGATGTCTTGTGCAAGAGTCAATTATTTAGTACTGAGCACATAATCAATCCTGATAGCTATCCATGACAACCATGTATAGCAAAGCCACAGAACTGGACTGACACGTTGTCATGTTCTACACCCATGAAAGAAATAGTCACTACCTAAGAGAATCTCAGTCAGTTAAGAACAGGAAAAGAATGGGGATTAAAGAAGGGTTACACTTTCAAAACATCACAAGAACCATCATATTCCACTGGATATTATCTGAAATTCCAGTCCCACCCTCTTCTCTGCAGCTGACTTAATTGCAGACAAGCCAAATTACCTCTTTTTCATTCTCTATCCTGTGTGTTTTCAGAGTAAAGATTCTGTGGTTCTGAGACTGTCTCAAAGTGAATACACACCGAAGACTTACTTGGTGTTAGAGATGGTTCTGTTTTTCTAATGAAAAATAATACAATGAATGATGAAATTGATAACCGACAAATATTCCTTAAATTACCTTTTATTATATTTTTTTATTTTAACAGTTAGCTTCATAAAGTGCAAGACAAACATTCATTATAGTGCTGGTCACCTTCAAGATCATTTTTCTTCATTCTTATTCTTGCAATGTGGAACATGTCTTACAGAAATCCCATAATACAAATCTCTCCTATGCTTGCAAGCTCCTTCCCTTACAGGTGGATAATACAAGCATGACTTCTGTCACATTAACATATTGGTTAGATTTTCACTGTATTAGAGTGGAACACAAACCTGGCCTCAAGGACAATGTCAGCAACCTCACTGATGGACTTTTTTCCCTGTGTTCTCCCTTGTCTGTATTTGTTTATCTACTATTTTTGCATTTAAATTTTGGCTTACATGATCCCAGTTTCTTATGTCTTGTTTATATAGCATAACAAACACCTTGCTCAAACTCCTATTCCCCTAATTTCATTGTCAAAAAGACATTGATTTCATGATGAATCCTAAATAACTGAAAAGAGAAGAAAACATTATATTATCTTTCTTGGTCTAAGAGCAATATTACAATGTAGAAGAAAACCACATTTAAAGCATATTAGAGATAGAAAACCCCTTACAAAAATGGAAAGTTGTGGTCACATGATTAAGACTGACTCAAACATCTAAAGGGTGTATATTTTTCTAACTGCTAGCAATAGATGCACCTAGATACTCCTCACATCACTTCACTAGTCCCCATACACGCTATCAAAAATTTATTTCTCTATTAACAATGTCAACAGAGGAAAATAATGTTGGAATCTTCCTTGTTTGCTACCAGACAAAATCACTAAACCTTCATAGCTGTAAAGCAGTTATTTCTCAAGTCCTTCCCATACAAAACTATAACATTTCATTCAACTGAATGTTTTTGTTTAGGTTTTAATTCTCTGACCAACTTGCAATCTGTAAGATTTCAGAACATGCCCATTCCCAGTAAATTAATTTAAGGTAGACTGAATTTCAATGATGCAAACTTAAACACTTGTTTGAAGCAAGTAGAATTGATCATTACTAGAGTATGGATTACTTATTTATGTCTTATTTTGCTGTCTTAAATTTTTTCAAAGGTATAAAATGCAATTCATATATCAGCATGTAGCTATCTCTTCATCATAATTTAGAGAGTGTGACAATCTGTGATGACAATTTAATTTTATACATTCTCTTAAATCCATTCTTAGAGAGGATCCGAGGATGAAAGTTGAAACAGAATTTTAATTTTCAGTGGTGATCTTTTAAAGACTCTCTATTTGCAAAAGCAAAATAAATCTTTTTTCAAGTAATGTTGGAATTTTAGAGTTACAATATTTAGTATAATATATCATATTGCACAACAACATAAAATACTGTAACTTCCACAACTGTTATGTCCATGGAAAAGTCATACTTGGAAAGTTGTTCATATGTTTAAGCTATTCTTTTAATATTTAAGTACTATTTCTAAAACAGGGGCAAAGCCTGGAGAATGTGAACCTGTGCTAAAGACAACGAGTGTCTGTGAATAGTCACAGGACTCATTCGTGCATCTGCCACAGGAGGCCTTTGTAGATGAATCTGAATCCAATGAATAAGCTTGTGTACAAAAACTAGTGTCAAATGTCTGTTTAGTGGTGTTAATTTTTGCAGCAGCCAGAAGGAGCATGGCTAGGACACAGAGGTTATTTTATAGCATCTCACATCATGTGGAGGGGACAATTTTCTCTATATATTTGGTATATTCTCCAGCAGTGACTGATCATGGATTTTGCCTAATGCCACCATAGTATAAAATTTTGTACATAGTTGTATATGTTGAATTATTTTCCAGCAGATCTACTTCTCACTTACATGAGGAACATTAAAGAAGGCCTGAAGAATTTTTCAGAATTTACTCAGATTTTCATTATGCAACAACTTTCTACTGGAAACTGTTTAAGATAGTCCTCCATCTATTTATTTTGTACTTTATAGACTGAGGAATAACAGTAAAACCACACAAAATCCATACATTTTGTCCATAAAAAATACAGTTGTATTGTGTTTAGATACTTATGTTTAGGAATCAAACATGCCTTCTTAGAAAAGAATAAAAGTAGCTAATGAATTTTGGTTTGGGGTTTTTTTTTTTTTTTTTTTTTTTTCCTTTTTTTTTTTGTTTTACAATTTCTGGTTTTACTAAACCAGATGGTTAGAACTTACAATAATTTTGATTCCTAATTAAATCTCTTCTCTGTTATATCAGTTTTCCTTACCCCTCACCCCCTGCCAAAGTTTATACTGATAATACAGCTAGACTATAGATGTCACACTTACTTTCTCTGCTCTTTATATTGCCAGCAAAACAGAAGATCTTCTAGTTTTGCAGAATTCCTTGTTATCTCCTGATTTGTGAAAATCCAAAGCATCAGCAGGATAGAATCAGCCAGCTCTTCCAGGACTTTTTGGTTCATATTATTCACACAATCAGATTGAATATGTGTATCTGTAGTAGAAGATTATTTTTTTATTGCCTGAGGATAGTAGTGGCCTGAAAAAGCATTTCATTGTCCGAATTTGATACACATATAGCATTCTGCTTCTTCCTAATTACAGAACATTAGCATTTCTTGAACATTAATTCCTTTTCTTCATTCTTGTTGACATCCTAGCATCTGTGGCTGGTTATGAGCTGTTATCATCCAAAGAACTTTTTTCCCTAATAATCTTTATTGCCTTTACTCTATAGCTCTGTGCTTTTTCCTAAGTGCATGTTTACTCCATTACAAGTGTAGTACAGAAGTTGTCCACCACTGGACCATCAAGTCCAAAGTGTTTGAATGCTGTTGTTATCATAACTGTTAAGAAAGATATTACATATTACTATTTGTAGTTTCATATTATTTAATTTAGTTTTACTTGTAGTGGCTAGAGAGGTTTCAGAGATAAGTAAAATTGTCTAGAGATATTTTATATCCCATCTTTAGATCAGACATTTATGTTATATGTATGTCAGAATGTGTCTCTAAGTGTCTTGTCAATAACATTACAGAGATCTGTTTTTAAGTTTCACCTATCTTTGAATTCACAATCTAATAGACAGTTCAGGCCAAATATACTCTTCTGAACTGAAACAGTTAAATTAGTTTAATTTCAGAGGTATGCAGCTGTTTTGTTTATGTTTAAGCTTGTTCACTTGAATGCCTAGGTTATTTATCAACTTTTCAAATCTTTAGTTAAATGACAAAGCATCTAGCCAAGTCAATTTCTGACTTTTCTGCTTGAGTTCATCTTCTTATCTCCTGTAACTGAACTCAAATACTATCAAATTTTCAATGGAGTGACTCCAAGCTGTGGGTCACACCTCTCATATTTCCTAACAGGACAGCCTTCTCTTCATTGTAACTCTAAACAGGTCATTAAAGAGCCACAAAAAATGGGAAGGGAATGCAGTTGATGCCAGGGCTGAGTGAGGAACACCTACAATTGAGGAGCAGGAAGGCAAAAGATGAAGGTATTGACTGGGTAATGTAGCCCTGGGGCTGAACAGGGGGAAAAGCCAGGGGTTGGTAACAGGGCAAGGGGCTGAACAAGGGCCAGGGGCTAACTGGGAGTCTCATCAGTGTCACCAGGTGACAGGGCTAGAGACAAAGCTGGAGGCAAGATAATAATGGCCAGTCTTCGCGAGCGAAGATCCGGGGAAGGTCTTTACACCTTCCAGCCTGCGCATTGGATTTTTTTTTTTTAGGTGAGACACAGTGTGCGCGGAACTGAGCCCACCCACCCTTTAATCCTAAGGTTCATCTGCTGGGGCCAAGCAAGCTTGGACGGTGGCAGCGAGGTCCTTAGGACGTAGGTGGGTTGCCTTTAAGGGCTAACGAGCCCCACCTGCCCGGGAGTGGCCCTGACCGGGAATCGAACCCGGGTCTCGGCGGTGATAGCGCCGCGCCTTTACCACTAGACCACCAGGGGCTCCAAGGTACAAGATATGTGAAAGGCTCATCCATAAGACAGGTCTGATGTCCACCTGGGAGACAGGACTGCAGATAGATAATCCTACAGCTAAACTCAGGTAGGTATTGAGGGCAATGGTCTTAGAAAGAGCCTGGGCCTAAGGGTGTGGGTAGGAGTCCCAGAGGAGGCTGATCAAGGTTGCTGAGGGGTATTAGTGCCCTCAGGGTCCTGACACTAGGAAAGGAGAAGAGGAAAAATATGTACACAGGTGTGATATATATTTGTGAACTTTCTCACAGATGATGATGAGGGCAGTGACAAATGGTCGATGTGAATAACTATTTTTGATATAATCATCAGCATTGCCCCAGACCCTGTCTGAAGGAACTGAAGCTTTCTAATGAAACATGTAATGTTCCCTGACCGTTGACCCTAGCAAAAATTGGAAGCACCTTTCTGCATCATGGTGCATGAAGAAATGATGCAATTAAAGAATAATTAGACTTTGTATAAAACTCGCAGTTGCATAAGATAAAAATGCTAACTTATTTAGGAGCTTATTTTCTTTATCAGCTCTTTCCTGAAACCAGTCATCTCAGCTGTAGACTGCCTCCAAATGCCTAATTCTAATTATTCTGTTGTTTGGTTTAATTTACATATGAAAAACAGATGTTTCTATTACCTGCCATTTTAGATTTGTCTCTTTTATTATTTCAATGTGAAACAATCAAATTATGCTGTTCATATTCATGCACTGCCAGACCACGTTTTTCTCCAAAAATTGCTTGTTTTAGTCCACAGCTGATAACAAGGTTCAAAGCCATCACAAATTATGCTGAATTTCCTCCTGTTATCAGAAAATATATCTATTTATCAAAGTTTTCACTGCTAACAGCAGATTCCAAATGGGTTGTGGCCTTCAAGCATTTAAACAAAAGGACTGATGAATCCCCTGCCCCCCCATACTGGCACCATTTTGCAGCCTTATGACAAAGAGAGAGGTCTGTCACTGCTCAGCCACAATGGCATGGGGAACCACCTATTATCCTGTGAGCCCAGCAGGGTCAAGGGTCTGGAACTGAGGGAGCAGAGAAGTGGTAGGAGGGTTGGGTGGGGAGATGAGGTGGAAGAACTAACACCCTTGTTAGTTTAGCAATGTAACTGATAGACCACACTATTAAGATATTCTAAAATGGAATTAAGTTACATAAATGTGATGCCTGACATTTTCACAAAGATTTTTTTTTTTGCTTAGCTTACTCTTAATTTGAGACTTCGGTACTGAAAAATTATTTATTTCTGTGTTATTGTCATTTGCAGAAAGGTTTGTAGGACTTGTATATTATCTCTTTTTCATCTGTATGAGATATTTTAGTAAAAGATATAAAATCTCTCAGCAAGCTGCCTTAATTTTATTATTTGACAATCAAAACTGCAATATTACTACTGCACATGAGTACTACTCATATTTTATTTATTTTTTTTTTTTTTTAAATAATGCAGCAGGTGTTAACAGGAGAAATTTCTAGAGAGAATGCACTGATTCTGCTTCAAACAAGTTAGAACCCAGGGTTTGTGGTAGGGCCTATCTTTCAGTTTGATATCCTGCATATACAATACAATCAGATCACTGGCAACATTAACATGGGAAAACATACATTTTTCAAGCCAACCCTCACAGAGTGTGATTACATTCCATATAACACGTACAAAGTTCAGAACAGCTAAGAAAACCAATGTTTATGTTCCAAATGTATGAGAAAGTTATTTTTGGATGTGATAGCTAAGTGTGTGAAATCCCTAATTATTTAACTAGATTAAGCATCTAGCAAAACATTTACTGTCTGAGTGAAATAGCAAGTTCTAGAAAACTTGTGAAAGATTTCAATTTCAGTAGATGCAGGGGCCTTGGCATGCCTAAAGATATGGTACATAATTTTGTTTCATATAGGTTTTGGTAAGTAATCCCAAACTTTTTTAAAAAGATTCATAGCCTTTTCCACAAATGCATTCCTGTTCCTTAAAGGAAAGACCTCCTAACAATGTTATCACTGTTCTTCCTACTAACATGCAGAAGGAACAGTTTTCATAAAAAGTGATTTTTTTCAGAGTATAAACATTGGAACCTGTAAAAAGCAGTTACATTTTACCACATGAATCTGTGAGATAATTCAAAGTCCACTAACTGTGGAAATTGAGAGTATTTTCTGTTGCTTCAATGCATTATAAAGCAACTCTAACTAAACTAGCAGGCTGCTATAAGAAAAATTAAAGTAGTTAATTTATAATTTTTATTTGTCCTGGTTTGGTTTTTGTGTCATTTGCTTTGATTTTTGTTTGTTTGATTGGGTTTTGTTTGCTTTTGTTTTGTTTGGTTGGTTGGTTGGGCTTTTGTTTTTTTTTTTTTGAAGTTCTGTGCTTTTTGTCTGAGTAGATATTTCTTGATTTTAGATGTGTACATAGTTTAATACAGATATATGTATGTTTGTATCCAGAAAACTCTCCTCTAGTCCCTTCCATGTAAATAGAAAACATTAATTGGGGTATTTCATTTCAGGATGTAGAAATATGTAGACTGTGATATGTGGGCTTTCTTATTTTTTTGCTGTTGTTGTTGAATTTCTTCAAAAAATGTTATTAGACCAGACTGAGATTTAATGAAGGGATGTTCTTTTTACAAAATAATAATGCATCATTGTAGACTTGTGTGAAAATTAACAATCAGATAGAGGATTACAGAATGGGGATAAAATTTATCTCTCAGCCACAAATATCATACCATTGCTTTTTCTAATATCTTTATCTCACTAGATCTTCAGACACAAAAAAATGCCTTAGTAAGTTCAGAATGGAACAGTTCTGAACTTAGTAAGCTCATAATGGAAACAAAAACATTTTCTCGTATTGTTTCATCTTTGCAAAAAGTCCGTAGCCCTTTAAAACAAAACTCATAAAATCCCAAAGCAATTTTTTTTTTTTTCATTTCTTTCTTTTAAGGTCACCTATTACGTTTTCTTTCCTCTTCAAGTCCTGATACTGGGCCACATTTAACTTATCACAGCATGAAATCTCTTCTTAACTTCCTTTGAAAAGTTCAGCTCATGACTGCAAAATAATTATGTTTTGAAACTATGTTTGATTAGATGTATCCCACAACAATTGTAATGGTTTGGATGAAAAAGGAATAGAATTTTCTTTAATTAAATGCCGTGGATTATAAGAAATGGGATAGAAACTCTGTAAGCTGGTTTATGATGCTTTTATTCATTTTGAACACTGCTTGACTTCAACAGTAATGGCTAAAGAGCAAGATTGGAAGGTAATAGGATTCCTTGTATGCTGGAACAGGGCCAGAAGCTCTAAGGTTTAGTAACTTGTAACTCCAAGTTATTCTTCATAGTAACCTTACAACTGCTCATTTCAAATGAAGTATTTGGTTAATATATTTCCACTTGTGGTTGTTGTGAAACTGCTTATGTTTCTGTCTAGCTACTCAAAAGTCTGTCTGCGGTACAACTGATAAACACACTTAGAATACATAATTTTTTTCCAAAGTGCTCAATAGTAAAACCTTGGAAAAGTAAATGCTCAACTGAAACATCCTTGTTAACCTTTCCTTCAAATCAGGCCTTCAAATGGTGACTTGTATCCCAATTCAGACTAATCATAGATAATAGATAAGGCTGACAGTGAATGACTGCAAAGTCTAGTTGTCCTACAGATGAACATACAACCATTCCTTGTCTATGTACAGTTTTTAACCATGCAAAGCCTTTTATTTTTTTTCTATCAAGGGCATTTTTACTTGATTTTAATCACCTGTCAAAAAGGATCTTCAACAGGCCATGTAGTTATTATTTCCTAGTCTGTATCCCAGCTAAGACACTGTCTACCATAAGAGGAAATAGCTCCTTGAAATACCTAGAAATACTTATACTCTAACATATTAACTAGTTGGATGAAAGTTGTTAAAACTGAATTAACTAAATTTTAGAAGGGCAATCCAGCAAGATTAGCTCAGTTGTTTAGAGAATGGTGCTAATAACACCCAGGTTTTGGATTCAATCCCTTTATGGGCTATTCATTTAAGAGTTGGACTTGATGATTCATGTGAGTCCTTTCTAATGTAGAATATTCTGTGAAACTGTGAAACTGGCAATAGTAGTAAGATAATGAAGAAATCGGTCCCATTGTGGTGGCAACATTAAATTCTTTTTGTTTGAAAACAAAAAGTGCCTTTCAATAGTTAGTGGAATATATTAATAAGCGAGAAAGGTTTGAACCTGATGCAATCAGTGTGCACCTAAATGATTTAGAGGAAGATAAACTTTGTTGCTTTAATTTCCATGACTCCAGGTTACACTAAACTATTTGGACCAGCCAAGAGTAAAAAATAAAAGGATCAAGCTGGAGAGTTTTAAATGGAACCAATAAATAATGATTTTATACTTACACAATTTCTAAATACAGAGAATACATTTAATAATGGTATTTTATAGGAGACACAATAGGGAATGAGCCAAAACATTACCAACATAAAGTATGTATCTCATGGAAAAACAAAATATTGGGATATGCCAAGAAGACAAAAAGACATTTTTATTTTCAACAAAGGAGCAAGCCAAAAGTTGAAGCAAATTTTTCACAAGGCCTTAAGGTGACTATGAAAATACTTCATAAACACCTTAAATGGAATATAAAAAACCTCAGATCAGAAGAGCTACCCAAAAACTCCCCCTCATTCCACTTCTAACCTGCTTAAAAGCCCTATCTGCTTATGTTTCCTGGCAAAAGTTCTTTCAAAAGATTACAGTTGTATTTCTGTACTGTATTTTCTGCACATGATCAGGATTGGCACCCCATCTCTGTCTTCCACCTGTGGTTGCTTTTGTTATGGAAGCTTGGCTGTTCTGTACCTTCATTCACTGAACACCCTCCTAAGACTCTGTATCTAAACGTGCACTGTGTTCAACTCAAAGCACAGAGGCCATGCAGTACCAGCCAGATTCACTGAGTACCTATGAAAAAAATGGAAAACTTCTTCCTACTGTAAGTAAGTGCTTTAAACTTTAATAATCTTTACATTTGAGGGGAATACCTGTAAGTACCAGGCTGAAAGCTTTTCCAAGTGCTGAAAAGCAAGTGTCACCCTTTCTCCCTTCTGAAGGAGAGAGACATGTGCACCCCATAGGATGCAGAATGCTTGAAGAGAAAATGGTTAGTTAAATCCTTAGTTAATGGTTAGGCTAAAGCTTGCATTGTCTGCCTTAGATATCTAAATGTCTCAAAGCCCTTGAAATCCCCAACATCAGTTTATTGAATTTCAAACTTTGACTAACCCTTTAGGTCCCTGAAGTCAGTGGTTATCTTAACCTGTAGCTTCTGAATTAACATAATTTTAGATGCATAACCAGATTAGAAAGTGCCTTTTCTGGAGAAATAGGTACTAATCTCTATTTATACCTCCTCTACACTCCAGATTTAGGCTTACAACCATCTAAATCCTAAAGACACCAAATGTTAGGCATACTGAGGTCTGAAGTGAATATGAGAGGCATAATATTGACGTAAGGGCAGTCCCCATGATTAGCCAGAAAGTGGAAGACCTAGTGCTAAGAGCCTTTTGTCTTAGCTGCTGTAGATTTGAAAGTACTTGTCTTACGGCCCAGGAAACTACATATTCCACTGGACAAATGGAGATTATTTTCTGTTGAGATGAAAGCATGAATCTCATGGGGAAAGAAAAACAACAAGGATAAGTGAATTGGAAAGGAATAAAGCTATTTCTTTGTCTCCTATACTTATTACTTTGAAGGTTCCCTTGACTGCTTTTCAACCTCCCCAATTCTTGCATTCCTGGTGTATAGGGCTTCATTTAGAGGACTGAAGCAGTTCTCCATTTTCTTTCTTCATTTAGGCTCAGGTTAGGCTACCAAGTTAAGCTAAGAGTGTCAAGGAGAAGTAGAAGGAAAAGTCGAATTTTGAACTAGAAAGGCGAGACTCTAGCTCTTGGTCCTACCTGTCTTAGCTGTAACTGCCTGATGTTCATACTTAAATGCAGTCTAAAGAGCAGTACTGAAGGGCTTTCACTATTTAATCAAATGCCATGACAGCTAATGTAGGCAGACAAGTTCAGACAGGCCTAGTATTGTTCTGCTCAGACTCTCAGCTGGACCGAGAAACTGCTTAGCCATGCTGAGCTGGTGCTGTGCCAAAGCTAACAAGCTGAGGGCTTACCAAGTCAGGCATAGTGCCACAGAAAATCCTCTATATTACTTGTGGGTCAGAATAGCTTCATGTAGTCAGCCTCAGAGCTAACACAGAGAAACACAAGTCTGCTTCTTCATGTGCATGGAGATAGGTTCAGGAACAGAGCTCACCTCTCAACTCCTCCCTTTTGTCTGAGAACAAGAATTTGTTGCCATAGGACACACAGTGGCACAGCTCCAATGCAGGAATGATGGATGCTTTTTTCCAAGATACTGTGGGGGCATGCTGCACTGCAATATCCTTCAGCTGCTAAAGGGACCTAGACCTCACTCAGCTCTCCAGCTCCATGGAGAGGGCCCATTGCTACCTCTGATGTAGGGGACAGGTGTCTTTAGCCAGGAGGCATAGCTGCCTGAGTCAGCATTTTGAAGCCTTTTAGGAAACCATATGCATTATGGATTTATATTGCATATTTGAGTTTAAATATATTACATTATTCTGGATTTTGACTTCATGGTACTTCTTCAAAAAAATTTATAAACCAGTCTGAACCACTTCTTTTTTAGACTGGAGCTCCACACTTGTCATTTCATTCTTTCTTTCTACATTGACAACTGATGTGAGACAGCTGATGGAGCTTAAACAAAAAAGAGAAGTTTTCACAAAAGTAATTTTACATGATGATAGCACCCTGAAATAGTTTGCCACTTTCATCTGTGTTTCAGTGTCAGGGAAGACCAGGAAAAAGAGTACAAGTGACTGCATTTGGGGGCAAGGTGATGTCAAAACAGCAGCTTAGATTGGCCTTAAAAGTTTTGGAACATTAAAAAATTTCTTCACCCACACAAACTTTTAGATACCTAACATTAATTGTTAAATTATGAAATCAGACATAAATAACACAGAAAAACAGGCCTTACCATATGCTATTCAGAACAGCAGACAGATATACGGGCCTTGAATTGTCTTTTGGAAAAAAAAGTCTCTCCATAAAGTCTAGGAAATCAGGACTGCTCATATAACTTCCTAGGCAGAGGGCTTAGAGCTGGAGGCAGTGAACATTTGCATGGTCATGCTGAATGTTAACTGTTGGTAACTAAAAGTGGATTATGCTTAAGGCCTCTGTCCGTGGAGAAGACATGAATGGCAGATGACTAAAAAGGAGAGGCCTACTGTCGTTCCAGTAAGACAGAATCCCCATGCTGCTCATCCATCTTTCTTATTAAATCTTTGGTCATGAACAAAAAGAAGTCTGAAAACCAAATACTTCCCCCGGTGAGAAGGAAATCTGAACAGTGATTCACGTTACTGAGCATATCAACTGGTTGAAGTACGTAAAGAAGACTGTGCAGGCATCAAAGAGCATTTATGCACCTGCACTTTGAATTTGACATTGATGGGCAAAGCAAGGGGAAATATGTATGCATGAGATTGCTGCACAGCCAATCTTCACTATTTTTTCGATTGACTGATTGGATGACTCACTACTGAGATTTGCCTCTTACCACTTAAAAGATTCTCTGCAGGAATATTGCCAGTGAGAAGGGGGTTATTTTTTTAGGAAAAGCAGTCATTCGCAGCAATCAGGGAAAGAAAAGTAGTCATATTAAACAGAGCTAGGAGATATGACCTTAAATATCGTTAGTACCTACAACATCCTGAAGCAAAATATCTGCAGAAGGCAGGGCTACATCTTCAAATTTTTAATGGAAGTTGAAAGGAAAAATCTTTGTCTTTATTTTATGTGATTTTTGTGTTCATCCCAGGTTTAGATGGAAAAATAAATGATGTTTATAAGAGTCTTTCCATGTACGAATAATTGCAAATAGATTATCTAGCCACAAATAAAATGTTTTAACTAGAACCTTACTTTAATATGAGTAGTTTGCATAACCCTGTAACCACTATGACTGCTATGGTTACCTCTATGGAACAGTAAATAATAAAGGCAGGGACTCATCTCTGGCTCAGCACAGTTCATGTTCTCACAGTTAAACTGTGTAGTTGCCCAAACCAGAAAGACTTTATTCAAATGGTCCATCAGGAGTGGTTTTTAGCCCATACTAAACTCAAAAACTGTACTTGGGTACTGCCTGTGCAAGCACTCATTCATATGAGTCAAAACTGTACCAGGGACTGTGCTAACAGTTTAAAAGTTGTATGTCAATGCCTGTTTCTGCACCTTTACCCCATTTTTATTAACTGGAGTAGCCATAACCTGTAAAATATGGAAAATGTATGAGAAAATAAATTAAAATACACTCAAATTGACATTTCCACGTATTTCATCTTTTTGGCTATGGAATCTCTTCTGAACTATAGGATGCGAAACTTCAATGCCGGACATCTCAGACTTTGCAAGGAGAGTGCAGATTCAGACACCTTCAAGATTCCTAGAGATAGAGGACGTTCTCCCTTAGCCAGTAGTAAGCACCCTTTCCAATTGGGTAACACAAGCAACCTGCCAAACTAAACTCTTGAAATTTATATGTTTAACTCTCCTACAAGCCACATACTTTTAAAGTTTGTATGTGGCTAAACTGGCTTCTTAGACCCTTACTAGCATCAGTTTAAAAATTGCTGGTTCTTGCAGGCAGCTGTTGGTTTTGCTTCTCCCCATTTTGTGCCTTCTGCTCTTTTCTTTTCAACACCTTTTGTTGTTTTCAGGTCTCCTTTAATCTTCCTGGTTTAACTGCTTTAATCTTGTTTTAATCCATTTGACAATGGATTTTTCAGTTTGCCTTGCCTTTTCTTTTACAGGTGTTTTAACAGGTCTCTTTCATTTCTCCTTGTTCTCTTTGGTTTCCTCTTACAAGCTTTCTGCTTCTTCTCTGTTTGTTACTTCACCTGCCCTTTTCCCTCAGATGAACCCCTAGATAAATGGAACATAAACAAGATTCTTGTCCTGTATTTTTCTGCTAGTGTGAGATATTTATCTGAAATGGGAAATCCTACCTAAGGACTTCAGGAAACTAGCTTATGAATGGATGAAAAAGCAGGTTTTGGTATTCTGGTGCTTTAGCTTTAATCATTTCTAGTAGCAAGGAGTGAGTTTTCACATGATAAGAGCTGATGACATTCTGTCTCAAACTCTCCCTTTTCTTCCCGCAATGCTCACCAAGACTTCTCTAATTTTGCAAGGCTATGACAGACTAGGAACCATAAAAGATTTTCACAGACAAGTGAAAGGTGGCAAGTAGGATTTTGGTATCAGATGAATTTAGTTAAATCGTTGCAGTATGATTTATTCATACTCATGACGTTTTAAAGTCTATATGGTGTGAATACTTAAATCTCTAGTGCACAGAAAAAATTTTGATAATATTTCCTTTCAGGAAACATTTCATCTGTTTTAAACACCTTCAAGAGAAGAAAGTAACAAGAGATGATTATAAAATGGACACGTGATTTGCAAAGACTTGTGGTGGAGTATCAAATCAAAGAAAATGGTTTAAAAGAATCCTGCAGAAAAGGTTTAGTTCAACCAATATGTTTCTTCTTGAAAATGATTCAGTCCTGTTTTGCACTGTAATTTAAAAATACCGTTAAGAGTTGAACATCACAAGATTCCATTGTGTAGCTGGAGACTAGGCGTAGAACCTCTGGGTCTCAGAATTATAAGATGCTATTGCTGCCGTTTTAGCAGAATCACAGGGCGTAACGTGTATATCCCTCCAAATCTCCCCATTCTGCATGTGGCAAATTACAGGGAAACATTTTTTTCTGAAAGCCACATCCCTCCAGTAAGTAGGCACCAAGTAGGCTTTCATCATTAGCTCTGAGTCACTTCCCACTTAACTCTGAGTCAGCTTCCCACTAGAACTTAAAATATGGACTGATTGTGTTTGTACCAACTCCAAAATTTAGGTAAGGTAAATGTCTATCACCTCTGAGCGTCTGTAGTGCAGGGTTGCTTCTGCCCACAACAGGCACACTGTAGACCTGTGTTCAGGGTTCAGGGGGTTAAAAGTCAATAGAGAATCCCTAGGAATATATGGGGATTGCAAAAGGAAAAATACAGGACTGAAACATACCTACATGACAAACTAAAGGAAAGGACATCCAACTGCATTATTTGTTTTTCAAGTTGAGTGGAGACATGACATTGATCATTCTTTATCATAAATCCTACTTATATATTGAAAGAAGGTTTTTGAGCCATCCTTCAGATACCTAATTTCTCACATCGAGTTGAGAAAGCTCAAAAAAAAAAAAAAAAAAAAAAAAAAAATTCTGTCCTATTGCTATTTTGCCATATGTATTTATTAATGCAAAATTTGGTTCTAATCCAACAAAATCTAGACCACTACCATGACAGTCCTAGGATTACCTAAAGAAGGCTTCTTAGGACTAGGAAAAATGTGGAACAGTTTGAATCCAGTGATGGTAATGACAAGTAAATTCCTAAGTGTTCTGAGGCAGGCCTTGACTTTAAGAAGGAAATATTAAAAGTACTTTGAAAATTTTTATAAATAAAAAAACTACCAAGAGGACAATGGTAATGATCACATAGCAAAAATAACAGCAAAAATACACTCAGATCAAGGGAACTTCTTGAAGTTAGAGGGACTGAACTAAAAAAAAAGGAGCAGAATCTTTTTCCTCTTATGGACTCAGAGTAAGATGCAATTTAAGAAAAAGTGACCCAATTTCAGTTTCAATACTAATATTTCCAATGTGATTTTCTCATCTTTTACATAAAAACACATGTGTAAATAAAGAATGAAAAGCAGAAGCCAAATCGTGCAACCCTACTGGTTTAGAGAACTGCCATTGATTTCAGGGAAAGTTTTCCTGGGGTTAGAGGAGCAGTTAAAGAGGTGAAACAGTGACAAAAAGCAAAGGCCTGATATATTCTACTTTGGCATTCTGCAAGCTAAAGAGACAGACCTATGCTCTCTAGTCCCTTTGCTTCCATTTTTCCTATGCTCATAATTTTGCTACCCTGACAAGCCCTATGTTAACAGCCTATTTAAACTACTTTGTGACAAAGGGCTCTTGTCCCTGTTGCCCTAAATTCCATAACTGTCTTTTTCAGTCAGGATTTCTTTGATGTAGGAAAATACTCATATTCAGATCTACATTGAATGTTAGAAGAACTAGGACTGACCCCTGCAGCCCTTCTCATATAATATTTGGCTCAGGCGATGTAGCAGTACTGGAACATCTCAGAGCCCGACTATCTTCAGATGGTCCAAGCTGTCAGTTCTTAACCCTTACCAGGGTGAGTGATATCTATCTACCACACACCAGCAAAAAAACTGTTACTCAGTATTTAATACCAGTTTTAAGCACAATCCTATTTTTACATATTCCCTTTATCTGGGCTGTGATCTGGATGTTGAAATTTTATAGAAAGACAGGTGCTGCAAAAAAATCACATGGCATACAGCATGTATGGCAGACACAAATGTTCCTGACATTACACTCATTTAACTCTCTTAAGATTTTCATCTTACTCCTTCCCTTGCTTTTCTTTGGGAAAACAGGATCTGATTTCAATGCAGTTTATCTAATGTGAGCTTTGATGTGTTTGATAAGTCCAAGCTTTAATTACCATGGTGTAAGTCATCCCACTTGGTTCTGCGAGGTTTTATTAACCTTAGTTGGCAGAGTATTTCACTTAATAATCTGTTTTCTTTCTGCAGAACTAGTTCATTAAAACATGAAGAGTTTTTATTAATAAATGGAAACAATGAATTATGTTTGCCTGCTGATGTAAAACACTGAAGTAAGAAATCAGTGGGCACAAACCAAAATCAAACTAGATTCTTCCTGTCTTAAAAGCTTTTATAGGATTTTGCAGTTCCCTGATCATCGTGGTATGCCTGCTGGATGCAATTGCTGCTACTGCAGGAGAATTTCAGGAATTGTCTGTTGAGATAACATTATAAGGAGAAACTGAGAAATTATTTTGTCTTGGACTCTTTGTAAGGCAATTCAATTTAAGGAAAGTTAATAGCAAAACAAACATTTTAGACATGATTATGAAAATAGCCAAATTTTATTGTTGCATAATTGTCTTCATGCAAAGGGAATATCATAGTTGCTGTGCATGATTCTGCAAGAGGAAATCATTGAAAGATAATGAATAAAGAGGATGGGTTCAGTCATGAGCACAAGATTCCATGTTATATACTTTCTGATGTGTTTTTTAACATTAAAAATATGCATTTGCTTTTTATCATTGAAACCATCACATTATGTGGTGTTTTTTAATCCCATAAACGTCTGCACTTATAAATCACAAATTACTTTTCCTACATTAGTTGATATTTTTTCAAAGGTGAAATTTTTAAGATTTAGAAATTTTACCTATTCCTTCAATCCAGCAGATTTTAACATTTGAAGGAATCTATATAGTAAAAATAATTTTTCAGTTGTAGAAATAAATCCTGAAAAACAGAAGTCTAAGATATTCCATATCTTAGTCTTGATCGTGTGGGACTTGATATCTTTGCTCAGTCATTTTTCAGGTTAGTTGGGCAACTGACAAAAAGTTGTGTAATTAAATCACCAACAGCTAGCAAAATTAGTAAGTAGTGAATGATATTAGACAGGCCTGTTGTGTGAAGAATTGCTTTTAAGATCACGTGGCTTCAGGACAGAAAACATTTGGTCCTGGCAGATAATATTCATACCCTGAGATTAGGTCAGTTGGTTCGAGCATGGTGCTAATAATAGTTGGTTCAATCCCTGCATAGAGGTCTTTCACTTAAGAGTTGGACTTGATGATTCTTGTGGGTCCCTTCCAACTTAGAATATTCTGTGACTCTATTCTCTCATGACATCTCTGGACAGAACTTGGAGGCACAGTAGCTCCCATTTCTAGACTTGTTCACCGGTTTTCCAAAATGATGGGCATTTTTTCAGAAGATAGCTCTGTTTTTCAAGAGCTGCCTTTCTAGGAAGACTTGTGAGATGCCACCTTTGCTACAGAAAACTCAGCATTCTGAGCAGTGTCTGAATCGACATGCAAATTGGGCTACTAAAGACCGTTTGTCAAAGTCAACAATCTCTGGACAAACCCTTTTTCACAGGAAGTATCTAAAGCAGTGGAAGAGGATGACTGATGATTTTGTGAAAAGAAAGGATTAAAAAATTTATGAAGAAAACTTCCCTACTAAAAGATATAGGGGTCATGCCTGAGTACTTCTGCTTCACTGCTTTACCAGCTATCAAGCTTCTGCTAAATGCTGTGTGAGTCTAGGAATGAAACCTGGTAACTTACATGGTACTGCTTGTAAAAATATTGCGACCAAACTCTGAATTTTGCATATATAACAAATCATCACACTGTTTGAAGCTTTGGGTTTTCTTTACTGCCCTGTGGAATAATTAATGATAAAATCTGAAAGGACAAGATTGGTTCTGCAAAGTATATTATCTGAAACACATTTAGAAAAGGTTTTCTTTACTTTCATACCAAAAATGCAAATGTATTTTTATTGTTCTAATATTTTTGTTTCATTTCCCCTTTTTAGCCATTCTTAGACAATCAGTGCATGGCATTTTGTTTTCCTTAAATAAGTTGTTGATAAAAATATTGATATTTAGTTGAAGTGTATTGAATTTGCTCCTGAGGCAGACAAAGTTTTTTTGTAATTAGAGCAGTAGGGCTTAAAGCTATAGTTTTCTTCCCAGGGTTTTGGGGTTTGATTTGGTTTGTATTCCATCTTATAGAAAATTATGTACAGCATGGATAAGAAAACAGCATTACAAGCTCTATGCAAATGTATACAGGTGTATTAAAGAGATAAATGTTTTATCCTACATTTATGGAATAATAATATGTAGGCTGGTGACAATTAATCTACTTGTGTTGATTTGTCTGTCTCTATCCTTGGTAGTCCCTGAAAAGAAGCAACGCTGACAACGGAATCCAATCTGCCACAGTAAACCAACTTGTTCTATGAAGGGAAGAAGCGTCTATGCCACTGGGGAATGATGATTTAAATAAGCCTTATTATAACCAGCAACTTAAAAGCAATCAAAAAATGGAGAGACCAAAGAAAACCCTTCATTTATACAGGAGGAAACCAGAGCATTACAGCATGGGGTTATGGGAGGTGTGAGAACCATTCAAACTCATGAGATCAGAAGTGAGAAACCTTTTACTCAGAAGTGCAGGTGTGAGAGATAAGGGAGAGTGTCTCTCCAGCATTTAGGAAAAGAAGGATTGCTCCTATCCAGCCACATTTATATGCTATAAGGAAGTCATATCCATCCTTAGCATAAGGATCTTTTCAGTGGCTTGGAAGACTAATTTTAATAAAAACAACACAGTGAAATAGTCACACTAGGTAGATATTTTGGTCAACATTGCTTTAAATAGTAATAAGTAATATGGTTTATTACTCTTAACCTTATCAAATAACTGATGCTTGTCATACTCCAAAATTATTTCCAAGAGAATATGAGATTGGTGCCAGACAAAGCTGCAGTTTTTGCCTAGTTTGTGTTGACCAACAACATACAGCAGTTCTGTTTACCTTGAACAATCTGGAAAACAGCAAATTCATCTTAAAATATTCTTATGTGCCTTCCCAGTCAGACTAGTTTTCTAAGAGCTTTGTTTCAGGTACAGGTTTTTTTGCTGTTTTTTGTCATCTTCTTCCACATTTTGTTTTGTCAAGTTGACATTTTGTTTCTGACAAATTCACATCTTACACCAGTCAGTGTGGTGATGCTGGGCACACAGGACACACAGTTTAATTGCTGACTGTCTTTAAATGCAGCATAGTCTGCAATTTTAGTGACTTTCAAGCCAGTCTAATTGCTGGTTACTTTAGAGCCATTTCATCTTGCTGTCCCTGGCCATGCATTCCAGTCTCTTCCTTATGCTGGCTCAAATGGCTGCCAGACCCTGCATTCAGCACAGTAAGTCAGCAAAAAAACAGACCCTGCAGTAAAGGCTGGCGTTTTCTGCTGATTCAGCATTCTGCATCAGCTCCGCTGAAGCTGGCCCAAAAAGGCCTGATGGAAGGAGAATGAAACTGGCAGGCAGCACTGAGATCAGTTCAAATTGCCTATCTCAGAAAATATTCCTTTCCATATAACACTCCATGTAACACTACTAATAAGTGGCCAGTGTGTCAGTCAGCTTTTGCAGCACCTACCTTTGCCCAGGAACTGAAGGCATACCTGAAGGCTATAAATAACACTAGCATTGTGACACATTTCTGCTGTTTAACAGTATTATCAGCAACTGGAAATATAATGCATTACTTTTGCTAGAAGTTGTATTTATCCACTTTATTCTATCCAAGAAGACTATTTGGACAACAGAGCTCCAATCACAGTGTAATAGGAGAACATATATAATGACCTAAAGCAACAGGAACAGGTATAATGAAAACAAGACCAGGTAGTTTGTAGTTTTACTAGCTTTCATAAAAATTGATATGAGCTATCTTACATTGTTAACAAAGCCTTCTATGCTTCACTTAACCATTTCATCTTCTGAAGAAGGATGTCTGTCAGGTGAATGGTGAAGTGCATTTGCCACTCACAGGAGAAGTGTCATGACACTCTCAATGTGGGACAGCAAAAGTCCCAAATTAATGGTTCTAGGTGATATTATTGTACAGCAGAACAATATGGAGCTAGGGAGCTCTAGGGTCACTCGTTAAGCAGTAAAGAACATCAGGGAAAGGTCTACAAACTGTGTTGGGGATACCTCTCCTGGAACGATGATATGATATAGAAGGTAGTTGATAATTTATGGATGGATAGGGAACAGCACAGGAAATGGGTGATTTAGTACATCTCCCATCTGTTGTTTTCAGATGATTCTGTATTCTCCCCCTGTCCCTTTGTTGGGGATAAATAGGGAATCTGTTCTGCTACTACTGCTGTCTGCTGTAAAAGTAGTTTGAAAATCCCTCAAATAAAGCATTTACAGTGATAGCAATTTTCCTGTCTTTCTTTTTCAACTCTATCAAACAGAAATTTATACTTGCTCACTGTAGATTCTTTCACTTAAATTAAAAGTCAGAAAGAGAAAAAATAGGCTTTTCTCTTGCGGGGGAGAGAACACAACAGCTGGAATATCCAAATAGTCACCTTTAAACTTGCTGTGAGAGAGGATTAAATGAAGCTTTTTTGCTATGCCTACTTCAGTCCATTCAGACTCCAAGACCTCCACCATTTTTGTTTTTAATGGGTGGGTCAAACTAATATGGTCACAGTGGAGTTTTAAACAACTCAGGCTTTGGAAGAGTAAACAACTTTAAGCACTTGACCCAGCCACCATGAACTTTTCTGAAATGTGTTTAATTGCATCAAGTTTGTCCCAGAAATTACAGCATTCTTTCAATATTTCCTGAAGTTCAGTAATTATGGTTGAACTCTTGGTATTTTAAAACACAAAATGATAACAAGGCTGAAGACGTTTTAGATATAAAATTGTAGTGGTTTATTTCTGTGATATTTCTGTGAGTTGTACAGTAATGGTGAATTAGAGAATTTTCTGACTAATCTGTTCTGAAAGAGTTCTCTGGGTTCCTGGTTTTAGTTTCTTTCCCAATTTACTTTTTTATGATGTTTTCTTTCCTCCTGTGATTTGAATACAATATTATATAGATTTTCAGTATGGTTTTCATAGCTTCTCATAACAATGGAGAGACTTTTCCTCCATGGTGTTTCTTTCAAATACATTTGAGTGTGTTTTGTTTTGGTTTGGTTTGGTTTGGTTTTTTTTTGTATAATGTACTCACAGAAGCAGGTTATTAAGCCTCCATTGGGAGGAACGTAGAGGATGAGTTTCTAGCTCTTTGTTCATGGATTTAGACATGATCTTTCAGGACTGTATTACCTACAATTCAGTAAAGCATACATTTAATATATATTATTAAATATAGTCACTTTTGTCTTCATTTTCTTAGAAATTTTATATCAAAATTTTAAAAAAAATCTGGTAGGATTTCTCCTTGTTTATTCTTTGTTTTCTATATTGTGGAAGGCACCAAACAGAAACAGAGACTATACCACAAGTGGAGACAGATCTACAAAGAACATAATGAAGATGAAGTTTAAAACTATGGACTTACACACTGGAATGGACATCTGTGAACAGACCTTTGAACCTGCTTGACATGGACAATGTTGTTTCACCCCCATTAGTAATGTTAATGCATGTTAAAACCATTGTACCCCAGTTGTAAATTCATATTTTATTCCCTTATAAGTTTTCCCTCATGAACTCTCCTCCCTGATTGGCTGTTGAATCCCCAGTTATGATTGGTGAGATTTTGCCGCAGTAAGGCGGTCTCACCACACCCCCCAGATCATCCTATAGGTTAAAAGTTAATGTATTCCCTCTGTTACTCCCTTATTGGTTCTCCCCTTATGTCAATCACATACTCCTCCCAGTTTCTAGACCCTTCCTTCCTTAACCCTATATAAGTCCTGTTCGCCCTTTGTTCTGGGCAGCACCCTCGCGGCTCAGCGCCAGGAAGCGCCCTCACGCCTCCTGTACCATCAATAAACCTGCTGCAGACTGCGAACCCCCTTAGTGCTGTCAGTCCTTTCCCACTCGGGCTGCGGCATATGGCGCCCACGCGCAGGGCTCTGTAGCAGGTTCCTCACATTGAGGAAACTCCAGAGTGCCCGGCTGGGATACTGGAGGCGCAGCGGCTGGAGGCGTCCTCCCCGGCAGTCACCCTCAGCTGGACGGCGAGCAACGGGTCGGCGACCGGCGGTCTCAAACGCACCTTGTTCTGCTGCGCGGAGCAGGTGAGCGGCTGAGGAAGTTCCTTCCCTCCTTCCCCGATTCTCATCCCCGCAACCTCTGTGTGTGCAACTTTAACACCATGGGAGCCCGTCTCTCGGCACCGCAGAAAGCTATTTACCACCACTTAAAGGCCATGCTCGCACAACTGCCGACAAGCCATCCCGTCGACAAAAGAGCGTTAAAGACCCTGGCTAAGTGGTTGCATTTAAAAGGCGAGCAAGTCCCGGAGGTGCTTAACGTCAAAGACTGGGACAAAATTGGTTTTTCCCTCTGGGTGGAAAAAGAGCGAGGAGATTCTACGGCTGGTGAAGCGCTAATTGCGTGGAGGCTTGTTCTGACGGCTCTACAGAGCCGGATGAAGATTAAGAATTCCAAGCCGCGTGATACATCACCGCGGCGCGCTCAAAATGGCGGGGGACACCTTGATTTGGGACCTTCTTGTTCCTGGGCGCAAGATGACGACGCGGCTGAGGGAGAAGGGAGGAGTCAACGGGTGGCGCGAAAAGCTAAGGGGCGGGGGGAACGCGCCGCGCGGGAAATGGAAAAAGCGCGCGGCCGTGACGTCGGGAATGGGAGGCACCCTCGTAGTCCCCTGGCCACGCCCTCCTCTAGTAGCTCCACCTCTTCCCTAACGTCATCGACGTCCTCTTGTAATGACGCACTATCCGGACGCGACGTTGTTTTCTCACGCGTGACTTGCTCCCGCAAAGATGGCGGCGCCCATGGTAAACACCGGGCCCACCACTCCGGTAACCTACAAACCCCTGATATCTGGAAGGCCTGCAAGGCCCAAGCTATGCAGGCAGGGGATACGGAATTTCTGCGGGCATTTCCCGTGTTTTATGACAATCCCAACACAGCTCCGGAATGGTTTCCTATTTCCTATCCAATTTTGCGGGACATTAAAAAAGCAGTCACAGACTATGGACTCGGAGCTCCTTTCACACTGGGACTTTTAGATACCTTGTTCCAGGTACATACATTAATACCCCACGATGTGCGTGTAGTAGCGAAAGGGCTCCTTACTACTATACAATACTCGGTTTTCGAAAGTGAGTGGAAGAATTTAATCGTTAAACATGTTAACGAAAAATTACCTAAGCGCAAGGCCCCTACAGATCACCTAATTAATGTTATGTTTGGGGAAGGCCCCTTTACCGACAAGCGACAGCAAATCGGAATTAGAAGGGAATATCTCCAAATCTCCCAGGATTTGGGTTTACAAGCAATTAAAAAAGTAGCGGATGCATATACCACCACTCCTTCATTTACCCTAATCCAACAGGGACAAGACGAACCATTCATTGACTTTATCTCCCGCCTCAAAGAGGCAATCGTTAAACAGGTTTCCCAAAAGGAGTCTCAAGACATTTTATTTCAAAAACTTGCTATCGAGAATGCTAATCAGGAGTGCCGGAAAGCTTTGATATTGCTTAAAAACCCCACGATCATAGATATGATCGAAGCCTGCAGAAACATTAATTCAAACACTCACAAAGCTAACCTCCTAGCTGCCGCTCTTTCTGGTCCAAATCGTTGTTTCCATTGTAAGCAGAAGGGCCACGTGATGAAACAGTGCCCTGAACTCCAGAACAAATCTACCCCTGCTTTACCCAAAACCCCATGCCTGCGCTGCGGCAAGGGACGCCATTGGACAAAAGACTGTAAATCTGTTACTGATGTCTATGGCAATCCCTTGCCACCTAAAACACCCAATTTGCAGCGCAAGGTCTCCTTTAAATCACAGGACAATTTACATCAGTCGGGAAACTTCCAGCAGAGCGCCAGGGGGGGCGCTCCGACACCAAATTCCCCAATGAATCAGAAACGGTTCTCAATGGCTTAGATGAACAATCATCTTCCCCTCCCTCTGATATGTTACCCTGGATTCAGTTATTCCCCTCCTCTCCTTCCACTATTTTGTTAAACGAAGCACAATTAATTGATGTTGTTCCTTCCTCTATGTTACCTTACAATGATGTTTATTTAGTTATCTCTACCCAATCCGGGATAGCCAAAGGTATCTTTATTGTTCCTGTGTTATGTATGATTTTAAAAACGGATGTTTTCTCTATTTCAGTTAATGTTTCTTCTCCCCCTGTTTATGTAACCAGTGATGAACCGATTGCTCAGCTAATTTCCTTTACTGCCTTATCAGAAGCAATGCCTCAGGTGTATTGGACCCAGTCAATTACGTCCCGACCACTTTTAACGTGTTGTTTATCTTCTTCAGATATCACAAGTCCATCACGCGTGGAAGTGACAGGCCTTATGGATACAGGTGCTGACGTTACTATAATAGCTAAAAAAGACTGGCCTTCCACCTGGCCTCTAAACCCCACACTAATTAACATCAGCGGGGTGGGGGGCTCACAATTTCCATTACAGAGTAATATGGTTGTACGCATCACAGGACCAGAACAACAATCAGCTTCAGTATGTCCTTTTATTCTCGACATCCCCCTCACGTTGTGGGGAAGGGATGTCATGGTACAATGGGGAATAAAACTCACATCGGTTTTTTAACAGGGGTCACTGGGGAGCTGCAGCTTCCCCCGCTGGTCTGGACCACCTCAGATCCAGTCTGGGTAGACCAGTGGCCCTTGACCGCCGAGAAGCTGCAGGCATTGAATAATCTCGTCGATGAACAACTAGCTTTGGGTCACATTGAAACCTCTACTAGCCCCTGGAACACTCCTGTTTTTGTTATTAGAAAGTCCTCGGGATCTTGGAGGCTTCTCCAAGATCTCCGCAGGGTTAATGATGTCTTAGAACCCATGGGTGCCCTCCAGCAAGGGATGCCTTCACCATCTATGCTCCCTGCTGGGTGGCCCATGGTCGTGGTAGACATAAAGGACTGTTTCTTTCACATTTTCCTCAACCCAGTTGACTGCCCTAAATTTGCATTTTCTGTTCCTTCCCTCAATCTATCCCAACCCCATAGGAGGTTTCAATGGAGGGTTCTTCCACAAGGGATGAAAAACTCTCCTACTTTATGCCAATTATTTGTGTCACAAGTTCTTTTACCAATTCGATCGCAGTTCCCAAAGGTTATTTTACTCCATTACATGGACGACATTCTCATTTGCGCTCCTAACAAGCCTCTTTTAAGTGAGGTAACTGATTCTCTAATATCAACCCTAAATTCTAATGGATTGGCCATCTCTAAACAAAAAATTCAGTTTTCAGCACCATGGAAGTTTTTAGGTTTACATATCACCGATTCCACCTTTTTTCCACAACCAATTCAAATTCGGTCTGAAATTAAATCCTTAAATGATCTCCAAAAACTTTTAGGAGCAATCAATTGGCTTCGACCTTTAATTGGCATAAGTACGGAGGACCTGAGTCCCTTGTTTAACATCTTAAAGGGAGACCCAGACCTCAGCTCCCCCAGATCCTTAACCCTTGATGCGCAATCTGCACTCTCTATCGTCCAACAAAAAATTTCATCGTGCCAAGCACACCGGATGCTCCCTCACATCCCTGTATCTTTCGTTATCGCCCTAGGAGAGAAACAGCCCTTGGCTGTCCTGGGACAGTTTCATGCTAACAACACGCACTTTTGCCTGTGGGAATGGTTTTTCCTCCCTCACCAGTTCTCCAAAACAGTAACCAGTTTCCCTGAACTTATCTCTAAACTTTTCCTTAAAGGTCGCTCCAGGTGTATCGAATTGATGGGCCATGATCCCGATTTTCTTTTTCTCCCAGTTACAGCAGAACAGTACCATCAGCTCCTTTTATACTCTGTGGACTTCCAATTTGCCAGCGCCAATTTCACTGGACAAATAAAATTCCATCTCCCTGCCTGTCCTTTACTACAACGGCTACTACCTATTCCTTTAACTCTCCAGGTTATGCACTCTCCTGTCCCCTTACCAAGGGCCAGAACCGTCTTCACGGATGGCTCAGGACGCACTGGCAATGCAGTAGTCGTCTGGCTTGAAAATCAACTGTGGCAACAGGATATCCACCATGCTGAAGGCTCCCCACAATTAGTGGAACTCTCTGCTGTAACCAGGGCTTTCTTTCTTTTTCAAGATGAACCTCTAAATATAGTTTCAGATTCTTCTTACGTTGTAGGATTGGTTTCAAGAATAGAAAATTCCTATCTCAAACACGTTTCTCACCCTTTGTTATTTAGGTTGTTAACTCGCTTGTTTTTCTTTATTAAACACAGAAACCATCCTTTCTTTATTACACACGTCAGATCGCACACTGCACTTCCTGGACCTGTGGCTGAAGGCAATCAGCGTGCCGATTCCTTAGCAGGTAACGTTACCGTTCCAAATTTATTTCAACAAGCACGCATGACTCACGACTTCTTTCATCAAAATGCTAAAGCATTACATAAACAATTTGGCATCCCATTGTCCCAAGCTAAAGACATCATAAAATCCTGTCCCGATTGTCAAGCAGTGGCACCACTTCGACCTGAAGGGACAAACCCCAGGGGTCTTTCTCCCCTCGAAATTTGGCAGTCTGATGTTACACATATTAATGAATTCGGAAAATTAAAATTCGTTCATGTTTCCATTGACACGTTTTCTAAATTCATTGTTGCCACTGCACACTCTGGTGAAAAATGTCGTGATGTCCGAAAACACTTTCTTGCTGCCTTCGCGCGTATGGGGGTTCCGAAACAGATTAAAACCGACAACGGTCCCTCGTACGTTGCAAAAGCCACAGAAAGCTTTTTTGCTGCCTGGGGGGTTTCCCACATCACCGGGATCCCCCATAATCCCACAGGTCAGGGAATCGTAGAACGTGCGCATCAGACGCTTAAAAATTTACTTTTAAAACAAAAAAGGGGGAGTTCCGACCTTTCTCCCCAAGAACGCTTGGATAAAGCGCTTTATGTTTTAAATTTTTTAAATCGCTTAGAGGACAATACCTTTCCCACTTGCAAAACTGCTGTAGAGAGGCACTTTAATATCTCCGAAACTGTCCCTGTGAAGGCTAAGGTACTGTACAAAGATAACCTCACTGACAAGTGGTTGGGTCCTTTCCCCCTAATCACTTGGGGGAAAGGGCACGCCTGTATTTTAACAGATATAGGTCCGAGATGGGTCCCGGCAAAAAGAATAAAAATCTTCAAACATCCTGCGGATCTACAAACACCTATTCCTCCGGCATCATCTGTAGATCAAACATCATAACCTGCCTTTTCATCCTGCTAATGCTGCCACCAATAATCAGCGCTCCTCCTACTACCTCTCCATCTGCAAACATTCCGGCGTGGGCTCTGGCGCAGGGAAGTACCATTAACAACAACATCTGGTATAAACTTGCAAAACAGGCCAACACAGACACAATCTGTCTCTCCACCAAGAATGTTGCCAATCCCTTTTCCACATGTCTTGTTGGAATCCCTCTTAATGGTAGCATCCAACGTGTTTACAACACCTTTTCGGTTATGACAGTTCCCCCTGTTGAGTTTGAGTTATTAGGTTCAGTTATCACAAATTTCTGCATTCAGTTTCAAAAGCAGCCAGAAAGCCATAGAGAAACTACCGATGTCAGTCCTAAGAAAAACATCTACCGCAATGCCACCCTATGGTGTAATGGGACAACTCTAATCAATGCGGTGACTACGGGCACTATGGACAAACCCCTAAAATTGGCCTCTGGTGATTTTCTCATATGTGGCGAGAGAGCCTGGTCCGGTATTCCGGCCAACGCAGTTGGAGGCCCTTGCACATTTGGGAAAATCACTCTATTCCATCCATTTAAATTTTCAATCCCAGGTGAAATTCCACATGCCCCTGGGAAATCTACATACAAAAAACCAGATCTTCCATTTCTAAATTCTTACCAGCAATTGGACTCTAAAAATCAACCCATTCTACAATTAACCCCAAAACAACAGCCAGCCACCCCAAAACCATTTCGGCCTAACGAATACCTACCACCAACTGATTCTAGGTGCGATCCACACGTGTATCTATGGTCAGATGCCAAGGACTTTTGGGGGTCCTTTTTCTTAGCAGGCATTGCCACAGATCATGCGTTAACTACACTTAGTCACCTCACATGCTGGCTGTCTAAGGAAGCGAATGTTACGTCTAATGCCCTCACTGCACTTTTAGAGGACTCACAAACCTTAAAAGGCATCTCCTTACACAATAGGGCTGCCATTGATTTTTTGTTATTATTACACAATCATGGCTGCAAAGAATTCTCAGGTTTGTGTTGCCTTAATTTCTCTGATCATTCTACCTCAATCCGGTCTAATATTCAACAATTACACGAATTAGTTAATGATATAAAACAGGACTCAAAGTGGAGTTCCAAAGATTTGTTTGAAGGACTCAATTGGGGGTCCCTCCCCAATTGGACCAAACAATTAATTTTGATTGCGGTTTCAGTTTTACTCTCTGTTATTGTTATTACTTGTGTTCTGTCTTGTGTTTTCACCTGTTTCAAAAGGTATTGCCTCCCTACTACTAACTCTGCTGTGATATCCGTTGACTTACCTGTCCTCGACATAGCCTCGCATCAAACAAACAAAAAAGGGGGAGATGTGGAAGGCACCAAACAGAAACAGAGACTATACCACAAGTGGAGACAGATCTACAAAGAACATAATGAAGATGAAGTTTAAAACTATGGACTTACACACTGGAATGGACATCTGTGAACAGACCTTTGAACCTGCTTGACATGGACAATGTTGTTTCACCCCCATTAGTAATGTTAATGCATGTTAAAACCATTGTACCCCAGTTGTAAATTCATATTTTATTCCCTTATAAGTTTTCCCTCATGAACTCTCCTCCCTGATTGGCTGTTGAATCCCCAGTTATGATTGGTGAGATTTTACCGCAGTAAGGCGGTCTCACCACACCCCCCAGATCATCCTATAGGTTAAAAGTTAATGTATTCCCTCTGTTACTCCCTTATTGGTTCTCCCCTTATGTCAATCACATACTCCTCCCAGTTTCTAGACCCTTCCTTCCTTAACCCTATATAAGTCCTGTTCGCCCTTTGTTCTGGGCAGCACCCTCGCGGCTCAGCGCCAGGAAGCACCCTCACGCCTCCTGTACCATCAATAAACCTGCTGCAGACTGCGAACCCCCTTAGTGCTGTCAGTCCTTTCCCACTCGGGCTGCGGCACTATATTACTCTCAGTTTACATCAAAGTAAGTGTGGAATGCATATAATAGCTGTCAATGACTGTTTACATTTTAGCTAGTGATTAGAAAAATTACATAAAGTGTTCAGTTTATCACACAACAGAGTGGTTAAAGAATTCCTTCAACAATTCCTTCAACTCAGAGTTGGATTATAGTACAGGGCAGTGATGTCTGAGCTATATTCTATAGGTTCCTTGTTCACCTCCTACGTCAGAGAGTTCTAGCCTAGTGATACTGAAAACACTACGATTTATTCTTAGAGATATATTATGCAAATTCAATGAGAATCATATGTAAACTTGCCCTAAGTTTGGCCTAAGGGGCTTACATTTAGTAGGCCAATGAGGCCACTTTAGCAAGCTAAAAAGAAATGAGAATGAATGACCTTTTTTCTTCCTCCCCCAGGAATTCAGGTTCAAATTGGAAGGTTTTATCAGTGGACTTGCCTTTGTTGTTTTTATGCGTTTATTTTGAACAGAACAGAACAGAACAGTTTCTTTTGTATTTCTTTGTCTATTCCAAAGGAAAAAAAAAAAAGAAAATCCCTTGCCTCCTTTCATTCTAACGCCTCCTTATTGTGTATTTCAAGAGAAATATATAGTAGAATGGCATTTTGATAGCCTTTCTATGCACAGCTAATAATAAAATAGCAGAGAATGGAAGGCCGCTGTCTATATGGAACACAAATAGTAGACTAGAGAGGGAAACAGATGGAAGAGTAAAATAATGCTTGGATTACTGTCAGCAAAAGTGTTGTAGTTGGCTCCTTTCCTGTCCTGAAGGAAGTCCTAATGCTGGGATAGACTCCTGCTGTCCAGCAGATGACATCAGTGCGATATGTTCCTGTGATGAACTGTGACTCCTGACTGTCACACTGAGTCTCTCACGGGACAGCAACACTTTACATGGACACTGAGGAACTTTGGACTTGAAAAGCTCCTTCAGTCAAATTCTGTTCTAACTTTTCTTAACTGAAAAGTTAGTAGCAATTACCCTAACAATTACTTCAAGACTACTATACAGGAATCATTGCTCTTATTCCTCTTCATGAGAATAGTAACTTACTTTCTGTTTCAAGAGTTTTCACTAATTATAAGCCAGAGACTGGCTTTTCTCAGAATATCACTGTAGGAGAGGCTGGACGGACAACATCAGCCACCTGGATGATAAACAAAGAAGAAAATATTGAAACAAGGATGTTGTGGTCCTGAGTTAGCCAGAGCTAAGTTTAGTGTATGTGTGTGTGTCTGTCTGTGAAAAGAATCACCAGGTCAAGCTGGAAGCATGATTGTTCTCTGTGGCTGGAAGCAGTCATATGGGTGTGTGTGGTATGTGGGTAGATAAAGAAATATCTTCCTGGCTGGATGGCTTGGATCAAGGGTCAGGAGAAAGTCTGTATATAGGAATGGAGTAATAAGGTTACAAGAGAATTCTTCCTGGACAAAAGTCTGTCCCACTGCAAATGGTGCAGAGTGAGGACATTTTTCTGCATATCACAGAATCTCAGGATATGCTGAGTTTGAAGGGACTCACAAGAATCATCAAGTTCAGCTCTTAACTCTGCACAGGACTATCCCCAGAGTCACACCATGTGCCTGAGAGTATTGTCCAAATGCTTCTTGAGCTCTGTCAGGCTTGGTGCTGTGACCACTTTCCTGGGGACACTGTTCCAGTACCCAGCCACCCTCTGGGTGAAGAACTTTTATTTAATATCCAACCTAAACCTCCCCTGATTGGATGTCATGCCATTTCCTCAGGTCCTATCACTGGTTACCACAGAGAAGAGATCAGTGTCTGCCCCTCCTGTTCCCCTCACAAGGAAGTTGTAGACTGCGATGAAGTCTCCCTTCAGTCTTCTTTCCCTCTGTCTCTGAGATGACCCTGACAAATGGCATTTAACCCTTTCTGAACTTCTATTAAGTGAACAATTAAGAGAAAGTAGTAAGAGACTCTTTCATTCAAAAAGTTTCAGATAGTATATATTTATTATAATATGGTCCATTGAATCTCAACATTAACAACTAATCACATGTTGCAAGGAGAATTACCAGACTATAAAGATAACCTAAAATTCTGCGTTTAAGTGAATGAGTTGGGGAAGTGAAACCCCCTACACATGCATTTTAAATTAGTCACTGTAGCTGAGAACAAATTAAAGAATTCTGTGCCTAATAGTGTGTTTCCACGACACAAATTGACCTTTATATAACCTCCATTTTTAAAATTCCAGTTCCTTAAATGAATGAAGTTTTCCTTATGTTTTCTTGATGCTTCCTCATTGATATACCTCTTATTTGCAATGCTATGCCCTAAACTGAAGTAGTCTATCTGAGGACTTAAAATATGCTGAAGAGAGAAATATTACTTCATGTGTTTGGCAGCATGAACTCCTGGTATTTCCCAGGGACACAAAATGTATATTATGTAAAACTATGTATTTTATTGTATTTACATTTTCCACATCAAGTCACTGACTGTGATAGCCTGTTATCCGTCTCTTGTTCCTGATTGTACTGATGATTCTTGTCCAAGATCTCTTACTTTTATTGAGTGGTATCCTTTTTCCAGCTCATACTTCTTCTTGTCAAAATAATTTTGAACTCATTTCTATTCTCCAGTATACTTACAGCTCTTTCTATCCTCTGCAAATTCAATAAGAATATACTCTATTCCATCAAGCAGATTACTAACAGAAATTTTAACAGCACCAGACCTTGGCTAGATCCCTGCAGAATTGTAGTCAATACATTTTTCCATTTTGTCATAAACTATTACTAGCTACTCTGAGAATGGTTTTTCAGCCAGCAACTATATTTTAATGTACACTGTGCTTATTTCATTCCACAAAAATCGTATTTGAAGCTTGCCTTAAGTGCAGCTGCATGGAATCTGCCACTTTTCTTGCCTTCATGACATCTGTTACCTGTCAGAGAAAGATATTTAACTGGTTTGAAACAATTTGTTCCTGACAAAACCATATAGCCTGATTCCTTGGGTGCATGTGGGTAGCTCCTGTTAATCTGGTCAGCCTTAAATTTTGCCCTGAGGACAAGATGCTAAAGAAATACTCATCCAGGCTGGAAACAGAGTTCATCAAGACAAAATCTTTCAAATTGCTTTTTTCCCCCTTACTAAATGTCCCATTGAACTTTTACATCTATCTCAAGTAGTGCGAATGGAACTAATTTCCATGCAAATGGAATTAATTCAAACACATCCTTCTTATCCTAGTCTTTTTGGAAAACACAAAACTTCTTCCTTAGTAAATTGGCAAAACAAAGAAATACAAAATCTAAGTGTCCTGTGATGAATTAAGAACTTTGGAGTCATGTAATGTATTTACATTAACACAGGCCAAATGGAAAGATAATATACAGGATGTGCATTTTCATGCAGCATTAAATTTGGAGGTGTCAGTCCAGATGAGCTGCTTTTGTAGATATGATTCACAGCCACTGTGACCACATTGTGTACTTTCACCTTAGTTGGTTCCCATGTTCTGCTAATGTGTGTATTATTGTAATTTAAAAAAAAAAAAACAAACCACAACTGAGATTTTTGAGTTGAGATCACTGCTATTGCAAGTCTTCATAGCTATCTGAAAAATAATGGAGCATTTGGAACTGCTGATGTTAATTTGAATGAGGTTACACTATGCTACAGCTTCTTTTCACTTCAGAAAAGAGGGCCAAGTAAAACAGATTATGCATTCTGAATGAAGAGGATATGATCTGACACAGATGAGATGTATACAGTGTTTGCAGACTAGAAAGATAAGTAAGAAATTAAAGTGACTTTATCTATTATACTTCAGGAAAACAAGCATCAGCTTCTAAGCACATTAAAGAGGTTTGTTTCAGAATGTTTTTTAAAGACAACCGATCGGAGAGAGGACACAAGAAGAACAGCTCTGTAAAAACAGCTAGCAGGCAAACCAGTTTTTTTACCAAAAAATGTCGTGGTTTTGCCCTGGGTCAATTTACTTTTATACCCCCCACACAATTACTACTAGTTGAGAGAAGGTTTATGCAGACAAAAAGAGACTGAATTAAAAAAAAAAAAGGTATGAGTATTTATTATTAACAAACTAAAACTAAAGAATTATATTTATAACAATTCTACTTGAGTAAAAGGTATTATGTATTTACAGAAGATATTTCTCCCCCCACCTCCCTTTATATCAGTCCAAGGAGGAGAAGCAGTTCTTTTCTGTTCTCGGAATTCCAGCTCTCTCTCTCTTTCTGTGTTGGCCTCCAGGGCTGGGCCTACCCCCCTCCTGGGTTAAAACCGAAGGCTGAGGGTTACCCAGGTCCTGAAGGGTCTCCTTCCATAGACTTGCAAGGGGACACTTGCTTACTATGGATCTTCTTCCACAGGGTTACAGGGGATAATGGTTTAAGAGTTCACCCCTGTTTCCCTATGGAGGTCCCTCCCCATGGGAGAACAGTCCTTGATTGACTTCTCGGCATGGGTCCAGTCTGGATCCCTTACTCGGATCCCAATATCCCACCTGAGCCATTTTCTGCTCCAGCGTAGGTTCTCTCTAGCACCAGCAGCACGGATCCCACACATGGATCCCAACATCCCTACCTGAACCGTTTTGTGTTCCAGCGTAGGTTCTAATACCCGTCAGGGTCATAAATCTTCAACAGCAACAGCATGGATCTCTCGCTGAGATCCCAAGCTTATCTGAGCCGTCTCGCTCCAGCATAAGCATCGATCCCTTCGAGGGTCACAAAGTCTTTAACAGGACTCTGCCTCATCTGAGCCGCTTTTACTCCAGCATAAGGCTTTCTCTCTGTTAAAGTCACAAATCTCTGGTGCATCCACAAGCTCCTCTGTGAGCCGCACGGGGGGTCTCTTCACCCCAACAAACTTCTACAGGTGGCAGGGTTTTATTTTTTCAGTCTTTACCCTGCTGAAGGGAGGGAGAGCGAAAGGGAGAAAACAGCAGCTCTCCCCTCTTCGAACTTTTCTTCTCTCTCCTGTTGCAGCTTCAGCTGCCAGCGTTGACCTTGGAAATTCTGTTATCTCATGGCTGGAATTCTTCTGCAGTGGTTTCTCATTTAAGCAGTTCATCTTTTAAACTTTTTTTTTTTCTTCACTCTCTCACAAGAGAGAAGGGAGGTTTCAGTGCTGCACCTGCCTCCCGGCCCAAGCCGGGGAGGAGGGGGCCTTGGCCCTCCTCGGGCCCGCTACCCTTCTACATGGCTGCTGCTCCTAATTTCAACTGCGCCACCACCTTCTCTTCCGTTTTCTTAAAGATGTAATTAGCAAAGGCGTCATTGAACTTTTTGATTGGTTTTTTGTCCGGAAATCACCTGGACAAAACCATCCTCAGCCCCAGGGATGGGTTGGTGGGCAAAACCACGACAGTTTCAGAATGTTTTTTAAAGACTTAAGAGCTCATTTCTTTCAATAGATTTTTGCAAAACATAGGTCTATTAAGAAAGACAGAAATCACTAAATAAAGCAAGAGAGTTATCACAAACACACTAAATTATCAAACTATGTTCAGGTGAGATTCTTTACAGTTTGACAATCAACATGTGTAAATCAATGTGTACTTAAAAATACAGCATGAAAGCTAACAAAAGCTTATTTCAATTTACCATAACACAAGTTCTCTACAGCATGAGACTGACCGACAGAAATAGTCTTGCTTCCTTGAACTGAGGGTTTTATTTTGTTTGGGTTTTTAAAAATAAAATTGTACTAACCTTATGCTAACAATCTCATCTTTATATATTTCAAAGGCCAAATTAATTTGGTGGGAAGAAAAGGGAAACAATTGAATGAAAGAATCAGAATATACAAGGATGGTGCAAGATCAAGACTAATTAACTTGGTTTTAGGACAATTTAGTTAATATGGAGAAATAATCCCAAATATTATTCTCTGCCAATATATTGTCAATTTTTTTTGTGTTTCCCTCTGTCTGCAAGTTAACTGTTTAAAAGGAACTATGAAAAAGGGATCTATCTTGTTGTATGGTTCTAATACACTGCATAGTCCATTCATCTGAGGATTTTGTATCACTATCACCAAGAATTAATCTCAGTTAAATGAGATCTGCCAAGTAATACACAAAACCCGTATCATAATAAAAACCCAAAAAACCAAAAAACAACAAACCCCACAAAAAAACCACAAACAAACAAACAAAAAGACCCCACCAAAACCCAACAAATCCAAATGCTTCTACCGCAATAATTATGAGTCTTCACCATGAAATTAATTCTTCAGTTGCACAGTCTTTCTTGCTATTTTGACCCTAAAATCACTTAAGAAGACAGAGACTCCATGGGTATTCTCCAAACACGATTTAGTAACCCTTGGTGAGGAAACAGTTATATGAAGCAAGGGAGCAAATGGGAAGAAGGAAACTGGAGGAATGGGGAAAATGTGATATCTGAAGTGAAGGCATACTATTTGTGACAATGTCGACTTTAAAAAATGTTAGGTCTTTAAGTAGGACCTTCAGTAAACTACCCTGTGAAAAATCCATGGAATAAGCACTGAGAGGATAGGGATAGGTAAAGGGAAGGCATATTACTGTAGTAATCAAGGAATCAAACTGATTATGGTATAGAGGATTACCTCTGTGTCTGTCAGGGAGCAGTCTTCTTGTCTCTACACAAATCAGAGAAGTCAGAACTGAGCATCTAAGAAATAAAATGAACTGGCTGTGGGTCACTGACTGTACATTTTTCTGTTCTCTGAATGTCTGCAAACATTCCTGTGGATCCCTAATGCCTCAGGGAGCAAGTGACTCTGTGCTGCACTGGAGTTGTCTCAGTTGCTCAAACCTAGTTGTGACAAGAGACATCTCCCTGATGCCATTCCCTAGTACGTGTTTACTGATAAATATCCCCTCTAGCACTCAAATACCCCTAGCAGAAGAGGACACAAGGGGTATTAAGCAGATCTGGGACATTATATCAGCAGTCTGAGAAAGAAAAAGGAGATGATTCCAGTAGAAAATCGTGGTGACTTTTTCAGCATTTGAAAATGACCTTTTGATGATGATTTTCCTAGAATTAGATTATTTAGAGGGCTCATCTCAGCAAATGCCAAGTAAACATTCTAAAAAGGCATATTCAGAACAAAATGATGTTATATTTAGACTGAACTTTATATAAGCAGTTTAGCCATTAATGAAACAAGGGAAAAGAGGCCTAAGAACATAACTAATTCCATGTACAATGTATTTAAAATTAATAAATTCAGCTCATTTAAAAGACTTATTTCAAAGTCATAAATTACATCATAAGCACTTTAGTAAGATGGAGAGATATTTTAATTCTGTACTTGGGGTGTATAAGAGCCTTCTCTAACCTTTTGAAGAAAGTCTGTCACACCAAAGGACAATGACTCAGCACACTTGTCTCCATCTGCATGACAAACTCTCCACCTCCAGGCATTCTTTTACCATAAAAAAAGGAGGAAAAAAAATCATACTTGACTCAGAAAGTAAATTTTTGTCCAGAAAACAAGGAATGTATAAAATATGGGAAATGGATGATCATTAGCAATTGATCCACTAGCCAAATACCTTATTCATTCAAAATCCAGAAATCCAACTGGTCATGTAAGGCTTCCACTGTTACTGTCTAGGGTAAGAGCCCTGAGATAACTGCAGAATGTGGATTTTTCATCTTGATATAAAAATTATTGTGATTTTCATTAAAACAGTCTGGGAACTTTCAGACTTTATGGGCTCCTTTTCCTCATTTTTAAAATTACTTTCTTATTTTACACTCTCCTTGCTTTCTGTGCTTGCTTTCTGTGTTGGTAATGTAAATCTTTATTTTACCTTCCACATTTACCAAACAAGTGAATGCTTAGATGAAAATTTAAATGAATTTTTCAAACCAGTAACCACTGCAGAGTAGCTGAAAGAGTGTTTTTGTTTTATAGTAAAGAGGCTAAGGGATCTATCTCAAACCAAATGAAAAAAAATTCAAGTGGAAAAATGACACTCCATAGAATGACAAAATGATAGCTTTTCAGATGAGCTGTTATCACACAAGATATCTTGGGGTTTTTGTGGATAAAATTATCAGTCCGCAGACTGCAAAAACATGAGCTAAATGCTTACAACCATCACAGAGTCAAGATGAATGTTAGAAAGCGCACTGACAATTAAATAGGAAGCCTCTCTGTAAGGACTGTTTAAACCCATGTTGTCCCTGTGTCTTGAATTGTATTTGCAACTTCCAGTTCCACAGAATCACACAGAATTACAGCATCAAACAGGCTGGAAAAGATCTCTGAGATCAACCGAGTCCAAACTGTGACCCAATAACCCCTTGTCAACTAGAACACGGCACTCAGTGCACGCCCAGTGTCTTCTTAAATGCCTCCAGGGACGATGAATCCACCACCTCCCTGGGCAGTCCATTCCAATGTCTGATCACTCTCTCTGTAAAGAATTTGTTCCTAATTTCTAACCTCCCCAGGCACAGTTTAAGATCACACCCTCTTGTCCTATTGCTGGTTCCCTGAGAGAAGCGACCAACCCCAACTGGCTACAACCTCCTTTCAGGTAGTTGTAGAGAGTGATGAGGTCACCCCTGAGCCTCCTCTTCTCCAGACTAAACAACCCCAACTCCCTCAGCCTCTCCTCATAGGACTTGTGCTCAAGTCCCTTCACTAGCCTGGTTGCTCTTCTCTGGACCTGCTCCAGCACCTCAATATCCTTCCTGAACTGAGGGGTCCAGAACTGGACACAGCACTCCAGGTGCGGCCCAACTAGTGCCGAGTACAGGGGAAGGATCACTTCCCTGCTCCTGCTGGCCACACTGTTCCTGATACAGACCAGGATGCCATGGACCTTCTTGGCCACCTGTACACACTTCTGGTTCATGTTCATTTTCCTGTCAATAAGACAGATGAAGAAGAATTGGAGGAGGTGGAGGTGATCATGGGAACGGAATAGCTTCCTTACAAAATATTTGAGTATACAACCTGTAAAAACAGTAACTGAGGGCAGTTATGGTTCACGGGTATAAACCATGGATTATGTGGAAAAGTTCATCAGTGAAAGTCTGTTCACTGTTTCTTACAGTATAAAATACGAAAACATAAATAAAGTGGTCAAGTTCTATAAGAAGTGCTGTCACAAGCAATACTCAATACTGGTACTTGCACAATACCAAAATGATTTACTGTGAAATTTAATGCTGCAGAACTTTCTTAAATTCATAAAAATAGTGTCAGTCAATCTCTGATCTTGGAACTAACTGAACCATGTATTACTTCAAGCATGAAGCCAGAGCAGGAGAAGGTAGAGGGAAAGGAATGCATTTCATAAATTTTACTGATTTTTTTTCAATTTTTGACTGCTGTCAGAAGTAAGTATTTGCTTGGCTCAAAATGCTTCTTATTCATTTTGGTAAGTTCCTTTCTTTTTCTTTCTACCTCTTTTTTTTTTTTTTTCCTCTTCATTTTTTTTTCCTCCATCAGTGAGTCAGCTTCTGAATTTGCAGAAGGTAAGCAGAGTTAGTTTTGTTATGAAGTAGTTTTTCTAGATTAAAAAACATTTTACACCTATTAAGAAAGTAGATGATATTTTACTCCTAAAACTTCATTGTTTCTTAAAATAGAATTACAGTAGCACTAGATGAAATAAAACACTACATGTGAAATACTTTAGTAGAGAACTTGATGAATTGAATAATGAAATCTTACCTGGAAGATGAATTTAAATTACTTTTGATACACAGAAACACTGTTATATTGATTAAAAGCTGCATAGAAGATCTTAAACAAAGTGCAATGTTGAAGATTAAAGCATCGAGTTAGGAAGCAATGCCTCACATTAGATTAAGTCTTTCTTAGTGTCTTTGCTAATGATATGAAAAAAAGGGATAAACAGCTTGTTAATGACATTCAGGTTCTGGAAGAGAATTAGGATCACAGTAAGGAAGCACAGAGGAAGAGAGCAGAAATACAGTCAGAAAATAATAAGGTTACATATCTTAGAAGCAGGCAACTTGGAATATCTGTGAAGATCATAGAAGATAAGTTGTAAAGCACTTGTAGAGAGGTCAATACTAACCCCCCAAAACTGTCTAAAATAGTCCATAGACAGACTAGGGCACTGAATTTTGTTCAATAGTCTAAAATTTTGGAGAAGAAGGTTGTATTTTACTCTGGTCAATTATTCCAGTACCGTGAAAAAGCACCCATGTTAATTTGAGTGACAATGAAGAGCATGAAGAATGCTAAATACAGTTGTAAACAAGTTTTTCCACACTTGCAATTCCTTTGCTTATGACAAATCAGGCATACTGGTGAGATTTTCTTGTGCACCACTGATAAGAGGTCATACTTTTCTCCATGGAATAGGTGTTTCTTGTTAACCTTAATTTCAAAGGAGAAACAGGTGCTTTGAAACTCATGCAATACATACTCACTTTGTTATATTTCTGCAAGGGGCAACCTGACAATCAGCAGCAATAATAGAAATGGCCAACACTAGACAGCTGTCTGAGAAAGTCCCATTGAAACAAAGGTTTCTGACTACTCATAGAGACTTGTGTCATGCATGAGACTTGGTAAGATTTGCCTTTTTTGAGGTAAGCATGAATCAAAAAAGTGCTATTCTGCTGTACATGGACTATTATAACAGAAACTGTATGTTATGTACACATAATGAACTCTGCAGGCAAGAGAATGATTAAGATGAACACTGAAAGAGAGAACCATCTCTTATCAGTGCAAAGACGGTATAGACTTGACGGATCGGTGATCCTGGATAGTGTGTACTCCAGTGAGACTTTCTTCAGCATACGGAACCTTGCTGCCATAAAAAAGAGAATTTTTACTTCAGAGGACCATGTAGCATAGCAGGCAAGGAATCCCACTTTAACAGGATAGTGGATTGCATTATCATGCAAATGGTTGTAGTATCATGCCATATTTCAGATACCTCATCTTCAGTTTTGCTTCCTGTTCCATTTTTCTCCACTGTGGTCTTTTTTGGTTTTGGTCTGTTCCTTTGCTTTTCCTCATTCTTCCACTTTTGATTCTGCTGTATATATTTGTTCATTTGCCACCTTTCTTTCATACTTATCAAAGTAGGTAAGGAGGAGGAAAATATATTTAAAAAAAAAAAAAAAAAAAAGAAGGGGGAGAAAACACCTCTGGTATCTGTCAACCAGTGACTTGTCCTTTTAAACTGATAAATTTAGGAAACCCAGCCAGGAAACTACAGCATTTGTCATTTTTCTTTAGCTTCTTTTCTTCCAGAAGATAACTTCTGAATCCCTTCTTCTGAGAATGCCATACAGTTACAGATGCTTTCCCTTCATGATATCATCCTAAACCTTAAACACTTTTTCATCTCTTTGGAACAGTCTGTGTAACATTCCCTGAGAAATCCAATGATTCAAGTGACATAACTAAAACAGGATTTATTAATAGATTTAATCAAATTCAAATAAGAAACAATTTGCATAATATAGCATGTACAGTACTTAGAGAAATTTAAACCAGAAAAAATCAGGCATGTTACATCATCAGATGATTTTGGACTCCTTTTCATCTCTTCTACACTTTGTCTAGCTAGTCAGTCAGAGGAATAAACTTCTTGCTTTCAAAGAGCTAGAATATTTTCCTCTCCTCTGACTCAAATGTTGTAAAACCTTTGGGTTAGCAAGCTAATTTTTAAACACCAACAACCTGTTCTGTTCAATCAAGGCCTAATTATTACCCAGTTATACTTTCATTGCTTGTTCTTACCCTGCTAGTCAGTGCTAAAAAAATAAAAATAATTAATTGTCCATTTTCTCGTTTTACCTTCATATTTTACCTCTGCAAGCAGGAATCCCTTTCTCCAACAGCATCTGCCCTTGGTGCTGGCCTTAATGACCATGATTTTGCATGCTAAATATCTTGGCAGGAGGTTACCACGTTTTGCATGTTAATTTTCTTGGATTTTAAGGATGCAGAGTTTATGTAATTATTATAATTTATTCTTGGCTTTAATTCTTGTCTGTCACATATGACTCATGAATGGATTAACTCTTCTCTCACACTTTTTTCCTTTTCTGTCAGAGAGAGACACGGAGAAAGAAAGACTTTAGAAGACATGAGCTGGGAACCGGAGAATATTTGATGAATTCTGACCTCCTGGAAGAAGTAAAGTTCCATGAAACAACTTACCAGCTTTTATTCTATGCTGTTACTGAATTAGACTACCAAATAAATTTTATAATAATAAGGTTTTGTGCTGATTTGGTAATGCTGATGACATTCTCTCATGCAAGGACATTTTCCTTTAAAATTCTTAAGCCAAACAGAGAACTTCATTGACATATAAGTGTATTCAATATTTTATTTCCAGTACAAAAACTAATGTGAGAATGCAGCAATTTTCAGTGTTCTTGCTGATCAAATAATGTGAGCATTTGTTTTCTGTAATTTTTCCCAAATAATATTAATAATCACAGGATATGCTGAGTTGGAAGGGATGCACAAGGATCACTGATTGCAAAAGTAACATATCTTATACATTAGAAACTTTGGTATGGAAAGGTGCAAGGCAAATGTCCACAGTTAATGAAAAATGAGGTTTTATACCTATCTGTGATTGTTGTGGTGTTAACAATGTAGAATATTAGAAGAAATACAGTTACGATATCTTCAATAACTAATTATACACTGCATAAAAATGTAGCTTCTGGAGCCATGTCAGAGGCCTCCAGCCAGACACACCTTCTGATGGCAGATGTGGTTCTCCAGGCCTCAGGTTGGCAGCAGTGTCTGAAGCCTCTCTGCAAGGCTGGGGCTGACAATCATTCCTTTTGCAGAAGGTGTGCTGTTGTGCTCAGGAATCTCAAACTTCCATTTTAGTAGACATGCAGTCATTGGTCACAGCCAGCATGGCTTCATGAGCAGAAAGTCCTGCTTGTCAGACCTGATTTCCTTTTATGACAAGATAGCCCACCTAGCTGATCAAGAGTATTTGTAATCTTTTTAGATTTCAGTAAAGTTTTTGGTACTGTCTCTCACAGGGTCCTTCTAGACAACATGTCTAGCATAGAGCTGGTTAAACATATCATATGGTGGATGAGCAATTGGTTTATGGGTCGGGTGCTGAACATGAGTCAGTGGTGCCCTGGTAGCCAGGAGGGCCAACTGTGTCTTGGAGGGCATCAGGCAAAGCATCACCAGCCGGTCAAGGGAGGGGATTGTCCTGCTCTGCTCTGCACTGGTGCAGCTTCACCTGGAATATTGTATGAGGAGCAGATGAGGTCACTTGGTCTGTTCAGCCTGGAGAAGAGGAGACTGAGGGGAGACCTCATTGCAGTTACAATTGCCTCATGAGGGGAACAGGAGAGGTAGACATTGATCTCTTCTCTGTGTTACAGAGCACAATATGTACTTCAAAATTTACGATATACTTTCACTTAGGGCAATGGATTTTTAAAAGTAATTAATATTTTTTCCTAACATGCTGTCTGAGAAACACTGAGAAACAAATATATTCTCTAAAATATAAAATCTTGAATATTTTAACATCTAAGATTTTAGATAAGCCTGGATGTTTCAATTTCTAATAAAGATGTGGGAATTCTTGAAGATTTGGTGGAAATTGAAGTATGGTAGGATTGGACAAGGAGCTAGTGTTTGAATCTTGGTTTCTCTTCTTTCAAGCAACAATGAGAGAGAGAAGACAATGTTGTCTGAATGTGCATCTCTCTTCAGTTAGCAAAAATCTACAAAGAAGATCTATACGAATTTTTCTTTTTACTGTTTGTTGTATAGCCATTTGTTCCATATTCAAAGAATCATAAAATATCCTGAGTTGGAAAAGACCCAAGGGTATCATCCAAGTCCAACTCCTGGCCCTGCACAGCACCACATTAATAAGCATACCATGTGCCTGAGAGCATTGTCCAAGCACTTCTTCAACTCTGTCAGATGTGGTGTTGTGACCACTTCTCTCGAGAGTCTGTTCCAGTGCCCAACCACCCTCTGGACGAAGAACCTATTCCTAATATCCAATTTAAACCTCCCCTGACAAAGCCTCATGCCATTCTCTTGGGTCGTGTTGGTGAAATATTTCTTTATTACTGAAATATTTATCACAGCTCTAGTTTCAACAAATAAAAAAATACAGTGTCAAATGTATGGTAGAAATGTGGATAGATTTATGTGTATATATGTGTCAAAAATAGTTGTTTTATCACACTTCTAAGCTACCATTTGCATTTATTCTTTTCAATTACATGTACATGGCATGCATTTTTTAATGCAGTATCCAAATTTACTATCACAGCAGTCAAGTGGGACACATGCTTTTCCATGTTTTAGATGCCTCTGGAAAAGAGATAAAGTGAAGAGAATTCATAGGAAGGAGTATCTACAGACACTGTCAAGGTTAAAAACAGACCAAAACAGGCAGTTTTATCAGTATATAAATGACTAATAATTATAAATAAATAAATAAATAAACTAACATTAAACTATACTCACTGGCATAAAATACATATATTTAATAAAAATGTCCATCATGGTGGTATATTAAAAGACAGAGAAAGCAAATTAACCTGTTTTCCTGAGCATGGCATGTGTTGCAAACAGATTGTGAAAAGTTGTACATGTTCATCTAGTGAATTTATACTGCTCTTATGTGTTGGAGTTTTTAAATTTACCTAATAGAGATCCCCAAAGAGATTAAATTTCCACCTTGTTCCTCACATATAATTGCAGTAGGCAGTTGAACTCCTACACTGACACATAGAAACAGAATGGATTGCCCAGCTCTCTAATTTGTCTAGATCTCTCTTCAAGGCCTCTCTACCTTTGAGGGACTCATTGCAAACCTGGCACAAAAACCCACCACGGATACTGTTTCTGGTCCAATTCCACTCCCACTGACATTGCAAATAAAACTTCCATTAAGGAAATCAGGAATGGGTTCTCAATGTGTTATTCCCTTGCAAATAGGGATTCACTAAAATTCCTCAAGAGGAATGCTTCTTGGCTGAAATTCATCAGTGTGAACTGATCCTGTATAAGGTAAAGGTATTTTTTAAGCCAAGCCTTCACAGATTATTAAGTTTTGCTTTGTACAGAAACATAATAAAATCATAGAATCATAGAATTAACTGGATTGAAAGAGACCTCCGAGATCATCAAGTCCAACCCTTGATCCAACCCCACTGTGATTTCATTCCTTATATTTGCTATAAAATGTCTTCTGATTTCAGTTATTTCAATCTAGATCCTGGTTTATTTATATACATGGTAACTGCAATTCACTTATTTTCTCCAAATTTTAATCTGCCCAAATGTGACCACAGACTAGACTTGTCTATATTTACCAGATCATCTATTGCAAGTCAGAGACTCTCTGATTAATTGTTTGTACCACGAGGGATTGGATAACAAAATTTTAATACTTTGAACACAGGTTAAAAAATAATAATGATCACACTAAGATCTGACTAGATATTCCTGAACATGCAGCTTAAAGACATAGCCACAGGTTCTAACACAAATAAGAGTTTTATTTGGCCAGGAGACTGAACTATTGCTGCTGAATGTATCTGATATAACACACAGTATTGAATTACACTGCTGAGAAAAACCCTATGTTTTTTATTTAAACTGGACTAATTCTATAAATACACTCTTCAATAGTGTGTTACATAGTCAAAAAGAATTAGTCAATAAAAAAATCAAATATTTATGTAGAGTCCTTCAAGTGCCTTCTCTTACAGAAGACCACCATTCAATGTTCTAATATTCTAAAAAAATTACTGGATTTATCAGTGCTTTTGTTTTTTTCCTTCTGTTTAAAGATAGAGATATCTCCTTCTCTCTCCCCATCTATTTAATACTTTTACAAATATTTTTCACTTTGTTGATCTACTCTTGTCCTTCTATTTTTTTGTTTGTTTTTTATTCTACAGCTATCCTTTTCTCTCTACTACATTTCCTCTGCTGCATATTTTTCTTTACAGCTTTATCATTTTGTTTTTATTCTTTCTCACTTGTCTTGGTTTATAGTTTTGGAAATGGCCATTAATGAATATTAACAAGTATAGCAGAGCAGAACAGCTACATTAATTATTAATTTCTTGATAAAGCTCTCAGTTTTGCAAAAATTTCGTTAGCACAGTTAATTAAGAGCCCAAACCACTAGAAGTTTTCTTCCATTCTATTGACTGCTGCTTGAAAAGAATATGAAATGCTCAGAGATTTAATAGTACCTACAGGAGCAATAGAGACAGTAGGATTTTAGAAACTAATTTCACTATTTTTCTTTTTGACTTGGTTAGTTTGGGGTCTGTTTCTCTCTTTTTTCTTTTTTTTTTTCCCCAGTGGCTGCTATCTTACTTTCTCTTCCTCTACAAGTGGTTAAAACCAGATCATGTAGCTCAACCCAGAGATGAGTTCAAAGGTAGCTAGGAGGGACAGTTACTAATGTTTATGTAATGAGAGAAGTAGTTGAAGGGATAAGGTTTGGAATGGATAACAACATGGTTTTAAGCTGAAGATAGATAGCTACAAAACACAAATTAAAAGAGCTAGATGGAGAGATGGGAAAGGCAAAGATCTCCCTGAAGCACTGGAATGTCTGTTCACGTAATGAATTACATTTGCCAACTCACTCGGTTTGAGATTTTCTTCTTCAGTTTTAAACACTGCACCATTAATCAGTCTTTTAATATCAGTCTAAATTCCAGATGGTCTTTCACCTTTCACTGCACACATTTCTTACTTTTTGAGAAGACTATGCCTCAAGTTCTCTAATAGTGATTAATTTAAACCTAAAATGATAGGAGAGAAAGCTCAAGGATGAGGCATTCTACTAAGACCTTTAGAGTGACACAAGCTTTCATCTTTCAAACTGCAGCCTCAGGTTCTGTTCTATTTTTTGGGGAGAAACAAAGCACCCCCTCTGTAGATGCATTTTATGGCAATAGCCAATTCAAGGCTCAATGACAATGAAAATAAGCCTACAATGAAAGACCCAGGGGTAATACTTCTCAAGTTAGATGCAAGTGAGCCGGCATGTTCACATAGCAGATGGGAAGCAGGATAGCTGTCTTTACTCAGTTGCATCACTTTCAGATCAGTGCATCTAACGTTTCTGTTTCAGTGTGTGATGCTGCACTGCCCGGTGCTGGCATACCCTAAGAGTCAGGAATCCTGAGTTTGGGTTGGTTAAGGAGCTATGCCTCTGTTACAATAACACTAAATGTTGCATAACAAGCACTGGATAATTGCTATTCAATGCACAGGGAGACAGGTGTACATAAGAACAACAGGGAACAGAAGTGACAAAAGAAGAAGCTGGAGGCAGAGGGATGGACAGATATGAGCTCCTGCACACTGCATTGTGCCAATAGTCTACTGCAACATGGAAATTATCTGCCTTCATTAACTTCTTCCTATGCCCAAGTCATATGTTCTACCCCTCAGTGGAGTCTACAGCACAGTATAGTCAACAAAGAAGTAAAGATAAAAGTCCTGAGTATATTGTACACCACTGGGATGACACCCTGTCACAAAACCAGGGAACTTATGGTGTTGAGCTTTAACTTTAGAGTGGCTAGCGGACTGCTCAGGATTAGAGTGTACCTGGCATTAGTGGAGGTCATTCACTTCCAGGACTGTTGGTCTGGCAGATTTAATCAGCCTTAGGTTTGCTATTAAGAAAAAAAAAAAAAAGGATTTTCTCTGCACTGACAAATTTTCAAGTTTCTTTTTATCTTTTGTCTCTCTTTCAAAACTGAAAAGTAGCTACCTTTTTAATCAAGCACCTTGTAAATCTTGATTCTGGACTTTACGTATCAGTGAAAAAAGAATCAACAAACCCAAGAAATTCCGAGTTTCTTTCTCTAGGTATCTTGCTAATTGCCTTGGTTATGAACCTTAGTATCAGTTCCTTGGGAACTTTTTATATCTTATTTGAACTGCAATTGTAAAGACTCTATATACTACTTGGAGCAGCTAAAAAAGCATATCCATTGTCCACAGTACTGTCAAAAGTTTGAACCATTTACCAGCACAGAAGTTAGAGATATAAAGGGGGAAAATAACACAGAAACAAAGAGCATAAAGGAAATTAAAACAAAACCCAAACAATATACCCAAAGACTATGAATTATTTTGTTACAGTAAACTGCAGAAAGAATCATAAGCCATTTGAGTACATTTTAATAGGTCCTGACTACCCATGAAGCACCAGTTTTCAGATAGTCATCTTTGAATTAATTACTCGACTTTCTATGTTTAAAAATATTTTAAAAATGAGAGATCACAATTAAACTGATCCCAATGTCACAGGTGCTGGCTCTTCAAGGTTCAGCTTCATTTACCTGATTGATATTTCTAGTATGATATCCAATGAATAAGAGAATTCATTAAGTGAGAGGAGCTCAGCCTTTTGAAAGTGGAATGATGAAAATAGCCAAAAGTACCTCTTGACAGTCACATGGATCTTCAGCAATAACTGAACAGAGTTCCTAGGCATTGCTTTCAAATTCCATGAGAGGCTTTGACACACATCTGTCTACTCAAACATCTTTAATAGCCTGTTTGTTAATTATTTTCTTATCCTGAGCTGAATGAGTGACTTAGAAAATAGTAATAGTATAATAGAAGAGTTTCTGTTATGATTCTTTTTGTGAAATTAATTTTTTCAAGATTTATAATCATTTTTATCAATAGGAAGGTCTAAATAAAATTTGTATAAGAATATGTAGATGTTAATATTAAAACTAATCTCAAAGTAACTAGGTAAAATGGAATGGAAATACTAATTAAAAAAAAAAGTTTTGTTAATAACTGCTTATCTTCCTGTTTAATGCTATTTTTGTTATTTGGTGCTTTCATTCTTGTCACACATACATCTACATGTATCTGCACTCCTGTGAACATAGCATCCTGATCACCAGGAAGGGACACACACCCCCTATCTGTATTTGTTTTCTGAGTTCCTCCAGTGGCCTTTCAGCTTCTGCTGTTCATGTCTCTTCCCTCTCAGTGACCTCTAATCTTTATTTTACAGTCATCTGATAGCTTCTCTACTCAGTCATCTAGATTGTCCACAGGTTGTTCATCCATGCATAGGGATACACATTAATCAGTCACTGCCTTTTTACAGGAATAGGACATCATAATAAATTGCAAGCAGACTCCTCTAATCTATACAGGAATACCTACCAAGCCTGTGCCACTTATGTCTTTTTAGGCTGGACGCCGTCTGCTGTATTTTCTTTTTCAAATTGTAGTTTGCTTTTATTTTCATGAGAGGAGTTTTGTATACCTTCTGTTTAAAAAGTAATTTTAATGGAACTTACTTTTTCTGTTTTCAGTATTGCTCAATTCTAGGAGAGATGGGATCTGTATAATCCATTACCTGACTTCTGCCCTTCCTACAGTAGCAAGTCACGGGATGGCAGCCATGATCTGAAACTGATGAATAGGGTCAATACAAGGTTTTGAACCATCTTCATTTTTTCAGGTCCTTAGTATACAAGGATATGGCCTAACTTCAGTTTTTCTTTTAGTCTTATCAAAGTACGTATACTACAAATTTCACCAGCCTATGAGAATGTTTTCTAGCATTTTTTTTCTGTTTTGATATTTAAATTTATTTCATTTGTTGAGTTCACCATTTTAAAAAATGTTACAGATCTCCTCAGACACACTTTTTAATAAATCCAAATTCTGTTCCCAAGGCCTGTAAATTTATCCCAACTTTTATTTTTGCTAGAGTAAACAGGACTTGTGTGTTTTCTCAGAATCTTTTTACAGAGAAAAGTCCATTCAACAAGTCTACCCTTTATTCTTTTAGGGTTTTTTTATAAAAGACAGAAAAATCATTGAATATTCCTCATGGCTTTCAGTACAGTAATGAATTGAAATGTGAAAGAGGTAACATGCTGTAAGTTACATGTGTATAGTGAATTTGATTTCTGTCTTAGTCCTGAAATTTTCTCTTGGTGATATAGGAGGATTTCTTCTTTATAGCTACTTATGTGATGAAAATTAGCAGAACTCTTGTGGCTGCAATTGTCATAGACCTTTTTCATACCTGCTTTTGTCTGATATCTGCTGTAAGTCAAGGACAACTGATAGATGATGATGCTGATTTTAATAATCTGAAAAACTGATAAGATTAAGAAAGTTTTGTGCTGTCTTAATTGCACTCTCTAATTTGCAATCATCAGTTGTTCAGTGGTGGAATTGACTACGGTGAGCAGATGATAACAGCAGAAGCAGGTTGCTGGCTGTGTAAGACTGAGTAGCTCAACACACCTGAGCTTTGCAGCAGAGGTTTCCCTCTCCCATCAGAGTATAAAAGCCATCTTTGAGTCCTAAAGGCCATTTGAGTCCAGTCGTACAAAGCTTTAGCAAGAGGCCACGTACCATTTAAATTCTGGTTAAACTCGATTTTGAGGGCAAGTGGCATGTTGACCACCAAATAGCTCTTCACCAATGATGAATTATTTTCCAGTACAATTGATAGCACTGAGAGAGCAAGCAATATTATCTGCAGAAAGTCCACATTTTATTGTACCAGATGCTCTTTATTTTTAATCAGTAGTATTTCCAGTGACATTTATACAATACATTATACATTCATAGCTATGTGAAGAAACCAGGTAAAGCATATTAAGAAGGATTTCCAAAGAAGACAAAGGAATTTGAATGCTAAACTCTCACTGAAATCAACTGAATGAAAGCACCTAATTCATTACTTTTTGAAAATTTCAGATCAAATAAGGCATTTTAGATACAAATATTAACTGGAATTTCTCTGCTTTATATTAGGTTTTTTTGCAAATAAAAAAGTTTTGAAACAATTGTGATAAAATAGCAATTAATTATGTATTTGAATCAAAATTAGATAGAACAGTTATAGATAGATGTTGCCATATTTAAGATTTATTTTAAATTAATATTTTGCATTAAAAATTCACTGTAATTTAAAGTTAATGTAATGTAGTAATTTTTGTGCCTATTGTAACTTTTGGTACATATATCTTATATATCACACTACTCAGAAAAAAAAAGAAGTATTTTGAAAGATTTAATTTATCATCATTCTAATCTCTCTACTTTATAATTTACTTGAAGTGCATGCACTATATGATTTACTGTAAGTGTATGCATTGCATTTTTTAAAATCCTTGGCCTGGATTTGCTAACTGTCCCATGCAGAACTCCAGTGCCCACTACTGAACAGAGAGTTTATTTTATCAGCTGGGCAAAACAAAAGCATTAAGAAAACTCAAGCAAAACTCAGCTCCTAAGGAACTACAGGATTTTGGGAACAGTAATACCAGATGTTAGGTCTTGTATGTGACTCCATTAAACTAAGATTTCTCTGGCCTAACTTCAGTTTTTCTTTCCAATTTGAATTTGCCTTGTGAATAGATCCCTATGTCTGAAATACAGCTGCACAAATCAATAAACTCATTAAAGGTATATAAAACTTTGAAGAAAATAATAAAATCACTTTGATTTTAGAGATGTTAAATCACTTAAATATTTACAAATGTAGTTTTCACTAATCTCAATTTTTATAAAACACATTAATTGACAATAGGAACTACTTGAACAGTATATCTGGCTATAAACTCTAATAGGCCTCGCCATGGCAAAGACAGCTGTGGTGAGTATGGGAGCTAACTCAGAGTGTAGTAGCTGACTGTCAGATTGTAGGATATGAACAACACCATCTATACTCTATGAAGGCTACTCTGATTAGAAAATGTCCTTATGCAAAAAAGTATTTGTTAAAAAAAGTGTAATTTCATAATTTTTCAACATTCTCAAAATACACAATCCTTCAGAGTCCTTTCTGCTTTTGACTTGGCTGATCTTACCAATCCCTATATTCATTCTTTCCCAATAGTGCACCAAATGGGCTTGATTTTTTAATTTATTACATGATCCGAGAAAATATTAACTGTCACAAAAATGTCCATTAAGTTACTACAAGGTTCAAATTTGTGTGTTTTTAGAGACTTTGAGTACTGCAAATAATGTAGAAATTTTCTTGAGTAAATATGTAAATGTGCAAAGCAAATCATTGACTGAGATATAGGGAATAATGTTGATTTAGGATCCAGTAAAGGTAAAATAAAATGAAAACAAACAAATACCAAAGTTAAAATTAAAAAGATACATCTCAACAAAAATCATAGATATTTCCTGAAATATCCCCCTCTTTCCTTCCTTTATGGTGATTTATGTTACTGATATTTATTTCTCAGCTTTTATTCTCAATATGGACTTACTAGAGCTCTGTTACTAGATAATAGTAACTCATAACAGCAATAATTTGACTGCTGTTACCCATCTGTCTGCAATTTGCACATCTCCGTTCTCTCAGAAATTTTGATCTTATGGAGCTGATCTACCATTTTCATCATTAACTATTTGAATAAATAGAACTAGGGACACTCTTACAAAGAAGGAATATTTCAGTGTTAAAGTTTCCTCCATTTGGCTGACTTTAGCTAGGACTTAGATTTAGAGAACCTAAACTGCAAGATCCAACATTCTCGTGACAGCTCTGTAACAGCTGCAGTTTTGATCCTCAAACAGTAAAAGTAACAAGCAAAGATAAAATACCAGTATGAGTGGGTACAGTGCCTTACCTCACTGGAGAGAAAAATCACCTTAGTTTTTTCTTTTCCTCCAAACTGTTATGGAGACACATCAGTCTTCCAAGATGGATGCTAGGTCAGTAGCAATTTCATAGCAAAAAAAATTATTGCAAAACTCAAAGGGATAGTCACTCTGTGGAGAGGAAAAGAATGAAGATGTCATGGTTTAATGTCAGCTGGCAACAAAACACCACACAGCCACTTGCTCACTCCAATCAACTCCAGCAGGACTGGGGTAAGAGAGTTGGAAACGTAAAAGTGAGAGTATTCATGGGTTGAGATAAGAATAGATTAATAGCTGAAATATAATATAACAATAATGTAATGAAAAGGCAAATAATTTGGGGGGGGGGGGTATTTGTTTGTTTGGGTTTTTTGGTTGTTTTTTTTTTTTTTTTAAGAAAAGAGAATAAAACCTAAGAAAACAATTGCTCACTACCAACTAACCAATGTCCAGCCAGACCCTGAGCAGGAGCCCCCAACAACTTTCTCTTTGTTTATATGCTGAGTATTGATGCTATTTGGTCTGGAATATCCCTTTGGCCAGCTGGGGTCAGCTGTCCTTGCTGTGTGCCCACATAACTCCTTGTGCATTCCCAAACTACTCATTGGGAGGGGTGTGAGAAGCAGAAAAGACCTTGACTCTGTGTAAGCACTGCTCAACCACAGCTACAGCATTGGTGTGCTGTCAGCACTGCTTTTATCACAAATCCAAAACAGCCCCACATTAGCTACTGTGAAGAAAATTAACTCTACCCCAGTCATAACCAACACAGAAGACAAGATCTCAAAACAAGTTTACTCCTGTATTAATGATAAACCTCTGTGAATTTCATAGTCAGATATGGAACCATTATTTTATAAAATGTTATCCCTATTTTGAATGAACATTGCTTCTTTGTAGAAAGTTCATTGATATAATAATACACCTGGCAGGTACTGCTCAGGATTTTTAAACAACATAAAGCAAAGACATTTCTCTCTACCTTTCTTCTCAGGAAACTGAGTTGGCAGTCTTGACATCTAGAGAAAATTATTTGCATTTATCCTAGAAAATTTTCAGAACATTTTGTGACGAGCTTGGAAAAGGTTCAATATTGTTAAAAATTACTATGGTTTATATAGACTGGTTTATAGTTACATTTATTCACACTCCTCTGGTCTAGGACTGTATGCTAGGGGAGATTTTTCTTCCTACATTGTCTTGCTATATGTCTTGTCAGAAATTGTGATTATAATCCCACTTGCACTGTGTTAACAGAGTGTAATTCTGGTTTCAATGGAGTTATACAGCAAAGAAATTAATAAGAAAGGCGATTCAGATCCTTACATAGCTACATTGACTGTGGACGTAGAGTTAATTTCTAAAATTTCTGCTTGAAATTGAGGCATTAAGACACCATCATTTTTTTCTGGACCTTCAGCTTCTAGTCTTTTATTATGTGACAAAAGTGAGATTTTTAATAGGTATGAACAAACATACATATCAAAACCTTGTGCTTTCTCTCTAAAAAGTATTTCCAACCCGTTAGTATTCCTTTGATTTCTGTCTGTCATGAGACAAGAATTGAATAAAATGCCAAATTACCCAGTTTGACTAGAAAGTATGCTGAAGAGCTGATCTTTCAAGATTGTTCCTAAAAAAGAAGGAGTTGAGTCAATTTAGAAATAGATATGTATCATATGCTTTTTCACTCTGCTCAGTGTGGTTGTAATTTTTGTTACAAAATCATGTTAGTGAAAACACTGACCTGATTGCAGCAATGGCAAAAGTTCTAAGATTTCAGTGTCTAGAGTCAGCTAAGCATTCAAAATTACCCATAGTAAGATGAAATCTTCTGGAAAATAATAATGAAAAAAAACCACAACAATTTCATGCTATTTCTATCACTTTCTTAGTTTTTGCCTAGTTGTATATTTTGCAGAATGAAATTACCTACTTTGTTTTTTCTATACTCCAGCATATGCTATGGTCAAAACCACAATGTGAAGATCCTAGCAAAACCAAACATGAAAATTAAGATTTATAGTCAAGAAATTTGCACTGCAATAATATTTACATATGTGAATGCTACTCAACATATTTAATCTCTGCCCAGGTATCCTAGCCACCATCCTGAGAGTTACCAACCTCTTTACATGTGCTGGATTTTATTACATTTATTCAAGAGCTGATTTTCTTTCAATTTTATCTCGGTGCTTTTTCACTGATTTTACTAAGCATATACAGACAAGAACAAATTAAATAAGACCAGAGGTGAGTTTTATGCTTCTTTCTCTAAAAGAAATCACTGCGATTCAACATAATGTGTATAGCAGGGGGTTTCCTTGTTAAGAATCTACTTTCAAATTAAGCTAAGGCAGAAACTTCAAGTAGTGAGAGTCACTTTGTTATGATTATAATATTGCAAACTCTTAACTTTGAAATATTATACCAGTCATTATCGGCGGGGGAAGAGGAGGAAAATTTAAAATAATTAGTTATAGTAATTTTTCTAAAGTATCTAATTTCAAAGCTTTTTTGTCATGTTTTCAAGATTCTGCCTGTAAGCCTGAGACACATTTCTATATGTTTCTTACACAAAGCTGAAGAACAGTAGTACTGGATTATCTGGGAGACATTTGTGAAGATTTGTACCTCAGCAATTGTATTCTTCAACAAGAAAATTTCTTTCTTAAATTTATTGCTTTTTTGTTGGTAGTTCATAAACTGTACCTTGACTTCTGAATTGTCAGATGGTCACTGCAAAGTGGATTTAGCATAAAACCCCTGCTCAGGGGGACCTGAAGGACTTCGTGGGAACGAGGGAGAGGGAGGATCAAAGGATGTCCTGCTAGACACATTATTGCCTTCTCACCCACTGTTTCTCTTGTGCAATTGCAGCTATCTGCATTAGCAGGAGAAGACCAGCATACTACAATTCTGGGAACCAGTTGAGGAGCCTTAAGGCTTATTCACACATCCCCTTCTGACTGCAGCTCTGCAGGCAAAAAAAATACTGTTTTGTTTCTGCCTGTCTCCAGTCACCAACGTTTTAACCTTCTCAGCTTCACTTGAACCGAAGCTTAGCAGGGAAGGTTCTGACGAGTTGCCAATTTCCAGCAGCAGTAACCTATGCGTGAAGGGACAGTGACAAAGGGCTGGTACAGGAGTGAGAGCAGAAACTTCTGCAGGCAGAATAAAATTATGTGTCAACAGCCTTGCTAAATGGGGATTTCTCCACCTCTTTGAAGTTCACCACTAAGGCTAAGAGCTTGTCTCTGTTACTTCATTTATGTCTTGTGATTCACCACGGGTAAATAAATGCAGAAAGAAGACCCAAAAAAAGGAGTAGTATTGTCAAATGTTTTTAATTAAAGATTTGCCAAACAAGTATTTAAGTCTGCGCTTTTCTATGCTAGTATGACAATATCTGGATCTGATAATATCATTCATCCTATGGAACTTTTCATCTGCTTTTATGGGAATTTTGTGTGGCTGGATTTTAGTGAAGTCTTAACTCATTCCTTTAAAATGTTCTATAAGTATTCAATATGTAAATACTTCACAAACATGAGCTTTTTAACTTTTATGAGATAGCAGATAGAAAAAAGTTTGTTATCTGAAGACATAAAATCTATGATTATAAATACAAAAAAATATTTTTATTTCAAAATATGATGGCAGGAGTGAATTTTGGAATTAAATACCAGGAATACAATAATCCTAGCCTTTCAAAACCTGAAATAATCCACTCAGCACCAGCGATTTATTAAAGTAGAATGGGTTTGAAAATAATTAGTATTCTCCAGATTCATCTGTGAATTTAGTTCCTTAATGCTTGTATCCTTTGATTTGAATTGAGTTCAATGGTAAAGAAGCCTTGTTATTCATGAATAGCAGTTAGCACTATACTTTGCCCTTTCCTTCAAAAAGGCCAATAATTTAGCACAGCTCTGTTTAGGAATGTATAAAGGATTTATTCTGACTGTTTTATGAGACAGTTGCCTCCAACTAATTTGTATAGACCTTGGACTCTCTCACAGGACCAATGCACAGACAATCAATAATTAACTTTGTCAGGTGGCTAGCAGCCATAACCAATTATGTTACTATGCAGACATCTTCACCCTCTTATAAATAAAAAAGGAAAGATGCTATAATAATGAAAAGCTGAAAAAGTAAATAGAATAATTCTTTACTAACATGATAAACAACCTATTCCTTATTCAACTGACTTTCACCCTCAGCAGTTTTTGTCTTGCTGATTGCAAATAATCAGTACTCTGAAGCAAGATAAACAGGACTGAAATGCCTACAGTCTGTCTGATCTGTTTTTCTGTAACACTGATTTTACCATTTAATGTTTTTCTCTCCCCAGCTTTCTTTATCCTTCATTACCTTTGTGTGCCTCAGAAATGACACACACATTCTCTCTCATGTTTAGAATAAAATTCCCCACAACTGGCAAAATAAAATTAATTACTTTTGGCTACATAGCCTAACCCTGCCCATGTCACTGATTACTCTGCTACAGACAAAACAACAAAGATCAGCAGGGCTCATTACAGATTCTCTATTGCAATTAAAATCATTTGGGTACCAGAGACATACTCCTGCCTGCCTGACTCATATGGTATGACTGTCATCTGAGCTGTCATGTGGGTATGAGCTTCCACTGCTCAAGTAAATAAAACTTCATCCTGTAGTTACTTTGGTGATTCTCCTACCAGCTGATGAGATCTTTGCTGAAGATATTAACATATGCACTCACACTTGCTGTAGCAGCCATATTTCCATGAATGATGATAGACACATGAGAGATGCAATTAATATGTGGCCTTATTTAATCAGTTATACAGCAAGGCTGATCCAGCTGGACCCAGAGGACCATATTAGCAGGGAGCTATCTTCTACTGCAGCAGGGTACTTGCGTGTACCTGTGAGCGTGTGTGTGTGTCGTTCTGCCTAGCTCAAATCCCAAGTACCACAACTGAGCTACAGCTGCTACTTGTGTGCCTGTATTTTCTCTCAGGAAGAATCAGTCCCCATCCTTGCGCTGCTATCATGATCTGGTTCATCTCAGACAACCATGGCAAGACTGAGCTCATTTACTTATATTTTCTGTTCATTGATCTGTCCTTTGATATTTAAGCCTCAAATTATCACCATGCTTGTAAATTATAAATGCTTAGCTTCTTTCTTGCCACAGTGTTTTATGCTAAGTAGTGAAATCTTTCTGATACTGAGGAATTAAACACAAAACTTTAACTTGAGACTAAACCAGACTGTGTAAATCATACATTTTTCTTGACTGACAAGGCTGGTCAACAAGAGGTGTTTTCAATACTCAGGTTTAACAGATGCTCTTCCTTTTCAAAAATGTAGTGCATTCCACAGAATTAACTCTAAAGTTACAGGGCTTCCAACTTAAATGGGGGTAGAGAAAACAACATTATTTCACAATGTTGAAAGTGGCATACAGCCATATAAGGTTTATGGATTTCACCCACACATTGACATAAAATATTCATGGTGAATATGTTGGGTCTGGCCAAGAAGGAGGTAATTTCTCCCACTGCAGTCCTCATATGCAGACTGTAAACATTTCAGTCCTGTTTATCTTGCTCCAGAGTACTGATTATTTGCAATCACTGAGACAAAAGTGGTGAGCTTGGCATCTGAAGCTAGAAAGATGTCGACACATCACTGTTTTGGGTACTGCTGACTACTGGTCCCACAGCATCAAGGCTGTCTCTGCAACATTTTCCCCCACCAGTAGAATGGGACCGGGCAAGAACCTGGGAGGAGACTCAACCAGGACAACTGACCCAAGCTGACCAAAGGGATGTTCCATACTGTACAAGGTCTGATCAGTAATAAAAGCTGAGAGAAGGTGCAAGGGGATAAGGGGAGGAAAGAGGAAGAGAGTAGGTGTGTGTTTTGTTATTATGATATTTGTCTTTCAGAGTAACTGCTGCACATACTTAAGCCCTATTTCCTGCAAGTCGCTGGATATTGTCTGCTGAGAGGAAGTAGAGAAAAATTCTTCCACTTTCCTTTGACTTTGAGTGCAGACTTTGCTTTTTCTTTATTAAATTACCTTTTCTTGACCCGTGAATTTTTTTCATCCTTTTTTCCTACCCACCCTCTTGCTGAGAAGGTGAGTGAAAGAAGAGCTTGGTGGGCACCTGACATCCAGCCAAAGTCCTCCCACCACAATGTACAATCAGAGAAGTTTGAAGGGAAAAAATATTTAAACATTCTGTCAAGCTTATAATTTTCTTCCCCCTCTACTTTTGTCTCTGCTTATGTCATTCCCATTTCTTGAAGTGTGTCAGGATGTAAAATCGTCATATTTTATTTCTGATGATTCACATATAATTATATTTTCAGATCTCTTATTTTATCTTGCTATCTTTTAAAGGTAACAGGTCAGATTATCCATGGAATAAATGGAACTTTTAAGACTGAAGTGAATTCACTACTTTACCCAAGTAAACTTAATGCCTTACTTAATCTCAGTCTTGGAACCATGATTCCAGGTGGTTTTTATAAATTAATTCTTCAATTATGTCTGATACTTTTGCAGGAGCCACAAGTGATGTTCTATATCTATCAATGAATAGTACTTTAAAAATTGTGACTTTAGAGATTTTTTTTTTTTGATCACTATTGAGAATCATGGATGCTTAGGATGATTTTCCAGTCTTCTAACTCAACTTTTTCTTTTTTTTTTACTTTCTTCTCTATTATTGCCTTCTGAAAACAATCCATCTATTCTAATTTTCAGGTGAGCATGAATTCATCATAGTCTGTGTGTTTACTTCATTTTTCTTTCAAAGTGGTTTATTTATGAGTGCAGTCTGTTCTAGTTGTAGGCTGATTAATATTAATCTTGTCATCTGCTGCATTATTGTATAGTCATGACTTTCTGTTTTTGATATAAGCGTTCATTACTTCACACACTTTTTTCCCCTTATCTCCTTCCTTATATTAAAATTCAAACATACATTCATAATAACAACAACAACAAAAAATAAAATAAAAATATATCTGATGATGATGCAAATATCACAGAGCATTAATGAGGAAAATTTGTCTAAATTTTGCAACAGAAAAAATAGCAAATTTAAACAACAAGGATTTAGGCACACCAAGGATCTTAGATAACAACTACAAGACTCAATGGCTGATGATGGAAATGTAAAGAGATATGAACTCAAGTTCATAGCAAAAGAAAAGCTCACAGTGTTCAGCCAACAGCTGAACAACTACCAGCCAATGCAGTTTTAAACAAGGCTGTCCATGCTCAGTATTAATATGCACTTTTACCAAACATGCAAAATTATGTACAATATAATGGGGAAAAAAAAGAGAATTGAAAATGCAGCATAATGTAGACTTTGGTGTAGACTTCACCAAAGCCTTCCACCAGACCTTGCTCTTCACAGAATGGCAAAGCCAAACACCAGCAAGGGTGCCTTTTACAGCACTGTAGAGCAAAGTCAACACACCACTTTGACTTTCCTGATCTGACATAGCTCTGCTCTAACAGTAAGGCAATCCTGACTATATTACTGTTTTAAATATAATGTTATACCATTTTGGGTGAGGCTGTGATTCTGTGTACATGCTCAAAGAAGAGGAGCTGTCATGTGAGCTATGGGCCCCTGGTTGCTCTCTCTATTTCCCCAGTGGTTCCTCTCATTTGGGAAACCCCTTCTGCACTGCACTAGAGTGCTCCACTGTGAAGTGTGCCAGCAGCAGAGCTGCTCACCTGAGAGACTGAATTTCTCTGATCCCTGGGAAGCAAAGGGCAGCAGTCCATTGCAGTGTTTCACATGTTATTTTGCTCATGTCCCATGGATCCTACAACACTAATTAACTCAATAAGAGGGACAAAAATAACAGAGCAAAGTAAAAGCAGACAAACAATTTTATCACATCCTGTGTGCAGATGAGTGACTCATCCTGAGGTAAGTCTGTTTTCCTCATCCAGATGTGAATTAAGGTTGTGAAAAACTTCAGGAGTAACAAACATTCTCAGCCCAGATATTCAAATGCTTAGGTAACTGTGACACTGCATGGATCCTCATAAATGTAAAGAATTACTGCCAGATCAGGTAGAATACATCGTATATAGAGGCTCTCACTTATAGGTTGAGTATAGTGTATAATAGTATGTCTTAATGGTCAAATAAATACCAAAATTCTTAAGAGCTGTTTACATGCATTGGTATACACTTATATACTTATACACTTATATACTCTTGTCATAAATCTGTTCTAAAATGAGCTTCTAATAGACAATGGCTTGTTTCATGTCATGTAAACCTATTTTTTGGTTGTGTGCTGAAAAAAAATTTTCTCAGTTATTGATGATGCTCTGAAAAACTATTCAGTAGCTTTTAAAAAACCCTAACAAAATAAAATAAAAAGCTAAAAAAACCAAGCAAATAAACAAAACCCAAAAAAACTAACAACAAACAAAAGAACCCCAAACAAACAAAGAACCCACAAAAAAACCAAAACCCAAACCAAAACAAGCAAACTGCCCCCCCTCCAGGAAAAAACTCCCTACCAAACAAAAACAACCCTAATGCATCTGAAGTCATGGAACTAGCCTATAGAAAACATATGTTTATAGTACATCTGTGACATTTCTCTGATATGCACCTTCTTATCTGCTTCGATGTCACAGTAGAAGTTTAAGCCCTGGTCCACAAAAATTGTAATGAAGTAATGTTTTCTAATGTCACAGTGCAATTACATGAAACTTTCACAATTCTGCTGTAGGAAATGATAAAAAAAAATTTCTGGTTGGTGATGTGACAAGAAAGTCAAAGGAATCTTGATGTGTGGTTTATAGCCAACTTGATGACAGCAGTACAGGGCCAGACTCCTCATTTAATTTGGTATATGTATTTATGATAGGTAATTCATAGACAGTAGATTATTCGGAGGTTCTTCTGTGCCTGCTATTGAATTTTATCACACTGCCAAATAGAAGGGATAAATTGTACATGGCACTCACTGAGTTAAGTACAATGGAAGAGATATGTTACTCCCTACTTTTGTGAATCACAGTCACAACAGTGTATTTCCAATTTGTAGGTACATTTGTGAGAAAATTAGATTTCCTATTTCAACTAATGGTTTAGCTATATAATGTCCTCAATTTTAAGTAGCTGTGGTTCCAGTCCATCAATTTCTCCCATCTTATTAATATTTAAATTCAATAACTGTTTTAATACTATTGATTTGGAACTTTTCGTATTTTAAATTGACTCTCTTGTGAAGATTTAAATTACATCCTTTCTCTTCTCCATTTTCATTCCAGACTAATGCTTCCATGGGAACATGAGAGAGGAAACAGAAGCATCTGGAAAAGCAAAGAGATTTCTGTCTAAAGAACTCTTCCCCACTACATGGATGAAATACAAAATAATTTACCTTCATTTCTTTTAAGCATAATTATAATCATAAATTAACTATTATTGCATCTTCCCTGATAGATAAAATTTTTTCAATTGTTTAGGTATAGGAAAGCAAACATAATAAAAAGAATAAAAAGTCCTTTGAAAAACGTGGTAATAGCACAGGGACTCTAGTATTTCAACTGCTTATCTCCAAGTCCATCAGTGCTCCTAAAAGCCATATTATTCAAGAATAATGTGATTATCTATACAAATTTCATGTATTTTCAGTATTATTTTGGGGATTTAAATCTCTGAGATCTATTTACTCTTCTACAATTATATAAAATTAGATTTAGTAGCAGTGAAAACAAATCAGATTGAATAAATACCCATGAAGCTTTTATGTCACGCTTCAGCTAAACTCCTTTGAAAATGAAAAAAAGTCATATTTCTTTCTAAATTATTTTTTTGTTTCACACATTTAATATCTTAAACAGACCATTTCAAAATATTTTTGTTTTGCTGCAGAACAGACATAATTTAAGAACAAGGGATTTTTATTTTGATTTTCATACACTGGTGGCCGAAGAAATCATTAATCAGATAGGTTTGAATATAAAGTGGCTGCTCATGACAAATTTGTTTACATGGCTTGCAGAAAATAATATGCCAGAGTTTTGGTGGGGTTTTTTGTATTCTAAACAAAAGAATATTATTAAAGTCATAAAAGTCAAGAACCTCAAAGTTAGAAAGTGCAACCTTACTTTCTCCTGCTGATGCAGTCAACTTATACTACAGGATTTAATTCTACATTTGCATAGTCTTTCTTTCTTGACTCATCCAATGCATCATTACGGCTGTAGCTATAACTGACAAGCACCTCCTGTCTGTGCCTTAGTACCATATTCCAGCATCCTAGATTTCAAGTTGAAATTCCACATGCATAGATTTTCGTTAAAAGTGTGAAAAGAGAATTGCACATGTGAGCAAAACCCAAACTGTCTCCTCCTGCTGAGGATCGTTGTGGTACAGAGCCTTATGTGGCTGCAAGCAGGAAGTTTTCCTATGAAATTCCTGCCACTGTCCATTTTTGAAGTGAGTGCATTGGAGAGTTCAGAAATCGTCTGGTTCAGAAATCGTCTGGTTTGCTCAGTTTGATGAACCAAAATGGACTGCAAGGAGCCAGTCTGCTAAAATAAACTGGTTTTTGACTGATATCTAAAAAAAGCCAGATCTGCACAAGGACAGACACAGCATCTGATGTCCAGCAGTTATACAAACACAGAAGATTACCTGTTCCCTCTAATATTTTGTTAAGCCCTCAAGAAGGCTAAAGGTATGGAGCTGACCTGAATCTGAAAGCTCGATCTGTGCAAGTTTTTGTACTCTCTCAACTACTGCTTGAAAGAGTCCAGTTACTTTTTTCTTCAATGGCACAGTCACTCTCATCCTAATCGGAGGCAATGTGAACGCTGGGTAAATTAAGAAGGCCTGTGCTATTTAGACAGACTGCTCCAAGCACTTCAGCAAGACTGTGCTGAATTAGTTTTGGCTGGCCGTGGTTCTAAAAGAACATTTGGAGACGGAATAATTTTTTAGCTCCAAGCTACAACATATAATTTATGCTTTTAATTTCAAATCCTAAAATGTGGCTGAAGATGTGGGGGGAAGTCAAAGCAAAGAGTTGACGGGGAGGGAGAGGGAGCAATTACTTGTCAAAAGATCTAAAACAAGGATATTGATCTGGCATTAATTGTGACTTTTTTTGTATTTTGAAGATGTAAATGTTTGTAAAATGTCAGTTTTTCCTTCAGTTTGAGTGTAAGAGATAATTCAAATCAGATTCTGCTTGTGTCTCAATTCGCTACTGAAAGATGATTGAAAAGAGCATTTTTTCTCAAAACACTACACATCCACATATTAAAACCACATAGATGACTCTCTATCCAAAGTCTTATTTTCAGTAGTGAATTAGAATTTCAACATTTAGTTCAAATCCTGACCCTGCTGAAGTCAAATGCAAAACTCCCAGTGGCAAGCGATCGTTTCCATGTGAGGTGGAAGAGCTTCTAAAGGGAAGAAGCCCCAACATAGAATACCTAAGAGTCTTAGGGGTTGGAAAGACTATCAGATAGAATTAACTTTCCTTGAAAGAAGAAGATTCAGCCCCTATTTGCACATGAGAGGTATGATCTAATCTCTCAAATTTCATGGAAAGTCACTAAAACAGATAGGAAATAAAGAAAACTCTTATGTAACATCATTACCTTGTGTTCAATGGATGGATGCACAGGGAAAGGAGACAATTCTAAAGTGTTTATTTTTCATATTATTCATTATTATTTTTATTTATACATTCATTTATGAATTTTTACTATTAATAAGAAGTGGGTAAAGTCATATACCATAATAATCCCTCTAGGCACATCAGGATGCCTGCATGCACTTAGCACACCCCATGGATATTCCACATTCCCTTTTTGGCAGTCTGAATCGCAGATGATTAGAAAAACAAAACACTATACCTTAACTCTTAATTTTAAACATTTTACATATTGAAATTTAAAAACATTGGAATTCACAGGATTTACAGGTGAGAAGACTGAGGGACAAAATTGGAAAAAGGAAAGGACTCAAAATTTTGACAGTAATACCTGGATGAGCAAAGAAATTTTTGGGTTTCAGAATTAGGTTGATCCATTTGATCATACTGCATTGTGCCTTCTGTTCATGAATATTTCTTCTCCATCCTCTAGGAGGAATTACAAGCATAAGTCTTCTATGCACTGGAGAGAGAAAAGTCTTTCTTTCATCTTAGTGATACACATCTGCTACCTTCTATTTGAACAGATTGATTCTTACTTTAAAGACTCATTATATTGTGTTGAACAAGAAAGTTTTATGCCTTGAGTTATGTGTGCTAGAGAATGTAACAAATAGTATAAGGATATGAAATATTAATAACACAAAATTTATGATACTTTTGCTTTTCAAAAGAGCATTTTTCTCAAAACACTACACATCCACATATTAAAACCACATAAATGACTCTCTATCCAAAGTCTTATTTTCAGTAGTGAATTAGAATTTCAATATTTAGTTCAAATCCTGACCCTGCTGAAGTCAAATGCAAAACTCCCAGTGGCAAGCGATCGTTTCCATGTGAGGTGGAAGAGCTTCTAAAGGGAAGAAGCCCCAACATAGAATACCTAAGAGTCCTAGGGGTTGGAAAGACTATCAGATAGAGTTAACTTTCCTTGAAAAAAGAAGATTCAGCCCCTATTTGCACACGAGAGGTATGATCTAATCTCTCAAATTTCACGGAAAGTCACTAAAACAGACAGGAAATAAAGAAAACTCTTATGTAACATCTTTACCTTGTATTCAATGGATGGATGCAGAGGGAAAGGAGACAATTCTAAAGTGTTTATTTTTCATATTATTCATTATTATTTTTATTTATACATTCATTTATGAATTTTTACTATTAATAAGAAGTGGGTAAAGTCATATACCATAATAATCCCTCTAGGCACATCAGGATGCCTGCATGCACTTAGCACACCCCATGGATATTCCACATTCCCTTTTTGGCAGTCTGAATCGCAGATGATTAGAAAAACAAAACACTATACCTTAACTCTTAATTTTAAACATTTTACATATTGAAATTTAAAAACATTGGAATTCACAGGATTTACAGGTGAGAAGACTGAGGGACAAAATTGGAAAAAGGAAAGGACTCAAAATTTTGACAGTAATACCTGGATGAGCAAAGAAATTTTTGGGTTTCAGAATTAGGTTGATCCATTTGATCATACTGCATTGTGCCTTCTGTTCATGAATATTTCTTCTCCATCCTCTAGGAGGAATTACAAGCATAAGTCTTCTATGCACTGGAGAGAGAAAAGTCTTTCTTTCATCTTAGTGATACACATCTGCTACCTTCTATTTGAACAGATTGATTCTTACTTTAAAGACTCATTATATTGTGTTGAACAAGAAAGTTTTATGCCTTGAGTTATGTGTGCTAGAGAATGTAACAAATAGTATAAGGATATGAAATATTAATAACACAAAATTTATGATACTTTTGCTTTTCAAAAGAGCATTTTTCATTTTTTCACATGACTTCTCTACATGTTAAAAATTTAGAGTCAGTCATTTTATGCTGAAGAGATATAAGTCTATAACACAGGGACAGTAGTTCATGTCCTTTTCGGCTAATGATATTAAATATCTAATCTGATTGACCCTAGTGTTAATTCAACACCAATTGTGATTACTCTAAAGCTTAAATATTTTTAAAACAATAGTAAATATTTATAAACTTCACAGAGTCAGATTTGTGGCACAATATTTGAACTTGAAAGCCAGTCTCCAAACTCTTAGATTTTTTTTTCTCTCTGTAGTTCTCATTCATACTTTTTTATTTTTCTTTATAATGTTTTTGAAAGCTGTCTTACATTCCTTGGCCATTTTATTAGCCCTAGTTGAGCAAGAAATATAAGAGTTACTCCATAAGAAGTCTACTTCAAAGTATAAACTTCCCATCAACTTCTGCTGGCCTGAGATCAGACACTAAACCATGTTTCAAGCTGAATGAAGAGAAGCAGAAGCCTAAGTTACTGATGCACTCCCCAAAGTCATTTGGGTGCCTAGAAAAAATAACTTGCAAAATTCTTAGTGCCTGAGTTTGGTTGACTGGCCACAACCTAACAAGATGCTCAGACATGCTTCAATGCATTTAAAAATGCTGTGGTGGCTACACGTACTTAAAATGATGCCTACGTGCATGCTTATGTGTGCTCCTGGAACAGGGTCTATCTTTAGTAAGGTGACAGACTGTTTCTACATTAGTTGTTCAGTTTCCTTTGAGTCTTCAATGGAAAGGAAAAAAAGGGCTTTGCCAAAGAGAGATTTAAATCGTACACATGAAGTTCCTAATTTATCCAACTCTGAAGAAGAATATACATAGGAAGATTTGATGGACTAGCATACTGACGCTGATATCTAAGTACATATCTATTGCCATAGTGTTCAATATCCTGTAAGATTCCTGTTTTAGCAGTCTCGCTGAAAAACTGTGTGGGAGGGAGAACAAGAAATGGCATCATAGGCACTCTGAGTGCTACAACCATGTGTGACTGTCTCCAGCTGTGGCTCAACTAGATAATTTTTAGAGATCACGCAACATTTGCACAGTGTGTGTGTGTGTGGCCTCCATAATTCAAGTAAATTTCTGTTCCTTTTTTGCCTACACACACAAAATGGTTAATTTTTTTCTGAAGTGATGTGTTCTTAGTATAGTTTTCATTACTTTAAATGCTTTCATAATAATACTGTATTGTGTGGCAGGAAACACAAAGGAGTCCAGAAATGAACACTGGATGAAAAGCAGATGAATGAAAGTTCTGCAGTTCTACATTTCAAAAGATGGAACAAAGTTTCTTTTTCTCAACAAATTATACCGGCATCTCAATTTAAAAAAAAGTCAACAGAAGTATTGAAAAAATCCCACTTGCTCTACCTTATAATGCACCTATGATGGCTAAATGAGCATGTACAGGAAGGAAATAGTACTACATTGCTGAGAAGCAAGAATTCATGTCCTGAGTATAGGTATAGCACATGATGTCTGTGCTACTGGCAAGATAGCCATTCCATGATATATTTCCATAAAATAAAAGGAATAAAAAGCTGTACAAAGACAGTTCCTTCCTCTTTTCCTGTTGCCTGTGTCCAGTCCCTCTGGTGTAATTCACTGATCTCAGTTGCAGTGATGCAACCCTCTGCATTGTACCATAAGCCCAATGGGGAATGTTACTTGGAAAACCACTTCCAAAACTACTTGTTTAATTCAGTGTATTTCACTGATCTGATTTACAGTCCATCCTGCAGGCAACCAGCTGAAAAGCAGAGGTGTAAGTGCACAGCCTCCTCAATGAGAAGGAGGGTATGGGCAAGAACCTCTGCAGCCAGCTTCACTCCTTGAGGAAAAGAGTGCACAGCTGCAGACTTTATGGAAAAGACATCCAGTGTCACTTAAATAGTCCCTGTTTTGTGCTGTAAGTATGTGCCTGCTGTTGGACTAGATGATCATTGTAGGTCTCTTCTAACTGAAATATGCTATTTTCTTCTGTAGTGAGTCTGTGTCTGCAGAAATAGTATCCTTACTATTTCTTTGACAGTACCCTATCAAAAAATGAAGTCATTAGATTATCAGTAGATTATATATAATAGATATTACATTTTATATATTTAGTATGTATTTATATTTACTAGATATTGTATATTTATTTATTATATATTATATATTTATATTTATTATATATTTATTATATATTATATGTCAGCTCTATGGATTTATTTCCTTTTTCAAATTCCTTTCTTTCTACCCTTAAACCCACATTAAGAAGAATTCAACATAAAATCAGATTCTCCTGTGATTTGGCCAGTCAAAATTTTGAAGGGCTTTCTAAGAGTTACAATATTAATAAGACTGCTGTTAAGCAGTATAAACTCACCTTTCCCATATTCCTTTGTTGTTGTATTAATGTCATGTTTTGCCTTGAAAATACTAAAATGAGGGCTACAGAAGTCAATAAAAGATTTGTATAATTCTTCTCATTTGTAATTTATGAAGCATGTAATAAAATAAAGTGTTGGTTCCAATAATAAAGAACTTTAAAGAATATAAAGAACTATAAAAAATAATAAAGAATGTTAACAAATTAGCTAATTGAAATTTACTGAGGAAAGGTACAAACATAAGCTTGTGAACGAAAAAGATACCACAGAGATAATAAAAGTGCATATCTACATACTTATAGTATTTTCTTTCCCCATAAATGCCTAATATGTTTTATTTGTATTTTGTTGAAGTACAAAATGAAAACCAAAATATGAGTGGTTAGAAAATGATGGTGAAGGATAGAAGAGTGGGTTGAAGAATGAATTGTGACACAAGAGTTGCTGAATTAAGTTATAGTCCAATTATAAGGCACTGTCAAAAAATTGCTTCTTAGAAGAGTCAAACTGCATAATTATGCTGGAGGTAAGCCCTCAATTTTGATAACTGAGGGAGGTGACCAGCAGAAAAACCCTATATAATGGATAAAACCAGACTTACTCCATGGGTATATCCTATTGCTGAATTAAATTGTTTGTTCCTTTTTCTAACTTTGTTTTCATAGAACCATAGACAGGTTTGTGTTGGAAGAGACCTTAAAGATCATTTAGTTCCAACCCTCCTGCCATGACAGAAACACCTTTCGCTAGACCAGGTTGCTCATAGCCCTGTCCAGCCTGGCCTTGAACACTTCGAGGGATGGGGCATCCACAATTTAACATATCTGGGAATCCTTCCATTTTGTACCTAATATTTACCATAAGTAAACATATATATATATATACACATACACATATATAAAATTTTCCTCCTTAACTTCATCTACTGAGATAAGATATTCCAAAATGAACTGAGAAACACTATTACTTTAATTGTGTAAAAAACAGCAATCATGCATTCTTTTTAGGCTCTGCCACCCAAAATGTGTTTTGACTTTTGATTTCTTCCTCAACCAGCAAGTGTGGATAGCTGGTATCAGCTGGTCCATGAATGAGGAAGAAGTTCCTGTGACAGGTGCAAATGTGCATTTTACAGAAGTGCTAAGTGCTAAGGAGACAGCCTCTGGCACAGACACGATCCTGACAGGCCATGAGTCAGCTGTGGACATAGATAGGGCAGCTCAGTGGGCATGGCCACTAAGAGGTCTGAGTACAGCAACCAGACTTTCTCACCCTAGAGGCCTCACAAAGATCTATCATTTATCTGACACCAAGATGCTGTCAGAACCAAAGACTAGCTTAATTTTCAAGACTTTTTTTGAAATCTTTTTGGGGTTTTTCTTTGTATAATTAAAAAAATATACTCAATTGGTTATACAGTGACCTCTTCTTTGGAAAATGCAAGCACTTCAAAAATACATTATTGTTTGTTTTGTTGTGGGTTTTTTGTCATTTTTATGTGGCGTGCCTGTGTATTATGGACTGGATCTTGCTGGGCTTTGAGCTTAGTGAGTAGTTTGGTTGTTTTTAAATGTGTTTAGGTCTTGCCAATAGTTCCCATTTTCACGTTCCCAGAAAGTGAACACAGTGAAAAACTACAATCTTGATTCTACCAAGTTTTTTGTTGGTCACTTATAGAAAATTAATAAATTTACCATCTAGGTCAGTCAATAAAATGTATATATCTGGAACTTTTATGGGTTAGGGTGTAGTTTCACAGCCTTCAGCCTTCCAGTACCTGAAGGGATTCTACAAGAAAGATGGAGAGGGACCTTTTACAAGGGCATGTAGTGATAGGACAAGGAGGAATGGTTTCAAATTGAAAGAGGGTAGGTTTAGATTAGATATTAGGATGAAATTCTTTAATGTGAGGGTGGGGAGGCACTGGAACAGGTTACCCTGAAAAGTTGTGGATGCCTCATCCCTGGCTGCTTTCAATGCCAGGTTGGATGAGCTTTTGAGCAACCTTTTCTAGTGGCAAGTGTTACTGCCTATGGCAGGGGGGGTTGGAACTAAATGGTCTTTGAAGTCCATTCCAACCCACCCCCTTCCATATTTCTATGTCTTGTTTTCATCAAATTTAGTAAATACTTGATTCTCCAGATTCTAGAAGGGAGGGTTACAAATTTTATCCTGACTGTTGTCAGTAACAGTCACCAAAATGATGTTATACAGTAGGCATTTATCATGACAACATGGGGCTAATAAGGGTATTCCTATGCTGGCACTGTGTTTAAAAAGATGTGGTGCCCAGGGTAAACTTCACTTATAGAGATTGACTGGAAATATAGAAGTCTATTTCTGCATGCACAGAGAATACAAGACAGGCAGGTCTTCTATCCGTCTGTCCAGGGGATGATTTTAAGATTGCAATGCTGTCTTCTGGATGCATGGCTATTAAGAAAAGAACATCAGGTGGCCCATCCTTATTTAGATCCCCTCCTGGGACTGCATTCTAACTCAAAACCCTGCTCAAATTAACCTTCTGTGGGAATTTTCTACAGTTAGTTCAGAAACACTGCTTCTCTGTTTTCTTTTAAAATCTGTCTGTTACTTGGCTGACAGAACACCTGAATATACTTTGAGGAAAGAGGAGTGTGTGGATACTTCTTACTGAATAGCTTTTTTCCATTGGTTTCACCTCTCTGTTTATAAACCCTTTGTGAACAGACTGCGAAAAGTCTCAACAGCACTTTTTCTATTCAAATAATGTAGCATTCCTTTTCAGGATCATTTCCATGGCTTACTGATAATGCCACAGCACTTTCTGCCTTGTCAGAACCTGTCACCATCCCTACACCCAGCACTCTAAACATCAAAATGATTTGCAACCAATTTACTAAAAAGCTCAAAATGTCTTCTAAAGTAATCTCCGCCACTGGAAAAATGCCATTTTCGTAAGAGGCAGGTTCATATTTATCAAACTTTATAACACTCATATATAATAGATTGGGCATAAGACTACAATAGCACACACTCTTAAAGATCAGGTGTGAGAATCCTAGAAAGGAGTAAATGACTAAAACCTGGATGAAATCTGCATTAATTAAAACATGTAGGTACTATATTTAACTCAGTTGAATGGAGCCCTTAATAGTTAACAAGATTAATACACTTAATTTGAAATATAGGTGTGGAGTCTGTGTGGTGTTACATAGTTGCTTCCATTAGTTGTTCCTGTGGTAATCTGGCATCAGTATATAATTACAGATTCAGCTATTAAAACAGCTATGCAATTTTCTGAGTAGCTGGCGCTATTTTTTTCTACTCAAGCCTACAAAAGACAACAATTATGTGCAAAGGAATATATTTAATCTCTATTGGCATTTATAGGAATTCAAGGAAGAATTACCACTATAGTAAGAATGTAAGAACAATATTAGGATGTACCAATGCTTAGTCTAGCTCAGCGTCCTGTTTGTGACAGTGGTCAATAGCAAAGGTTTGGAAAAAGAATGAAAGTAAGACAAAGGTCAAAGATGCAAGAGATATTTTTTCGTCATATGGCTTTTGAATCTCAGCAATCCACTGAGAGCTCCTTTGCAGAAGGTTACAGCTCCTCTATTCATGTCATGTTAATTTGACACCAGGCAAAATATGAGCTGTTTGAAGCAGTGGTAAAATTGCAGAAATAGTTACAGAAAGAAAACCTCCCTTCAAACTCGGTTTTAAAATTTCGAGGTGTGGAAAAGCTGCCATTGACTTAGAGAGGTGTCAGATGTAAGCTAAACTTGCTGTCATAGAAGCTATGTCTCTCAACTGAATTAGTGTTATTTCTAGTTCCAGTCATTAAACCTTTTTTTTTAATGGTCTGTGGCACCATATTATCACTCTTGGATCCTATTGCTGGTACATTTAGACTGTGACTGAATTGCCAAAATTTTTACTCATTAATTACTCAATGGGAACTCCTCAGATTTCTTTATATAAGGCTTTTATTTTATTCATTTAGGTATTCTTGAGGTGTGGACACCAGAATTGGACACAGTCTTCAAAGAAACATCACACCAATTCCAAATATTGTTCACTTAAGCTCATCGCTACTGCCTTACATTGTTATCTACACTCTAAATAGTTAATTTGCCCTATTAAAATTAATAATAAGACTACCACACCTACAATGGCTGTCTCTCTGAACCTTGCTTTTAATCCCTAAACAAAAAAACAAAAGGAGTTAGCGTCTCCTCAGGATCTATACTCTCCGTATATGTTTTCTCTTGTTCCAAAATCAATTATTAGTACTTGGTCTTTTAAATACATCTTATACTGAACTTATTAAGTGGTCCAATCCATTGTATTAGTGGTCTGTGGTCTGCACAATGCCATGATGCTCAATATCTACATATTTTAACAGGAACAATTTCATTTTTCTACTTTGCCACAGTTTAAGGTGCTATGGACAGATATTTACTGAAAATTATAAGTGCTGCAGCCCCTCAGTTGCTGTTGAGGGCAAAAGCCAGTTGACACAGTCTCTGGTTCTGGCCTTTGTATTTGTTTCAGAAGGGGACATATATCCTAAAGCAAGAATGGATTTATGGTCTGACTCAGTCAGAACATAGTCATCTTCACAGGCTGACCAAATACTCACATGGTTGTTTCTACCTGCTTTACATATTTTACTTCACCTTTGTTCTCTGTACCATAGGATCCAAACCATTTTGAACTTCCTCTGTACTCCAGGATAATGAAGAAGGCTCAGGGAGGACCTCATTGCTCTCTATACCTACCTGAAAGGAGGTTGTAGTGAAGTGGGGATCAGTCTCTTCTGCCATGTCTCAAGTGAAAGGATGAGAGGAAATGGCCTTAAGTTATGCAGGGAAGGTCCAGATTAGGTATTAGAAAAACCTTTTTCACTGAAACAGTGGTCAGGAATGGGCATAAGTTGCTCAGGGAGGTGGTGGAGTCACCATTTCTGGAAGTGTTCAAGAGACGTCTGGATGTGGCACTTGGGGATATGGCTTAGGGTTGATGATGGTGGTGCTGGGTTGATGGTTGGATTAGATGATCTTGCAGGTCTCTGTCAGCCTCGATGATTCTGTGACTTTGTAATTCATGGCAAAAGTGTACAAAGAGAGGGTGATTTATATGCAAAATGCTCACCAAGCCTGGGACATTGAAAACCAATCTCCAAAAGACCCTCCACCTGCCATGTTTTCTCCCAAGCAAAAAAGAAATGCACTTTTTTCTGGGAAGCGAGAGAAAGGGTCCCTTTCCCCCACCCCCTGTCAATGATGTAGGATGATACTGAATAACATTAGGGTCTAGGCCATGCCCACTCTTGCTGGCTTGGGCCAGAACCAGGACATACTGTCAAAGAAATCCTTTTATATTGTCCTTAAACTTTGGTGGTCATGTGTCTTCTGTCCCTTTGCTTTCTTTCTCAGTTTACTACAGTTTATACTCAGTTTTGCCTTGTAGTCAACCACATCAGCTTCCTTTGTTTTCATTATTACCCTTTAGAAATTAAAAGACTCTGTAAACTTAGGGGTTTTTTTCATTCATCATTGTAGTATCATTTCTTGACACACTGATTATTACTTTGGCAAATGTAGTGAAACATTCTTTAAATTCTCCCAGTTATCATTCAGATTTTTTCAATTTATTGCTTCCCAGCTGATTTATCACACAACTATTTAGAGTTTCTTAAAGCTATCCTTCCTGATAACCTAAAAAAAATAAACAGAAAGTTATGAATATATGTGTGTTTACATACAGAATGTCTGTGCCAATGTATACTGTGTTGGTTCTAAAAATGATCTCTTTTTACCAAAAATTACATTACTAAATAAGCACAAGTTCTGTGATAATTTTTCCCTGTATATCAATGAGGTTAATAAAATGTATTCACAGATATACTCTTAGGATATGAAAGTAATTAATATTTTTTGCATTTTTTACAGGGAGAGAATGATAGCTTTATCTCATACTACTCGGTTCAAAAAAAAGCAACAAAGTCTATTTGATCCTTGCTCCCCACCCTATCCTAGGGGCCCATATTCTCATTATTAATTTCTCTTACTGTGCAAACAAGGTGACCAAGTACAAAGTGTCTATTTGGAGTGGTCCCTGTCCAATGCTAAAATCCATAATGTGCCAGGGAATTGTTCAGGAAAAGTACTAGTCGATGCAGGCCAAAACCACGTCAGGGATTTTTCTAAGCTTTTAGCAGGATGGACAATGAAATCCCAAAGTACAATAAAGTTTCCCAGCATTGTTGAATTTACTAGTATAGACAGAGCCAGAAGGTACAGAGTACCTTTTTTAACAGATTATACTGCCATTCTCCTTAGATACTTTGGAACAAGTGATTTCATGTCTCTAATCTTTCAAGAAAATGACAGTGATATTATGAGAATAGAAATTGCTCCAGAGTTGACTAATAATGCAATATTCTTTGTTGGTGTCAAGATGCTAGTACAGACAGTCCAGGATTTCTTGGTTTCATTTCCTAGAGTGCTTCAATTAATTATGCTAAGGAATTTTGATATTTTACCTCCTTTCCGCACTCTCCCCTTGTATATTATTTAGCACTGTCCTTATCAGTTTGGCTGGAGAGACCTTTCAGATTTCACAGATGTTTCTTCTCATTGAAAAGTATTATTTGAAAATACTAGTCTTCTACTTTTATCCAGCAGTTCATTTCCAGAATTACATAATTCCTGCTTTCTGTAACTCAGAAGATACAAGGAATCTTGAAATTCCCTGTTCATTCTTTTTTCTTTGTAATCCTTCAGACCTGTCTGATTTGCAGAAAATCAAAGAACCCTTTTACTACCTATTTATTACTGAAGATTGATTTTTTTTCCATAGAACTGTATCTTCTTTAGCTTGTTTAGATGATCTGGGTTAAATGTAGATTTTTGTTTGACCACCAGGCTTTGAAAGATAGATTTTGCAGTTTTCCTTTAGAAACTTCATTGATATTTAAGCATTTAATTTCCTCATTTTCATTCCAAAATCAGTGTTTCTTTAAGATAACAAAAGTTTTTTAAAAGAAACCATATCCCTGCAGTCAGAGAATGCTGTTTGATCTCTGTACAAAACAGTGTTTACAGATGAGCATATGCTACATACATTTTTAAATATATGGACTTTCAAATTTTAAGTGACTATGAGAGATTAGGAATAATTGCATGAAGGTTCTGTTTTTCCTCATAACAAGCATCAACACTGTGTCAGTTTCTTCATATTATTTTAAATTTTCTGGAGTTTCTATGTCTTTCCTATCATCAACATTCAAAGTATTTTAGGGGAATCTACCCCATACCAAAGTTGTTACATGATCCTCCCTAAAACAAGGACAATTGTAAGAGCAAGGATAAGTAAGACAACTTAGAAATAATTCTCATCCTTTTTATATGAAGAAAATCTACCTCAAGACATTTATGGAATGTATGATTTGCATTTCAAGCTACAGAATTTGGCATTGTGAACCACAAGTATGGAAATCAGTACAGGTGGTAAAATACACTCAAGAAGCAGAATAAATACTCAGGTGGTTAATCCATGTTGAGTTTATTTCTACCTCTGCTAGTAGTTTTTAAACTGCTGATGTAGCAGAGGCTGGATCCCTGGCAACACAGAGCCCCACAGGCACAGTAGGTCTATGCCCACTTACAGAACTACAAGCATAAATAAGAACTTTTAGCAGCCTCTCTAACTGTAATCAGTATCCAACCTAATCTATCAAAAAGCTTTTCTGATTAGGGGGCATGTTCATATAAGAGGCATTCATTAAAAAGAGCAGTGGGGGGGACTATTACTGTCTGGCATGTGAGATCCCTTGTGGATAGCAAGACCATTAACAAAACAATTTGAGGGCTTTTAGCTAAACACTCAGTGTGGTCACAGCAATGTTTTCCACTAGCATTGTACATATAATTTCATCAGCAGTAATATTAATGTCTAGTTCTTTCTTATTCTTTTTTAAAAATATGCAACACACAATTTTTTGCTTGTACTTAAGAGCCTTTTATAGAATTTAGTATGTATATTATAACAACCTAACCAAAATATTAAAAAAATGAAATAGTAATGAAAAAATTCACAAGCAAATGAGTGAACAAAAAATAGTTAAAAAATGTATAGCAGGTAGAATTCTGTAGAAGAGATAGGGAGAGATAAAAGGACAGGCCACACCACGTATCTGGCAATGACAACTCATCATTAAAAGTCAGCTTTGATTTTAAAATGCCATTTAAAGTCATCTGAGAGCCAGTAGTCAATTATGCTATTTATAGGGAAAGACTGTGAAAGCTCAGATATCACTGCTTTCCTTTCACCCAGTATGATGTCGCTTTCTCAGGAGTGACCATGTATTCAGTCATCTTAGTGGTAAGGACTAAACCAGAATTCAACATCAAGACAACTGTTTTGATCCATTTTAGAAACCCAGCACTCCTGAAGGATTTTTGCTTATCAGTTTATGATAAGATACCAAGAAGGACCTCTGCCCTTCCATATTCTGCCAAAGTCCTTTCTCTTAATTCAGTTATTTTTTTGTTAGAAGAAAGAAGGGAGGGAGGTAAAAGAGATAGAGAGGCACAAATAGCTTCCCTGATGTGACCAGCCACAGAACGATCAATTAAAGGGAGGTTTCTTTTTCAATTTTAAAGGCTTTGATGTTCTACCAAGGGATTTTCCTATCTCTTATATTTATTACACAGAGAGCTTTCTAAATATCAGTATTTCTACAGGGAAGAGCTAAAGTAATGTTCATCTTTTTCTCCTGATCAGGAACTCTTGTGATATTTTTCATCATCTGTCTCTAATATGTTCTTCAAACAAATAGTAGGAATCATCAGCCTCCTCACTAGATATAAGCAAGGCTTTCCTAATATAGATAAGCTTAAAATGAAAAAAAAAAAAAAAAAATAACCTAAGCATAATTGAGATAGTAGAAAAAAAATTAATTTTCTTTGCAATGTATGACTAAAATGTGAGACAAAAATGTCTCACAGATAAACTGTTCTTTAAGAAGAAAGAATGAACATGCCATTAAGACTGCTGAAGAAGTTTAAGATTTTCTTTCTGTTAAAAGTTTTCTATTTTCAAAGTGTAGGGTTTCAAGGTAAAAAGAAATTAATATTTCTGTTAATAAACCTCCTTGACATCTGATAGACTAAGCTGGGAAGCCAGGTTTTAATACCAGGAATGGTAGGTGAAGGAGACCACAAGACTGTACCAGATCATGCAATAGTGAGTCAAGAAAAAAATGAAAAGATTAATTTAGATGTCTGAGTCTCACAGACATTCTTTCCTTTTAGAAAGAATTTCTGTTTTGTATAGTGCAAATTATCTAGATAATAATATCATAGCACATTGCCTAATTTCTTCATTGTTTGTCATATACTATTTTCAGGATATTTATATATGTGCTCTGAGACAGATTGAAAAACATGTTCAGTGTTCACCTCATTTTCCTCTCAGATTCAACACTTGGAGCTGTTTACAGTAAAAGGGAATTATGCTTCAAGATCATGAACTTAGTATGCATCTTCTGTCAGTAATAATAATGGCCAGTCTTCGCGAGCGAAGATCCGGGGAAGGTCTTTACACCTTCCAGCCTGCGCATTGGATTTTTTTTTAGGTGAGACACAGTGTGCGCGGAACTGAGCCCACCCTTTAATCCTAAGGTTCATCTGGCAAGGTTATGGGGCAGATCATCCTAAGTGCAATCACACAGCACCCACAGGATGGACAAGGGATCAGACCCAGCCAGCACAGGTTTAGGGAGGGCAGGTCCTGTCTGACCAACCTGATCTCCTTTCATGATCAGGTGACCCACCTGGTGGATGAGGAGAAGGCTGTGGATGTGTCTATCTGGACTTCAGCAAAGCCTTTGACACTGTCTCCCACAGCATACTCCTGGAAAAGCTGGCAACCCATGGCTTGGACAGGGGCACTCTGTGCTGGGTTAAGAACTGGCTGGAGGGCCGGGCCCAGAGAGTGCTGGTGAACGGGGCTGCATCCAGCTGGCAGCCGGTCACCAGTGGTGTCCCCCAGGGATCAGTGCTGGGCCCAGTCCTGTTTAACATCTTTATCAATGATGTGGATGAGGGGATTGAGTGTACCATTAGCAAATTTGCAGATGACACCAAGTTGGGGGAGAGTGTTGATCAGCTGGAAGGCAGGAGGGCTCTGCAGAGGGACCTGGATAGACTGGAGAGATGATCTGATTCCAATGGGATGAAGTTCAACAAGACCAAGTGCCGGGTCCTGCACTTTGGCCACAACAACCCCCTGCAGAGCTACAGGCTGGGCACAGAGTGGCTGGAGAGCAGGCAGGCAGAAAGGGACCTGGGAGTTTGGATTTTCAGGAAGCTGAACATGAGCCAGCAATTTGCCCAGGTGGTCAAGAAGGTCAATGGCATCCTGACCTGCATCAGGAAAAGTATGCCCAGCAGGACCAGGGAAGTGATTCTTTCCCTGTACTCAGCGCTGGTGAGGCCACACCTGGAGTGCTGTTTGCAGTTCTGGGCCCCGTAGTTCAGGAAGGATGTCAAGGTGCTGGAGCACATACAGATAAGAACAACCAGGCTGGTGAAGGGAGAGGCTGAAGGAGCTGGGGTTGTTTATCCTGGAGAAGAGGAGGTTCAGGGGTGACCTCATCGCTCTCTACAACTCCCTGAGAGGAGGTTGTAGCCAGGTGGGGGTTGGTCTCTTTTCCCAGGCAACCAGCAATAGGACAAGAGGGCACGATCTTAAGTTGTGCCAGGGGAGGTTTAGGTTGGATATTAGGAAGAAATTTTTTATGGAGAGAGTGATCAGACATTGGAATGGGCTATCCAGGGAAGTGGTGGATTCACTGTCCCTGGAGGTTTTTAAAATGAAACTGGACTTGGTATTTAGTGCCATGGTGTAGTACCCATGGCAGTGTTGGATCAAGGGTTGGACTTGATGATCTCGGAGGTCTTTTCCAACCTGGCTGATTCTATGATTTTTTTTTTTTCTTCTTTTTTTTTTTTTTTTTTTTTTTTTTTTTTTTTTTTTTTAGCTTTGTAATCTTCACATATAGGGAGGTTGAGTAGAGGTGGTAAAGGAATGGTGGTAGACTAATGGGAAGCCAATTATAGTTCCCTGTTTATCAGCACTGACTTTAATTAAAGTTGTGGGTTGCAGTATTCTAATTTTGTTCCCTGGAGGAGGGACCTAAGTAATCCTCAGCCAACTGAGAACAACTCTGCCATACCAAAGAGCCTCAGGACATTTCCAGTGAGTACTGCTGTACTTAGGAAGTTGTATTAGTCATAGATTTTCATAAATAACCACTTCAAGTTTTTACAGGTACCAGGAAACCATGTGTTTCATAAGGCAGTGTATTAAGCATATTTGCTATTTTCATTATGCATGTCTAAATCAGTTGTGATTCAGCTGAGCTTTCGGACTTTTTGGTGTGGGTACGTGTTTTTTCTGTGTCCTGACTGCAGATCAGGATAAAATCGGGATACGAATTGTTCTTCAGTGTACCTTGAGTTTCACTGGAGCAAACTCTATCACCAACTCAGGAAGGAAGAGAAAATAGTGCCACCAGTAACCCAAGGGGACAGGTCTGTAGGCTGGACTTGTATAGCTCAGCAGTTCTGCAGTTTAGGCAAAACCAAGAAGGTGTAAATGGCACTTACTTTTTAAGTCAGCTTTTCTTTGAAAGAAAGTAAGGAGAAAGAAAAAAATATGTAATTTTTGCTTCTACCTTTCACTGATAATAATCCTAGATAACATTAACATGATATTTGAAAGTAGCTGACAAAGCAAAATGAGAGAAGTAGTTACAAAAATAAATCAACAAGAAACTGCACACTTTAAGTTGAACATCGGGAAAAGAACTAGCATGATTGTTGATTAAATGAACAATTTGTTTTTCTGGTGAGTCAATTTATACTTTGGACAGCACAGTTTTTACAAGGATTGTGTCTCAGTAAAATCAGAAAAAAAGCTTCCCCAAATATTTAGCAAATGGTAAATCAACAAATAAAAGCCATCATCATTTCTCCTTGTGAAACTTGAGCATATGAAGTTGTGCAGTAGAAAAAACATTTTACTTATCTGCTTTGTCACATAAGTGACATCTGTACATTTGAGATCTCAGGAGAATGCTGATTTCCAAAACAACTCCATTTAATGAAGGTACAAAAGTGAACAGTTTTGGTTTTACTTTCAGTGGAAGACAAGCAGTTTAGAAGGTTTATTCTGCTTCGTAATGATGAATTCAACATTCTAAGAGAGGATTTTAAAATGTTTAAACTTTAATCTTTAAACAGCTGCATTCCCACAAGGTAGATGCCATGTCTTTATGTACCTATTTAAGTATTCTCACATTAAAGTCAGGTGAGGGCTCTTTCAGCTCATCCAGATCCCTCCTAGCCCATTCCCAACTCAGCTGGGAATCAGAGGTCATTTAGACAAGAGTTCTCTACAAACTCTTTGTCTGAGACTTGCTAGTTGTTTTATGGACTTTTTTGGGTTACTAGATCATGTTTCTTCTGTGCTTTATGCCTGGAGTTGCCTGTTAAAGCTTTGAATTTCAATTCTCAGACTTGACCTGCCTTTTAGATAACTGTCTCACCTCACCCTCATTTCACAACAGTCAAGATTCCCTGACATCTCAGCATTTCACAAACAGCCAGACCTTTAGGAAATAAACCTGAAACTTTATTTGATCTTGGCTAAAAGTGTGGTAAAACATGAGGATGCCAACCCCCACTATAAAGTTAGAGGACAATTTATTGGAGGAAAATTTATTGTTCACTAGTCACAATACTTTTCCATTAATACAGGCAAGTGTGAAAGAATTTGTAAATGAATGGTCTTATATTTTGGGGATTTAATAAATCAGTGTAGAAGATGACAAATCAGATTTTATCTCTTCTGCTATGAAGTACAGCTAAAACTCGTCAAGGCTGGAGATGCACTTACAGAGAAGGCCTGTTAGTAGTGCCTTTATTTCCACTTTTTACATGGTTTAAGTTCACCAACTCTGCAAGGCTTGGACAGAACAGATGTAGGTAGAGCAATAGCCGGAGCAGACATTGCCATCAGCAACTCTAATTTTGGAGAGATCTTTCCATCACCTCTGTTGACAGAAATACACCACAGGAAAGGCAGGATAACCTTTGCAGCTGGCATTTTGTCATAGCACTGGTGAACCAATAAGCAGTTAACAATACAACCTCTTTGTAGGGAAAACTTATAGATTCAAAACATCTAGAAGCAACAACAAAGTGTTCTTTTCTCTCCAATAATCAATTCCTTCCTTTTTGTTCCCCATCATATACACACCAATCAACAGTACAAAAATATGTGCCCAAACCTTATTTACCCTTAACTTCAGCCCTTTCAGAATGTTTGTATACTGGAGTAGGAAGTCTGAAGTTGACTTTATAATTAAAGTCAAAATTAAATATCACTTTTCTTCTTCCTGTTATTGTGTTATGTTTTTAGGACAATGAAAGGTAAGAAGGCTGCACAGATCAGTGCACTGAAAGCCTTCTTGTTCCTTGTGAGTGAAAAATGGAACTATTCACTTTTTTCCCCTGGAAAACAAAACAAAACAAAACAAAACAAAAAAAATGGGAGCAGTGGGCTCATTTAAACAATTGATTATTCAGTTTCTAGAGTTAAAGCACACAAGTCTTATCTCCAAAGCCATGAAAAGATATTATTTTTTATTAGGAGTCCCAGTAGAAATGGCATTATTCAATGTCTGGAAATAAACTTACTATTTTTTTCTTTTCAGTGTGTACTAAGCAACAAGAAAATGTAACTTATGTGTGAGAAAACATTCAGACTTAGCAGAAATTTATCCTGAGTCAAAACAATTTTGACTGTCAGATTTTTCAGTTCAGAGTACCTAACATCAGGCTTTTAAAGGTTTTTTTGGCAGTTAAAATTACGTCAATTTCCAAAAGCTGCTGGGCATTTGTAAACTCCAATGAACTTAGAATAAACTGTAAGTGATTACTTCCCTTGAGAATATCAACTGGGATACAGGATTTAGTAACTCCGGCTTAGTTCCTGATCTGAATGTACACGGCTACTTCTCTGTTCTAGTCATTGGCATCCTCTAAGCTGACTTTTGGAGACAGGATAGTAGGCAATGATAATAAACATGCCAGAACCTTGTCCTTGAAAGGTCAGGCTGGTGCTTTAGACCAAGGAGAAGATGTTGTTATAAACCACATACAGAGGTTATTTTCTGCAGGCGTAAGTTCCCTTACTGCCAAGTCAACTGCACACATGATCCAAAACAAAATATTTCCTTCTGTTCTCCACCTAATATGGAGTTTTAGCTAAAACTAAAAGTAAGACTTACAACTGAAGCTACAGTTTTGCTGAGACGCAGATAAATCACTGCAGAGAATTTCATTGTGTGGAAACAGATGAACTACACATTTCTGTGCAACCGTTCAGTTTAATTTGCCAAGTTTTGTATATTATGCCAATGCTTAAATTTTACTTTCAATAAATTAGTGCTATTTAGAGGCTTACTGAAATCTTTTTTTACAATATCCCATTTTTACAGTTTTCAAAGTGTCCTTGAGCCTTCTATGATCTGAATCAGCTTGTTATTAAAAGTGTAAATAATGGATAATCAATTTTTACTGACAAAAAAATTGAGCTGCTCATGAATTACCATGTATTCAGGCACGGGAGCTTCAATTAACAGATCTCTCCTGCTCAGTTGCCTCATATAGTGTATTTGGAAATATAAAAATTTTGAGCTTGAAAGTACTCTCCAGGAGATTTTCCATAGAGAAATGACATATTAGTTCAGTGATAATTTTAGTACTTCACCCAACAGTTTTAAGATTCTCATCAGAGGAAAACACATAGAAACAGGTCACTATTAAAATACTGTTCCAGTCCATCAAGCTATTTGACTAAACTTCTCTTTTACAGCATTTCAAAGGAAATATTGAAAGCTAACGGGAATCCTTAGAAAATGGATCTGCTTAAAGTCTGTCCAAATGTGGCTTCCAAGGAAGCGAGAAGAGGAAGAGTACTTTAAATGAGTCATGTTAATTACAGACACAAGAAAAGTTTTGGCCACCAACATCAAAGAAAGAGAGATATAAAAGGAAAAGACAAAAATTAATTCCAGAAGCAAATATATTTCACAGTAATGCTGATGGTTTTGACTTAGAAACTGAAGTAGGCATCAGCTTACTGGGATGTGAGCAACTAAAAAAACAAAGATGAAATCAGGACCAACACAGAAAATGTGAGGCATAACAAGAACAGGCCCTAACTAACCTTTGTCAAGACAAAAATCACCTGATCAGAAGGAAAAATCCCCCCAAAATTCTAACAGACACTGTGGAATTGAGGCCTGAGAAGCAGTTCCGCTATAGAGAACATCTAAGCAACTTTTTTTTTTTCTTCAATAGGCCACAGATTTACACTTTATAGAGAAGCTTTCAAGCTACTCTAATACTAGTTCTTCCAAGATCAGCTTTCATTGTGTTTGTGCTTTTCCACATGTTCACAGCAAGTAATATAATGGCCACCACTATAAGAGGTTCAGCGTACTGCAACCTTTTAATTCCTCCTTGATCTTGCTTGTTAGGGAAAAGGGGAAGAAAAAGAGTCCAGACAAGGGTGATGTGTTCAACCCCAAATACTCAAGCCACATCCAGGGCTTCCTAGTGACAGCCTCAAGCAAATATCTTGATATAATTGTCCCAGAGGCTTAGAAGAAGTTTCAGCATCATCCATGGGTAGGATCAAATTATGTTGCCATTGCAGATTGAGAAAGAAATCACTAATTTCTGAATGCAAAATATAACCTTCAGATTCTTGCATCAGGATCTGGCATGACTCTAGATCAGCTCTGCACCAAATCTCCCTTTTATCAGGCCTCAATTGTGAAAATGCTCATAATGTCAGTACTTCTCACACACACACCTCATCCTGCTCAGCTTTCATTTATTTCCCCCTAATTGCTCAGCAGAAAGAAACAATTTTTCCAGGAGAAAAAAAAGGAAACAAAAATTTGAGTTCTAAGTAGTGGTCACCATAATACAAACCAGATGACTTCCTCACATTTGCAGAACCGAGGCTTCTAACACCCTTACCAGTCTTGTCACTCCTCCCCTGTCTGAGAAATGTAAACACAGACTTGTTCTGACCTGGCCTTTTCCCTCAAAGGTCAGGCAACTGAAAACAGATTCTTCAGCTTTCTGCTTTTGATGCCGTGAGAAAAGCTCTCAGGAATCCAGGATCTGCTCCTTCAGCAGATCACTAGTAAACAGAAGCAAATATAATTTGTCCCCTTAGGATGCTGATTCTCTGGTGCCACATCGAGGGGTCATGGCTAATCATTCATGGCTTGAAAGAATCTGTCAGATTGAGAGTAGCTGGTAAACAGTCAAGGAACCACTGGCACACTTTTGCTGCTGGGTATAGATCCTAGCTTGGATGGTGGTTTGGACTTGACTAGTGCTGCAAGAATCATCTTCAGCTGCATGAATAAGCCAGATGTTTTCCCACTGCCTTTTCCATAGATATCCTTAAGTTGAGAGGCATTGTTTTTGATCATGCCCTCTCAGTGAATAATGAGGATGACTGACCCTGATATTTCACTAGAAAACATGATAAATCATAGAATCATAGAATCACAGTGTATGCTGAGTTGGAAAGGACCCTACTGGATCATTAATTTCAACTCCTGACCCTGTGCCAGCCACCCCAAGAATCATACCATGTGTCTGAGAGCACTGACAAACTCTTCTTGAACTCTGTCAGGTTTGGTGCTGTGACCACTTTCCTGGGGAGCCTGTTCCAGTACCCAACCACTCTCTGGGTGAAAAACTTCTTCCTGATGTCCAACCTAAACCTCCCCTGACTCAGTTTCATACCATTTCCTCGAGTCTTATCACTGATCATATGAGTGAAGAGACCACTACCTGCCCCTCTGCTTACCCTCATGAGGATGTTGTAACGATGTCTCCACTTGGTCTCCTCCAGGATGAACAGATCAAGTGACCTCAGCCACTACTCATAAGTCTTCCTCTCCAGACCCTTCACCATCCTTGTGGTCCTCCTTTGGACACTCTCTAATGTCTTTGTATAAACTAAACTTTGTGAGATACTTTGCCCTTTCATCTCAGACAAACCTCTGGTGACAGTTGTCTATGCATCCATCATCTTTAGACTAATTCATTGTGTTTCTGAGAAGGAAGAGAGGAGATTCCTCCTCTCAAGGGACACAGAAGTGTGAACATCCTACCAGTAACCTCTCCAGTTGATTCAAGGCTTCTGACATTACTGTTGTGCTACCTAGGCTTCACTGATTATATTTCACTTCCAAAATTTACTAAATTAGGACTGTTTCTAATTTCAAAATTCACTAGTGAATAAATGTCTTGTTATATCTACAAAATTTCTATCTACAACTAAGCAAGTGAGATGATTTTTGATGATAACTTTTGGAGATCTTGAAACTAAGGAAGCAGAAGACATATTTCAGGAAAAAGTGAAGTAAAACATCTTCAAGTGATGTAGTTCAGATGAAGAAAAAAAGTCTTAAAGATATTTATTGAAATAAAATTATCTTTCCCTACAAGAAAAATTTTAAACCCACCTTATTCTTCTCTCACACTTAATTTTTATATGATGTTCTTACCAAGCAGAAGAACCTGGAACTAGAAAATAATAATTCTTTAATAAGTCTGTTTTATGTGGTCATGCAGATGTTCCTTATTGACTGAAATAGCCATTTAAATTTTTGCTGGACTCTGATTTCAGTGGCTTAGGAATAGCATCCAGTAATTAGAATGCACAAAGTTTAATCCTAGTACTGTCTGATGGATAAAAATTACTGAATTTATTTACATCTGTTTGACTCCTACTTTTTATTAAACCCTAATAGGATATCATTTGTGTTTTTTCTTTCTTTGTGATTTTTATTACCTTCTCAAGCTTGTTTAGCAGGAGCTATCATCTGGCTTTTAGGCATGTTCTTCAAGTTAATATGAAAACACTTTAACATTGAGTCGGTGCTAGAAAGGCTGTGGAGCACTAATTGTGCAAAAAGATTAGGGTTCCATCCAACATCCATTTACTCTCAAATAGAGAAATTGCATAAGAAAGGCCTCTCACTTGTTTCCTTTTATTGTCTGATGATCAAAAATTCTATCAACACAAGCAGGTACTGTGAAGAAGGCTGAAAACCTTCAGCTGCATTTGGATTTTTTCAGTTTTTCTTTTGCAGAAAAGTCATTACTGTGTCTAGTTCTGTTGTGAAATCTTGCCAGTGACATTGCTATGCATAAAATTCCCTTTTTAGAAATTCAGTTCTCTTATAATAGATGTCAGTGTTAAGATTCAGAGCAGCTGTAAAACTGAAAGTGAAATCCTAGCAGAGCTATCATAAGTATTTTTAAAGAAATATCAGATAATTCAAAACATGCTTCAGTATGTTTTAATCCACAGAAATCCTTTATAGATAGACCACAAACTATCCTATATAAATACTTCCTGTATTTTTAATAATGAAGAATGAATCCTTGAAAATATGGTATTGTTTTTGATTTAGAATTATTTTATACTATGAAAATGGCAAAATATAGTTTTTTAATTCTGTCTTGTGTAAACAGATACCAAGTTCTGGCCTATAAATATATCTTTTTTCTCTTTACTACCTTAAAATTTTACCTTGAACTGTAATTCACAATTGAGGGGGCCACTGAAAATTGCTGTTTCTTTGTGGATCTTGTTATATCAAATTAAGTTTTAACCAATTATATTTGCAAAATATGAAAAGACATTTGAGTTAGACTGGGTTGAGTTCATAGACTAGCAACAATATGTGAAACTGAAATAAAGCCAATTTAATTTAATTGTCCTGTCCCCATATTTAATAAAAAATTTCAGTTTACAAGATTTTCCCCATCAATAAATAATGCAAAAATCAGACTGAGTGTTCAAACAAAACATACCTCTATATCAAGAAGAGTATAAATTATACATTGATTTCAGAGTATTTAGGAAAACAAAAAAATTTATTTTGGAACTACTTCAGGAACAAAGCAGATCCAAATACTATCAAAAGTAGTGACAATAAAATATGAGCTCATCTCAATAACAAATTATTTGAAAAGTAGTTTGTGTAACATAAGGCAGATAGTATTTCTTCACTTTAGTATAATACAGGTTTTATTGTTGTTAATCTCAATATTTGTTATTATTGTGGAAAATAAGGTTTTGTGATATAAAACCCATCTAAATAGAAGTTACATTCTTATTTTATGTAATCCCTTTTTCCAAAACACTTGGTATCCTTTGATTATCTTGCTACAACAATAGTACCCATTTACACAGAGGATTAAAAGCCTCTCAGTTTCTATCTGCATCCATAGGTACCAGAACACATGAAGAAATGCAACCCTTTTCTATTATTTGGCTTCATGCAGGTTGAAAAACAAGCTTTCTGACATGATGGAGAACAATATTTTCATTAGCTCAAGTCAGCAATGTTTCTTTTGAGAAAAAATTAGTTTAGTTCAAAGTGATTTGCATAATAAGATCCCTTTTTAGCAGTAGGCAGAGTTTTCAATCTTTCAATTTTCAATCTTCAGCTGTGGTCAAGAAAGCAGGATAATAATGAGGTATTGGTGTAAGCTAGTGTCCCAACTGCCTTCTTTTTATTTATAACCTGTCTTCCCTTATGATGTCTGAGCTGTATTGCTTTATGGGAAAATAAAAACAAGTTAATGTCATTTGAAGAGCAATCTACCCAAAGAAACCCTTATTCAGTGTTTACTATCCCCAGTAGAAATAATATGCAGAATAGTTTATCAGGAGTAGGCTAGGTAGTGTTGCACGAATAAGAACATGTACTACACATAATTTCTGAAGGCACACTGCTGGGCTAATTCATACAGGATATACTTCATTTTTGGCAGATGATCACTATGGAAAGAATTGCCTTCTTCGGATGTCAGGATTATTAAAAATTACAGCTGTTCTGAGAGGAAAGTTAGAAAACAAGGTGAATGATAGGAAAGTGAAAAATAACTAGTAAATAAAGGCAATGCATAAACAGAAGCAAATATATTAATTTAGAAGAGAAAAAAAAGTTTTCTGGTGAAAAAAGTTTGCTCTTAAACCTCTTTATCATTGAAAATATTAGCTGCCAGCCAAGACGATGAAGTGAGTTATGCAGAAGACAGATAACAGTTCTAGCTGTGTCTTGAATGAGTACTGACTGCAGTGAGACAGACTTCATAAGCAGCTCTGCTGACCTTTCTTCAAGTGATGTAAATAGGGATTTATAGTATCAGAAAAATGTAGATGAACTGCTCCGAGCCATAAGCCAGCTCAATATGCTTGTCTCATAGAAGTATCCCTTATTCTGAGCCGCAGAAAGAATTTATATTGGAGAAAGAAAAAATAATAACCTGGACAACTGAATTTATACATTTAGTGATGCAGTAAATAGTGGAAATGAGCAGAAGGGAAAAGTACTTTTAAAGAATTAGAATGTTTCACTTAGATGTGGAAAGAAACCAGGCTGTTTTGTTGTATGTTTTTGGTTTGCCTAATGACCTGGAAAAACAGTTTGAGTATCTCCCATGAAGAAGACTTTTTATGTTTCCTAAATATACTGCTGCTTTAGAGATCCCCCAATTACCTTCCTTAGGCATCTCTGTATGAGACACACTAAATCACTATAAATCCTACTAAAAACAAATTGAAATCTTCCTATAATAATCTCCCATAATATGATATTCAGTTAGGTCCTTTAAGTCTATTTTCTTTAAGGAAAGACATGAATCTATTGAAACAGGTCCAGAGGAAGGCCACTAAGATGATTAGAGCGATAGAGCACCTCAACCATGAGAGAGTTGGGGTTTTTGAGTGTGGAGAAGAGAAGGCTGTGGACAGACCTTGTTGTGACTTTTCAGCATTTAAAGGGGGCCTAAAAGAAAGATGGGGACAAACATTTTACTATGTCCTGTTGCAATAGCACAAAGGATAATGTTTTTGAACTAAAGCAATAGTAAATTCAGACTAGATATAAGGAAGACATTTTTAAAGAGGATGGTAAAACACTGATGCACGTTGCCCAGAGAGATGGAAGATGCCCCATCCTTGGAAATTCAGTCTAGATGGGGCTCTAAGCAACCTGATCTGGCTGAAGATGTCCCTGCTCATTGTGGGAGATGTTGGATTAGACGACCTTTAAAGGCCCCTTCCAACCCAAACTATTTTGTGAGTCAGATAGAAAACAAAAGAGAGGAAATCATGAATATGTGCATATATCAGTGTGCAGGTAAGCACAGGCAGATATCAATGGCTGTGGTTACTGTGCCCACTTGCCTTGAATGGATTTGATTGCTGAAGCCCTGTCCCATGGTCTTAAGCTCTTCCAGGGGAGGTTTAGGTTAGATATTAGGAAGAAATTCTTTACAGAGAGGATAATCAGACACTGGAATGGGCTGCCCAGGGAAGTGGTGAATTCTCCGTCCCTGGAGTTTTTTAAGATGCGACTGGATGTGGCACTTAGTGCCATGGTCTAGTAACCATGGTGGTAGTGGATCAAGGGTTGGACTTGATGATTTCAGAGGTCCTTTCCAACCCAGATGATTCTATGGTTCTATGACAAATGGGCACTGGGTACATTCATGCAAGGCAATTGTGTAATAGCTCAAGGCATCTGAATTAAACACACAGACAAAGGCAATCAGAAGATCTCCCTTTCAAGGAGTAAACAACTGAACAATCTCCCTGACAGACACTGCTAGTTAGAACTGTGTGCCACTGCTCAAGCCTGGGCAGTGCTGTCAGGTTGTGCTTGTGTGATGCCTGTGCACCTCTGGGGTTCACCTGGGCCCAGTCCCTTTGACTGAGCTGCAGAGAAAACAGCATCCCTGTTACTCAGGAGTACGCTAATCAAAATAAAAGGGCTTGTTTTCTGTTCTAAAACACTGTTTGGAGGAAAAGTGTGGGGAAAGGATGACTGTGAATTTGATGAATGTAAGCTTAGGACTCTCAAAGCAATTTGTGATTGAAGTCCGACAAAAGCCCTCAAAGTTCATTAGGTATTTAGAACAATTAGAAGGGAAATGTATAAGAGAGGCTTAAGCCTTTTAAAAACAAAACAAAACAAAACAAACCACTACAATTTTATTGTATTTTTTAATGTTGCCAATGCAGTGAAATATAAAATAATAAATATATATAATTATACATTTTTTTAAACTTTAAATTCATTAGCTATTGTAGTAAAGCAAGATTTTCAGAATTTCCCTACAAGAAAATTAGTTATCAGTGAAATATCCTAAAGAACTCAGCCTACATTTTCCTGCAGCACAGGAAAGATACACTGTGTTCCCTTACAATCAAATGGCAGGTGAACATCTGGTGTGAAAGCCCAATGTAACATGCACACAGCTTGAAGTTTACTGGTTGTCTTTACTGAAGATGTGGGTTGTAGAAACAGCTTCAGTCTTCAGAAAAAAAATGGTTGGAACTCAGCTAGGGAAATGAAGAGTTAGGTGAAATCTCTTACTCTCAAAACAACATGAACTTGGCTGGGAGAAATGCATTTAAACACTAGGAAAATAGTGTAATACAAATAACACTTTTTTTCCTAGAGCAGTTTCTGCAACAACTTTGGAAGACAGAAGAGAAATCAATAGAGATGATTACTGGGTGGCAAAGAATTGTCATCATACTGAAGTAATTTTTTCTCTGAGGTTCACATTGGGTCAAAAACACTTGAAAGATGTAAGCTAGTCTTTTAAACCTCTTTGCAATATGGGCACCACTATTATTCCTTATTATTCCTTATTATCGTTATATGAGAAATGGTGTCTCAGGAAGACCTTCAAGTAGGATGTCAACATGGTTAATAGATTCATTGATACAGAAATTCACTTTATTGAAAGACTTTAAGATGAGATTAAGTATTCTTCTAAAAGTTATACAAAATCTGCTTACAGATTCAGAACCTAATGCACTTGCATCCCTAAACAGGTGACCATGCTAGATGTTCCAAAAGGCCTATTCCATGAATTTCTGATTTACATATATAAGTCCCTACAGATCTTGTAAAAAAGAACAAGAAAGAAGAGATGATGAATTGGTATTACACTTAAAGGGTTGGGAAAATTAGGGTATGAATTTTGAGCATATGAGAAAGTTTGAACAAATACTGGGAGATAAATGGTGGAAAACCAAATTTGTAAACTGACAGTTATCTTAGATTTCCTAAATAAGCTTTTTTCTTTTAAATGATGGATTTTAATTTTTAATGATTTTTTCCTCATTTTTTAATTTCCTTCTTTTAAAGGAAATTTAAGACTTCCTTTTTCCTTCTACTCCAGAACTTAATTCTTTTCAAATGTAATTTTGTTAGCTTTCTCTGGTTATAAATGAGATGAAAGGAAGAAAAATATTACTTAAAGGCATGCTTTCCTTGCTATAAGGCCAGCCAAGAACTTCATCCTTATATTATACTAAATGAATCCTTATTTTTTGTACTTTTTTTCCTTTTGAAAATATCAAGGCACTTTGGAATATATGTGCCCACTTGCCTTTTGAGATGTGAGAGTTTAAATTAAAATCATATATGCTATGTATAACTTAAATACAAAACTTCATATAAAAAACTTCATTAACGAGTATGAAAATATGTTAGTAAATGCAGTGTGATTTTAAACAACAGTGTGAGAAAGAAATACATTTTCTACTCTAATTGTCAAATCAAGATAAACTTTGTTAAAAACAGTCATTATAAGCCCTTAAAGTTTAAATTATATCTCTAGTAAACTGTAGGTATTGACTTTAATGACCCTAGATGATTTCCATAAGTCTTTCTATATTGATCACACTAGATTATCAGTGAACAGGTGAAAAGACATTGATTTAAATCCAGAACATCAATTTGCAGCAGACATGAAAAATTTCTTATCAAAGTTGTCAACCAAGTAGTTCCTGAATGATAAAACTCAAGAGACAAATATGTATTGAACAACAATGGTTTATTATTATGCAGTCTCTAGTATGATTTTAGCATGAACAATGTGCATCTATCTGACCATGGTAACCTATTCTTTATTTGAAGAAATTGATCTTACTCTCTCAGTCACAAATTTGAGATGGGAGTATAGGGAAAAATTCTCCTGATAAACCCAGTTATGTCCTCATTTCACTACACTTAAAATATCCAGAGAATACTTTTTTTTTATTCTTCCTTCTACCATATAATTTGTGTATTGGATTTCCTCTGTTTCAAAAGTCTGTAGACCTCCTTGCAGAAAAACTTTGGCTGTACTTCTTGCAACTGTACAAGCACATTACTTAGGTCTCAGGCTTGATCAGTGCAATTCTACACAACCTGACGCAGATATCCTTCTACTTCCAGTGCCGAAGAGAAGAGCAAAAAGTGTGACAACGATTATATTCACTGGTCTTGATTTGGTCCTTTTATTAAGGCTTAGGTTTCTTTCTGTTAGTACAGAAAAGAAACTCACAGAAGCCATATGAACTTTAATAAATGATTATAATAAATTCAGAGACTCTTAAATGAAAAATATTATGAGAGAACAACACTCTATTTATTATTAATTGTATACTTTTCCACTTAGGCCTGTGGCAAAAACAGAAGCCACATAGGCTGATTTTGTTATTAATTCCTTTTTATTTTCATGGAAACAATTTGTTCAAACTATGTTTAATTATATTTTATCTATCTCAGGAGATTTATTTTCCAGGTAGCCACTTTCTCTGGCACTAGTGCTATCTGAAAACTGATGTATTATGGAGACTTCCTGAAGGAGAAGAAAAGGTAACAGCTCTCCTTGGAAACTCAAGGAAAGTACACATACATTGAAAGAAATGAGTAATAAAATTAATTTGTTTTTCAAATGAGCAAATCATCAGTCAAGCAAGGTTATTAGTTAAAAGAGAAATATCCTTCACAGAGATGATATAACTATTAATGAAATATCTAATGAGACAGGAAATTCAAGAAATGAATAAAGAACTTTCACTATGTATTTGGTTTTCTATGTTTAAACGGTGGCATATTTTCCAAATCAATTTTTGATGTAATTTTGGATTTTCAACTTAGTCAGAGTAAAAAAACAACTAGCTAAAGAGGAAAAAAGATTATCTGCTTTCCAGAAATCGAATAGCCCTTCATCATCCTGATGACTAACTGCAACCTGAAGGCTTGCCAGTATCTTTAGGAGACAAAGGTTTTGGACTGTCAATTTAAAAAGTTTCACTTTTTCAGTTTAAACAACCATAAATACAGAAATTAAGAGCAAAACTACTGAAACTTCAAAGAGGGTTAATCAGCAATTTCCAAATATCAGATAAAAAATTAAGTTTATTCTTGAATTTTTATTAATAAAGACAAGGTTGGTGACCAGTGAGGAAAAGGCAAGATAATCCAGCAGAATGAGACTAGGGAAAATATCCAATCCTCTATAGTTCAAAAATCCAAAGAATGTGGAGGGGGAAGAACAGAGTGAGAATCCTTCATCTGTGGGATTGTCTTTGCTCAGGGACCAGGGTGTACCTGGTGGGTGATGGGGGAAAATTGGCATACCCAGTATGTACCTCAAGGAGATCTAACCTTGGGAGAAAAATCTGTGTTCTAAGTTGTATGTTGCAGGAAGTAAAGTAACAGGACAATGAAGAGTGAATTCTGTGAGGACCAAAGAATGTGGGACAATGACCCGAGCCAGGGTGTTGGTGCCCAACACTGATGCTATTCTTTCTCTTGTCCCAGGTACCCATCCCAGTGGAATGGAGCCCAAGATCTGTAAGGGTGGAAGAAGGCCGTAAAATGGGATCTGTGAAAGTGCAGGAGGTATAGTTAAATATGGAATCTGAGTATGATGCAAATGGTATGGAATAAGGGGTGGAGACTGTATTGGGTCTGGATGAGATGGTGTTCATTTCCCAATAGTAGGCCTCAAAGTGCTGTACTTTGCATTGGTAGCCAGAAAAGTGTTGACAATGCACCAATGTTTTGACTACTGCTGAGCACAGCATCAGTACTGTAACATTCCTTCTTCAGTCGAGGCTAAGATTCTGGGAGGAGACACAAGTAGGCCAGCTGACCTAAACTAACCAAAAGAGTATTCCATATCACATGATGTCAACTCAGGTATAAAAGATAAGGCAAGGAGCAGGAAAGTGGGCATTCATTGTGATGCCCTGGGACACTGAGGAGAAAAAACTGCAGGCCAATTTAGTGTATAAGATAAGAAGAGTAGGTCCTTTAATTAGGCCCTCAGGCTCAGGGGAATACACAGGCACACCCAGATGTTCTACAATTTTATAATATGGTCCATTCAATCCCAGAACTGTCCACCCCCCAGTTCCTCCCAATTCTGCCCCCCTACATGCCTCTTTGCAAATTGAGTCTGGGGTCTTTGTGACCCCTTTGTCCTCATCTTCATCTTCTTCACAGCACATTGTTATTGAAGATCCTCCAAAGTTCTAGTCTTGAAGGTTGCTTTGTCTGTCGTGGTATCTTGTTGTTCAGGCCTAGGGTGAGATGTTCTTAAATGGAGGTGTTTTTCTACAATTCTACCTTGAAGAGAAATCTAAACACACTAAAGGAATTTAGAGGGTTTGATATGAAATGGGGTAATAGGGTTGCGTATGTGTAAACAACTGTGCTAAAGAGTGTTATACAGCTACATTAATATCTACATTTACTCCACAACTACTTCTAAAATCTACAAAAAAGCTAAAAAATCTCAAAAGTTTAAAGGTATCAATTGTCTCCAGTGGCTGCCTGTTGAGGAACTGTTACATGTGCTGAAACTCTGCTTCTCGGAAGTGGCCATCCATTGTTGCTGATGGGAAGTAGAAAATAAACCATGTTATCTTTCACTTCACTTTTGTGCTCACAAGCTTTCAGTTTGCTTTTGCTGTAAATAAACTGGCTAAACCCAACCCATAAGTTGTTTTCCATTTTACTCTCTCCCTTGTCTGGCTTGGAAAGGGAGTGATAGTGCGGCTGGGTGGTCACCTGGCATCCAGCCAAGGTCAACCCACCACAATCATAAATCAAGTAAATCACTTGTAATGTACGAACACTGAAATTATTTGATTGACAGTCAAAGGATGCAAGCAATAATTTAGTTTGAAACAATGACAGAAAAATATTTATAGTATAATAAGACAAAAGATACTGTGTTCTTAAAGTTAACATATTATTAAAGATTTTTGCAGTCTTAACGTAGACTGTTGTGAATCTGTCTAGATATAAACAGATAGAGAATTGTGATCCTGTAGTTTTAATGCTAACTCAACAAAAGTTAAGGTCAACAGAACTCAAACATATGGTATTTATCAAGTAAGTTTATTTTACTGCATGTGATCATATGATTTTACTTTTGCTTAGACTTCTTATAACTCATGTATTCTTCCTTTTCAATTACTGAAGGTAATTTAATAATTCTGTCTTTTAAACAAAGATCAGTTACTGCTCAAATGCCAAAGAATTGCTTTGGTAGCCTAAAAGCAGGGTATAATAGCTGAAGATGTTAATCTGAAAATTTTACTGTGGGAATTTAGGTAATTTCCTGAACTTTATTTTGTGCCATGTGGGAGACCGAAAAGTACACTAAAACTTGTGTTGATTGTGATTAATTCTTAATTCTAGTAAATTTAAAATCTACTTCAAATTCTAAGTAAGAACTTTTTTAATTAATTTAGAAAGTATTGTTTGAATTAATTTTTTTCAAATATCCTTTAAATTTTTTTCTGTTGTATAAGCTTGTAGTAAGACAGATTTTCAGAGGTGAATGAACTGATGTGAAAAATTAAATAAAATATTTTGTGTCCCAAAATAGCAACAGAAGACTCCCATTTGTTGATCATTCATTTATAAAGCAAGCAGGTTCTACCATGTCATATTAGACTAGAAAAATCTTTTAGAGAATATTATAAAATAACAATAAAAAAGATAATCTAAATATTTCAAGGGGACAGGGGAATTGGCCAAAATTATGAGTAATATATTAGGATTTTCATTGCTATATACAGTCAGAATTCTTGAGACATGTAAAATGAACAAAATGTAAACTGGAGCACCAAATGTGAATAGTTACTTCTCAAAAATTGATTTGCAGAGTCACACCTTATCATACAAAACCTGTGGCACAGGAGCAATCCCCTACAGTAACTGAATGCATGCGTTATTTTTCAGTTGTTCCTTTTGTTACCAGAGAGTTTTGTTCTTGATTTGTTCCTGCTGTTTTTAAAAATGGAAACTTAAGGAAGGTCAGACCTTCAAGAACAGAAACCTATCAAAGCAGACCATGTGTGAGACAGACTTGGCAATGCTTCTTAACAGGATTTTGTCTCCAAACCGGTGAGATTATGCAAAGGCAGTGCAACAGTGTAGAATTTACCTTAAATCTTCCCTTCAGCAGTTTGTCTCCAGTCATTGTAACAGATCACCTTCCTCACTATTCCTGTGTGACTCCTTCCCAGTGACTAACTCCATCTAAAATGTGTTCTCAGTGTTTCCTGAGATAGTCACAGCTCCCCTGTTTGCAGATATTTGGCTTCATGGTACTGGAAAATTCCAATATCGCATATCAGATACAGCCATGAGATTTATCTCTATTGTAAGAAACAAAATGTTCTCTCTTTTCTGTGGTGACTCAGAAGATCATGATTGTTCTTATTGCTTACCTTTTTTTTTCTCAAGAGCAAAGAAGCCCAACTTTCTTGACTACCTCATCATTCCTGACTTCTTTCTGTCAGGTATTATCAGCTGTTTTTCATTTTTTTCTGTTATTCCATTGCCATTTAAATACTTTTTATATGATTCAGCTGAAATTACATTATAATTTAGGCAATAGAAAATTTCTCTGTTGACTTCTAGTAAAACGGTTCTCAGTTGTTTGCACACTTGTCAACCCGTCCTTCCTTGTTTTTTCATTAAACTATCAGATTTATTATTTTGAATTTCATTCAAAAGGGAAAGACATTCTACTCTGTCCCCATCATCCCTAATACAATACATAAACTCTTGAATCATCATGAATTTATGAAGAATCAAGCTTTCCAAAAGCGGTTCAGAACCTGTATGTGATTTCAGCAGAAGAGAATTTCTGTGTACTAACAGAAATCTTTGTAGATCTAATATCTTGTATATAATGACCAGATCCATATGGAATGACAGCAGAAAGAGGGAAGCTTTGAACAGAAGAGCAAGAAGAATAAAGAACTGGTACTTCTTAGAATGGAAAAACACAAGTCAAATGACTTAGTGATTAGTTCCCCTTCCTCTCTTTTAGTTTTATTGTTAAGCATGACCATAATTTGGTATAGAATATCTCTTTGATCATCTTGGGTCAGCTGTCTTGGCTTTATTCTCTCCCAACCTCTTTCTACCCCCAGCCTATTGATCTTCATGGAGTGTGGAAGAGACAGACTTGATGCTATGGAAGCAGTGCTCTCCAGTAGTGTGTACTTGTGTCTCATCAACAGCTTTCTAGCAAATACAAAGCATAACACCACAAAGGCTGCTATGGGAAAATTGATTCCATCTCAGCCAGATCCAATACAACCTCCATACCTCGCTCCATATTATTTGCATCATGTTTAGGTAACACAATACATTTATACATCTCCTAGCCATCCTTTGCATCTAGTTCTCATAACTGAAATCCCTCCTTAGCAACACAGCTTATACTGCATACTTAAATTACCTTTATACCCAATATATAAATTTATACATTCCCATTAAGTACTATTTCCTGTCCCTTAACAGATAGTCATTATTATCCCGTTCCATGGGCTTTCTCCACTCCTTCAAATGTTTATAAAAACAGGCTATGACTTGGGCCATATCAGTCAAGATGGGTGCTCAGGACAGGATAGCAGCATTTTCAAATGTCAAACACTAATATCACTTCTATTTGGGTCATTGTTACACTTGCCTGGTTCCTCGTGAAGCTCACTGTTTCTTCAGTTCAGGTCATTCCCCCCAGTGAGACACATGAGAGTCTCCCCATCCTTACACATTACCCACCAAGTACACCCACATCCTGGAGGGAAGAGAATCCCCAAATATACCTGTCTTTTCCCAAGGGAGGAGCAATCCACATTACCTTCCCCTGTCACTTCTCTGTGTGCACTATGGGGACCTTACCTCCTCCCACAGTATGTAGGAGTTTTGTTTGGGCAGGACACAATTTTGTATGCTGTTGTAACTATGGGAGTTGTGGAACTTGGCATCTCAAAAATAAGTGTCCTACATATGGCAATGACTGTAGATCTGCGACACAGATGGGCATACTGAAAAATTATGCAAAGAAACAACGTGTACACAGTCACAGAAGTTGGAACTGAAGTTGTAATTATGGCAGCAGAAGAACCACCTATGCAAACTATGCCTAATGCAAACAATAAAGATATCAAGAGAAACTCTCTTACTTCTCTCTCCAAACTTCAGATAGACATCCAGTGTTCCTGCCAGAAGACATCTACAATAATTAACAGGTATAAACCCGGAAAGGGAGGTGAGGTAAAACAATCAGAACAACAACAAAAATCAACACCAAAATACAACCACCAATATTCAGCTTAATGCATCTTTAGAATAGTTAGCCTAGGAATGTGGTGAAAACCTAATTGGAACTGGACAAAGTCCTAAACATTATAATATTTTACTGACATGAAAGAAATGGATGATCTAATAAATATTTCCATCTTAATTTTCCATTTCTAACCCCTGTGATTTTATGCCTCGCAAATAACTTTGTTTTTTACTTAGTAGTACAGTATTTGGTGAGAAAATTCTGTAAAATTCTGTTATTTCTATTAGAAGAGAACCATAAATAATTTCCATTTTTCTCTTTCTACCAATAAAAGCCTCTGCTGCATTTATTACTTTACAGGCACAGGGCACGGTCACTGTCTGAAAGACCAAGGCAGCTGGGAACAAGGTATAGTTATGCCACCTATGTAAGCTTTTGGTAGGACTGTGACTTCTCTTTTTCCCTTTGCATATAGGCAAAACGGAAAATGGTTGATGTAAAGTATACTCAAAAATACCAGCTGTGACAGGTGTGGAACATGTGAAGGGCCTTGTGGGGACACCGTATGAGGAGCAGCTGAGATCACTTGGTCTGCTCAGCCTGGAGGAGACTGAGGGGAGACCCCATTGCAGTTACAACTTCCTCATAAGGGGAACAGGAGGGGCAGGAACTGATCTCTTCTCTATTGTGACCAGTGATAGGACCTGAGGGAATGGCCTGAAGTTGTGTTGGGGAGGTGTAGGTTGGATATGAGAAAGAGGCTCTTCACCCAGAGGATGCTTGGGCACTGGAATAGGCTCTCCAGGGAAGTGGTCACAGCACCAAGCCTGGTAAAGTTCAAGAAGCATTTGGACAATGCTCTCAGGCACATGGTGTGACTCTTGGGATGATCCTGTGCAGGGCTAATGGCTGGACTCGATGATCCTTGTGGGTCCCTTGGAACTCAGCATATCCTGTGACTCTGTGATTCCGTGATGTGAAAGTCAGGAGCTAAAAACAATCATTCTGGAGCAGGAGGTTAGAGAACAGGTAGCTTGAGACAGGGTTAAAATTTCTAACTATGTGGAGATTTTAAAAGGCTCTTTTATCCTACAGGGTTTATTATGGATGCCACTACAGTTACAGCTCCCCTTGAAATGATGATAAAAGGATGGAAAGTAGGATAAAGGATAAAAGCAGGAAGAGGTCCAATGTCTTAGCCACTGGTCCTTCCATTTTTTCAGCAGACATGTGAAACTTGCCTTCATTCCTTTGGAAGAATCTTATCTTCATGCCTTCTTTTCCACTTTTTATATCTAAAACATGGGCAAGGACTGTGTTACACTCTGTAGATGTCTCATGTGAAGTACAACAGAGTCCAAATGCTAAACCAAGACTGCTAGAATATTTTTATTATCTGAGAAATTATAATTATGCATGTAAAAACATGAACATCCTAACATGCCATCTGAGTTAGTGATGACAGAAATGCACAGGGAGAGAGAGTGGATGTCTCATGGACTTGAATGACACTAAAACATGCATTACAGGGTCCTTGTTGATTGTTGATGACCATCTGACCAGCCTCATTATCCAAATGAAAAGGTTAAATGCATTTCCTACCATGTGGTAGCCTACATGAGGAAAAACAAGCAATGCTTATTCCTTCCACATTAAAGCAATCAGTAAACAAAATATAGAAAGATGCTATTTAATAGGCAATTTGAAATAGCAATGAAATAATTCTTCCTTTTTGTGGAATTCAATTAGTCTTGAATTGTCTGTGCAGGGACATAGCTGCAGTCAGAAGAAAATAATAAATATCTCTGCTGAACTGATACACTGATAGGAGAAAAGATATGGACTGGAACTGTTTCATGCTAGAATATACCGAACCTGTTTTTTCACCTCTCAAGTGAGTGTTTTTATACAAAAAGTACCATTGATGCCACAACATTCTTCCACAATCTTAAATAAGATTAGCAATGGAAGTATAAGTTATGTAGCACCCATTACTGTTAAGCATTTGTGTTCAGGGAATATCTATTACATTGAGTGCATCCACCTCATTATGGAATCCAAATTAGATTCTGATGGGACAGAATTAGTGAGCATATGCATAGACAAAATCAAAGATCTTGGCAAACAGAAAAATTTAAATTAAGATTACTAAATATGGATTCCTCTGGTTTTGTCAGCAGTTAAGGAGAGAATTTCAAAATCATTGTTTTTGTTTAGGCCTCTCAGTACTGCCTGTGATCCTTTATTGGTCCCAGCTCTAAGTGCAAGCTTTCAACAGGTGCTTTTTCTGGAATACCGTGGAAAATCAGCACTGTATATCTTGCAGTGCCATGTGCCAGACTGATGCATGATGTGGCAAATTTTCAATATGTTAATTTCTAGAAAAAATGTGGAAAAGGGTCTATGAGATGTAAGTAGAACAGATAAATACAATAAAATAAAGTATATTTATACTTCAGAGGGTATGAATGTGCTCCATCTCACTTATCTAAATATCAAGTATCTAAAATCATATCACAGAATATGCTGAATTGGAAGGGACCCACAAGGATCACAGAGTCCAACTTTTAGTCCCACACAGGCCCGTCACCAAGAGTCACACCTTGTGCCCAAAAGCATTGTCCAAATGCTTCTTGAACTCTGTCAGGATTGGTGCTGTGACCACTTCCCTGGGAGCCTGTTCCTGTACCCAAGCACCCTCTGGGTGAAGAGCCTCTCTTTGTCATATCCAAACATGACTAGATTTATCCTTGTTTCTTTTCCGGTCAGTAGAGATAAACTAGGAATCCAGAAGGTCCAATTTGGTTCATGTTAGTTATGTATTTTAGATTCAAATCAATCACCTTCTGCAACTGTCTTCTTCCTACCTGTGATTTTAAGTGTGTTACCAGATCAGACTTCAACAATTCAAAGTTAAAAATCTCAAATTTGGGCAGAAAAATCCAACCATATACGTCAGCTTGATGAAAGGAAAGGAGTAAAATGCTCCCAAAAGACATTTAATAATTGCAAAACAAATTCAAGATTCTTATTCTTAGCCAGCAGAACTTATTTTCAAATAGTTCACGCAGATATGGTTTAAATTGCATGCATATTGTTTCTTGTGGATGCAATTTTGTTTTATTGCCACCAGTAATAGAAAAGCCATTTCAGCTGTGTCAGTGTGGAACATCAATGTCATCTGAAATCTAGTGACCTGTTAAATACAGGTATTTGCACAGGGGTTGTCTACCCCCTGCCCACATACATGCTTTCCTGATTGTATACCTTACATGAAAACATTAAATATGGGAGTGTTTAGTGTTTTCTGTTGTTTTTAATTTTTAAATAAGCCTTGTATGATTAACAAAGGTTCTGATTTTCTGTTTTGTAGCCTTTTTTTAGTTCTCTGGTACATTACAATACAGAAGTGTTTGGTATACTCACTGTATCCAGAAAATGGCAACAAAGGAGGAAATGGAGAATGTTAATGGATATTGTTTCCAAGGAAACAAAGCACCGGAGAATATAAGAAAGCCAAGAAGGATGTAGGGTTTTTTTCTCCAAGAAAACAAGGGAATAGAGGAAATGGAAAAGCTAATGAATAAATGACTTAGGTAAATAGCCATCTATTGAAAAGATTATTGTATCAAAAATTTTAAGTGCTATCACATGGATGGCTTTGTCTTATTTTCAACCCCTGCTTTAACTTTATCTTTTTGTTCTTCTTCCACAGTTCTTCACATTTCGAAAAGAGAAATGTCATTCACTGCTTATGATGTAATGCTTAACAATACATGCTTTTTGTTCAAGACATTATCCATGAACATACTTTTTAATTTTTGAAACTAAATCCTGACTGAATAGGAAGGAGTTCTGGTATATTTAATGTGGCATTTGGGGGCTACTTAGGGGAGTGGGGTGGGGAGAGTAAGGGGAAAAAAGCAAAGTCTAATACACTTTTCAGATATCCTTGGTTCAAATAGAAGTCAAAAAATATGTCTCAAGATTGACACAGGTATTGATGTTTTACTATCAAATAGATATTATATTATGTCATCTTAATTCCCAGAAGTTCAGAGCTTAACAATTTTAGCAATCAGGTTTCCAGTTTTTGGACCAACAGTGAGGTGTAACATTAGGAACCTGGGCTGGCTTGAGGTACATAGTTAGGACAATGATCTGCTCCCAGTCCCAAAGAAAGTAGGGAGATGTGAGATGAACCATGAGATACCGGTGAAAGAAATGAGAAAATGGATGCTTTTAAAGATGTAGGCCAATTTGGAGATACATAAGAAACTCCTGAGTGAAAAAGGGGAGCAATAGAATGTAATAGGCATGTCTAGGTTTCACTCTCAATTTTTTTGTGTTTTTTGAAAATAATTTGACTAAAGACAAGTCTAATTTGACTGATTGAGCAACAGATTACATTTGACCTTTATATATACATATAGACCTATAACTGAAATTTTGACAGATAGGCATGTGACAATTTTTTTCTCCAGCCAACCTAAAGTTGGCTGAACAGTAATTTTCAAAGTAGTTATATCACTCACACACAAAAATCAACTGAATTGTATTATTTGGAGGAAGTTTAAGTCAGAAACAAGCTATCCCTTAAGATATTTGTTGCATTCATTTGTCACATGGCAAAGGGAATTTCCGTGTGGTAGAGTTCTGGTGGCAAACTGAACTGCACAGAAGGTGGCAGAAGAAAGGCTTCAAAGTTGTATGATGAGAGTCGAATTAATGGAATGACAAATGGAAGCTCTTGGAGCTTTCCCCCTGCTACCCCTGCTCCCTCCCAACCCTGACACGTTCCCCACCCCCAAAAAAATAAAAGAAATTATGTGGAAGAGAAAACAGTGATGGAGGCTTTCTGAGATCCTGAATGAAGTTGAAAAAAGTGAAGAATTTGACCACGGTGAGACAACAAACTGTGACTGTGTTTAAGATGCTTTCACATTCTCCATTTTTTTTTTAAATATTAAAGTTGATAGAGGCATACAAAATGAAGGAAAGTACACCCTGGGACAATAGAAAAGAAGAAATGTATATTTATTTTAGATTCTGCTTAAGTCATGCTTGTTTATAATACTTAAGTGCTCATAATGTATCTTAGCTTAAAATACACCAGAGCCAAAGAGAAAAATGGGAAGAAAACATTTTAAGTTATTATCAGAGCCTGTATCTAGCAAAGATTCTTACACACTTTTCTTAACATATTTATTTCAATGGATAAAGTTATCTTGACTCAATAGAAAACTTTCTCTTAGAAAATGTGTTGAGTTTTGGATAATTCATTTGGAAGAGATTACCAAAGTGTTGAATGCTGAATAGTTGAAACCAAATAAAAAGATGAATGTAGATTGTTTTATGAGACATTGAATATAGTCAGTATGCATGCTCCAGAAGTTTTACATTAGGAAATGGTATAATGTTCTACCTTCAAATGGGAACTTTTTCAACTTCTCAAAATATATGGGATTTATTATGTCTATATGTTCACTATAAATGCAAAAGTGGAGATAATATTTTTCATATATAAGTAGACTGATGTATGCTATAAAGACTTGGAAAGATTAAGTTAAAGGTGACTTTCAAATTAAAATTTAACTAAAAAATCTTTTTATGAGTTTATTTTCATTTCAAAAGGCATATTGGAATTTAGAAAAGTCAATAATATGTCAAATGGTTGATGATACTAGAAAAAATATATTTTAATAAAAAAAATGCAAAGACAATTTCTTCTATGAAACTTTGCTCTTTCAGTGTCCTTTTCTTAATCTTGTGCAGCAACTCTCTTCTTCTATCCAGATTATTTTTATTTCATCAATGTTGTCTTCTTTTTCTCATAATATCAAAAGATTGCCTTCTCAAATAATATCAGCTACTAGGTTGGTCACCTGACTACAATTTCCTTTTGTCATCATGACCCATGACCCATTCTGATTAAGGTTACTGACTTTTTATTACCTTTCCAAGTTTTTAAATAGAAGTCTGTGGAGAATCAATTTTTAAAAAAAAAAGAATATCCAAAATAGTTACAAGTTATTTAGGGTGATACCAGAGCATCCACTTTACTGTTTTTTTCATATTTAAACAAGAATAGAAAATATTATTTAGAAAGATTGCTAAACATAATCATATATTTTGGTATTATTCCTGAAATAGGGTATTTGATTTACTTCTCTAGTAATAACAAGATATCTTTTTGTACCATTCTTATTTTCAAAGGCTGCCATATTGGATTGTATAGAGTACAGACTCACATTTCAAAATGCATCATTCATCCTTGAGGCTGGATGTGGCACTGAGTGCTATGATCTAATAACCACAGTGGGGCTGGATCAAGGGTTGGACTTGATGATCTCGGAGGTCTCTTCAACCTAGTTAATTCTATGATTCTATGATCCTCAAAGCTGCCACAGATGGATTTAAAAAGGCAGTGTATTTAAAAATAACAGTCACAGATGCTCACCTAATGAAGGAAGACTCACAGTTTGCACTTTCAAGTGTACCGATTGCTGTGTGCTCTCATGGAAATGTGTGAGACAATTGCTGAGAGCACAGAAAGCGCTGTGAGTGTTGCTGGGTCTTCCACAGAAAGAAATATGTGCTGTGCAGTGCTTGTTTCTGAAGTTACAGCCTTTCCTCTTCGCTGTAAATATTTGTTGGTTTGTAGGAAAAAAAGGAGAGGAAAAGAGCACTGGCGGAGCAGAAGGCAGTGCTGGTTCTTGGTTCCCATGGGTATTCAGCTTATTTGGGCTGGCATATTTGAAGTGGATGGGTTGCACAAGAAAAACTGGAGCAAAAACTTCAGGTTTACACAAATATTCAGAGTTAAGTTGCTTAAATATACATAACTAATTAAAATATTTTGGGGAAGAAAAAAGTTTCTTAATTCAAACTGAATGTTTAAGATCTGTATTTAAAAGTCACAATAATAGGCAGAGAGATAAAATAGAGATTGGCAGGCTCTTGTGGACATATACAGATATTGTACTTTAATGGTTAAACCAGATTCTAAAATTAAGCAAATACAGAAACAAAAATTATTTTTTTAAAAAACTTAAATTTCTATGCAGGATATTCTGTTCTGAGTTCACCAGCAGAAACTCAAACTTGGTGGATTTTTAAATATTTTCTTCTACAAAAATTACAGTGTTAAAAAACAAATGTATAAGACTAAAAGTGGTGAAATAAGCAATGTATGAGATCAGTTCTTGTCAGTGGATTCACTAAAGAATTTAAATTGGAAGAGCTTTGGGTTAAGGCTTTGTAAACCTCACATAAACAACACAGTTTGATAACTCTTCCAATAGAGGGGCATCAACCTGATCCAGTGTCTCATCAACCTTATCATAAAAAATTTCTTCTTTATGTCTAATCTTAGAGTTTAAAACCATTGCCCCTGCCCTGTCACCACAAGCCTTGGTAAAATGTCTCTCTACATCTCTCTTTTAAGCCCTGTTTAAGTCCTGAAAGGACATAATAAGGTCACCTTGGAGTCTTTCATTCTCCAGGCTAAACATCCCCTCTCTCTTAGCCTTTCTCACAGGAGATGTGCTCCAGTGCTGATCATTTTTGTAGACCTCCTCTAGACATGTTCCAACAGGCTGAAGCTCTTCTTGAGCTGGGGATGCCAGAACTAGATGAGGTTTTCCAAGTGGGGTCTCATGTTGGGGTAACTCTGCTATACATAAAAGGATGTAAAAATTGTAATGTTGTTAAAAGTGAACATGCTTCCAAAATGGCTTTTGTAACTTGTGCAAACTTATCTTCCCCTTCCCAAAATCCCTCACTGTACTTTTGGAATGTCTAAGAGATACCTGGAAGCTCACCTATTGGTTGTTAACCCTTTCTTGTAATTGGTTGGTTTGTAAGACCTCCTGAACTATCAGTGGTCACCTTGTGATCTCCCCAAAAGGTATTTAAGTCGCTACCCAGAACAATAAAGCCTCTCTACCTGCTTTTCCCTGCCTGCTGCTGGCGTCCGTGGTCTCTCTGTAGGGGGCCATGAGGTGCCGTGGGGTGAAGGGGGGAGGGGGAGGGAGCACCGCTACCCCTCGGAACAAGGGGTAAAAGGAGAGGCCTCTTGCTCTGGGGTTCCGTCTCCCCATCCACCCTCAACGTTCGTCAGTCTCATGTTATGTACTTGGTTAAAATGATTAATAAGCCAGTACTTTTGGTTCTGGTGTAAAAGAAACAAATATAATTAAATACTCTTCAGAAAGTCTGACGTGTGGCTGGATTTTACATTACCACTGAGTAATGGCTTTTTCTCCATCATCTGATAGGAAGTTCCCTATCTAAGTGAAGGGCAAGAAAATCTACAGTCTCTTTCCCCAAAAAACTGTCATGCATATAGTTTTCTTCAAGAGGAAGCTAAATATTCAAACGGAAAAGGTGTTACCACAATAATAGCTCTCTCTTTCCTCCCACATTTGCCTCTTCCTCAAAATAGATCTATAGATCTGGAAAAAACTCCATTTGCTTCCGTTCATCACATCACTTCAAATGCCAGCATTTCAGATACAGAAATTGTAAGGATATTATTTTTGGATATAGGGGCTAAAGGGAGGTGATGAGAGGTTTGATATGAGTGATACTGCCCAGAGCACCTGCTGTCTCTTAGAAGTGAAAACATATAGCACAACTTCCCAAGACCGTGTCTTCCAAAAGCATTCATTAGCAAAATCAGCTATAGTATGACATCCAAGCGTAATATAGAGTGAAAATGGTGGAGGTGGATGGGGTTTCCTCACCCTGCTGACTCAGGAAAGTTTGGTAGAGAGCTCTCAACCTTCTAGAAGGATGTAAGAATGTAAGGAACAGTGTTCACTTCTTTTTATTTACACTTCTGTGTAAAAGATTTTCTCATTATAATTCTAGTATAACATTTTTGCAATAACTCTTACGAGGAAACGTGTTGCCCTTGTCATCTTTCCCAGTTAGTTTAGATGACATTTCGAAGCAGTACAAAGATGGCTGGAATGGGGATGCAAATAGGAATGAATCCTTTTTAAAAATGTAGCATTTTTGATTTGAAAAAAAATCCAAGTTCTTTTCTGTTAGTCATAATAGAGACGACCAAAAATATTTAAAACTCATGTGTCAACATCTGAACGGCATAATTTTTCATAAGACAGTTGTCTATCACTTAAAATTCTTCCCAAAAGAAGAGAGATGTACAAAAGATTCCTTCCTTTGAATAAAAGAGAAAGCTTTAGGTCTGGGGGAGATGTGAGTGAGGGAGTAAGTGACTTAGCAAGGTCTGATTTTAACCTTTTTAGAAGTGTTTGAAAAAATTCTAGAATAGTTTATTAATATCAAAGAGATACATTAATTTCTCCCCCATGGCAGGTTGAACAGCACCTCTTACTGAACAATAAATGCTGAAACTCAGCAGCTGAGGTTGAAAACCTCCCTGTCTTTTTTTCTCCACAACTACCAGTAGTGACTATTATAGGGCATATAACTAGTTAGTTAAAAGAATTATTTAAAGAAAATAAGAGCAACATTTAAAAAAAACCCTCCATAATGAATGTAGTAAGTCCATCTGGATGTACCAGTCAGAATTCCATTTTTATTAGCAAAACGTGTTCTGCAAATATATGGGTATTTGTTTCTTTTATTTCTCATTTCCTTTAGTTGTTGTTCAAGATCAGTGGTCACACCAGTGAATACTGCAGTGCAGAATGATGAGTAGTACCCCATAATTATCTAGGGCTTTTGTAACTGGGGTCCCATTTCATTGAAATCATGAGACTTCCTGTGTTTTGCAATAGTTTGTCAGATCCATGACCAAGTAAAACAGCAAGACAGCATGTATTAAGCTGAGAAATACTGAAACAATGTATGTAGGATCCAGAGAAAGCATCTAAACTACTTTAATCTTGTAAGAGATACACAGATATTTAAAAAAGCTAAGTGGAAATACTGTATTGTGTTATATTCACTTAATAGTTTTGATACCATATTAATATTATTGTATTAAATTATTTCCACTTGGGCATAATTCCATATGTGAATGAGGATGTATCCTTGGCTCAATCTGACAATTCACATCGCATAATCTTACCTCTACATTAGTCCCCAGAGGTACTAAGATTGCCCATGCATTTTAAATGTAGGTCAGGGTGGCAGCTAGAGTGTTTCTCCAAAGAGAATAATCTCCAGTATTTATCTCAAGATGCTCCTGTTAACATAAATTCTGATTCAGCAATTTCATCTTCAAAAATTGTTCTTACAATAAGAACTGTTTTACTGACATTAAATAATTAAAATTTTTTATCTAGCTTCTTTTAAACATAATTCTCTAAAATTCAGTCTTAGCCATTCCATGGATTTAATGACTTGGCTATCTGTCTAGCAATAGAGTGAAGAAAGAAAGGCTCACTCTTCCAGCTACTACATTTTCTGTGTTTACACAGAATCACTATATGGCCCCAGCACAGCAAAAGGAGCCACTTTCCTAAACACGGTGTTTACCGAAGCCATAACCAACCTGATTGGTTTTTGGAAAATTCCTGCTTTTATAAGCAGGTTTTTGGTAGGGAGCCCTAGCTTATGGCTTGTGGAAGGGGTTGCTTCAGCTCCAGGCTTCTTCTGCATCCTCAAAAATGCCAAAAAGTGTGGTTCTTACAAGCAAGTTTCAGCAGAGCTGAGAGGGATTTTCTAAATTCAACATGTACATAAATGAACACAAGTGCTTTTCAGAAACTCTGCTTATTTATATTTAAAATATACCTGGTATCAACCAAAGAAATAACATCATCTAGATCCTCGACGTCTCAGAAGCTGTTGCATGATATAAGTAGTCTCGCTTCTGCCCCGTTTTCTATCTCTTCCTTTTTTATACAAACCCAAATTTTTAGACTACTTGTTTTGGATAATTTATATTTCCAATATTGACACCTGTATGATTGGCACAGTATCTCATTAAATGCTGTTCCGTGATAACTGCCTACACTGTTGTTTATATGGCAACTCTGATGTGATGACTGCTACGCTTGAAGTAAATAGAGCAGAAATTTAGTAAAAGTTCAATACAGAACTGAGCAGTTTAAAGTCAGATTGCACTGTAAGCTAAAAGACTGTAAGCTCTCTTTATGTGCAACTCAGCCTGCCTGCTTTGAAGTGGAATCCTATCAAGAAAAGCCCTCAAGGCCTTGTCAACAGAGGAGATCGACTGTGGTCTGGTAGATTATTTAAAGGCCATTATTTTGGAAGGATTTTTGACAGAATTCACCCTGCCATTTTGAAATATGTGTATTTTTTAAAAATTACTATTGCATACTTTAAAACAAAACAGCTCTTTAGTATTGAAATCTTGAAGGTTTTAATTTTCATTGTCAGTTACATAATTGTGCACAAACTGGGATAAAGACTCTATTGGACACAATTCTGCAGAATCCCATAAACTGCAATGGGCAGAACACAGCCTGTTTGCAGAACAGAGAGGTTGGACCGAGTGGCAGACTGTCTGCAGGTTTTTAAAAAATGGTAACAAACTCAACCCTTTTTAAGACTCAAGAAAAAAATGTTGCAATTCCGTGGGAATATGAAATCAGAAATGGAAAAAAGACATAATATAGTAATTTATTAATTCTGGAATTGGGCAATGAGAGTGGTTCCTGTTATAAGAGAAGTTAGTGGAGTTTGTTGTTTTTTCTCCACAGCTTTTTTAATTGTTAATCAGTGTAAACAGGTTTGTCTTTTTACTTTGACAAAAGGTGAAACAAATCCTAAGCCAGGAGAAAGTTCTGCAGTGGTTACTATTCACCAAAGAGACCAGGCACAAAGTGGTGAACAGTTTATCATAGAATCATAGAATCAGCCAGGTTGGAAAAGACCTCTGAGATACATCAGGTCCATGAGTCCTTGATCCAACACCACTGTGGTTACTAGACCATGGCACTAAATGCCACATCCAGTCTCATCTTAACCTCCAAGGACAGTGAATCCACCACCTCCCTGGACAGCCCATTCCAGTGTCTGATCACTCACTCTGTAAAAAATTTCTTCCTAATATCCAACCTAAACCTCCCCTGGCACAGCTTAAGACCATACCCTCTTGTACTATTGCTGGTTGCCTGCAAGAAAAGACCAACCCCCACCTGGCTACAACCTCCTCTCAGGGAGCTGTAGAGAGTGATGAGGTCATCCCTGAGCCTCCTTTTCTCCAGGCTAAACAACCCCAGCTCCCTCAGCCTCTCCTCATAGGACTTGTGCTCCAGTCCCTTCACCAGCCTCGTTGCTCTTCTCTGGACCCACTCCAGCACCTCAGTGTCTTTGTTGAAACTGATGTTTCAGTTCTGAGGGGCCCAGAACTGAACACAATACTCAAGGTGTGGCCGCACCAGTGCTGAGTACAGGGGAGGGATCACTTCCCTGCTCCTGCTGGCCACACTGTTCCTGATCCAGGCCAGGATGCCATTGGCCTTCTTGGCCACCTGGGCACACTGCTGGCTCATGTTCAGCTTTCTGCCAATCAGCACCCTCAGGGCCCTTTCTGCCTGGCTGCTCTCCAGCCACTCTGTCCCCAGCCTGTAGCGCTGCAGGGGGTTGTTGTGGCCAAAGTGCAGGACCCAGCACTTGGCCTTGTTGAACTTCATCCCATTGGAATCAGCCCAACTCTCCAGCCTATCCAGGTCCCTCTGCAGAGCCCTCCTGCCTTCCAGCTGATCGACACACACACCCCCAACTTGGTGTCATCTGCAAGTTTGTTAACAGTACACTCAATCTCCTCATCCACATGATCAGTAAAGACATTAAACAGGACTGGGCCCAGCACTGATCCCTGGCGGACACCACTGGTGACCGGCCGCCAGCTGGATGCAGCCCCGTTCACCAGCACTCTCTGGGCCCGGCCCTCCAGCCAATTCCTAACCCAGCACAGAGTGCCCCTGTCCAAGCCATGGGCTGCCAGTTTTTCAGGAGTATGATGTGGGAGACAGTGTCAAAGGCTTTGCTGAAGTCCAGATAGACACATCCACAGCCTTCTCCTCATCCACCAGGTGAGTCACCTGATCATGAAAGGAGATCAGGTTGGTCAGACAGGACCTGCCCTCCCTAAACCTGTGCTGGCTGGCTCTGATCCCTTGTCCATCCTGTAGGTGCTGTGTGATTGCACTTAGGATGATCTGCCTCATAACCTTGCCAGGCACTGAGGTCAGGCTGACAGGCCTGTAGTTTCTCAGGTCCTTCTTGCAGCCCTTTTTGTGGATGGGAGTGACATTCGCCAACTTCCAATCACCTGGGATCTCCCCAGTGAGGGAGTTGCCTTCGAGCTCTTGTCTTTGCCTCAGCAATGGTGCGTTCCTCAGGTACCTTATTTGAGAAATAATGCACCCGAGAATTCTAAGGACATCCCAACTCTCAAAATAGGAGTCACTTCAAATATTGTAAGGAGCTTATGTTCAGCTGTTCTGCAGCCTAAAAAAAAAAATTTCAAACAGATACTGCTATAGCCGTGGAGTACACTGTAGTCCTCTTTAGTGTTCTTCATGCAGAAAATATAAAGTAATTAATTGAAACAATATTTTTAACAACCATCTACTAAAAGCCTGCCCTTCAGTGTCATCTGAGCAAGGACTTCATGCTGAGTTATTCTGTGAATAATACACGTAATATCTTTATTGCCCTGTCATAAATTAGCATACTACTAAGAATACCTCTTTCCACTCTCCTACAGTATGGTGCTTTCAGTGGAAGTTTCTATAACGTCCTTTCAGAAAACTGTCTCTCTCATCATCACACCACAACTGATTTATAAATATGATATCACAATTAAATTACAAACAGGCAACATTTTTATTTAAAATTAAAAGTGGTATTTACTATGAATGTAGGTTGTGTATGTAGTAAATACAGTATGGAATTAAAGAACGGTGCAATGCTTATATTTTTGCTTTAGTTATACAAAGGTCTCTTGGGATGTGGTACTGATCTGACTCTAGAGATTAAACTATCTCTAAATGAGATACCTATTTCCAACCAATCCAAATATAAACAATTCATATATTACTAAGAACTCTAAGAGGACATTGGCAAATTGATGAAATGTAATTATGAAGAAACCTGTGAGAAAATATGTTATACCATGAAAACAAAATATTTAATAGCACTGCACTCAGTATAAAGTACTGAGTGAACAACAGATATCCTACTTGTTCCTAGATGTTATGCACAATTTCAATTTTTTTAAAACAAAGCCAAACAAACTGCCTTATTTTATATACTACATATTTCCTTTCAAGACTGACAATTTCTCTAGGAAATAATGGGAACTTAACCTTAGAATAATCTATTTTTAATGTTAGAAAGGCTTCTCCATTGAAAGCAAGATACTTAAATTCTAACTTATCCAGTAAAATTAATGTATTTTCATGAACCATTTAAATAAGCATTGCAGTACAAAACATTGCTTCTAGGTAATTGGATATAAGTGGAAAATTGGTAGAAAGCTGGATGCATTGTTTTGAAGATGTTAGCATTTTTAATATGATTGAGAAAATATAATTATGCTAATGCAGCAAACCCTAAGCCAGCTTTGAATGTTTCTTTTGTCATGTATTCAATGCGAATTATATTACTCAATCTTATCCACATGAGAAGGATGCAAAAATAACACAGCCTTGTTTGTAAATAAATCACTGTTCCATTTGAATTTCAATATCTGAGGCTTTGAAACACTTTTCATAGTTAAGTAGACTTTATAATTTTATCTAAATACACTTTTATTAAAATGTGGGGTTTTTTTAATCATTGAAGTGAAGCTCCAGAGCTTTGTCCCTCAAAACTTGTTTTCTTCTCCAGAAGAAACAAAATTATATGGATTTGCAGTACAAGTCTACCTCTCAGAGTATTTCTTCCACAACTTTGAACAGTTCATGATGGGAATGCAGGACAGAAGGAAAGACTTTCTTGGCAGAGTAAGTAGAAATATATTCCATGTTTACATTTAAAGATTTGAACTAGTAAATAGGCATCTAGGTGAGGCTGAAAATGTTGGTGTTGTTTTAAAAACTCTACACTGTTTAGGGTAATCCATCTGATTTTCTCATTTCCTAAGCCAGATGTATCACAACTGAGATCAACAAAGGCCCTTTAGGAGAGATTAATAGGAGGACTTCACCTGTGAAACTCTCCAACCTCTGTAATGCATGCCCTCCTTGAACATAATTCAGTCTAAAATAGGAAGGACTGACTCTGATCCTCATTGTCTTTTAGCAGGTTAAAAGCAAGGAAAAATGGCTATCAGATTCTGATTCTCTGCGTCAAAGAAGAGTAAACTCCTTCCCACCCTCCCTATATCCTTTTCCTCTTGTCTCTCCCCTGTTCTGAGCTCGGTAGCTAACTCTTTCAAATACAATTAGTAACAAAGGCCTGCTCTTGGAGGCAAAAATTTTCATCTTGAAAAGCAGAATGCAGGCAAACAAGATTCATAACTAACAAGTTTTTATGTTAATAATAAAGGAAATAGCATGCATACTCACTGTATAAATACATATATAACCATACATGTATATTATATGGATATAATACACGCACATAATTTTCACATATGAATATATATACACATGTATTTGTAGGTATAAATATATATACATATATATATAAATATGAATGTATATGCATGACATATTGGTTGCTTGATCCAGGGAAACATATATTTCCTTAGAAGCAGAGAATAAAACAGTAAGGTTTTTCCTGGTTACAAGTTCTGAGTTCCCTGGTTTGCTGATGCTAACTTACACTGATAAATAATAGTACGATGATAGTGCCTGAAAAATAATGTTTTGCTTTTAAATTAAGTAGTCTTATGGAGGCTTGAATCCTTTTTCTAAATAAAAACAAATATTAAAATATCCGGTTTTGGACTTTGGGATTTAAGCAATTGATAGAAGATTTTCCATTCCATAAGCTTCAGAAAAGGCAGCAAAACATGACAAAAAGCTATTAAGTTCTCCAACATAAAGCAGAGTAGTTTCCTTGGAGTGTAGATTAATAGGAGATATGCAAATACATCCAGAAGTGATATATTACAGTACATTTCTTTGACTGACATGAAAAAGATATGATGTAAACTTTCTGGTTTATTCCCATAGGTGCAGGACAATTTGCTAATGTTTAACTTCTTTGTTTCAATTGATTTATCACATAATAGAAGTGTGAAGAAGACTGCAACTGAAATTTTCTATTGTTACATTAAGAATGTTAATAAAAGCAATGGTTTACTTCTGGCAATTTCTCCAAGTGAACACTTACTAAAGTGGATATAAAAGGCAACAGAAAGATGAGTAGAACTGATTAGACAATTGGTAAAAGTAAACTGTAATCCATCATACCCATGATGGTGCATAAAATAAAAGCAAAAACCCTCAGAAGACTAAAGAACATAGGAGCTCATATGCTGCAGGAATAAACCAAGCCCCATAACAACCCTTCCATTCACTAATGGAGTTTTAGTGTTTTTTAATTTTTCAATATCTACTTGAGTTGTAAAAGCTTTAGAGTTCCTTTGCCTCAAAGCCTTCCCCTGGTGCATAGATTTTAAAGGCCAGACGAGTTTCATCTACTAGGTTCTGCATGAAAGCACCTCCAGCAGTCTAGCAGTATATATTTCCAAAAGAAAAATCAATGAAAGATTTTGGAGCATTTTTAAATAAGGCAACAGAGTTCTGCTCTCGAAACATGTAAGTTTGACGTAGGTAGTGACATTTCTCTTGTTGTTATATAGCAAGTGTAACAAGATCCATTAAGTCTTTTCTTAAATTATTTTTAATTTTTTAAAAATTATTTTTATCTTTGGATAAGACTTCCAGTGTTATCAAAGTAAAATGAATATCAAGAACATTTGTGTAAATCTAGATTTTCTTAGTCTCATGGGATATTACAACTAACATTTACTCTATACAACATAGCAGAGACAGTAATTCTTGTGCCCCATCTTGATTTGCTTTTTGATTTCTTTGGATAAACTTATTTTCTTCTTTTGCTTTATCTTCTGTGAGATTAATACATGGGTGTGTACAGGCTTGCAAATGATGCATCTTTAGACATGATATCAGTGAAATCACTTCTATTGTCACAGCATATGATATCCTGCTACTAGATAAATAGCAAGATATAAAACATAAATGTTGAAGTGAAACACAGTTTTTGATCCTGTGACGACTAAATTACAACAATTTTTTAATGTTAGATTCCCTGATTGACATTGGTGGAATTTTCAAATTGGTGCTACAAGGAAATTAGAGACTTGGCAGCATTATTGACTTTCTGCTTTCTGGTTGGTTTAGGAACCATATAGATGAGATGCTCTGAGCTACCAGAAAACAAGTAGAGGTGTTTTAGCAGCTGAAAAGCTAATTCTAAGACAATGGAATATTAATAATATTTCTAGCATGCAACAGTAGATTAACTTGTTAGTGGGAAGAATGAGCTTTGGAAATTGTTGGTTTATAAAACCCAGTAAAAGAAATAAGTGTATATGGAAATGTATGTAACAGGACATTTTCAGAGTTGTGCAGAGTAACATATACTGTGCTTTTTCCATACACTACATGCAAACTAGTTACTAATAAATTGCTGATCCAACATAGACTCAGATATAAATTCTTAATTATTTAAAGATTGGGAACTTGCAAGCTACAGAATATCGACAGACCTGAAAAGAGCTATCAAGACAAGAACTTTTGCATGTTTACAGACTGCTTAATCGATTATTACAGCTATTTCATTAAGTATAATACCTTCAAAGTTTTCCAAATTAAACATGCTAATGTGTTAAAACACATTGTCATTTGTCCTCTTTGTGTCCTCCATTTGCATTTTCTTCTTCCTAATTTTGACACTTTTGTCAGTAAAACAGGTGTATCTTATAGATAGTTATGTCTGAGAGACAGTTCTATATAAGACTTACAACACCAAGCCTAATTTTACAATGGCAGGCAACATATATATGACTGACACTGGATTATATTTGCTGAGCAGCCATATATACTTGGGCAGAAACCTCAGAGATGTAAATGTTCATTTCCAGAATACCACACAATTTATGATAACCAACACAGACTGAACTGGTTCAGCTGTACTTCATGACTGTAGGTTCTGATTAGATACTCACCCTCATCGTATTACCGTTGCATTGGACCTGATTATAATATATTTTCATACAGAGAGAAGAAGTTCCAGTTAGACATTTAGAGTTGTAAATCATCATAGACTTGCAAATACAAGATGTTTGCAGTTTAATTGTCCATTACTTTAAGTGACCTTCAAGCAATCAGTAAACAGAACTTCTAAGATTACACAAAAAGTGACAAAGAGGGGTAGCAACATAATAGAGCCCTAGAATTGAAGACTAGCACATACTTTCCTAGATAACACCTTTTGTGGTTATTTTTAGTGCATTTTGTATCTTATTGGGAAAAAAATGTTATAAAATATCACAAATTTAGCCACAAATGAAAGTGACAACGCAAAGTGAAATACTGGTAACGTCCTTCTATAGGGTAGCAATTGATATTTTTGAAATTTGAGTTTTAAATTTTCCTTTTTTTTTTTAATTTATTTTACCAGCTTAACACTTCTGCTGTCATATAAAATGAATTAGTTAGGAGTCTAACATTTTCTTGGCTACCAGCATACGTATTGCTTTAGCACAGAAACTAACAAATTAAGTATGGGATACTCAAAGTTAAGTATTATTATGTTAGTATTGTCAGTTAAAGGTTCTGAATGCCAGTTTTGTACTCTTCAAATTGCTTTGAATAACATTAAGCCTAATGATTGTTTCATTTTCTTGTCCTTTATATCACTTTTTTGTTTTCATTCTTGTTTAGATGCAACAACCAGGACTACTACTTGTAGCAAATAAGTATAAATAACCCATAACTGTACATGATGTACTGTCTTCTATGTCCCCCAAAAATTCTTAAAATCAGTGTTTATTCTTTAATTTCTTATACTCTAACTGTACTTTAGAACGTTTATATCTCATAGTGTAAAACACATAATTACATCTGTTTGATTCATACTTTTGAACTTCTGATTATAAGAAAAAATCTCTATATGTTAGCTTATAAACAAGGCTCATAAAAGCTGATTGTATGTTTTACTGAGGAATAAGCATTAGGGTCCACAAAAGCTTATTAGGATTTTGTAACACTCAAAGAACATTAATCATAAAATAATTGTGCATGTGGCTTTTGGGTGACATTTGGAGGTTAGGACAGAACAAGAAATAAAGGAAAGAGGTTTTTACCTCATGAAACCACATATCTTGTGATTAACTAGTCTGTAAGCAAGCACCCATGCATTTCATTATTGTGCATACTTCATATTTAAATAATCTGTCTTGTCCTGACCATTTTCGTCACAGCAAATGCTTGTCTTGTAGTTTCAGTTCAACCTGATTAGATCGGGAACCTCTGTAAAAGTAGGAAAAAAGAAAGACTGTCCATTTCCTTTGTCGAAAGTTCAATGTCTATATACATCTTTATCACATAATAATGCCTTTTGTATGCCGCAAACTGCTGAAAAAGGAATACTGAAGTCTTGAATAGCTGAATACACTAATCAGTGCAGAGAGACTTCTTGTGGTGTAAATGAATTAAGTGCATCATGACTGTAGGTACTCTAAGTTCCTACAGAGCAGTAAGAAGTGTTAAAACCAATTGTCCTATGTCTGCACTCAAATGAAGACAAAGATCAGTAAAGGATCTTTTTCATTCCAATCTCCCACAGCTTTCCAGCATAGCCCAAGACATACATCACAGCAGGTGTACAATTGATTCAAGCTACATTTCCTCAATACCAGTGAGAAACCTGAAGTCAAATTGTCAGACAAGGCACTATACTCCACAAAGCATGTGAGACCTTGTAAAAAGACCCAGTTTTCTCCAGAAGAAATTAAGGGGAAGAAGGCAGATGCTCTGAGGCAGCAAAACATACAGTGCAAGATAGAACTATAAGACAACAATCTTCATATCATGATTTTTTTTGTTTCTTTCTTTTACAACAGAAAGAACAGAAAAACTCCAGCTATAGATTACAGCTAGAAAGATAGACAAATAGTACTTTACGTATTTTAAACACACATGAGTACAACGTGTCATAACCATTTAGTGTAACTCAGTATACTCAAGAACTATATCAGATGTCTTGTTTATTTATACAGCTAGGACCTTCTTGTTAGGAGGAAGAAAAATAATTCTGGAACTTTTTTAATCCTATCAAAAATTTCCAGTTAAAACACTGCACTTTTTATCCAACTAAGGCAGAAACTTTTTTTTTTTTTTTTAAGTTACATATCTTTCTAGTCTTGGACACTCTTTTTTTAATATTTTCCTTCTTGCATAAAATTTCCCAAATAACTTTGTTTGCATCCTTTTTCTCCTTTTTGAACATCAACTTGACTATGATATGCCTTCTCAATGTTTCTCTTGAGGCTCCAAACATATAAGGAAAAAATTAATTATTTATATCTAAGTCTACTTGGAGTTAAAGTCCTAATTTCCCTATAGCTCTTCAGATATAAACTGAATGTGAAGGAGAAATCAGATCAAAACTCTCAAAGTTTTTCTTCTTTCTTATTCTTTGTATAAACCCCTACTTTTCCTGTGATTTAAGCTCATACAGAAGGATGTAGAGACTACTGATATCTTAAACTTATATGGAGTACACTGTGCAGTGTGACATTTCAAAAATCATGTGACATTTCAAAAATCTGGCAATCTCTTTACTCAACTTCCATCAGATCTTTAATCTTTTGAATTATTTCTATCATTCTGATTACTGTCATTTCCTTCTAGCTGACTATCTTGACTTTCATCTTATCCACAACTTCCTAGAACACAAAAGCCACGACTACTGAAATAATATTTTTGGAATATTTTAAGAGACCATGCCTCTGAATCCCTTGTATTCACAGATTAAACCTATTTACTTTAATTATACATTAATGGTCAATATAATTCTTTCCCTGTACTGTGATATTTTTCTTTACATTTCAAAAGAAAAAAAATACACATGCACATTAATATTCAAGTAGTGGGGGGAAAAAAAAAGTAATGAATTTTTAATAGATCCCAGACTTTGGTTTTCAAAATTAAGGGGACCCCCTACCCACAGAAATGCTGGTTCAGAATCTCTTTAAATTATTTCAGTGTGTTGTTTGTTATAAAACAATAATTCACTTAGGTAAACTACACTCCAGCTTTCACTTGTCATAAATATGTAAAAGGTAAAGCAGCAGAAAACAGACCCCATGCTGATATCACATTGAAGTAAATGAAAGTAATGACTCCAGTGTAAAACTAGGCTGAGAACCAGCCCAAACTAAAACCTTGTTTTGAATTTTATCTGTACTTAGTTTGAACAAATGTATTTAGTTTAAAAACAAATATAAACTTTTTTTATTTTTTAATACTAACATCTAAAAGGTCAGTTACCCAGTTCAGGGATACAATTTATAAACAGGCAGCATTTAGAGCAATGTTAAAATTTAAATGCATGAAGAGACTCTTTCACAAATTATAGATTAAGATATTTCAAAGTGAACTAGTAGGGAGATGCTAGGCTACTTTTATCCACTGTTGGAGAAAGTATTAGAGCTCAGCTAAATAATTGCACTTTGAATACTAATCTGCTTAATGTCTAACTTACTCTTTTGTAAGGTAGATATTTGTGTATCTATCACACCCAGGTACCAGCTTCCTGAGCAACCTGCCTATACATTTCAGGGTGATTTTTTAAACCAGTTTTTTTGTAACTGAGGCTGATGAGTTGAATATCTTTTTCAGCTTTAGATCCTAAGTGAAATGGAAGGTGGCTTTACGTTTACCTTAGGCACTTTATAACTTTGCAAAGATATTACAGTGGTCATCACTACTGCATGAACATCTGAATCAATTGTACTTATGTTTCCACATTCTAGAGAACATTGAAAATATATGAATTTTCAGCTGACTAGAGTTCAAAGTAATGGATCATGAGCCACATTGTTTTTACTTGAGACTAAGCTTGTGTTACCTGTTCATAACAAGAGCAGTATACAGGTTCCATAGACTGTAAAACAATTAATTGAGCCATTAATTTTTTATTCAGCTTTTTAAATTAATCTCTCTCTTGATATTTTCACCTGAATGTCTTCTGCTATAGAAAAAATGTACTTTACTTAATGAAGAAAAATGTTCCCCCAAAGTTCCTACAAAAGTCCTCCCAGAAGTTCCTACACTGGGCAAGCCCAGTCAAATAGCAAGAGCGGAGAGAACAGTGCATCCAGTGGTCTAAGAAGTTCACTGCAAGAATTAGGTTGTTTCATCTGCCTGCCTCCAGAAAACAGTGTGACTCAGTAATGATCCAAAGATTGAATTATCATAGCTTGGGGATCCTGAGTTCATAGAAGAAATCCCAGCCCTCCGGATTGGGCAAAGAGATACTTTTAAGGTCTGCATCTAAAGGAGGTTATGTCGAGATTGCTTTACATCAGTTCTCATGCCTTACATGGTGCTCAAAAGGTTCAGAGAATAGGTCTGTTCCAAAACTAACTTTTTTGTCGCCCACAGGCTTAGTTTCGAGTTGAATCAAATTCCTGAACTACCTTCATTGAACAAACTCTCACCCTCCATCTGTTTAACTGTGTAATCTACAGTAAAATATTTTTTTCTTTAAAACAGCACAATCTTCAAAGTGTCAACAGATATAGTTCACAAAGTTGTTATAGTTTCCATTCTATCTTTCTTTTCTCACCTAATAGTAGAGTCAGCAGTCAAGTCATTCAAAATAAAATACAATTTCATGAGACTGAGAGAGGCAATTTCTGGCCATCTGATCTAAAGAATACCTTCTCAGATTGGTTTATTTCAGAGCACGATTCTTCCTCCTGCCTTAGAATTAATAGCTTCTAACTCCACGATTAGACTGACTGAAATAAATCCTGTGAGTGGGGATATATCATGTGCCACTGTATGTGTTTAGTATGCACTGGAAGTCTACATCAAAAGTGACATATGTTTGGCAAGTACTAAGAAAGATACCCAAATTCAAACTTGTGACTTAACACTGTTTAACAGAAGCTTCATAATGCTCTGAACTGACAAATATATTGCAACAGCTTTGGGGATTATTACAATATATCATACAGAGAATCTTCATAATAATATCTTTGTGTCATAATGTATCATCAAAAATCCCAATACAGTATTTTCAGGGTATACTACTGACTCATCAAAGTGTATCAAGGTTTTATCATATTTTTAATATCTTTTACTTGCTAAAAAAGTGCTACTGGAAGTACTTTCAAACATTTTAGGGATACAATTTGGGGTTTTTTATTATTATTAAAAGGAAATAAAATTCATTAAAAGACTGTTACAGAAATTAATGCATACTGCACAGGAAAACACTGTTAAAAGGCTAGGATTTTACTGACCACGCTATCCACATATCCAGAAAAAAACAAAAAAAAAACAAAAAAACCAACCTTTTAGAACTCCTAGCTTTTGGGATACACAAATCTATGGAATTCTCAGTCTTCTAACTTGGAAATAAAATATTGTAAAATACATTAATAAGGAAAACAAAGAGCAAAAAAACCCATATTTATTTGGCTTTGAAAATAAAAACAGGTCCTGTAAGAGCCTGGAATCTTTGTACTGGATGTTGCACATATGATTGTTCTTCCAAGGACAGGAATAAAATGCAGGCAGTTTGTGATCTTCAACGGCAAGGTGCTATTTCTTGAATTCAGTCTGCTCAGCTACAATTCTTTCTTTAAAAAAAAAACCAAAACCAAATCCAAAAAACACCACCCTTATTTTTGTTCAATGTTTTTATTATTAAGAATGAAAGAGATATTAGAATTCTTCAGATACTTTTAGATGTTCTTGCTTCCAAGAAAAATTTTATAATTTTACCTCACAGATTTGGTGTACCTATGTTCATACCCAAATATCAGAAAATTATGCTTAAAATTACACAAAAAGACATATCAAAACCAGAAATACCTCAAAGAACTTAAGGCGTAGCAGGTGACTGAAGTGTAATGAGAGAACTCAAAAAATGCATATCATATAGAAACTTAAATCAAAAAAAAGGACACATATATGAAGATGTGTTTCAAGTTGAGATATAAGGAGGAGGGGATTTAAATCAAACCAATGAAATGAACATCAATAATAAAATGATGAGAAAATGCCACCCATAAGATCACTGCCTAAATTTTCAAAGATACTCTTTCTGTTCTATATTCATCAAATCTCTCATTGTATGAACAATGACATGATTCTGTATACATGGACCTTCTAATAGGGGCATAGTGGAGAGTAGTGATCAATATACCCATCTTCAGTACTGGGCAATTTGATTCATGCCGTAATAAAGAGCAATAATATTAGCAAAAACATGTAGAAATCCAAAAAATTAGAGAGGAATTATTACTATATATACTGAAGGAGGAAGTGCCGTGGTTTCACTCCAGTTGGCAACTATGTACTGAACAACTACTTGCTCACCACTCTTCCTCCAATAGGATGAGGAGGAGAATCAGGAAGAAGTAAACCCTGTGGGTTAAGAACAGTTTAATAATTTAAGTAAAATATAACACTAACAACAAAATATTATTATTATTATAATTATTATTATTAAAGGGAGATGACAAAATGAAAGATGAATAGAACTCAAGAAAGACAAGCGATGCTCTAACAATTGCACAACACTCACTGACCTATACCCAGACAGTCCCCAAGCAGTGATCAGTGCCTCCCAAACAACTTTCCCCAGTTTATATAACAAACATGATGTTCTATGGCACGGAACATCCCTTTGGCCTGTTCAGCTCACAGCTATGTTCCTTCACAGCTTCTTGTACACCTGATCACTAGCAGAGCATGGGAAACTGAAAATTCTCAGAGTAAATACTTGTTTAGCAAGAACTAAAACATCAGTGTGTTACCAACATTGTGCTCAAAATAAATAAAAAAAACCTTCACAGCACTGTACCAGCTACTAGGAAGAAAACTAACTATATATGAGCTGAAACTAAGACAAAGGGAAAAATCCTTACACAGCTGGAGGAACTAATGAGCATGTGACTAAGAATATTTTGATTAACATAGCATACTTGAGTTTCCATTTTGGTAAGTAACTGGCCCTGGAAGTTTCCTGATTAAAATCAGCTTTAGTGTCTGACCACAACAACACAGAGTAGCAGACTCAAACAATTTGGAAGTGTAAAAGTACAGGAAAGCATCAAAGGAAAACACTCCCACTCTTCATAGTATCTCTGTACTGTAGTGATATATGTATACATAGAAATATATGTATAATAGCTATACACAGTCACTTTGGTTTGCTACAATGAAGAGTACCTTCAAAATGTATACATGGCACTACAAATCCAAACTCTGAATTTTGAATGTATGGATTTATTTCTGTCTAAAAGAACATTTTGTTAAGGGAATGTTATTTTCAGTGAAGCAACTCCATCCATTGCGTTATGTATCTTTTCACGTATCTTTTTAAGTACAGCATTTAATTTTAATTCCTTTTATATAGTTCAAATAATAAGATAAATTTCCAATTACTTATTTTTGATTACTATATGTTTGTATATATTAAATTTAATTTCATATATTAGGCAGCAGCACATCTGGTCAGCTTCAGAGTATCTGGTTGAATTCATAAATATACAGTCATACAAGATAGGATGCACTTGGCTGACTCATTTTGTTTGCTGTTTTGTATTCATTCTGGCTATTCCAAATCTTCCATATGCTTTTCAGTTACACGCAAATGCAAGACATTAGGATATAATAATAACTATACTATCAATAAAAAAGAATATTTTTCTTTTAAGGACAGAATTCCCCAGGGAAATCATATGGATCCATAGTTAAGCTATGCAGCATTATATAGTGATCTATGCAATTTAAACACTACATACCTAGAAATAGATACATATATATATAGGATATTACAATTTAGTTTGCTATATATGCATGTATTTCAAAATGAATTACTGAAGTAACACTAAACCAGAAAATCTTTAAAACTCCTGTGGTTTTACCATCGCTGGCAATGTAGTGACATTTTAGACAACTTATAGACTGTATTGAGAAGAATAATATAACAGGTTCTGCCAGTCAGTTCAGAGTAGGGGGAGTTTGGAGTATGGAAATGTGTGCTAGCCTCCTCTTGCATGCAGTATATATACAGAAAGAGGAGGCAAACTGAACGGCATGATAAGATTGAATTGGAGTTGCCCATTAAAAGTTTAGAACAGTTTGGAATAAAAAAAAAAAATTAGTGCAAGGAAGAAATTTTTTTGTAATGCTGATTAGATCACAAATAAAAGCGCATGGAGTACTTATGAATGTAACAAAAAAAAAATCAGAAAATATGCAGAAGAATTTTACTGGACAATTAACTTCAGAGAGAAGTTGACAAAAATTAATAAAAAGTGGTTTCACATACAGGAGATTCTTAAATATAAAAATCATATAGAATGTAGTATTTGGCTTATCTAAAAGCATTTGTGTCTTTTAATATATTTCAATTCTTTTGCCATTTGCTGCACAAATAAATTACCTGTGAATAAAATAGCAGAAAGCATTTCAAAGCAGGTTTGAGGTTCACTGGAACTATTTTTTGGTTAAAAAGCACATACCAACTGTGCTTGCAGAGAGTCTAAGACAACTTGGTCCACATGCATTGATGCCTCTGTAAAACCATCATTTACTTCTGCTCCTGGACAATACAATGTACCTGACACTGCAGTATGGACAAATGGAACACTGTATAACACAGCTGACACTTCTGTACATGTAACAAATTAAACCCATAAATTTCTCTATTAATTGAAGGATTTAAATCTTTATTCCAAAATTTCATTTATATCTGGGATCAACCAGTTTTACTTCTCTCATTCATCTAGAGAAATTAAGAGGAAACCTTAGTAATTGCCTAAGAGTTTACACACTTTATCATCATTAAGAAACACTTGCCACAGCAAGGAACCCTAATGGTTTTAACTAGCTCCCATGGGGAGGATCAAAGCCAGTTTAAACAGGGTAGATTGCGCAAAAAGAGAAAGACAAAGAGTCCAGGGGTACTCGTGGATGACTAGGAGAATAGAAGTTGTTTCATGTCAGATAGAAAGGAAATCAACCCAAAACTACAAGTGCATTTTGTGGGGCTAAACTGATTGTTCCCTAACCCCTGAAAGCCATGAAGCTGCAGTCAAGATATTGCTGGATTAAAGGTAAAACCCATTCACAGAGACAAGACATGTTAGATCAGGGTTTGAACCATGCTAATGTGGCCACATGGACATGTCCCAGAAAAATCACCAGGAACCGAATAAGCTCACATTTGCCAACTATACACAACCCAGAGATGTGCCACATTTGCTTGCAGTGAAATTTGAGTTCATAAGAGATTAAATGTGCACATATGGGACATTTCAAAAATTCTTTCCACATTGCCCATCAGAAATTGAAATGCCCCATTCGAACTACTAAATGGAAGTACTGATGGACAGCCTCTCAAGGCTCTGAAAGTGAAGTGCAGGTGCACAGAAAGCTGCAGGGCTGTACGTGGTTGATATACATAGAGACACACACTTGAGCCTGCTCTGGGAATAGCAGACTGACAGAATATTCCCCTGAGGTGTGTAATGGTGAGATGGCTCTCTCTGGAGACTGCTGTCTCAGAAACTGTAAAGAATACAGCAGTGCAGCTGTCACGTAACTGTAGCAATGGCTTTCCCGGCAGGAAATGTCTCTCAGAACACAGCTCCTGCAATTTATTTTTGTCAGCCAAATTACACTAGAGTGTTGAGCTGCTGGAGTCTGTCCCAGGCTGAGCAAATATGAATGAAAGGTGTGAGAGCACTGCAGTCACATAAGATTCTAAAATAATGTGATACAAAGTCGCAATTTTTTATGTCCTGCATTTTCAAAGGCGACATCTTACAAGTCAGGCTAAACACAGTTGTTTTTACATGCATAAAGATAAATCTTAAGATGGGAGCCATAAAAGCCAGATTGTTGATGGGAAACATGCATAAATCAGTTAGTATGAAATGCCAAATAAAAAGGCAAGGCCCAAGTCTCCCCCTGCCCAAAAGAGAAGTACCTTCTTATGGACTGGAAGGAGGTATTTGCCTCTGCTTGTGTCCGTCTGCAAAAAGAGCTTCTTTTGGGGCTTGGTAGTTAAGAGAACTTTAAGTCATATCCTCCTCAAAAACTTCTGGAGTAACAGGAGACTGCGTTATTATTACCTGCTTCCTGCAGCAAGTAATCTCTACTTGCCTGCAGGACTGAGGACAACCCTGAGTACCTACACCCACAGCTCTTAATTCCAGGTGAGTGCTCTCATCACAGCGTGGCCTCACACAGTGTTCTTTTGCTTGTTGTTATTGAAACTATCTCAGTACACAGACAACATTCAATATTCATTAAGCCAGAGAGGAGTTAAAAAAAGGAGGAGATGTGTATCTGCAAGGGTGAAGATTATACTCCAGTCCCCACTTCAGTAAATATCTAAAAATTTCATGCCAAATGAAATAGGCACTAGAAGAAATGGAAAGAGCCTACCCTGAAAATGCCTTGTGTCTTGGATACTCCCCAAGAAGGTAAGTGGAGATTTAGGTTCTCTTAGGCAGAATGAAAAATTAAAACTGGACTTTCATATGTTCGAGGTGACTGCTTTAAGTGAAAAGGTTCTGCTTAGACATGGTGATTCATTTTACTTACAATTCTGGCACTTCGTGTCAAACCCAGAAAGGCTATGTGGAATTTGAATACCTATAGATGTAACAGAAAATTGGAAACCAGAAGTGGTGAAAGTTTAAGCAGGTTAAGTTTAAACTTTGGTGGTAATATATACTTGGTGACATGGAAGGTTTCAGCATAGCTCATGCATTGTTTCAGAAAGACTTAATATGACTAGTACTTCTGTTTGAACTCTGGATATTCAATATTAAACACAGAGGGACTTTTTTTTTTTTTTTTTTTAGCTTGAACTCTGTCTTGAAAAAACAAACTAAAACAGATTACAGACTTTTGGCCAAAGTTATCAAGAGATGCACACACATAGAATTCCTGGATGGCTTTAGTTTCTAAATTCCAGATGTTTGGTATTTTAAATAATTTATAACTTTTTCTAAAGAGACATCAAAGAAGACTTAAGGTGGTAGCATTGTCAGTTGAAGGAAATTGTAAAATAAGACACTGAACAAGCACTGTGTATGTATAACACCAGGAGAAAAAATGGGAATGAATACATGTATCTACTGGAATGTTTCATGTAACTCAAAGGTCAGCTCCATACAGTTAAAAAAATCCAGGACACAGACTTGTGATTCTGTTTGCTTTACTTAATTATTAATATTTTTATTGCTTATTGTTCTTCACAGTGTTTGTTTATCCTTGTAAAAGCATTAATACTTTTATTATGTAATCTTGGGAGAGCTTAGCCCTCAACCATGACTGAATACAGAGGATTATTTAGGCCTTAAAATTTTAGTCTGGCTTCTCTTCCTCGTGATACTTGCTGCTTATGCTATTTGCTGCTTCATCAGTTGTTTCACATAGAAACATCCATTATGTACTCATATATTCTGTGTATCTCTCTCATTACTAATTCTGACACAGAAAATATTCAACCTAGAGGGATGTTTCGAAATTTTTGGGAAGAGCTACAAGCAAGAAGTGATCAGGAAAATACACCACAGTAAAAGATTCATGTCTTAGATTGGGAAATGTTCAAAAGTTTTGGGTACACAACTAAGCCAAGAGTAATTTCTTAGAAGGGATATGTTTTATGCAGGCAAGATAAATAAGTTTGTCCAATAACATGAGTAAGCTTTTTTGTTGTTGTTGTTGTTGTTTTGTGTGTGTGTGTTTTGTTGTTGTTGTTTTTTGGGGTTTTTGTTTGTTTGTTTTTGTTTTTGTTTTGTTTTTTAAGACTGTAATATACCACAAAGAGTTTCATTTGTACACAAACTTCATGAAATATGAAGTAAACACCAATTGTCTTTCGCCAGCACTTCTCAAAGGAAACAAAAGACATTGCTAGGAAGATTTAGCCTTGAGTCACTCAAAACACAGCTTTGCTCCCTGCTTGCATTTACTCCCAAAGAAGAAAGCAATTTGCTTCTGCTCTTTCCAAACATCCTGCTGTTGAAATTCCCTTCTGTCGGACACAATGTCAGTGAGTAGGTAGGGGATAGTTACTCCTTCTCATAGGTTAAGACACTAACTTCACATTCTAATTTAAGAAATAGTAAGGGAATGAAGGTTTTATCAAAGACCAATTCAAAACTTAAAAGAAACTCTGGATTACCATTCTTTCACCCAAAACGTCTGTATTCATGATAGAGGAAGGTCAGTGCCCACACCTGCTGTGCGTGAATGCTTCCTCTTACTAAAGTGAAGCAGAACCTCTGTGAAGGAAAGGAGTCATAGTCCCACCACGGGTTCCTGTAGATGACTAACACAAGTCAGGGTCTTAGCATTAATTGGCAATTCTCTCTTCATAGAGCGAATGCTTTCACCAAGTTCAACATCAGACTTTGACTCCACAAGCCCTTTGATGTTTAGTGCACATTTACCAAGGCACTTACCTGAACACACTTAAAATTCAGCATGAGCACTGCGAGGATTATTGACTAATACTGTTTAAGGCAGAACTTCCTTAGAGACAGACACGTGCTCTGAGGAAATACAAGTGACAGGTGAAGCTGAAAAGCACTAGATTTCTTGATGTTATGCACTGTTCTAACATTCCAATGCATTTTGAACATGTTCTTGTTTACATTAAAATAAGACCAACCTAAGGAGTGTTTACAAAACTGACAATAGGGAAAGCTTTTTTCCCAGTATGACATTTGAAATAACAAAACTAGAGCTTACTGCTAAGGACCCAAGAGCCCCACCACCAACTCTGTCTGCCTCTGCTTAGTCCGCTGGGCTCCCCCCTCCCCTCAAGGCTTAGGATTCCACACCAGCCTCCCAGGGCCATCTGTTCCTGCCCCAGAAATGCTGCTGCAAGGCCAGTCTCTGACTCCCCACAGCCTGGCCCTCTTAGCCAGGCCCATCTGAAGGACTACATCCCATCACTGCCTTGTCATCTCCCATTTCCAGGGAAGTGCCCAAAACACAGGGATAGGGCTGCCCTGGTGGTTCCCTGGCCACCCTGCTCCTGGTTAGGGTGGTAGAAAATGACAGGCTACCAGTCCCTTCTCTGCCATCCCCACAGGGATGCTCCTGGACTCCCTGGCAGCCACAGTCCCAGGTGTTGCCCTGATAACACCATCTCAGTCAAAATGTTGGTAGTCTAACTTGATATCCAAACTGAAACCTTCCTAAAAGTCTTTGAAATCCTCTATTTCGGCCTCCACAGCTCAGCTATGGTCAGTGTACCTGCACATGATCAAAGCACATGGATAAACAGGGCAATCAGAAAATTATCTACAAAATTTTTTATATATAAAAATGAGACAAAGAAACCACTTCATGTAGTAACTGGTCAGTTACACAGACAAAACAGCATGTCTCCTCTGCTGGCTGTGGAGCTACCTTCAGTTTCCATAGGGCTCTGTTCTAAGATCAAGAAAGTTTTATAGAAGACAGCCTCTGACTACTGCCTCAAAGTAAACAAGTCATTTTTACAAATGGGTAAAAGTCCAGGACTTTAGTCAGTCCAGGATTAGGACATTTATTGCAGAGGAACATGTTTCTCTGGAAGGTTTAAGTCTGCTCACTTCAATCATGATACAGGTCCATATATTAAAACCAAATACAGAAATCCATCTGCTCTCCCACATATCACGAGGAATGCCAAGATATTCCTAGAGCCCAGAGGCTACAGCCTTACCCTCTTCCACCCACCCTGCAGCTGCTCAAGTGAGCCATGGCCCTTATCTGACGTTTGCAGATGGTCCCTTTAGGTGTCAGCCTGGCCCTGTGAAGAGTAATTGCAAGAGCTGGAGGAGTACAGCAGAATAATTACAGCAAGATATGAAGGAGCGAGATTTTAATAATTTATGAGATATACTTAAATTGCCAGATTTTAATTATATCTTTATCAGTTCTTTATTTAAACTTCCAGTGCAGCACAGCTAGACAGTAAGCTTATATTTCGTGCTGTGGTATACTACGGGCAAACTTTTACAAAATGCAATTCTTGTGTTGACTGTCAAAGCTACTTTAAATTTCTTATTAGTATTTCAGAAATATTATATAGAAACACATATACTTAAAGAGTTAGATTGTAAATCTCTGAGATTTTTAGAAAACAGATTTCTTGCTATAATAGTAACGGTCACATTTCTAGCTAATATAGTGAATATAATAAAGGAATAATTTATTTAGAGATGAACTGCAAGCTTCTTTTTTTCTAAAACAATAAGTAGGCTTTGATTCGAGAATCAACAACTCAAAAAACTAATGTTGTCTGTGAAATCAACCATTTTTGTGTATTTTGAAGCAGGAGTCTTTTCATTTACTATTAGAATGTGTTGGATCCTACAGTCAGGATTCACTTCTCACATCAACCCAGACTTGACCTCATAGAAGGTATGCATAATCTCTCCCCTCTTTGCATTTACATTTTCCAACTAACACAAACCACTGTAAGACTTAGGGCAATCAATGATGAATTATTATAAAAAATTTTTAAGACTGATTATAATTTAATTTCTAAAAAAATCCATTCCATTTTTCAATGATGCATATCACATTCTTTTCCAAATCACCTATATTAACATTGCCTCAAATGTATTGCCTATGATCATACGATTTAAATAACAAAAAGTCTTAAGCTAAGGTGCTAAAGAAAGAAATATGTTAGAGGTAAGACTAAAACCTTGTAACAGCAAGGATTGCAGGGCTTTTGGACAGATTTTCTGGGGAGGTACTAAGCTTCACTGTAGACCTTTTTCAGGATGTTATCCAAACTTCTGTCAGGAGTGACATATGTATTCTTGATCCTGCCTTAAGGCAGGAGATTGGACCAGATAATATACTGAAGTTCCTTCCAGTCATATTTTTTTTCTATGATTCTATGCTATTATTCTTGTGGCAAGTAATTTATTGTTTGAGATTCCTTTGTTCCAGTTTTACCAGCTTAAACTTATTCAGAGCTGAAACAAGGGGATGAAATTTTCTCCTCCAACCCAGTCCAATTTGCTCAAGGCTGGTTCAACAATCTGAATTTTTATTTATTTCCCTGCCAACAGAGTTAGCAGAAACAGATTTTTTTATAGTGAAAACACAAATCTTGAGGAATTAAGAAGTTTAGTAAGAAAATTTTTTATGCCTATATAAATCAACCCTTTCTGGTCTTTTCACCTCTCTCTTATTTCATCTTTCCCCATTCTCATAACAATCACATAACCAACCACCTCCAGGAGTTACATTTGTCTTTTGTACACATTTTACTGTGTCTGAGACTACCTTGCACTCTTGGTTCCTCTGTGTTTAGTGCTGCCAGCTCTATATCCTTAGTAGATTCTTTAAGGATATACCATGACTTGAACAATGAGGAATCACAGTCCAATAGGTGTTTTAGTTTTCTTTTTCTGTTTTTTTCATTTTTTTCCCCCCAAAGAAGTAATAGGTGTAAATTAAGTTAAAAGAAATATAAAAAGTAAGGGAATGAAGCATTTCAAATATGGAACAAACTAAAGAGCTGTACAACACCAGCCACTGAAAACCAGTAACCTAGGATAGGCTATTGAAAAGACCCATCCATGTAGAGTTGGAACGTAACATAAAAGAGTTTCTTGATGGAAATCTGTCAGGTTTCTAACTTGACAAGATGGAGTCCTTGAAGGGTTCAAGACCTATCTTTTTATTAGCTACCACAGGAATGGAGGCCATGATTCAATCTCTCAAGTCAGGAGATAATGCAGACAGCAGCAAAATATTCCTACGCATGTGGTCCTGTTTCGGTAACCTAAATTTCCTAAATATTTCCTAAATATCCCCTAATTACAAAGATCCCAACTAGTCTATTAAATTGTTTTGATGGAATTATGCTTGCTGTTGCATGCCTGGCTGTTTTGATTTTTTAAGATTTATCTTCATGTTCTAGCTTCCCAAAGCTGTCCAAACAGTACTTCCAGTCTCAAGAAGTACTAAAGACACAGGAGAACTTTACACAACTCCAGCCATACTTAGAGGAGCTTTCATCTGGTTAAAAGGGTGTACCTGAATAAAAGTCTAATTTTTTTTTACAGGACTAGTCATTTGAATAATACAGCCATTTCAGTGCATTTTTATGAAAAACTTTTTTTTTCTGAACCACCTGCAGCTGGACAGCTAGATACATGGAGGAACTGTGAAGATGATGAGCAGTGACTTAAGAGAAAGAACAGCAACATTTGCACAAATGCAGATTTGGAAAAAAACATTTCAAGAAAGAGTTTGGTCACTTTTTACAGACAGAGGTCATTCTACACTTGAAAGTAACTCACACATTGAGAACTGAATAGTTCAGGTATCCTGACTATTATTTGTGTCCTGTGGCAGAGTCATAGCTGTGCTGACTGCTTCTCATCCCAGTGTAGCTGGAGGCTGGGACAATTCTCACATTTAAGATGTGTATATGTGGCATTTTTCCCAGGCTGTATAGTCACTGACAGACTCACTGGCTATTGTTCCTGACTGTTTAAAAAAGAAAAAGAGAGGTTTTGGGTTGGTCCCCTGCCTTTTTGTCCTCATGTATGCTCCCTGTTTTTGTCAGTTAAGCAGTCCAGCTGTAAGCTTTTGCAATAGTAATCACTGCCCACACATTACCCAAAGAACAACATCCTTGCACCCACCCCTTCCCTGAAATAACAGGCTAAGGAAAAACATTGTAGACAACCACAGTATTTTTTTAGTTTTGGGGAGTTTTTTGGTTTGGTTTTTTGTTTCTTGTTGTAGTGGTGGGTTTTTTTTTGGTGGGATTTTCTGTGTTTGTGGGGGTTTTTTTTCTTTTTTTTTTTTTTTTTGCAAGAATAGGCTTTCTTATGAGGTATCCATCATTATGTGGTTTTGGCTGGCTCAGAGAGACTATGCAAAGGGAAGTGCTTTTCTTGCAATTTTAAGTCCAATGCAAGAGACATCTAAAATCCAGAAAGAAAACAAACAAATGAGTGTAGCTCTTTTTTCACAAGACTCAAATACAATTTTAAAAAGCTGAATTATAACTTTATTGGAATTGCTTTTAATTCATTGAATCATAAGCTGCAGACAGGACAATTAAAACAAGGTGATAGGGGATTGTTAATACATACAATTTAGGGAAGGTGACAGGGAATTGCTAATACATAGTTTAAAATAATTACCTGTATTTATGTCTAAACACTATTCCAATTGAGAAGGACATTTATTTTTATATATAAATGTATTATATGTATTACATTATTTTTATATATACATCTATTACAGGTATTACTGTAATATATTATTATTTTTACTTTATCATAAAAACCAGAAAGACTTATCCAGTCAATCTGATGTTAAATCTTCACTTTAGCCACTTGCAGATCTATGCCTTGGCCTCTCTCCTAATGGGTGATATCCAATGACCATGGCCAAAGCACCTGTTTTCAGTTTCCATACAGGAATCCTGCCTCCAGGTCCTCACACATCATGAGAGTGGTCTTATATCCATCAGTATATCCCATGTGCTCATGGGGAATACCAGAACCTTAGAGGTCACTTTAATGATTTACAGGCAAATCATAGATTTTATGAAATTAATTATTTTGACACTGACTTTAGTATTCAGATAACTTGCTGCGATAACAAGATCCCTAGGAATTTTACGATTAAGTCAATTGTTAGAGCCACCTCCTGAGGTATGTAACATAAGAAACTTTCATCTTAATTGTTATACTGAAGTTGCACAACAATGATAAGCTCCAATTTTGAGTTCTCATTTATCATCAGTGAAGAGCATTATAATTGCTCTGACCTTATACTGAGACCCAGTGTTCTCAGTATATTTGGTAGTATTTAAGCAAGAAACAAATTGCTCTTCCCACTCAAACCTTACAAAAGGTTGATTTTCTACAGGATTTAGAAGGCAATAAACAATACAACCCAGGAAAAGCATGCCCTCACATTTCACTGGCAACAATTTTAGTTTTTGATTAATTACTTGAAAAACAAGTTCTTGCATACATGTTATTGTGAAACTTTTCCACAGTAGTAAGCAGGCAAATTGATATATAATTTCTTTGTTCTAGATATCATTTTTTTAAGATTTAAAAAAATACTTTCAAAGTTACTCCTAAGTTCAGTGGTCAAGAAAAGATTACTTCAGTTGTAACTATTAAAACCAGCTTCTAATTAAAAATGTTCACCACTGCTTACTTTATTCAGTAATTAATTTTCTAGAGACCTGGTAAACCTATTTTAATGAATAAAAACTTTTCATCTGTACATGCACTGTATGGAGCACTCTTTGTTTAGCATTTAAAGATCAGGACTTTAAGGGGAAAAAGATGTTTTCCGAATATAACAGCTAAAGTTACGAAATCATAAAATTAAACTTGCTTCTAAATGAAAAAGTACCCCCAAACCACAGGAAAAATAGAGTTCATATGAGGTCAAGTATCATAATATTTCAGTAAAAATATAATGAAATCTTAGCTTATAACTTAAAAGTTATTTTTTCTCAACATTGGAATAGCACTGCCAATTCTCAAAATCAATGTTAATTATTTTTGAGTTTTTATTTTTTTTAAAGCTCATATGACAAAACTTATTTCTGTGTATTATTTTACATTTCTGCTTCTCACAGACATGGAAAAAAGTGTGAAAATGTAACATTAGAAAGGTAAGGATTGAAGGTAGAAGGCAAAGAAAGGCAACCTGAATAGATTTATTTTAAAAGCTGAAATTCATATGCTTATAATTTCTGTGATGATGCCATATTCCTGTTAAATGGTACCATGTCACTTTTTTCAGTATTATGGGAGTTAAAATTAACTGAATATATTCAGATGTTATTAAACAATTCAGACTCTTTCTAATAAAATTTCATGTTTAAATCAAAGATGAAAATGCTTTGGAATAGAGTTTTAATGAAGTAAGTCCTTTGTCAACTTTTAATTCAGTTCTCTAATGTTTGTTTATATTGATACATTCACACTTTCCACTTTACTCTTCCTTTACAGAGCAACGTGCATTATTTCCTGTGAAGTGGCTCAGTCTTGACCAAAATACTGTAGATGGCACTGCAGAGCATATGAACAAACTGAAGTCACTTCTTTATTGTGCACATACTACTACACAGTGGGCACAAATACAAACCATTTCCTGAAATTTCAAGATCCTTTAGAAGATCATTTCATAATGTAGCTAATTAGATCAAATCATGTGAAATGTACTATGAAACACAACTGATTATAAGGTTTGTAAAATCAAAGATGCCCTCCTCACTTTTATCTCATCTCTGGGTCACCATGCTTCTCCCATCTATATAGCCCTACCTACTCAACCTCAACATTAACATTGTTTGTAATGATTTATTTTTTTGTTAATAAAATGACAACAGCTTTTTGGCTGGAGATCAAAAGGGCAAAAGACTCAGTTTATACAGTCAATTCCCTTCAACAACTCAGGAAATTCCACTGTGAGTTAGATATTTTCTAAACATCCTAGTTTCTTAATGTATAATATACAGGAAAATGTGACTGTAGAATACTTATGGATGCTTTTGCTTCTCTGAAATGCTAGATGTGCATAGTACATCAGGTCTACCTGAAAAGCTTGGCTGATACTCAGGGTGAGACCTCAGACTCATCTAGTCAACAGACTCAAACATCAGGACCAGAATTTCATCAGTGGTCGTTTAAACTACTCTGTTTTTCCCTCCCACTGAAGTGGCCAAGGACAACATACACACAGTCCTTGTATAAGTATAATGTCCTATACTTGTTCCATTTTCTTCATCTTCACTGTACTGCTGGACATCTTACCAATCACAGCTGTGTGAGGACTGGCTAGATTCAGGTACGTTCCTGAAGTTTCAAGCACTAATAAGATGGACAAAGCAAATGACTCTTGGCCTTAGATGCCACACTAATATATCCATTTTATAATGTGATATCCAAAAAGGATTGGCAGTATTTTAAACTCTTAGAAGACTGCAGCAAAGTAATGAATAAGGTGTTATATCTTCTACAAGATACAACACTGAATCCAGATTTGAAAAATGCTGTCCAATTAAAATTATATTATAAGCATGGACATCATTCAAAACCCAGCAGTAGAGTACTGCATGGTCTTCAGAGCCAGCCTCACATTAATTACATAAGCTCAATTTATTTAGCTTTTTAAAGAGAATTGCAAGGTAGACTTGACCATATTTTGTAAGTACATACAGGGAGAGATTTCTAAAGGTGGTGGGTTTTATATGGAAGACAAAAGGATAATGAAGTACAACAGCAAATGAAACAAGAACTAGGCAAATTAAAACCATCTAACAAATGAAAATTTTAAAAGAAACGAGCCTAGGATGCTGCAGGTAGTTAGAAAACTAATCACTGAATTAACATGCTAATGGGAGAGCTGATAATCTATAACCTTAAAACTTTAACGTTATATATTTTTAAGAGCTATATTCTCATCCAATCATAAAGTTTCAAATTCAAAGCACGAATTTTCAAATAAAATACCTGTTTTACAAAGATCAGCTAGATGATCGTAAAGGTCCTCTGCTGTCATTAAAATATTTTTTCTAATGCTGTTAATAAACCTCTATTTTTTTTATTAAAACAAAATCAAGAACTCTGAATTCAAGACACTGTTGGAATATAGAATCTATAGAAACTATGACAGAAGACTAGTTATAATTTATAGTTGAGAAATAATTTTTCTTTTCTGCTTCTTGCTCTCTCTGAGATGAAAGTTTTCACAAGTTTTACTAGAAAGAAGATTCCAGATGGAGCGAATGAGGAAAAAAAAAGAAAAAAAGAAACACAACACATCAGCTTTGTGACAAGAAATCAGCTGGTTAAAAACATTTCTGAAAAACTCTTTTATGCAGACCCAAGAGGACAAAATCCACCTCCAAAATAATAAGGTCCTCCTGCTATTTATAATGTCCTATTAAGTTAGCTGTTTGCTATTAGACTGTAGACAGTGTAAGTACTAGCTCATTAGAGAAACTCATCAAGATTTTAGTTGGACGGTTAAAGATTTCTAGTCAGTATGGCACATCATGCCTTCTAATCTGGTTGCTCAGCTGGCATTTTGAGAAATGTAGAAAGCAGTTTTGAGACATAAGGACACTTCTGATTTTGCACAGATGGTATGATCAGAGCATCCTTGTTGTTTCAGCCTTTCCTGCAATTACTGTACCCTGAACTCAACACTGTGACCTAGAGAACCAATATTTTATATTTAAGTACCAGGATGAAAGCAGTGAAAAAATTTTATATAATTTTGATATTCTTCCCCAAACAATATACAAAATCACAAACTGATTTGTCCCCAGGAAGTTTTCATTTCATAAGTCAGCTAATTTCTTGTTTCGTATACCTATTTGATTTCTGGTATTAAAAAAAAAAAAAAAGTTTTACAAAATAATTTTTTATAAACTGTGAGAATATGGAAGAATTACTCTTCTCCAGCATAGTCCCAAACGCTATTGAATGTATTGAATGCTACACTACATTTTATTGCTTTATGGAATAATTCCTTATTTCATTCCTTTTAATCAAATCCTAAAGGTCTTTTCCAAAAAGACCAGGGGAGACACACATAAGATACATATCCGTTTCCAAATCAGAAGATAAATAGTCATGGACAATGATTCATCTTCATTGAACTTACATGTGAAAGTACTTATTAAGAAGGAAGCAAGTATCAAGTGAAAGTATAGCATCTGATACACTTTCTTCAGTTACTTCCATGAAATTATCTTTCTCTGACAATTTAACTTCAAAAAGTACATAATCATATAAAGCATACTTTGATGGTAGCAGCAGCTGGGCTACATGTGTTTCAACGGCATGAGGTTGAAAAAGTAAAGCTGAGGTGAAAAAATAAAGGGTGAAAAAATAAAGCCCATTTTTTAATGAATAACATTTCAGGACTATTTTCTAAATTACTAGGAGAATCCATGAAAAATGTAGTGGGGATACAATTTAGAATCAAGACATGACTAAGGTGTCAGGTCCAGTGTTATCAGTTCTTACAGGCTAAAATCTTAGGAAATACAGATGGTGTACACATTACTGGATAAGCATCTATCTAACAGTAGATCAATGAAAAAATGTATTTCAGACCACTGCTATATGAGTTAGGTTATCCTTCCTCCTCTCTGTTCTGTGTGTCAAAATTTACATTGATTAACCTTCATTTACTTTATTTTAGTTCCTAAATGCAAAATACCCAGATCCTGCTGTGTTATTAAACAGGCATAGAAAATCTTACATTTTTTTTTCTTTCTTCAACCTCCAACTCTTATGTTAAAAAAAGGGGGGTGGAGGGAATAGAAAGGCATGGGTTATAGGGATGAGGAAGAATAAAGAAAGCAGAACTTATTAAAATAGTGTTTACTAAAATATTGAGAGGACATACAGGTAAACACTGATTTTATTAAGCAGAAGAAAGCAAATTAACAGCTAAGGAGAAGGGGGTGAAGAAAGAATCAAGATGGCTCTAGCAGAAACATTTTGAAGGAAAGCCATTTGTATGATGTTAAAAGCAGAAAAAACAAGCTGTGGTGTGTGAAGTATGAAATGAGAGTGGACCTGAAAAATCCTTCGTTTTGGAGAAAGCTGAAAATGTATGTCAGTAGACTTGGTAAACGCAGATGGTAATCTGGGTGTACAGGTCATGAAGGAAAGAAAAGGTGAAGTCAAAGATGTCCAGACTTCATGTCTCTGGTGATGTAATCCAGTGTGACAGAGTCAAGGGGAAAGAGAGGTTAGGAATTTAACTTTAGCCTTACTGAACTTAAACCAAAGTGATAATTCCATTCATAAATTTGCAAAGTTACATACAACATTTTAGCAGTGCAAAAATATTTTTAGTAAAAATGGAACTTGATAAGAAAACCCGGGGTACACAAAAATATACATTAGATAGCACAGAATCCCACAGATAAGACATTTTTGGCTCTTCATTGACCCTTTCAACCAGAAATTATGTGAGTAATGCCAGTGTTTTAACCATCAAAACATTAGTTTTTCTACAAATATGAAAACAACATATCTTTATTTTGTCTAAAGTACGAAATGCTATTCTATGCAAAACTAACAGTCAGCATGTGGCAGACATTATAGAAAACAATGGTGTAGCACATTTCCCAAAATAAAAACACATGTAATACCCACATGTGAGTTAAATCACAAATACAGTTTTACATGAAGGCAATTATTCTTCCTTTTTTTTTTTTTCCCCATTGTTTCTTATCATAGCACTTTGCAAATCATTGACATAAATTTTTAAGGAGTAATTTTGACATTACACTTACTCTAATCTTTATTAACATTGCAAAAGAAATGTCACTAAAGATGTCATGATTGGTTCATGTAAATATTGGTTCACTAAGAAAATTGCATGGAATCAAAGGACAGGCGATGGGTTATAGAAGCAAAAAGACAAAAGGCCCTGAGAGATTGATGTGGACCTATCTAAATTTTAAAAAGTCCCCTAAAAAGATCTCCAACATGATTAGACATAATTTCACATAATCCCTTAAAAAATAAATGTATTGCAATTCTTTTTGATTTTTCATATAGGTACTCTGTCAAGGCAAAATAGCCTTTTCTCTTCTGCTAATAGTTCAATATGTCCATCTCCCAGTGGAAATGAGGGTCTTTTTACAAAGGATAAATGTTGCAAAGTTGGATGGGCTCCTCTTAACTAAATAGGTACCACACATCGTTCTAGGAAATTATGAACAGTTGTATGTCTTCATACCCAAAAAATAATATGTTTTATAAGTGACTTATTTTAGAGTAAAGGGGAGAAAACAGAAATCACTAAATATGAAAACCTGTAATTCCTTGAACCCTGTTTCTCTATAATCATCTCCATCTTCAACAACCTCACAGTAAGACCACTTCCCACTGCCAGGCTGGATGATTCCTTGCACTTAAAAGGGAGGTGGTTTATTCCCAAATCCAGAAAAGCAGACAGGCACCAGTCAGCTCCATATAGTGACATGCTCCACACAAGCACACACATCTAATGGAAGGAGAAAATAAAGTCAGTCATTTCCACTTCTGCTACTTACATGGAAAATAGCACAGTGTTGGAAAAGTTTAAGCAGTAGGCACAGAGACAGAGGAACAATAGGAGTAATAGCATGGATTTCAGCCCAGAGCAGTTTAGCACATTTACCAAAAGATCATCCAAAGAACACAATGGTTCATTTGGTGGGATTGGTGCCTACAGACCACAACTATTTTGGTTCAAACTTTTAGTTGTGGTCGTGCACGGAGTGCTCCAACAGAGTTCAAGAAGGCATTTATAAAATTAAAGTTAAGCACACGTTCATTTGCCTTCCCGAGTAGACTAGAGTGTTTGGTGCCACACATGCTTGAGTCCATGATGAAATCAGACACTGAACAGAAGTCTGCACTGAGTGTGCCCTCACTTCATTGACATTTTCCACCTGCATAAGGAATTAAGTAAAGAACACCCCTTTAAGTAGATGCCAGAATGCCTCTACTATATAGCCAAAACATCACGGTAAAGTACTTTGCTGTACAGACAGCAATTATTTTGTCTGCTTTTGCCTCTTACAGTTTAATAGATAATTGTGCAATATTGCAATTTTCATCCCTGAACTCAACAGCTCCCTCTTTATTAAATTCTTACACTAGTGTCACCATCTCATACATGTGACAGTTGTTTTTAGGTTGATGATTCCTATCTCATTACAAAAATTTTGCCAGTTAAAACAAATGATTAGCAGTCTGTTACAAATATGTTTCTAACTATTTAGTATAACTTTCTCAAAGGTAAGCAGCTGAAATATCAGGTAATGATTTGAAGTACTTTCACAGTGTATCTTTGACTGGCATTTTTAGCTTCACTGAAAGAAGCCAGCAAAGCCATCCGATGCAAAGGTTTGAATCTTTATCTAGTAAGGCAGCCCTTATTGAATTTTCTATATTTATGGAGTGGGAAAAGATACAATGGATGAAACATATCAGAAATACAGTAGGTTATTGTCAGTATTGGATTGATATTGGATGCATACATATGATCCTGCTATTATGGACTTTTTCCTTCCCTGCTACAGTCTCCTTATGTGCCATAATTTGATCTACAGAAAACTAGAGAAAATGTTTGTCCATAGCTTTGTTGTTTTGTGACTTTAGGCTGATTTCTTTCTATTCCTGTTGCTGGGTTAAGGCCCTTTTGAGTTTGTTCTTTCTTGACCATCTGCAAACTAAACAGAAACTATTACTCATAGTGGATTTAGGCTTTCTCATCACAGTAGAGCCTCCTTTCTGCTGCTGTCTTCACAACCGAGAAAAAATAATCCTTTAAATAATTTTGCAGTGCAATTAATTAGAGTTGTTATAAAACCTCTTACACATTTTCATGTACTTTCTATGACAGTGATAAAGAAAAGCTCAACAGTTGCAAAGCTTAGTCACCTATTATTCAGTATATAAATGACTGAACCATAGGTAAGCCAGAGAAGAACAGGTCATAAGTAATTTTCTTTTGTTGTAAACCCTTAATATTGAATACAATTTTATTCCTAGCAGATTTTAGAACTAGAGGAGTAAAACAGAACTCTAAAGTAGGGAGACATAGTTCTGTGCTTAGTACCTATTATTTATTTGTGAAAAAAGAGTGTGTGAAAAATTGCTTTTGGTCAGGCAAGTGGATGATATAGCTACCTTCTTGGTCTCTGTCACGTATGGATCTTTCACTGTAATATGATTAGAGTAGGGTATTTTCCTGGATTTATTTTGTGAAAGGAAAAAAATATGTTGATATTGTTAGCTGAGAAGTTTCTGAAGACTCTCACATAAAAAACCGTTTAGATTCAAGGTAGCCTATCTGGCAGAGAAGACACACTTGCTTTAGTTTTCTGTGTGCAATTTACCACATAGATGTTTTATCTTCTTGTTGTAAGCTTATGCTGGCTGCTGCTCTCTAGGAAGCAGGTAAACTTCCTAGCTGCATGTGCATGTACAGCTGAAAGCTCTGAAATACAGTTTGAGAGACAAAACAAAGAGCCTGCAAAAGGTCAAAAGTCTCCGAGATGATGGAAAGGCCAAACAGCCTATAGAGTTTGAACAGATTATATGGTTTGCAGGAGGCTGCTAATTTGACTGCCAGACTAAAGGCAAACTAACTCAGAGGAAATCTGTTTTAAACCTAATGGTTAGCAGATCTAAACTTTCTCTTATTCAGGAGGGATTTTTTTTTTTTTTCAGTAAAGCCTAGAATGGCTGACTGCAAAACGTTTTTATCTTCCAATTTTATGGAAAAAACTGCAGAGACATCTGTCTCTAAGTTCTGACATTCACCAAAATAAACATTAACTGCAGAAAATGTTGTGATTTCAGGTACTTGGCTCTTGTGTTTGCCTGTAGAAAGGAATTAAAGGAACATTTATTAAGAAGCTAGTTGATCTGATTGTTTTGAATTTTTTCTTTTTCCATTTGGGTGTGTATATTGTTTCTTAATATCCCTTAGAATTTCTTGGAGAATGGAATTATACATATGACCATTTCCTAGCTCTTCAGAAGAAGAGTTCAAATTTATATTTAAAAGGCGATTTAAAAAACCCTTGATCTACAGAATCTGTTTTCTTTTCTAAATGAAGAAATTTATTATTATTATTGTAAACAAAATATTACTACTGTTGTAGTGAAATTATTATACAGTGCATGAAGGCCATTGGTTTACATAGGAGAAGATCTGTCAAAACTGTACATGCTGCACTATTAAAAAAGATTTTTTTTTTAAATTCAGATGATGAAAACATGAAATGAAACACCTTTTCTTTACGCTGACATCTCAAAGATATCTGTTTATTTTTATCTAAGTGTACCAGGATACCATGATCCTGCAGATCATATAGAACTGGAAAAAAAAAAATCTGTTGCCTTCCTTGATAAGTATTTACAATAAAGACAGGTTTCTGAATAATAATTATTTGTTGGCAAGTAGCTGAATACTTGCAATTTGGTATGTTATTGTTAAGGAGTTTTGCTGAGTGTTTTCAGGTATATATTTACATAAAGTTTTAAATTTTCTGGGGAAAATATTTGATGTATTTTTAAATGTTTAATTATAATTATTTTTTTTTTTAGAATATATCACAAAATTAAATGTATATGGAAAAAAGTTTAGTGTCATAAATCCAGGTGTCTAAGGGACACACTCATTATTTTTGCCCAACAAAACCCATAAAAGTTTAAAATCAGGGAATAGAAGAGCAGGTTACGAGATGCAAAAAAGTATCTGAGAATATTTTTTCCAAATTGCTGTTATGTCATATAACAGAGAAAACTGTGTGAAACCTACCTCAAGCTGTCTCAAATTTTTCAGAGAAAGTGCTGGCAACTTCCAGGGCACTATTCATTTACCACGCCAGTTGGTTTTGCAAAGGGCAATAGTTCTACTCATCCACATTGCAGCATGAATTCTGTCAGTACAATTTGTCACTGGATGGCTGCAAGGATCCTGTGAAGGTTTTTGAGCATATATATGCCTTAACAAAACAGAAATCTGGCAGCTGAGTGCTAATACAGATAGTAGTAGCAGTGACTTCAGTATAAATGTGAACTTTGTACTACAGGGAAAATATATTTTCCATTGACAAATGAAGGACCAAAACCTGATTGTAAATACACCATTTTTGCTAGACCCAGGTAGAAATAAAGATGAAAACATCGCCATGTACCTGAGGCAGGGTATGCTTAAAAATTAGACAATGCAAAAATACAGTAAATCAGAATTAAAGCACAGTCACACCTGGATGCACTTGGATTAGCAAATATATTGGGTTTGTGGGGCAAAGTTTTGCTAATGAGGGGACTAAAGGTGTGGATTCTGTGAGAGGCTGCCAGACACTTTCCCCATGTCTTGCAGAGCCAATGCGAGTTGGCTCCCAGACGGACCCACTGCTGACCAGAGCTCAGCCCGTCAATAACAATAGTAGCATCTCTGAGCTAACATATTTAGGAAGTGGGATAGTTGCTACACAGCTGCAGATGGAGAAAAGAGTGAGAATATGTGACAGCAGCAGATCTGCAGACACCAACACCAGTGAAACAGAAGGGGGCAGAGGCGTTCCAGGTGCCAGAGCAGAGGTTCCCCTGGAGCTCGTGGTGTAGACCATGGTGAAGCAGCCTGTCCTCTGACAGTGGAGGTTCCACAGTGGAGCAGATATCCACCACAGCACATGTGAGAAAGGAGGTGGTTCAGGAGACCTAAAAACAGTCTTGCTCACTTGTTGTCTTTGAATGGAGACGTAGCAAACTCATAAGAGGAAAGATATCCTTTCTGGGATACTTTTAAAAGGTTCTTTGGTGGAAAAAAAGAAAAAAAAATCAAAAAGCAATAAAAGGCAAATGACTTCAAACTAATACAGATTCATCCCTGAAAAAGGCACTAATTGTCAACTAAATGTTTAGGAGAGAAGTGTTTATAGATGATGTATGTATTCAGTCCATAGTTTTATGGATTTTTTGATTCATTTGAAAAGCCCAGAAGTTCAAATGATGTTGAGTTGTAAAGTGTGTATTACTTATTTGATGACGCCAATTAATAACTCAACTGAATGAGTTTCCTCCTAAAAGGGAAGAATGCCCTAAATTACAGCTCATGTTCACTGTTTGCTGGTGACACAACCTAGCATTTGCTGTTAAAAGTTAATAAACTAAAATCTACCAACAAACCTTGAGCTATCAGAGATAGTGTCCACACCTGTGGAGGGTGTAATATCCATGAAGGAGCTATTCCTATTTTCCAAGCAAATCATCAATCCCTTTCTCCCTGACAAAACATTTAACCTGTGTTTTTTCACAATAGATTCTAAAATGAACAATTAGGTGACACAATGACTTCCTCAGGCTGATGCACTATATACACAATTGTACACCAATAATGGCCAGTCTTCGCGAGCGAAGATCCGGGGAAGGTCTTTCCACCTTCCAGCCTGCGCATTGGATTTTTTTTTTAGGTGAGACACAGTGTGCGCGGAACTGAGCCCACCCTTTAATCCTAAGGTTCATCTGCCGGGGCCAAGCGAGCTTGGACGGTGGCAGCGAGGTCCTTAGGACGTAGGTGGGTTGCCTTTAAGGGCTAACGAGCCCCACCTGCCCGGGAGTGGCCCTGACCGGGAATCGAACCCGGGTCTCCGCGGTGATAGATCTTCGCTCGCGAAGACTGGCCGTTATGTACACCAATACGAGGTATGAGAAATACCAAAAAACAGCAACTATTCTTAAGCTATTAAAGTGCTGGGATGAACTCAGATGCCAGAAAGGATCCTTCCCTCCTACACTCTGTGAACTGAAAGAAGATATTTTACGTTGTAACGAAAACTAAACTGAACTTCAGGGACAGCATAAGATTTATTTTTGCTTCTGACAGTCTTTGAGGTGTGAACTGGACTTCTGACTTTCTACTGAAAGGCTTTTAAATTGTACACATAATAAAGTTACACAATAGAGTCAATGGTTTGGTTTTTTCACCAGTGCTATTATCTATTTTTAACTGTTTTGCCGACACACAGAGAAATTGGTCTCTGCAAGGAATAACAAGTACAAAAGGGAGGCTGGTGAAACACATTTCATTACAGTAATCCTCTTAATAGAATATCAGTTTTGGAGAATATAATTTTTGGTTATTTATTGCCTAATTCTAGGAAATATGTGTTGCCTACTGTTAAAGACATACAAAGCTACCCTCCCTTGTAAGTGGAGGGTAGATGGCAATTTGTCTGATACCTCCAAACCTTTGCTTGAGGGATGCAGCAGTATAAGTTAAGTTTGTTACTCCAAGCCTGTGTCTGTCTGTCTGTCTCTCACTAGTGTTGTAACTTAGGACATCTTTTCTCTCTTTTTCCTCTGATGATGTATTATGTATTGAAAACATTTGTGTTTTTCAAGTAAGGGCAGAGGTTTTTTCCCCCTTCTTTTCACATAATTTCCCTTTATACCTTAGGTATAATATCCCTTTATACCTTCTTAGTTTTTGGGGAGGGGAATGTAGGCTTATCAAGGACATGATGCTCATATCAAAGGATTGGTTTCCTTGTATTTCACGTTTCAATATTCATATTTCATTTTTTATTCACTTTCTTTTTTTCTTCCCCTGGAATTTCCCATAGACAAAGAGTGGTTAATTGAACTCATTTGGATAACAGCTTCATTCTGGGCCCTCAAGAGTACTGCCTGGATTTCAACGTATTTGAGAAATTGGATTTTCTAATATTTATATAAATGCCTCATTGTATATTCATACCTCTGTGGATAAGTAATTTACAGACATCTCTTGGAAGCTTTTGTAGAAATTAGGCATTAGGCCTAAGTATTGACATAATCATTATAAAATGACACTCCTACTGCATCTTGGATATTGTACCTTGGATATTATATTGTGCTCATACAAGGGAAATAGAATGTAATCTGTCTCAGAGATTCTATTCCATATGATTCCAGTCATTTACAATGAAGTTGAAACCAGTTAATTGGAATGTATCAGGAAGAAATGAAGTTATGTGAAATGCCCAAATCAGAAAAAAATTCTGATCTGACATTAAAAATTAGACTGTATTTCGCTTGTCTGAATTGTCTTGTCCCTGATAAAATACAGCTTATCTTCAAAGAGGTTAAAAAAACCTGAAAACTTCTGTGTTCACAACTAATCCTTCTCAATGGTCTCATATACCTATATATTGAACAGGCAGATATATTCTGCAAAAATTGCCTACAATGAATAACAGTGTTCTTCACAAGCCTGTTTCTACATCCTGTTGTTCTGGTCAGATGAAACTATTCAAAACGATACTGCAAGCCAAGAATTACACTGAGATCCTATATTTGTTTTACGTATTTGTTTTTATTATCTGACAAAGAAAGAAACATCCTGTTTCTTATTCATACACCCAAGAGATACAACAAAGAACTGACAGCACCATAATGAAGTGCACAGACATTCAGTTAGACTGAGTAAACTGTTTTAAAATAGATAAATTATTGGATTTGGGGTTTGATTCAGTTTGAGGAAGTTTCAATTATAAAATTAAGAGAACAGTTAGTATTATGAATTTAGGAGGCTTTATCTTTAATGGATAATTTCCTTCAAAATCAGAGACCTGAAATAGAAAAAAAAAGTTGTGGGAATCTTTTTGCAAACAAAACTATGTAGTAGCAGTGATTTGATATAGGATTAGAATTTTTGTCAAATGTTTAGAAAATGACCTACCTTTTTACTTCTAAATAGAAAAACAAGGATGCTTTTATCAGCATAGATTCTAGACATGCTATTTATGTTCACTGTTTATTAACACAGAATTACTCTTCGATTCAATTACTCCTGCCACTGCATTGAGAGTCTAGCACCATTAGTTCAGGTATTATATCCTGTTACCTTTTGTAAGAAATAAGAGTGTTAAGATGTATCACAAAGAATTTTAATGAATACTTTACTTTGTTTAAGTGTAATAAAATAGCTCTGTTCTGTTCTTTGTGTACGTTCTTTCTTGTGACTTCTCTCTTTGAAGTCGTAGTGAAGAAAAGGGGTTTTATTTTCACATCAGGAGCTGCAGAGTTAAAGTTTTAAGTGGCTTTACATACCTTTTGGTGGGCCAGGGCAAGGCCAGGGCAGGATCTGAACAAGATGCTATGAATCACTGTTTGTAGCTGAAAAACAGGATACAAAATGTGGTGTTGTTATCTAATAAGTGGCCTGAAGAAAGATGGGATGTGCACAGAACCATCTATTTTGAGCCAAAAGGAATAATATTGTACCAAATAGAATCTTTATTTAGGCAGGAGTTCCATCAGCTGTAAAAGAATTAATTTGGACATAAGGCCTGATTTTGAAGTACTTATTTCAAGTTGTACCTATTGCTTTGCATATGCATTTAATTACAAACTCAGTCTGGGGAATTCAAAGGTCTAATTATCAAATGTCCAGAAGGAACCTACATGATACAAAATGGAAGTACAACTTATGAGTGGGACTTTTAATCATAAGATAGCTCAAGAGATATTCCATAAACACATAAGGCTAAAGCTTGTCCTCCGAACAAGTACCAAATGACCTACCCCTATACTGAAAATCTATGATGACCCCATTTTGATATTAACTTTAATATTTTGACATTAAATTTAATATGAATTATTCAGAACATTGTGGAAAATACAAATAAAGGCATTTTATATCCAGGAGATTTTTATTTGGTTTGTTTCATGGTTTGGTTTTGGTTTTTGTTGTAGGTTTTGGTATTTTTTTTTTCCCTCAATAGTAGCTTGTTTTAAACCTTGCATAAGCACTTTTATTGTCATAGGTGTTGTGTTGAAAGAATTAATCTGTGGAAAACCTATTTAAATATTAGTCTAGTTTCTTTTAGACCAACTGCATAGGCAAAGGAAAGAGGAAAAGAAAATGAAACAAAGGAAATCTCTCACAGTCTCCAACAGACAGACAGATACCCAGCCATTCTCTGAACCTTGGAAGTCAACCCACAACCCCACTCACTTTCTTGTTTCACTGTTAATCATGGCAACACATGGCATGGAATATCCCTTTAGCCAGTTTGTACCCAGACCCAGCCTGCTTACTGGTGTGACAGAGTGAGAAAAAGAGAAGGCCCTGATGCTGTGAGAGCACAGTCCAGTGATAGCCAAAACACTGGAGTGTTATTGACAGTGCTTTAGGCACAAATGCAAAACAATACTGTAGGGGCTACTGCGAAGAAAGTTGACACAATCCCAACCATCCTCAGGACAAGGATGCAGTTTCACATATGTCCACATCATCTGAGCTGTCTGGCTACATGAGAGGACCATATGATATCACATTCCCCTCTTTCATTTTCTCAGGCCTAATGACATTTATTCCCAAACTCTTCTTCATATGAGATCTTCTGGCTGTATAAACTTGTTCAGAGTGGAAGTGTCTGAGTGAATGTGTGTGAATAAACACATATTTGGGTCCTTTTCTTTTGATTGCTTTGGTGGCCTGCATGGGAGACACGAGGGAAAAGATCACCTTTCATTGACAATTGACAGCTGTATTGCATAAAGTGTAATGTGAAGCCATTCCTTAGGTTGCCCTTTTTCAGTTGGCTGTCAAAGGTGTAGGGTCTGGCTAGGAGACTGTGATGAATAAGGGAATAAGCTGAACTAAAATCCTCAAATAGTCAGAACTAGAAGGCAATTAAAAGCTAAAAATAAAACTGAATGATCAAAACTATTTTATTCTCAGGAAATTGTTGACAAGTCAGTAATTTGCAGGTTCTAAGGAACCGGAATTCTGTGGTACACTGAACTGTGCTTCAGCTGAAAGGCTGCCAAACCTGTTTTCTTTACCACTGTATTTAATAAAAGAATGACTTGGCTAATTCAAGTGCTTTGTAAGGAATTCAGAAAATTATTATTCCTGCTTCTTTTAACAACGTATTGAAATTGTTCTCAGGGTAAACTAATATTCAGGAAAAAAAAATATACAAATTGATGGGTTTTTTTCTTCTACAGGGAAAAAGAACTCCATGTTAGTAGGTCATAGTGCAGAAACTAGAAGGAGTAGGGGGAAAAAAAAGAGAAAATTGCCAAGTAGCAATAATTAACAGCTGCATGCTGGTCTACAGAAAAAAAGAGTGGGTAAGATGGTTAATCCGAGAGGGCTCCTGTGAGAATAAAGAGAGCAGTGCAATGAGATAAATGCTGGCTTTTATTGCAGTCCCAAGGTTCTTGTGGAACAATCTAACTTAAATAGCAATGATGTGATGTCTTTTCTACTGGCATTTGCCTTCCCTCCCTGGTGGACTCAATTTCTCCGTTTCACTCCATATCTCTGTTTCACCAAACTAGACATAATTTCTCTGTAAAACACTACGTCTTGCACTATCTTGTCCCTTAAGAAGTGTCAAAAAATAAGATAATTACACAAAATTTAATTTTTAACTTTGTTTCAAAAGAAAGCAAAATCTGTGCTGTGTTACCCTGTAATTTGATAAGCGCCAGTAAGTGCCATGGGAACCTTACTCTTTCACTGTTAACACTGAAGTATATTGAAAAAAGTCTATTGCAAATGATATTAATACACTGGTTTATAACTTGAGGGGAGAAGTAGACCTCAAAATTAATGATTTCATTAAAGATGTATACTGTAAGGAGCTGCTGAATTTTTAAAAAATATTTTCAGCAAAATTATTTTATTTTAAAAACATTAATGTTTCAGATCCTGTACACTGAGAGACCCACTGGTTGATTGATTCCTCTTCACAGGAAACTTTAGAACAAGCTGTTTCTGTTCAACATATTGTCTTGAACACTTGACAGAGAGTCTTATGAGTTTCTTTATTTTTTCACAACTGAATGTCTGAGGAGTCCAGTTCAGCTTTTCTGACAGATTATGTCCCATTTAGCAGCCATAATAATATAATTTAGTGACTTAAATGGGGTGATGAAACTGCTGTCATTTAGGTCAGCACTAAGAATAAATGAAAGCTTTTCTCCCCAGTCTTTTGCAGTACCCTCAATTTTGCTGTAGAAAGGAGTTACTTTGGGCTGAGGACTGACTATATCTTAGCATGCCCAGCTGAGAGAGCCTTCAGACTTCACCATTTTGCACTGAATGTACCAGTAGGCACCAGGAGCTTTTAGTATCTCACAGTGAGGCTTTTAAACTGGTAATGACTCAAAAAAGTGCAGTACATCCTCCACCATTTTGGTTTCTAACCTTGCAAATTGGGAATACCTTTGAGTTCATGTCAGTTTTTGTCTCACAACACAGCATACCACTTGACAAGAGCAATAACAAATTCTGTTAAGAAGGTTGAAATTAATTGTAGTAGCTACTTGTATACAAAGTCAATTTTTTATGCTAAGCACTGCAAGCTAATTCTTACCAGAACTAGACTTTTGATGTTTGGGTCTTGTGACCTTTATAGTTTGGGGGTTGGTGTTTTTTTGGGGGGGTAAAGTTTTTTTTTAACCTATTTATTTTTCTATCCTTTTTCATCTCTAGTGCATGCTTCTCACTTCACTTTTTTATTATTAATTGAATTTTCCTTCTACAATGCCTTTGATCCTCACCTTATACACAGAGAAGGCTTTGTGGGAGTGATTGATAATGGGAAGGTAAGAATTAAGATGGATATGTTTTGAGTTAGTTTTCTTGCTCCTGTGTTTTTTACTGGTTTGGCTGTAACTTTCATAATAGTTCTGGGGAAAGGCAAAAGCATTCTGGTGATGTAAATACTAGTGAGATTTGAGTTTTAGGTTTAAGAGGGAAATGACAGTAGGACACTACAAACATTATGTCTGTAGGACTGGAATGTGGCAACGACACTTCATAGGTTAATATAAATATCTATACAAATTCAGTGACTGCTAATTACTGCCAAAGAAAATGAAGCTGTCTTCTGTTATCAAAGCTGACTAAGCCCCATTTACATATTGATTTTTAACTACAGGAATATTAATATTCTCTTTGTTGACCACTGAGGGTGGGTTGTCTGGATTGCTGGGTTTATTCATTGTTATATTCATTGTTATAATTAACATTACTATTAGTAAACAAACTGATAGCATATAAGATTTTTTTTTTCCTTTAGAAACAAAGGATATATTGATAATCCTTAGCCTTGGATAAAAATTTACTCAATATAGTTAAATATCTCTACTTACAAAACTTCTGAATATTTCTTTTAAGATATTCCAGAATAAATAAGATGCTATAAAACATACCCTAATAATAAAATATTTTGTAATATCTTGATACTCTGCTACTGTCTTTACCTTTCTCCTTTTATGATTTTATGCTTGACCTCTTCCTGAAAGAATTCTATATATTTCTGATTATTCTATTTTTTCTTCCATTATTTAGTATTCCATGGTCTAATTTTAGTTACTACATTATTTCATAAACCCTTCAAGACTGTGTGACTTAATTTATATACTCCTACACAAAATATATAACCAGAAACCATAGCCAATAAAATTTTACTGGATAATGAAACCATGTTAAATAACAAGTCTCAACGAATAACTCAATTGTTTTCCTGTACCAGCCACAATCAAACCCAGAAATATTTTATTCCAAGAACTTGAGGTTTCATTTTTCAATTTTGTTCTATGTCTTTTTTATCTGCTACTAATGGTAAAGAATCACTTTAAAATGCCTTGTCATTTCTAAAACCAGTTGGGTGCAGACAGAATTTAAAAGTCCCAGTACATATATTAAATGAGCTCATTGATTCAGTATTAGCCCAAACATTCATCTTGCTAACTCTCTTCCTATTTGGTCTTCTAATGATGTAATTGTTTCAGGCTTTGGACAAATTTCAATATATAAAGGATGAAATTTATGTCCAAAATAACATAAAAGAAAAAAAAAGAAAAAAATTAATCAGATATCATTATCAGAGAATCGAAAAAAGGAGCTTCCATTGGGGTCACTCACTTTCAGTCCAAGCAATTATTGCTTCTTACGTAGGGAGGACAAGAACAGTCAGGATGGTAACCTGGCAAACCTGAACTCCACAATGTTCACAGAGCTGAGAGATGCAGAAAATATGTGAGTGGGAAGTAGAAGAATAATAAGAGGGCCTTCAGCATAGATGGAATCCTAGGAATTACTCTTTTAGTTCCACTGCAGGGAAAAGTAGAGCCTATGTTCAAAAATTTGGTTTTGTGAAGTTATCAAAGTCAGTGGGGAAGTCAGAATAAAGTAACGAATATGGAAGCTTTGGGTCCAACCTAATGTCCCCATTCACTTGCTTTAAATGTCAGTTTCTTGAAGTCTGTGTGTGAAAGTAATTTCTGTTGGTAATTCTGCTGAGATTTTACTCTTGAGAGGAACGGTTGAACAGTTCAGAAAAGACAACAGGACCTTGGCACACAGCTCAGTAATTGTGTCCTGTCTGACTCACAAAGGTTTGATAGGAATGCACTGAACACAATGTGGCTTTGTGCCAGGGTATAAATATACTTTAGAATCATTTAAAACCATTCAGAAACTCCCACTAACTTTTACAAGGATGGATAACAGAATAGCCCACATTATAACATTATTTTCTCCTTGTCACATAGTGCATAAGTCAGAATATTCATATTCCTGCCCCTCAAAAGCATTAGGACAGTACACTCCTGAAACGGGTAAGATTACTTTTCCCACATATGTTACTAACTAAACTAAAATGCCTATGATTAATCACTACTGCTCTCCTACTGCTTAAATTTAAAAAAAAACAAAACAAAACAAAAAAAAACCCCCAAAAAAATTTATGAGAGAAGAGAGCAAAGGAAATGAATATTAATTTCAAGTAAAAAATATTCATTTCAGGTAGAAATGCTGTTAGGGAGAAAAGCGGAAGAGTTTTTGGATCCATTAAGTATCTGACATGTTAATCATCAAAATTCTAAAGGTACTTGCCAAATGAAATTAAAGTACTACCAGTAGCTTCTTTTAACAATTTCTACCAGAAAAAAAAAAAAAAAAAAGAGTGTCAGCAGCTAGGAAGACTATAAATGATGTGTCAATCACTGAAAAGATGAAACAGAGGAAAAATGTAATTTTGATAGATTGTGTCTAAGATAGAATACTGAAATAAGTAAAGGCACTGATATGTAAATGTTAAAATCAAAAAATAAAAATAAATTTCTATATGCAAATGGCATAGAAGTACTAAGTTACCCTCAAAAAATGCTCCTGAGAAGGTCACATTGTTTTATAAACAATTAGAGAATATTCTTGCTTATGGACAAAATGTTTACACTAACCACTAAGAAAAGGTATTAAGAATTATTTTTTTTTTTTTTTAGCTTATGGGGATTTCACAGAGTATCTCCTTCTTGTGTGTTTATTTGTTTGTTTGGGGTTTTTTTAACTGCTGTGTCCATTCCTCTATTTACTGCCTGAATCCTTTTATTCTTAATTTCTTTGGCCTGTTCCCATATTGTAACTCCCAGTCACTTGCAACATCTCCTTGTCAACATTCAAAGTCCTTTCTCCTTGAGATGCCTTTGCCAAAGGACACTCTCGGGTTGTCATAATATTTATTAATAAGCCACTGCTATCTCTTTCTTTCCTCCAAAAGACATAAAATGTGACAAGGTCTTCCAAGAAGGCTCTAGGTTTCACCATGACATGGTCAAGTGAAATAGTAAAGGTTGCCTATGACCCTAATATGCACTGAGACCTATAAATTTTTCCTTAAAAACACATTTTTAATAGACTAGTCAAATAACAGGCAGAAACCTACTTGCAGAGATTCAGAGCTATACAACAAAGTTGGAATTTAAAATTTAGATTAGCCATCAGGAAGAGGTTTTTAACACTCAGCACAGCTGAATAATAGAATACATTACCTAGAGAGGTACACTAAAGAGGTGCTGCAGTCTAATGGCTTCACTGAGCAGGTGAGATTAAGGATTAAGCATACTTATGGGAATAGAGAACAGGAAAACTGGGTGTGAATGATTTACTGGATGAAACATCCAGATTGCTTTCAGCCCAATAGTGTGAGGTTGTGGTTCAGTTAAGCTCACTGAAGATAAGACAAGTTTTTCAGAAAATTTAAAAAGAAGTGAGACAAAGCTTATATTTTCTTCATGGATTTTTCACCTTCTACTTATATGTCTTACATCTCTTACTAGTAAAATGAAATAATTAATATTTTATTAGAATTCTATGCACAAAAGAAAAACAAAATTATATTAACAGAAATTCCAGGATGATTTTCATACTCTTAATGTTATAAAACACAATCTGTCTAATTACTGCAGAAGATATTTTACCAAGTCAATGCATTGCTCAGGATTCACTACTAAGCTGCAGCAACAAGATTCAAAATTTTCAGATTTTAAACTCCATATCAGAAAATCACTTTTCATCCTTGTTTTTTGATATTTATCCAACCAATCATATCAGAGTATTATTAAAATATCTCTGTTTCAAGGCATTAAAATTAGTTATTCTAAAGGAAAAGTTATCTACTTGCCCATAACTCCATCTAAAATGACTGTTCATATTGCAGTAATCAACTGACAGCCAATGGCACTTATATTAGTTTATTTATTTACATTTTAATGGCTAGTTAAACAAATCTAAATTCTATTTAATTTCTCCAAATTATCACTACACTCCCTTTTCCTGTATATTAATTTAAATTAGATTAACCAGTAATTGAAAACAATAAATTTGTGTCTTTCTATGTACTTGTGCAGCACACAATACAGTCTGGCTGTAACCCTGATGTGCTTTTGTTTGCTACTATTTTAACACCAGAAGGGTGTTCAAAAGAATTCTCAGGTTGGATGATTAGTTTCTATCCCTGTTATTTAACTGAAAACTGCAACTTTGCTTCTGAGATCAGACAGAATAAGGCAGATTCTTTTTAGATATATCCATGCTCTACATTTTCTTTTTAGATATATCCATGATCTACATTTTCCTAGAAAACTTCTCAGCTCAACACATGTCTTTCCAGGAAATATCTGAACTACTAGAAAACTTGCTCTATTTTTCTTAGCCTAATTGTGTCAGTTTGGAGCCCAAAATAAACACAAGCAGTTGTAAACCATCCTATGATGTCCACTCATACAGCACTCCTGATAACCAACTAGCAAATGTCTAGATTGAAATGCAGAAAAGAATTGAAATAATTTCACAGATCTTTAGCCAGAAAGATCCCTGTTGGCTCCACATCTGAAAAAAAAAAATCAAACAGGTATGTTGTTTCTTTCAAAGTCAATGTTAATATGTGTATGTAGAAGATGAGCCAAGTTTTGGCATTTTTGTAGAAAGAGAATGTTATACAAAGAATTCCCTGTTACTGGAGAATCCTTTCACCTCTACAGAGAGATATCTACAGACATAACACTGGAATACAAATCAATAAATCCTTGGATTCCAGAGGAAGACTGAATTTCAAGAGACATGAGAAAGACAGGGAGGCTGCTGCCAGCACTTGAATCTCTTTGCATGAAATTTGGAAATACTCTGTTGATCTCTGGGCAATTGAGGTACACAAATGTTAATAGCTGACATTTTTCTTCTCCATTTATGTGATATCAATGAAATCTGTGCTCTCAAGAGTGTTGATAAAATATTCCTTTTGAAGAAATATATAAATAGGTAAGTATCATTATCAGCTAAATCTGGTATTGAGTATAACTATCATTGCACTCCAGAAAGGAAAAATGTGAAAGGTTACCCTTGTTTTCTTCTCTTATCAGAATATATTGTACATTTTCAGAAAATGTTATCTACTGTCATCAGGGTAGGGCAAAATCAGCTGACCCTTTTCCTCTTTCCAAATTGAGCCTAATCGGTCCAGTTCAGACCAGCTGATATCGTATCGTATTAGACTGAAAGAACAGCAGTAATACTGAAATATGGTTTTGCTCTCCCAGTTGACTCTCAGTGGAACTAACCTTTTGGCACTTAGTAGTTTGCCCTTGAGAAACACTTCAGTAGTGTTAGCAGAAAACAATAATTCTCTGTTAATCCCTTACAGTATTTACAAGTGGAAAAATAACAAGTCTAACAAAGAATCATGTCAAAGAGAAATAGCTGAGATTTTGATAAATGCAACACAAAAATAAAAATTAAAAAATAAACCTATGTTACATTAAGGAACTTTTAGTGTATAAAGATAGTCCTCTTTCCTCATAGTGCTCTGGGAGAAAAAAATAGGTATTAAAGGGCACTATACTAGAACAAAGAAATTTTCTTTTCTGTACTTAGATAAGACTAATATCCTTCCTTCCTCCCTTCCTTGGCCATTATTTTCTACCTATTTTTAGCAGGAGTTGACTGCATTGCTGGGTACTTCGCATTCAGATTACAGTCTAATTTTTCTTTGGTTTATTGGTTAACTTTTCTGTTGCTGCTGTTCAGCTATGTCCTGTATTTTCTTTTGTGTATTTTGAGAGAATAGAAACATTAGATCTTCATATTCTTCCTGGATTTTCTGTCTGTAACTGCAGCAAGAACATAACAGCTTCCTCACAATCCATGGACCTTAGAGAAAGACCCAGCATATCCCTAAATGTAACGATCCTGAACATGAATAATTCCTTTGGAAATAGTATGGAAACTGAAGTAGAAAATTATAGCTAAGTTTTGTTTCTATTGTTTTATGTCTATCTATATTTTCAGATAAACAGATAAAAAGGCTATTACGAAAACCTCTACAAAGTCTAGGTATTAAAATAGTATAAAATATATTGGATGTCCTTGAAAAAAATAAAAGTGGTGAACCAGAAGAGGGAGATTCTTGGTGACATGGGAGAGCTGAAGTATACATGGCTGATGAAGTAAAACAGAGTCTAGTTCAGACAACATTACTGTTATGGTCAGATAGTTGGGTTGGTAGGCCCTTAGATAAGATAAGATAAGGTTTGTCTTTCTAGTGTATTCCTACTGGTCCAGAGCTAAAAACAGCACTCAGGCTTTTTTTTCAGCTGAGAAATTTTAGGGCACACAAGGGTCAAACAGCTGGATCTCATCACAACAATCTGATTAGTGTCTAATGAGGAACTGACCCATATTTCTAATGTGGAGAAACACCACCTCTCAACTCACCTGGTATTTCAATACAACCAGTTACAATATAAAAAATATCCTATTGTCCTGCTCTGAATATACAGAAATATACAAGAAATACAATTATTTACATGTTCTAATAAGAGGACAGGAAAAAAAATGAGAGAACTGCTCCAAAATCAAGGTGGAACTTCTGTGATTTAGATCCTTACAAACATATTACCAAATGTCTCCCATTTTCAGTATAATCAAGAAGTCAAGCATGAAAACTAATTTTTTGTCTTCAGAGCAGAATATCAAGAACCAAGAAACCTGGAAGTAAGCATGGTTGGATCAAAACTGACTTACGAAAATTAATTTATTTTCTTTATGTAGTGTCCTGGGGCTTTGCTCCGTGTGTAGAAATAACCACATGGTAAAAGAGCTTATATTAAGAAGGGAAGGTGAACTGTAATCACCCACATCCAAGCCAATATTTTTGATTCCTGTAGAATATATTAATTCAAACTTTATCTTTTTGATCATAATAGGCTTGCCTCAACAAGACCTGTACTACTGAATACAGTAAAAACAGGACTGGACATACAGTGTAATGTATTTTAAATAGTTTACTGTATAGTCATAGTTATATTACTGAAACAAATTAGAACGTACTCTTACCTCTCTCCTTGCCATGTTCTGAAACGTGGAATTTAACAGGGGTAGTAACTCCTGCTTTGCTAACATTTTTGTCTGGTAATTGCTACACTAATGAATTAAGCTTTTGAGCATGTTTTGTACTCCCCAGAGCAATTATTTTAGCCTTTAACATACCCAGACTCAGTACAGTACACAAGCACAGCTTTCTATCAGGTTACTTCTGATGTGGGATGCAATTATTTATGGATGCATAACACACTTGTTTTTTTTTGACAAACTGAGCTTGAATAATTAAACTGTATGTATCACTTTACCCTCACATAATGCAGCAACATATCGGTTGGCAGATATCTGAGTGCATTGGTAGTGTCCTACCACATGTACTTTGACCAAAAGTCGGGGTTCTTTTAGTAGCTGAATTCACAGTGGAACAGGCAGCTACTATGGAGGAGACATAATAAAATGATGTCTTCAGTGGCATTAAAAAGGTATAATTTCTGTACACCAGTGGTATTGTTGAAAGTGTAGTTTTTAAAGCACCAAAACAAACCTGAAAAATTCATCAGATTCATTAGGTTGTCACAGGAAGTGAAATGATAAATAAATGATATTGCATAAGAAACATACCATCCAAGGTCAGTAGTTTGAAGACAAGTATTGCAGGAGTGAGCCTGCAGTAACTGCGTAAGATGCTGGGATCTTCCCATCTCTGTGAATATTCAGCCTTGTGTACAGACAGACAGACTGTGCACTGAAAATCTTTTCACAGACAAGCTAATGGGCAGTCACCTACCCAAGAGGTGAAAAATTACATAGGTAGCTAAGAACAAAACCTGGTTTGGCATCTGTCCAATCACTTTACAAATTCAGATACCCACAGTTACAATCCCCAGGTGCTTGTCATTACTCACTTTATGGCTTTTCAGATTTATTCTTGTGGTCAGGTAATAAAGGAGTCTGAGCTCTCCATAGCTAGTTACTGTAAATATCAGATTTATAAGCTTAAATTCTTTAAAATATTAGGTCTTTGTGAACACAGCTAATTTTGATTAAATAGACTAACAGACAGAAAATAATGGGAAGCTCTGTGTGGCCAATCTAGCCAACCAGCTCTATGGACCAGGTGGGGGAAACAAGCAAGTAACAGTCTACTTACTGGGAGCAGGTTTTTGCAGATGATGCAAAAGAAGAATATGTAACTGTGCCCTGCCAATAGCAATATAGTCAAATCTGATCTGATATTGTAAGAGCTAATTTCCCTCCTAGGGTGAGTCTGGTGTTCAAATGGCCAGGAAAAGGTCTACATCTCATCTTATTACTGAAGGTTCCTGTGTTAGTAGAGAAAAAAAGGTACTTCATCTGCACAGTTCTCCCTCATCTTACTGTCCATATCTAATATGAGTCAGATTGATCTCATTCTAAAAGTTTCTTTTTATTTTTACAGTTAGGCCTGGAGTCATGAGAACAAATCACAGAATCAGAGAATATGCTGAGTTGGAAAGGACACACAAGGATCATCAAGCCCAGCTCTTAACATTGCACAGGACCAACCCCAAGAGTCACATCATGTGTCTGAGAGTATTCTTCAAATGCCAACTTGAACTCAGGCAGCCCTGGTCCTGTGACCGCTTCCTTGAGGAGCCTGTTCCAGCACCCAACCCTCTGAATGAACAACCTTTTGCTAATATCCGAACTAAACCTCCCCTGATATAACTTATGCCATTTACTGACAAGTTTCAGGGTTGACTGGGCATTGATCATTCTCTCGGTCAAAATCTCTTTTTATTGTCCCCCACATTTTTGACCAGCTTCAATTCCAGTTGAGCTTTTCTGCACAGATTTTTCTCCCTACAGTGGCAAGCAGAAACTCTCTATTCTTCCCATATTACTTGGCCTTTTTCCACTGGGCATACACCTTCCGTTTTTCGCCTTATTCCCAAGAGAAGATTCCTGTTCAGCCAAGCCAGCCTTCTGCCTCACCTGCTTGACTTCTGACATTTGTGAATTGCCTGCTCTTGTGCCCTTAGCAGGTGATGTTTAAAAAGTGGTCAGTACTGATGGACAGATGGAGATATTTACATTAGACATATCTAAAGATAGGGAGAGTGATGCTAACCTGTGTGACATTATGTGTAAGTCTCATGAAAAGCTGGATTTACAGTAATTTTGTAAGACTGGTCAACTGTAACACATTAATTCAGCCACCTTGTTTTCTTTCTAAAGAGTACTGGAAATGGTGATTTGGACCTCAAAGGTACATCTATATAAATATATTAAGAAGCCTATCTGAGACCACACTCAGGTGTAGTTCAATTTACTAGTATATATGTATTTACTAGTATATATGTATATATATATATATGTATATATATATAGTATTTACTAGTATATATGTAACCTATGATCTTCTTGCCAGCTGATCATTCTAAACTGCTGTGATTCTAGGATTTCTCACTTGCCTCTAAATGAAGCCTTGTATTCCTGTGTGCCTCTGTAACTGTCATCAGGAAGAGAGAAAGTAAACAATGTGATGAAAAATAACTTTTTGCTTGATGCCCAGTAACTGAGCTACTATGCAGTTACATGTACATAGTACAAAGAAACATGAATGCATTTTCTCTGAAGCTCTGAATCTCATCTTAACAGTGACACTTAACTGAAATAGCTGCTCAGGTGCAGAAGAAATCTAGAATTTAACTTTTTTCTGTCCCAATTCTATCAGTTTATTTATATTTCTCGTAACCCAGCATGCTAATACTTGTTAATTCCCTCTATATAAGATTAAGACACCAAACTCTCTGTTGTGAAACCCACTCAGCATAATTTGAGTACTTTGTGATGTCTTGAACATCACAGTAACCACCTTTATTTTGAACCTGGTTTCACTCCTAAACGAGGTTTATAGATTCCTCTCTGAAGAATAAGGGACCAAGAAACAAGACAAATGCCGCATGTTGTGTCGAAGTGTATTTTATTGATTTCTAACCGAGACAGAGGATTCATTCATCCTTTGAATCCCAGTTCACTGATTTTTCACAGGGACGTTTTGAAGGACCCTATTACAGATATATTAGGTGCTTAAAAAATTATCAGACATCTTACTATTTTTAAAACCAACTGCCAAAGTCTAAAAGAGACAGGACATTAACAGATGTTCATGAATATCCTGCAAAATGTGTATTGAGATGCTTTCATTTATCTACATATCGGTTATTACCTCCTCTAAATCAACCTTGAAAGCGGGATCCATGTTTTCATAATTTTATCCACAACATTTCTATGTCTCTGTTATGTGGTTTGATCATTATACAATTTTTAAAAGGAGTAGGTACTATAACACTAGCATTAGAAAATTCCATAGATCTGTCTTATATCAGAATAGGTCACAATCGTAGAATCGCAGATCCAAGTACTTTTAATTTTATAGTGATCATATTCTGACACCATCAGTCACTTGAAAATATCTTAAATTTCAAATAGAAATATTGAGATAACTGTACTATTCTGAGAGCTTATTGCTACTTAGCATAACAGTAGTGATATTTTGACTTTTAAACCTAAAAACAGAGATGAAGAAACTGTGCCTCATTTACTCTTTCAAAGCAGTACTTCCTTCAAAATAGTTGTAATGGTATCAGTGAGAACACCAGTATAGCAATCTCTCCCAAAATATGGTGAACGTGCATGGTGGACATGCATGTCCACCAATCTGAAAAAAACCACAGGTATTCGTTCATTGCTGTGAGATTTTGAACATGAAAAGCCACTGTGGATGGTGGCTTTTACACATTGTAATACAAATGTGTACTCGAAATTTTAAATATATTTGTAATTGATTCCTAGTGCTAAACCCATGCAAAATCATGAAAATAAAAAGTACTGAAAAACAAGTTCAAAAGTCATTCTTTGCTTTGGGTTCAAGACTGCCAAGTGCAGTATTAATGACTTGGCCAGTTTTTCAATTTCTTCCCAGCTGTGCAACACTCTTAGACTTTAAATTAGATCCTTTTTGGCAAATCAATAACCATTTACATTTGGAAAACAGTAGTCCTCATCAAAACAGGCCAGGTTGTGGGAAAGTAATTAGTCGTAATGTGGAAGAGAACAAGGAACAAAATCATTGAAAGAAAGACACATTAATGAATCCCTTTTCCACAGCTTCACAGATGAGAGGAAAAATTACTTGGCTCAATTCAAAATTATAATAACCATTTGTATCATGAGACAGACAGGAACTTAGTTCTTCTAACTTGAACCTAGCACAGAGTTTGACATTATTCTTTTAAAATAAAGATAAACAATTCAGGTCTCCAGTCCCTGGAAACACTGGAAGCATTTGGCTTCATTGCTGTCTCTAGAGTCTGGAAAGATCCTTATTGAATCACTGTCAAATGGGAACAGTAAATGTTTACTGATTTCCAGTTATGGTATAATATTTTATTTCCAAGCTTTTCTATCCAAAATGAACAATTCTCTAGCACTTCCACTTAGTCTTTCAAAAAACATTTTTTTTTTACTAACCTTCCAAGACTATAAAATACAGCACCAACACCTAGGAAAGTCACCAAAATAAAACTTAACCATTACAGAAGGTTCTTTTTACTTAATAAATGTACACAGCTGTTCACATTTCCATGTCAAACAATAAATCAATGGAAACATATTCAAATAAGCTGCATTTTGTTGATTACCTACAGAAAGGAAATTTTGAATTGCTAGCAGAAGTAATTTTAATCACTGAAGTCTCATTCTAGATATAATTGCAGACGTGTATATTTGCATCTTGAAACTTCAGGCAAGCCTACGTGGACTAAACTGCCACAGTAACACTGTTAACTTGTACTTTTAGAGATTTTCTATCCCTTTTTCTAAGTATGAAAATGAAGAAAAGTTGAAAATGGCCTTTTGGGGGTGGAGTTTCATTTTCTTATCTTCCTACTTTCTGCAGACATCATAAGGCAGACAAGAGATAATACTATTTGATATGTTACAGAATAGCTAGTGTACACAATGACAAGAAAAAATGGGTTGACCTAACTTAATTATTCCCATAAAATGTCTTCCAACTGTATTTCAGGTATGAAAATCATGTTAAAAACTGCACAATGAGTATCTTCAAAAGAGACATTGATTTGGAAATGAATTCAATGAACTTTGCCAACAGTTTAGAATTGTGTGTCCTCTCTCAAATGATTTACACCAAAAAGAAAAAATCCCCAAGGAAACAGCATTTATGTAAAGTAATCACAGAAAAAATTATTGGACTTTCATATTCACTTCTCCACTATATCTGCGTGGTAAGCTTCCACATGCCATTTCAGTAATGTCTGGTAGAAAGCAAAAACACCTAATGAGGTAGTCAAATTCTGTGGCTGGGATATTTTAACTTATCCATGTTTAATGATTATAACATAAAAAATAGTATGATTTTTATTCATTCATTATCTAAAATAAAATACAACTTCACTATGATACTCTTTTTGAGTCAAGCAGTAAATCCAAAAATACAAGTCCTGTAAGACACTGAGGAAAATGATAAAGAAAACAAAAGATGTTTTCACGTTCCTATGAACCAACATATGTTGTCATTTCCAGCTGTAATTGTTTAATGTGAGAAACAATAGCTTTCAGTTAACACAGACAAGATGACAAAATTATTTCCACTCATCACCTCCATAATAGGTGTGTAGGAGTGGGAATGGTTATGAGTAGCTTATCTTCTCTTTTTAAATTTATTTAGTATAGAAAGTAACTACTGATCAGGTTTTCAGTTCACAAAGGAACTGGAGGTTTTTGAATAACATAAAAAACCCGGAATATCCAAACAGAGCATCCCATCCCACTACTCTGGCCTGTGCAAGATGATTCAGCTTTAGTGATAAAAAAATTTATAAATCAATCTTTTCAAATGAGAAAAATGAAAGATGTATAAAGCTCTTAAAAGCCTTACAAAGTTCTTTCACTTTCAAACAGTGTCTTCTCAATAACTGCTTCTCTGGTAAACTGAAATATAATTCTCTAAAATTGAATTTCTCTCTTCCAATAGCTTCCTGTTCTCCTGATGATCCACACATAGATATTGAGCTTGCCATGACTTAGCCAGTTTTTAAATTGATATATTTAGTTCAATAATGACATCTAAAACCACTACACTGGTCTGAGACTATCAAATATAATGTTATTTGCTTTGTTATATTATACCTACTTAATTTATCATTATGTCTGAGTTATTGAACTTGCATCAGATTGCAGTCTATCTTGACAGGCATTTTCATGTAGTGTATTTTAGTCATAGTTTTTCCCATCCACTTTTTCTATCCACTTTTCCCATAAATAATTATGGTAGTGAACAGAAACTTGCACCAGTGAAGAATCACTATTCTTAAAACACCATTTAATACTTTGCTCCCACCCAGTTTCAGTGGCTAATACCTTATTTTTACCTCAAATGCAGTGTAGTTATAAAGCAAGATATGTTTTCCCCCTAAATATACAGGTTAAGTTTCACCAGAAACATCTGCATGCTTCTGCTCTTTTGGTTTTTAACAGCATTATATAAGTGGAATACAAAAGCAGTAATGGTCAAGTAAATTCTCCCAGCTGTAGGCTTGAGTGTCTAAGGATATCAATCAAGAATCTTTCATGAGCTCTGAATTCTCATGCATACAAAATTTTCTGCTGACAAAAAACCTGTGTCAACAATCTTTAGCAACAGTATTGTTATAGCTGTTAGTAACTTTCCTGTGTTATACTAATCTTAAAGTCAAATAATTTCCATTTCAAAATGGAACTAAATCTCTACACTGTTATCTTCCCTGTAGTAGGTATACTGTATTAAAAGTGGCATTGTGCATCACAAAAAACCTTGAGATACTTTATTTATAGCTTAAAACAATACTGCTGCCAAATGGTGCTTTCTAACACTACGAGAGGATTTTTTGGATGCCAAAGAAGCTCAGTTAATATCTGTTTGCCCTCAGTAAACACTATTGCTCTTGAAAGCTATTGCTAGTATTAATATAGGATGGTCAGCAATGCCTTTATCTTTAGTATCTTTCACTGGTTTAGTATTTCAGAGAAGTGATTTTTTACTAACAACAGTTGAATGGAAAAGTTCTGAAATCTGCTATCATAAGATCTGTTATTTGAAGGACCATAATAGTCACCTATTTTGTACTACACTCTGTACAAACACTAGTATATGCTACAAAACGTATCCTGTTTTGGGGCCCATTCTTGGACTATACTTCTTGTCTAGGTTGAAAGAAATACTTTTAAAAATACCTTTTAAACAACAGTCTACCTTTAAAACAAAGGGTGAAATCTGCTTAACTGGAGTCCATTTGCTAAAACTTCTCAACTAAGTGACCAAAACAATGAAAACATTTATTTATTATTTCTTAACTTCTTAACACTAACTTAACCTTTTTGCTGACATTTTTTATTATCACATTAGAGCAATTACAAATTCAACAGGCTCCTTTGGGCACATAAAGCAACAAATTCATGCACAGAAAAGAACTGAAAAGCTAAATGGGATGGAACAAGAAAAAATACAGCTGTTTTCAAATTTTTGATGATCTGTTTTAATGTGTACCTCAGACTACCTCACCAAAAGTTGACTCATAACTCCCAGTAGAACATAGTAATAGCAGTTCCCAAATACACTAAAAAAGCTGCAGATCAGTCATAAATCAGCATATGTAAATACACTGTTGCCCTAGTCATAATAAATTAACTTAATTTATCCACAAAAACAATTGATAAGAGACATAGAATTATGGTCTTCACTCAAGATCAGGCATCATTATGAAACATCCCAGTTAAATGGACATTCAAATTGAAACTATCTCACTCTTTGAATCCATTGTATTTCTGGTAGTTCCTGTTTCATTCATCAGCATACTTTGTGCTGAAAATTGATGGGATGTTTAAACTGCATCATGGTGGCATAAACACACCCGTAACATTAATTTTGTTGATGGATCTAGAAAATTCCTAATGTAGGAACAGCACTAAAAAAAACCAGTGAAACCTTTTGTGATGGGTGAAAATAACATCTTTTTCTTTGGCACACCCTGTTCAAGCTATAGGCATCCAAATATATTTTCCAATTTTTCTTTTTCTCTATATAAGTCATAATGAATATCATGACCCAATATGAAAATTGATATTACAAAACTGCAAAAAAAAAAAATGAAAGCAGAAATGAAATATGCTATCCATAACTGTAGTCTAATGTAATTGTTTGTAAGAATTAATTTGTTATAAATTTCTCTTTTATCAGTTTGAAAAATGTGGGGGTTCTTAAGTAACATTTAGTGATTTGTAAAAGCTGCTTTGATTGTGCTTTGGTTCTTTTGGATACATCAAATGGGAGAATTTCTGACTATTAAACCTCATGACCTGGTTCAACACCTTCAAAATTCTTTAATACATAAGCAGGTACATGATAACAGTTCTTATTTTACTAATTAAACTTTTATAACATCTTTGTTCTAAGTAGTTTTGAACCATTTTTAATAGTTCATCCTGAACTATGGAGGAAATCTTATCACCACCTTTTACAGATGGAAAAACAGAGGCAGCAGAGCACTGACTTTTATTAAATGAAGACAATGATCTTGGGTACTGGTTTTAGTAGGAATAGACTTCATTTTCTTTATAGCAGCTGGTATGGGGCTGTGTTTTGGAATTGCTAGAAACAGTGTTGATAATTTGAGGATATTTTAGTTGAGCAGTGCTTACACAGCAGCAAGGTCTTTTCTGCTTCTCAACTGCACTGCTAGGCCGGGAGTACACAAGAAGCTGGGAGGGGACACAGCTGGGACAGCTGACCCCAATTGACCAAAGGGATATTCCAGACCATATGGTCATCATATAACGCTGACATTATAGAAAGAAGGGTGGGGTAAGGAAAGTTCAGACTAATGATGTTTGTCTTTCCAAGTAACCATTAGACACGAGGAAGCCCTGCTTTCCTGGATGTGGCTGGACACCTGCCTGGCCATGGGAAGTGGTGAAAGAACTCCTGAATTTTCTTTGTTTGCTCATATGGCAGGACTGTGTGAGTGTCTGTGTGGGGCTTAGCTGCCTACTGGAATTAAACCACAACTTCACATCTCTCAACTTCTGACGATTGAATCAGCTGGACAATACATTTACTGTCTTTCTAAATGCCCTCATTACTTTCTCCTTTCAGTATATTTTGTAAAGCAGTTTGAAAAAAAAAAAAAAAAGAAAAAAAGAAAAATTAGTTCCTTAAGTTTCATACCAGGAAAGAACTAATATGTATGGCTTAAATACAGTTACATGGTCTAACTTTGGCAGTGAAGGTTGTCATCAAAATTTTATCAGATGGATTGCTGTAATTGTTCCAAGGTCTTGAATAGAAAACAGAGATTTGTTCTTCTTTTCCCAATGTGATTTTGTAGCATTAATAATCATAGAATAACATGAAACATCAGGCTACGTTTAAGCTAAATGGCAGAATCACACATAGAAAACAGATTCTAAGTATTTTGATAGTCTGCATTCAGCACAAACACTCTAGTACTGCAGGCAAGAACTATACAGAGAGTGAGACTACATGAGGGTAAAAAATCCTACATTATGCAGATGAACGGCAGTGACTGCCTTTTATCAGGGAGTTCTTAATATTGGTCCCCTGAGCACTCATCAGTCCAGCTGCATGTGTCATCTGAGTGACATTTCTTCTTCATTGGTCTCCTCAGTACTTTTGGGCTTGGCTTGGGAAATGAAAGAATGGAAAATACTCTGGGTTTTTTGAGAACTGACTTCCTTACAGCTTACAGATATCCATGGACCCACCACTCGTATTTACTAATGTACAACATTGGTACTGTATTTTGAGTAACCTCAGTGCAATCAGCAAATTCCTCCCTGTTTCTGAGAATGCTTCCAGAAACTATCCTATCCTGAATACAGAGAAAGGACTGAATATCCAATTGCAGGTACTAAAACTTCTGGTTTTGTTTCTATCACTTTATTTAAATTTAGATGCTGCAAAATATAAGCCTTTCCTTGCATAGCTAACTTTTCTATGACAACCTGCATTATTTTTCCAGCAGATTCATCTAATCTTGAGTTCTTAACTGAACTATCTAATTGCAAACCCTTGTTGCTCTAAGTTGCCTCTGTACCCACTATTTGCGACACTGATCCAGAAAGAGGAAATGCTGAATCTCTGCTCAAGCTGAACAGACTGAACTGATCTCTTGAAGTGCAGCTGCATGTCCTTTGTCCCTATAGGGAAGGGACAACCTGTTTGCCAAAACCACTGCTTGCATTGCCTGTAGCACACTGGGCTATGACATGGTGACCTGGGAAAACCCAAACACTTTTGATGAGAGGCTGGGAAGCCTGCTTAAAAGCATTTTAGAGAACTGAGGTCTTCAATTGCTGCGTATTTTTGAAACCAACAGGTATGATTTTTCCTGCTGATCTTCACCTACCTTCTAAACCCCTAAATTAATCCTCTACAGAGACTTTTCTTCAGGATTTACAGGGTGAGGTAATATTTATAATTAGATAGAATTAGAACCTCTGAGTTCTGGAAAAGAAGTTGCATGGTTAAAACTAAAGATGTAGTTTCACAATATGGAGACAATAGTACTGATTCAAGCTGTCCCCTTCTCCCTGGAAGATTTTTGACTCCACATCAACACAGATTTTTGTGAGAATGTTTCATGAGCTAGGTCAGTAAACAGTGCTGAAATAAAGGGGTACGTAGGGGTAATTTGCTTTTCAGAAGATTTAGTATCAGGAAAGCTAGGAACTCTGTTTTCACTAGGACGGCTTTCTGCCTAAATGGTAACTCTTTCTCAAAGGCAGTTTCAATGTTTTATCCCCCCTGCATAGCAAGAGAAGTCCTCAGCCTCTCTCTCTGATATGTGAGGAGAGACATAGCCCTAACAGACATGTACAGAGACCTTGGGGATGTGGGGAGGAACAGAGAGGATAAGGAGGCCCTGAGAGGGTGGGAACTTGCCTAGGGCCCAGTGCATAAACTGTACTGTTAGGTAATTTGTAAGTTTCTCGTGTTCTGGCTTTCTAAACAAACTTCTTGAATTCTTTCCACTGCCTTGGCATTTCTGGGGATACCTGTGTGTCTTACTTTACAGGGCAGGAACAATCAAGTCTATGTTCACACCCTGACTATCTTTCCAAAGCTTTCCATAGCACAGAACACTTGAAGTCACCCTCCAAGCAGCAAAAGATAACAGTGGCATACTGTGTGGTTCTTGAGCTTAGTGCCATTGCTTACAGCTACAGGCAGTTTAGTCATAATTTTAAAGTAAAGGAGATTTTGTGACCCATCAATAAACTACCAATATCATCTCTACTAAATGACAAAAAACTCTGATATAACTGATTTGTCAAAAACATGCTGCCAGTGTGTCGTGGTTTAGCTGACTCTTGTAAGCCAGGCAAAGCGTCTAACATCCTGCTTTGCAGAGGCTGCAGAGCTTTTTGGACTGGAAGTCAGCTTGAAGAAAACAGAAGTTTTATATCAGCCTGCACATCAGGAAGTCTCCCATCATCCCCATATCACCATTGGTGAAACAGAGCTCAAATCAGTCCAGCAGTTTAATTACCTGGGAAGCATCATCTCCTCAGATGGTAAGATTGATGCAGAAATAGACAACAGGTTAGCTAAGGCGTACAGAGCTTTCGGTAAACTCCATAAAAGAGTGTGGCAAAACAAACACCCGAAGAAAAGTACAAAGATCTGCGTTTACAGAGCCATTGTACTGTCTACTCTTTCATATGGATCTGAATCATGGGTCATTTACCGCCACCACTTGCGTCTCTTAGAACGCTTCCATCAGTGCTGCCTCCATACAATCCTAAACATCCACTGGACTGACTATGTGACCAACACGTCTGTCCTTGAACAGGCAGCAGTCACGAGCATTGAGGCCATGCTGCTGAGAACACAGCTGCGCTGGGCAGGGCACATCTCCAGGATGCAGGACTACCGCCTCCCTAAGATCGTACTCTATGGGGAACTTGCCACTGGCTGCTGCAAGAGAGGAGACCCGAGAAGGAGGAAATACAAGGACTCCCTGAAACAATCCCTCAGCCTTGGCCATATTGATCATCACCATTGGTCTACCCTGGCCTCCAATTGGGAGGTCTGGAGACAGACACACCATCTATAACGCTGCTGCTGCTTTTGGGAACACACGCAGGATCACTCTCGAGGAGGAAAGACAACGCAGAAAGAATCGCGTCTTGTCGATGTCGCCTGGGGAGTCTTTCTGCTGTACCTTCTGCAACCGGACTTGTCTACCTTGCATTGGCCTTTTTAACCATCAGTGCGCTTGTAGCAAGCCCTTCTCAAATCTTCGTTCACAAAGCCTAGCCATGATGATGATGCCAGGTAAAGAATTTTCTCCCTTCCCCCTTGGTTATCAGGTAAGCATTTAACAACACAAAAGACATAGCCCCTTGGTTAATGGCCGAGAGATTAGTCTCCTAGGAAACGGGTAGATGAAGGAGTTAAAGTTTACTTTTTTCTCTTGTCTCCGGGGCAATGGAGGAAGGAGGAATTTTAGTGGGTTGGGGGTGTGGCTGGGGCTGGTGTGGGTGCCAGTGGAAGAGGAGAAGCTTACTGCTGTTTCTTTTTGCCCTGAGCCATTGCCAGCTGCAGTTTTTGCCTGAAGTGAATTCTAAGCAACTGAATATCGTGAGTTTTCTTCCACTGGGAGAACTTTCTGTTCTATTGCTGGGGGGTTTTTTCCCTTTCCCTCCCCCCCACAACTCCCTCTCTCCCAGTGTGGGAAGGGAAGGGGAATCGAATTTTTTGGTTTTTTCTCCAACATACCCTGGAGGGTATTGTTTTTCCCCCTCCTCCCATCCCACGTGGCGGCAACAGGGATCTCACAGAGCCACCTGGTGACGGGCACCAGACATTACAAGTTCTGCTCCTCCAGTGATCCAACAGCGCCACCTGGTGACTACTATAGGACACCACAAGTTCTACATCTCCAGTGACCCAACAGCGCCACCTGGTGAATGGTATAGGACATTACAAGTTTTGCATCTCTAGTGACCTGATGGCATCCCCTGATGACTGTGGTTGCAACTGCACCAAAGGACACAAAAATTGAACTGCTTACTTTTCCTTTTGCTGGTTTATTTGGTTTGTTCTTGAAGGGGATTATTAGGGGTATAGGAGTATTACTTGGTTGTTTTACTTGGGTTTTTTTGTGTTTCTGTTAATACATGCATACCTTTTAATAAAGGTCTGTTATTTTCCCTTTTCCATAATTTGTTTTCCTTCAATTGGAGCCTCTTAATTTTGGATTTATAATTGCTTAGAAAGAGAAGTTTGGGTCTTTTCTCCTAACTCATCCTCAGCAAAAGACCCTTATCTCATTTAAACTGGGACACAGTGTTATTACCGCAAGAGATGATACAAATCCTATCTTCTACTCAGTATCTACACTGACTCCATGAAGTAGCAGTGCCAATGAGTGAACCAAAACAAGGAAGTCACTTATTTATGTAAGGAGATGAGAACACTAACTGCATGGAATTCAAGGCTACTTTTAGTCAAGGAAAAGAAAAGCTTAAAGAAAAAAAGAAGTTGTTATAGCAGAAATAAGTTTATAATCATATCCATGAGAAAGAAATTGAATTTTATTCCAGTAATACTTTATAAACTTATAAACTAGCAACCATATTTAAATTTAATAATTTAATATAAATAAAAAATAAACATAATCTCTGTTTTAGCAAGTGTCTGGTGATATAATATTTAATTCATCATGTAAATAATTGTGAGCAACTTTACTTACTGCCTTAGCACTTTTTTTTTTTTTTTTCTTGAAACCCTCTTCTTTCCAATCCCTAAAATGCTGCTCATGGAAATTATAAAAAATACAAATGTCACAGTGATGGAGGGGAAAAGAGAGAAGTTTCAAAGACTTAAGTTCATTTTTATATTACTCCAGATCCAGGGAGATAGGTAAACATTTGTTAGAGTTTTGGAGTCACCCAAGTTTTTAATGTTAAACACATGCTTGAACTGTGTCGGATCCCATGCCTACAAAGAACTTGTCATCGTGTCTGGTTTGGTAACCAGAGAAATGCAGCAACTGTTTTCAAAAGAAAATTCTTCATGTACTTAGATACTACTTACAAATATTTGACTTTATAAATTTACAGAATATTTATTGTCTTACAATGTAGTTGACTAACAGTATTTGAAACTTAAAATTTCTTTTCTTCCCCTTTTAGGTAGATAGGTTTGGTCAGGATAGGAAATTCATTTTTGTCACATGAATATTTTTCCCAAATTTTTATCCAGAACTTTCACACAGAATCATAGAATATGCTGAGTTTGAAGAGACCCACAAGAATCATCAAGTCTGCCTCTTAGCCCTGCACACACCATGGGCTTGAGAATATCATCCAAATGCTTCTTAAACTCTGTCAGGCTTGGTGCTGTGACCACTTCTATGGGGAGCCTGTTCCAGCACCCAACCACCCTCTGGTTGAAGAACCTTTTCTAATATCCAACCTAAACGTCCCCTGATAAAACTTCAGGCCATTCCCTTGGATCCTGTTACTGATCACCACAGAGAAGAGATGTGATCTCTTCTCTGGGTAGTGCCCAGAGGGGCATTGCCTGCCCCTCCTCTTCCCCTCATGAGGAAGTTGTAACTGCAATGAGGTCTCCCCTCAGTCTCCTCTTCTCCAGCTGAACATATCAAGTAACTTCAGCCACTCTTCATATGGCTTCCCCTCAAGTCCCTTCACCATCTTCATTGCCCTCCATTGGACACTCTCTAAGAGCTTAATATCTGTCTTTCATTGTGGTGGCTTTCTCCATTCTCCATTCTTTATTTTCTTTATGGCTTTGGTTCAAGTCTTCTATTCATTTACACAACAAAAGATATTCTTGAATGCCCAGAGCCACCTTTTGAGCCAGTACCAAGTGACCTAATCACAGCTTATTCTTCACCTGGGTTATCTACTACTATTTTTAGGTGTGCTAACACTCACCAGTTATTGCCATAGGCAAAACAGACTCAAAATCAACTTACTGCTAATCAAATAAGAGGAGGGTAAGGGGAAATAAAACCAAACCTTAAAACACTTCCTCCTCACCCCCTCCACCTTTTTTGGGAGTTTAACTTCACTTCCAATGTTCTCTACCACCTACCCCTCAGTGGCACAGGGGTACAGGGAATGGGGATTTCAATCAGTTCATAACACATTGCCTCTGCCTCCCTCCTCATGTGGAGGACTTCTCATGCTCTGTCCCTGCTCCAATGTGGGCTTCCTTCCATGGGAAACACCCTTCCATGAACTTCTCCAATATAAGTCTTTCCACAGACTGCAGTTCTTCACAAACTGTTCCAGTGTGGGTTCCTTTCATGGGGTGTAGTCCTTCAGGAAGTGGCTGCTCTAGCATGGGTCTCCCACATGGGTCACAAGTCCTGCCAGCAAACTTGCTCCAGTCTGAGCTCCTCTCTCCACAGGGTCCCTGGTCCTGCCATCACAGGTTTCCCATGGGGTCACAGCCTCCTTTGTGGGCATCTGCCTGCTTCAGCACAGGGTTCTCCACAGGCTGCAGGTGGATCTCTGCTCCACCACAGACCAACATGGGCTGCAGGGCCTGCCTGAGCATGGTCTTCGCCATGGGTTCCAGGGAAATCTCTGTTCCAGCACCTTCAGCACCTCCTCCCCTTCCTTTTTCACCAGCTTCGATGTCTGCAGAGTTGTTTCTCTCCCATATTCTCACTTGCACTTGCTGTTGCTGTTGTGCAGACCTTATTGGTTTTCCCCTTTCTTAAATACCTTATCCCACAGGCAATACCCCCCTTAGGCTTTGGCCAGTGATGGGTCCGTCTTGGAGCCAGCTGGCATGAGCTGTGTTGGAGATGGGGGAAGCTTCTAGCAGCTTCTCACAAAAGCCACTGAAGATCCTTCACTAACGAACCTTTGGCATGCCAACCCAATACACATGCCAATGGGAAACTTCAGGTAGCAAAAGAAACTCACAGAAGTCACCACCAATCCCACCGACCAACACTTTCCTATATTTCCCATCTTCTCTCACATCTAAAGTTCTCTGGCTTTTATTCTATATTTATTTTGTAAGTCTCTTGGGTCAGTGGTCATAGTTTAGCATTATCTTTCTATAACACTTAGTGAAATAGAGTCCTAGAAAATTCAAAGAAAATATAAAGAAAAATTTTGTTGTAATATCTCTGGTCAGTACCTTTGATACCATGATTTCTGAGAGCTGTGAGATAGAGTTGGGTTCTTTAGACTCCATTTTGCAGATTAGCTTAAAGAGACTATAAGGGAAATAGCCCATACTCACATGCAATGAATGAAAGGAATATACTTTTTGGTAATTTAATGTGTTTTTTTAAGCAAGCTTCTTCTGATAATGCTTACAATGTATAAAAAAAAATTAGAGTGTTTTTGTTGTGACTAGTTTCTGACAGCTCTGAGAATCTATTGTAAATTCTTGTGCTGTCATAAAAGCATAGCTGCAAGTAATCCCCACATACATACATTAGTAGGTGAATGAATTGACATAATAGCTTTCACTCACTTTCTACTCCACTTTGCATTATTTTTTCCAAGACAAATGTAAAAATATTGATTGCTAACACCATTTTTAGAGTATTATACTACTTTGTATTCTTAGTTAGTATGTGTTAGTATGCAATGAGCCATGTAGGAAAATGAATATGCTCATCATAACCTTGTTCAAATTTAATTTCCTCTTGAACAGTTTGGGAAAAATCCTTAGCTGGTGTAACTGTTGTAATTGCATAGAGCTCAGCATATGTGCTTTCATTATAAATACATGGAATCTCCAGATTCACTTGCCTATGTGATATCACAGAATATTTTGTTAGCTGTTTTAAGAAGAAATGCTTGTCACCTGATCCAAAATTAAGAATAAAATTTAAAAATATTAAAAATAAACACAGTTTAATAGTTTCCAGGCCTAGTGTTTCTTAATGAGCATTTTAACCATTCTGAAGTCCAAATGCTGAAATTTACTGATTTCCTGTAAATGATAGTTTGTTTTATTTTTGGTTTGTTTTATTTTTGCATAAAGATAACATTTGCTTTTAAAATCATTTTCACACTGAAGCAGTTTATTGTAATGATGGTATAATAAGGTTATATCTAGGGTGCAACCTAAAAGACTCTTCCTAAGTTTGGAACTAGCAGATTTTTATTGTTAGCCTATTACAGCAGAAAATTCTGGTCCTATACTGCTGATAGGAACTCTTTGACACACCCCAACTATTCCCCTCAGGGACCAGGGAAAAGCAGTACTGAAATGTTTGCAAAGCCAATTTGATCTGCTTCTTCAAAGCTGGAGGGAGGTTTGGTTCTCTTTTGTAGAGTGGATACATCTACCCCTAAATCTGCCTTTCAAAATTACATAAACCCCACTTATTTTTTAGCTCTTTGAAATACTTCCCATAAAACTTCTAATATAATTTCTGACATATGCACATAGGCATACAGCTGTAGGGTAAGAGGTTGGTAAAATGAAAAAGCTGAGAAAACTTCTTATTGCCATACATTTTCTACCATTTTAAAGGAGTATGACTGAAAATGAATCTTACCCAGGATCTTTTCTGTACAAGACTTGATGTTAAATCAGACTTAAAGCTCTAAAGTAACTGTAGGAAACTGCCAAGTTGCTCAGGGCCTGATTCGGCAAACACAAGCAGGCACATAGGGATTTATGAGAGCTGATTTTCCTTTTTACAGGGAGGTAAATGAAATGATATGTGGAAAATTAATTTACCCTGTGCATGTCTGCACAGGATCTTTTATTTTGTAACTTCTAAAATCATGAGGCAATAAAACCAAAAACACTGAAATAGAGTGATCTTCCCTATAATACATGACAGAGTAGCTAAGAATAAAGATTGCTACAAAGGAAGTAAAATATAGGATATAGGTCTTTTGAATGGATCCATTGTCTTCTGGTTTTCAATAGTACTGGTAGAGGTCATCTTCCCAGTGACAGAGATTAAGTTGCCTCTGGAAAGGAGATTTATAAATGGTTGTGTACATGACATTCTATGACTATGGCATAAGCATAGGTTACCAGTAGTTATGCTTTCCAGCAAAGCTGTAGGTGGGTTATTGGATAATCCTTGCTTTCCTCTAGCAACAGGAATGCACTGTCCAGTTTGAACTGGTAACAGGTAGTACACAATGGACAGAGCAGAGGCCAAACAGGCTGTACACTATCAGTGGTGAGCTGTAGGCAGTGTCTTCTCAATCTTTCTTTATTATGTTAACCTAGAGATCCCAGTGTGGGCAGACTGTCATCAAGGAGACACATCATGAACCACTTCATTTCTCGTAGGGAAAGGCTTCAAGAACATAGTTATCTCAAGGCAGATCAGGCCAAAGGGCTTTCACCCTTTCTTTTACAAGTGCCAGCTTTTTTCTGTAACTCCCTTCCTTGTCCTACATGTGCCAGCCCAAGATGAAAGAGCCGTCTCTTCTGAGACTGTAATCCTGCTCTAACCTCATCATTAAGAAGTGCCTGAGAGTGCATGCTACTGGCAATTTCATGACAAATTCTGTACCTGTAGAAGCTGAGATTCTGCTGAGGTCTAGTTAACCTCACAGGTTTGGTTTTTTTTTGCACTTACTGTATCGTATTTTTTTTCTGTTTGTAGTGGCTCCTGAGTGTACTCTTTCCATTAACTATAACTTTTGACAAGATGATGTGTTTTCCTCAATAAATGATGACTGACAAGTAAGAACTCCATTTTCCATTTCCCATCACTTACATAGTGAATAGCAGCACTTAATGAATCAAAATTCTTCCTCACTGGCTAAAATGACACGCCATTAAAAAAAATAAATTAAAAGCTTTACTAAACTATGCAAGTAAGGCTTATTTCAAGTTACAAAGACAACTGTAATAAGTTTTAATAATTTCATAAGTAAAGCTATCTTTTACAAATGACAAATAACTAACAGGATGGAGAAAAACCCTCAGCAAAATCTAGAAACCATGGTAGATTTCAACAATTTTTCTTCAAACAGCAGAATTCACTACATTTAACCAGCTCTCAGTAATTAAATAGTACAAAGCAAAGAAGAAAACTGAAATTAGAAAATATAAATATAGTTTCCCTTCTACAAAATGGCAGAAAAGAGAGGGGTCCCAAAACATGCATAGCAAAATTATTAAGTTCATATATTAAATGTTAAAACTAGAGAAGAACTTGAAAAAGGAAAAATAGCAACTGCAATATTTATTAAATAACTACCAAAAATCCACGGAAAAATACAAAATGATTTTTGAGGAATCCATCCACATGTGAAAGTGAAAAAAAAAGGTCCGTAAAAAAGCACCATCTGCGTTTTTCAAATGGTGAAAAAGTTACTAGATATAATTATTATAAATACTTCAAAACCAAAACAAATCTTGTTTTCTTTGAAAAGATCTTTTTCACTGAGTAGGTATTCAGCTGTTAAAAGACAAAACCACTCTCCCAGATCCTACTCATCAATGTTAGTTTTAATGAAAGTGTAGAAAGATGAAAGGCTGTTTAGAAGTCAACAAGACACAACTGTTTGAATTGTACAAGACCAAGAGATTCAGATAATCAAGTAGGGTGCACCACAAAAAATATCATAATTATAAAAAGAATAGAACTTGAGAAGTAAAGATTATCCTATGAAGGTGATGCCAGTGGTTTTTCTTTAACCTGAAATTATGGTAGAAATCATCCCAGTACAAAAAATCCTGCATCAGTAGTTTATTACAGCACCTTAGAATATAATCAACTTAGTTACAAGAAGAAAAGGTAATTATCTAGTCCAACAAAAATTTCTGCAAAGTAAATATCACTTATGTTGCAACATATTATATGGGAGAAAATAAAAAGTGACAGCAATAATGGAGTACTATAGTGAAGTCAAGTAAAGGGGTAAAAAAGTAAAAACCCACTTCATCATGGTTTTATAGCCTCACATATTGTTTTGAATAGTTCTTATAATGAAACATATTTTTGCAGTTGTGTATATTCATGTATATAAGATACATGTACTGCTACACTGGCATTTTAAAAGTATGCCTTTTTATGCTGGTTTTCAACTTATCTGCAAATTCCTTGATAGTCTTACTCTATAGTCTTTCTCAGTAGCTTTAATACTGATTTCAAAATGTTATTCACCAGTACTTTCTTTCTGTGTATTATTACTGAATGTCTGGGGTGGACATGCAGTGATAATATACTATGAGTGAAAGCAATTCATCTTACATCTTGAGACACTGCATGTCATGAAAGTCTTATTAAAATAATCCAAACCCTGATTACTTCTAATCACCTTTAAAAACAGAATCACAGAATCAAAGAATATGCCAAGTTGGAAGGGACCTACTAGGTCCATCAAGTCCAACTCTTAGCCCTTCACAGGACCATCTTTGCCTGATTAAGTAAAAGGAAAATCCTGTCTTGGAGACTTAAGTTCATTTTTGGTATTGATTAGTCCTTTTTAAAATTATCTTCTTATAATTCCAATTCTTTTTAGTAATGTGAATTTGAACATAGAATATGAAAGCTTTTTATCCCTTGTAGCAGATATTACAACTTGTTATCCAGGATCTCTTGACATTCTGTTTTCTTAATCTGCATATCTCAAAAAGATGCACTGAATGCAGGCTTTCCTAATGCTGTTTTATTTGATTTTTATTTCATATGTTTGATGTACAGTATATTGCACAAAGCTTAAAAATGCTTTTAAAATGCTTTTAAAATGCACAGAAGATACAGATCAGTAAGATATTTTGATTTCTAACCCAGCACTCATCTTTGTGTTGCTTTTTACACCGCAAAACCAGTAACAGAATAATATATGAAAACATAGAGCAACATATGCAATGTAAAAATTAATAGAATTTTCATATGAAGTTACACATTATCAAATATTTCTAGCTGACATACTGATAACCTTGTCTCTAAATGTTTTTAGGTGACTTCCTATAAACTCTTGGTAAGCATTTATCAGACACAGTATATTGCAGGAAATTCCTGTTATTGATCCTCCTGATGTGATTTTAATCTTTTACTATGCATTAAATTACTTTCCTCTGTATATGTAAATGACCCCTTTCAACTGCTTTAGTTACTAGTGTTGTAATAGCATGTCTGATATTGATGTAATATGTGCAACGGTAAAATTTTAAAATTCAAACTGATATATCAAAATACATCTCTTGTTATCTGCTGACTACAGAGTCTGGTATTTTCCTCTTTTTTTTTTGGGGTTTTTTTTACAGCTTTAAGGGTGGTATGGGTATTATTTGCAAAGTCATCTGGGATCTTTGTATCCTCCTATTATCAAATAGGATAATCAAATTGGATCAAAACAATACTATTTAAACTGAGACTGCAAACAAATCCTATCTTTTTGCTTTTATTCTTCTAGCTTCTAACAAATCCCAGCAGAAATAAGGTTCTTTCTGTTATCAAGAATAAAAAGTCTCTTCAACTTGTGAAGGATCCTGAATAGCCAGGAGTGTGACCAGTGGGAAAGGCCAGGCTTCAGTACAACATACATACTTATCAGAATCTTGTAAAATAAACTTTCTGGATCTAGTTCAGTGTTTTAAGTATCCTGATAAAGCCCAAATGCACTTTGATATGCAATACAGTGCAACTCTATTTTCTACAGAAGTATACCATCATTCAAAGAAAAGGAATTTTAATATTTATAAAAATAAGAAGACAATGGATTTTAGTTTTGATTATCAGGTAACTGAAAGAAATATTTCAGTTTTCCAATGAGTTCTTGTATTGTGCCTTAATAATTTGTTTGGTATTATATTTGGCCATTTAAAATTAACCTTGCTTAGCTATTTTTATTTTTAAGGGATAATTTTCATGTTCAGAAATCCCTATTCAAACCTTGGTTTATCACGTTCTATATTTCATTTTTACCAAGTACACTCATCCCAATTTCCTGCCTAGGGTAGCCTAAAGATTGAAATATATGGATGGGTTTTTCTACAGTGTAATAATCATTATCTACTTGGTTTCACCCAGTGTTATTTCATGCATAGCAGCATCCCCTCAGATGGTCTATTATTTTTATCATCTCTTGTGCCTAAGGAAACAAAAGAGCAAAGAAAAATATATGCTGGGTCACCAGGAACATTTAGCTGGACTTTTCAGTTTGCCACCACAAGCACTCTCAGCTGCATTCTGCTAAAGACTATCAGCCAAGGAATCTAACAACGTTTCAGGATATGATATGCATGACTGCAAGGAGGAAAGACAACCTTATAAGGAGTTTATTGTCAAGACTTGTATGCTGGCATGAAGAACCACAATATAACCTGTACTGTAGCTGTCTTGAACTTGTTCCTATGGAAATGTGTGGTAACATGCTGCTCTCAGCAAACCTCAGTGACTGCTGGATGAACTTGGCTCATTAACTGTAACAGAAAAGCCTGTCCATGTGGATAACAACATCTACAAATCTTATCTTATGCTGAGATTAAGCAGCATATCTTTATGATTAACAGTCCTTTACCTGACAACTGAAATGATTCATAGATTTGTTTACCTCTAAGAAAATCCTGCTAAACTGTAAGGACCACAATGACAGTGCACCTCACCATGGACAAGATCTGCTTAGAATGCCATGTTCAACACAGAGATGGAAAAATACCTTTAAGATCATTGAGACAACCATAAACCTACCATGAAAGGACTTATTTGATGCTGCAACAACCAGCTTTTCCAGCATCACCAGGAATGTAAAATTGCTATTACCTTTTATACTGCTTCTGTTAACATCAGAGGAACATATGATTATTATCACCTTTTCTACCATTTTATTCCTAGCACTTTTTCTGCTATTTCTATGCTTTGTTCAATGAACTAATTAATTAGCCTTGGGTGTCCATGCCTTCTTGAGATGCAAAAAGAATGAGTGCAAAACAAGGAGTGGCTTATAAGTAGACTATATAGGCAAACTCGTACATTGCTAGGATGTCCTTGCCAGAGAAGTCAAGTATTAAATCAGCATTTTTCCTGTGTGAAACTAAAATTTTATTCCCTTTAGATCTAATGCTAACTATTCTCCTTTTCTGTGTAGGTAGACAAACTGTCTTATACTAATTCTGTGAGTTTGCTATACAGCATGAATGAACATTACTAACAATAAATAAAAAATTAAAAAAAAACATATTAAGGGAAAACCGTGTTTTCAAACATGACTAGTAATGCTTTATGGCTATCTTGTCTGCAATGTTAGCAAAATAGATCAGACTGATTATGAACCAATTGCCAAGAGGACCTCAGGCAAAAACTGTATCAAAAAGACACTTTACCATGACAGGCTTCTCTATATAAATTAAAGGGAAAATAGAAATGCACATGAACAAAATATAGATTAATCATGGATTTTTTTTTTCCTTACGGCTGTAAACATATCTATCAAAAAGTTCCTAGCTTTTACTCATAACGATTATTTTGTAGTTTGGTTTTTATTACCTAGGAATTGATTACAATCCTAGCATATAGAGCAAGTTTGATGAAACAACAATATTTCAAGGTTTGTAAACTTTGGGTAACTAAAAATGTACGCTTGCTTCATAAATCACTCTACCCATTTCAGGAATCATTATAAATTTTTTCAAGTGACATGGAGGGAGAAAGTGAAGATTTGAATCACTAATCTAGACAACGCTTCAGCTGAACATGGTTTCTCTCTTTTTTTTTAGATCAACCCTATTAAAGAGCTGTGGTTGCATACAATAGATTACATGAAAAATAAGAATGAAATCCAAAGACTTACCTAAAAAAATATCAAATAGGATCATGAATAGTTTTATTCTACTTTATGGGGCTAGATATATGGGTAGTTATGCAGTACTATCTGATCTGCAGTCCAGTTTCTGGTCATGGGTCTAAAAATATCAGACAAGTGCTAGCTTAAGTTATAAACTCAGTTATCACTGGGAGAAAACCTAGTTTCTGCTACTTTCATTTTTCCCCTGTCCAACATATATACAAATACATGTACTATAGAGAAGGAAACGTAAAATAAGCCACCCTGGACCAACAGGTTCATCCACTGGAGCCCGAGGAACTGTTTATTTTAAAAGGGCAGATCTATAAATAGCTTTTAGAGCTTTGCTTCCTAACTAGACCTGTGAAGTCATGTATCTTGGAAGGAATGAGTTGGATTTCATTGTTTAATAAATTTGAATCCACTACCACCAGCTCAAAGTGTTGTGCTAAGGCTTCTCAACATGAGAGGTTACTCTGTTCTTAAGCTGATTTTCCCGATTAACTCCACATATGAAACCCTCAGTTTCTAGAGAATAGGAGAGAGAACTGGAATAAGACACTTTGTGGAATCAGAGAAATTGCAGATGAACCTATCCGAGATGAGCCAAGTCAGTTTAAATTGACACCTTATCTTATTCCAAATAAATTTCCATGCAAAGGAATCATGAAACCTAATTGGGAATTCAAAAGCAGTGGATTTACAGTGAACTCGGTTGAAAAACAAGTTTCCTCTCTCATAAGAATGTTCAAGAATGTTTGACTATGTTTGTTAGTATTTTTCTATATTCTAATTATTCAACACCTAAATAATTTAAACTAGCAAATATAGCAATAAAACAACAGTGGAAACTTGTGTTAAAGGGCCTTGGCCTTATATAAAAAGAAAAGTAATTTCCAATTAATTGTTTCTATTAAAAAATTCCCACCTGTGTCAAAGGTTAATTATACTACAGAAGAAGTTCATTATCTGAGAAAAAACCTGTTATTATGCTTATCTCCTACATTTAGTATTCCATGATACTGACTATGAGATTATGTGGCTTTTGAATATTTGGATTTTTACATATATAACCAAATTACAGACGTTAAATTAGTTACAAAATGTTTATTCCAGAACAGATCACTTATTCCAGCTACACCTATTGTATCTGATGTGTTGGCATTGGCACAGGCTGCCCAGGGAGACGGTGGAGTCACCACCCCTGGAAATGTTCAAGAAATGACTGAACATGGTATACAATGCTATGGTTTAATTGACATGATGGTATTCAGTCAGTGGTTGGACTCAATGGTCTTGGAGGTCTTTTCCAAATTAATGACTCTATGATTCTGTGATCTATAGAATATTTTATTCCATATTCACAGAATCACAGAATGAGTAAGGTTGGAAGGGACCGCAGTGGGTCATCTGGTCAAACCTCCCTGCAGGGTGCCCTAGAGCTCATTGCTTAGAGTTGTGTCCAGATAACTTTTGAACATCTGCAGTAAGGGAGATTCCACAACCTCTCTGGGCAATCTGTTCCAGTGCGTGGTCACCCACACAATGCAGTTCTTCTTCATGTTCAAGTGGAAGTTTCTGTCCAACAGTTTCTACCTGTTGACTCGTGTCCTACTTCTTGGCAGCACCAAAAAGAGCCTGGCTCCAGCCTCTTGACATGCCCCCTCCAGATACTCGTAGACAACGATGAGTTCTCTAAGTTGTCTGCCCTGCAAGCTAAACAGGCCCAGATACCTCATCCTTTCCTCACAAGTGAGGTTCTCCAGTCCCTTAATCATCTTTATGGCCCTCTACTAGACTCATTCCATGAGTTCCAGGTCTCACTTGTACTGAGGAACTCAGAATTGGACACAGCACTCCTGGTAAGGCATCACCGAGGGCTAAGTAGAGGGGGAGGATCACTTCCCTCGCTTGTTTTCAATATTCTTCCTAATGCAGCCCAGGATTAGACCATTTATTCCAGTTTTACCTACCTTCATGATATATCTACAGGTATAAAACTTGTGAAATACTGAAGATGATACTAAGTAGAAGAACTAGAACTTGCCCTTTCAGAACACTGGCTACGTTTTCCATCATTAGTTAATTCATAACCTGTACAATCTCCTCAAGTAGGGCTGTGTTGCCCTCTTGGTATTGCTGACTAAAGAGACTTTTTAGATTATTATTTTCCTGTGAAAAAAAATTATTTTATCAAAATTGATTGTTTTTAAAAAGAGGTTTGAAAATGAACCAAAGGTATTAAAAAAATCACTTTGAAAAACATGTAGATATTGCTGACTGAGAGAAGTGAAACTACAATAAACTGGACAAATTGTTAATTGAAGTTTCAGCATAGTTTCCAGAATGTTTTTTATTGATGTCAATGGCTTTTGGGTGAAATTTCCTTTACTTATAAGGTAGAATTCTTTTGGATCCACTTCTACAGATTTTCAATGCCATAGTTCCCTCTGTCCCACCCCCAATTTTTCTCCCAGTCTTGTGGGAAAAGGGAAAGAAGAGAGAGAGGAAGACTAAGAGGGAAAAGACAGTCAATGCTTAAGTGACACAGCCACAAAACACAGAGAAGTTTTGACAAATTATTAAAAAGCTGTGAGAATGAGAAAACATAAGCATTTAATGTCCATATTCTTCTCTATCCTTGACCTATTTTTAAAATCAATTTAGCTGAGCTAGTGCTGACCACAATGTAACTGTAAAAACTGATAACAACAAACGAAGGTCAGCAGGCATTCGGTTGTCTGAAGTTAATTCCAGACCAGTTCACATAAACTGATTTCTTAAGTCTGTTTACTGAAACAGTACATTTCAAACGTGCATATAAATCTTGTGTGATATTTAATAGTAGATTTTCAGAGGAGCTCAGCTATCATATGGCGCCCTCAAAGGAATTTTGGAGAAATGCTGAATGCTATGAAACATTGAAATCTAAACAGTAAGCAACAAAGCAGAAAATTTCCTTAAAATAAAAGTATCTTTAAATTGAAAAAACAAAGAAGGAGTTATAAAATTAACTTTAATTCAGCAGTCCTATTTGACTCAATCTTTGACATGGGTAGCTAGAAGAATGTAAGGGAAAAATAATTTCTTTCTTTTTGTCTGGTAATTTGAATAGTCATTTACTTTGTTCAAAAGTAAACAATTGTAACAAAAACATGCTGTATCAGAGTATTAGCATTTTTACTGGTTTTACTAAATTAAAAATGTATGTGCTAGTTATAAATCACTACAGATTAGGACTCAAAATTCTGATATTAACAAAACAGGAGAATTATTGGAAAATATCAGTAAAAAGGCATTGAACAAATTTAGGGAGAAGCCTAACAAATAAGGTGTAAAAAGTGCTGTGCTGAAACCAGAAATTTCTAATAGTTATATAGTAAATGTAACCTAATGCCTTCTGAAATAATGAGTGAAAATTCTAGATATCTGAAAATGTTTAAATGCTGAAACAGCTTAAAAGAGTACAACGATTTCCTTTTTTCCTGTATAAAAAAAGGCCACTAGTACAATTGTAAGTTTTATACTGAATAAAATTTTAGAACACATTTTCAGGCATTAATTGCATGCTCAAGTCCATGTACAATTGCAGGACAAATTCTGACCTTTTCCTGCAGAAAGTTAAAAAAAATCTACCTAAGGCAATTGCAAAACACTTTCTTCAAAAACACATTGTCTCCTGGCTGTCTGCTCCTTGAAACTCTGAGAGACCTGTGGGATTTGCTGTGGCAAAAGGTTATCCAGGAACCTTAGAAAAGATGTAAACATTTCTTCATTTTCAGGCACTGCCTACAGGCTCATAATTTTCTATCACAACAAGTAAAGCTCCTCTATTTGTCATTGGATAAGGCAGCTATATTAAATCAGAATCTGTTTTCTCAAAGAGCTCCTGAGAATCTGAGAAAGGAAAACCTTTTCCTTTTGGAAATGCACATAAAACTTTCTTCTTTTAAGTGTTTCTTTTGAAAATGGTGTGAAATTACTAAAACTGTGAGGATTTTTTTCACCCATCTTTGTATTTCATATAAAGAGTACCTGCACAGCTAGAGATCAATAGAACCACATCATGTTACTACAGCCTTATTCAGTCAATATTATTATCCAGCTTAATAATGCTGGCAGATGGGATGGCAGTAAAAAAAAATGGAAAGCTCTGTATGTCTATGCAAGAGAACCATTACAGCACCCATTGGTCTCAGTTGATAACTTTTTGGGACTTACATTGTCAAGGTACATTGTTTTTCTTTTTCCTTAATAAAACAGTTCACTTTGGTTTCAAAGACTAAAATTGGCAGTGGGTTGGTTTTATGTAGGTGCCAACACTTCAAACTCATTTCGAGGTGGGGCTCCAGCTGTTGAAACTACTAGAGAGAATTAGTTCCCATAGGAATCTCCAATGCTTTGCTCCTCGTTGACCAAACTAACACATTTCACTCAGCAAATTCTCCATCAGAAGAGAATGTAACTCATGAGCCTTTTTCCAGGAACAGAAATATCAGTCTTACATAAGACTTCACCTTTTGTACAGTATCCCTGGTGTAACTTTTAAATGCTACAGAAATATATACCAAATACTATTAACTCTACAGTATAACCTTTGAAATAAATGAATAGGACAGTAGTGGAATAAAAAAAAATCTTATATTATGTTGCATATCTTTTCAAACCATTAAAGTGCTATCTCAAAATGCAAAACACTAATAAAAGGTTTTGTGAAAGTCTAATTTGTCTCTTCCAAGGTTATGCAAGGAAATAATAAAAAACAATATTAATTCAGAGCTTTCAATTAAATAATAAAAATAAGACCATTTATTAGTAAGAAGTCCAATAAGCCATATTTTGGTGATCTGCAAGTGCTCAGGCCTAATTGCATCATCTTTTAGTGACTGGTAAGTAAAGGTTATCATTGTGTGATAACACATGCAAAAAAAATTCAGTTTTATCATGTGCATGCAATCACAACTTTCTGGTTATTTTTCTAAGGACAGAGGTTGAAAAGAGATTCATTTTTCCATGCTGAAAAAATGTTGGTTTATTATATTATAGAGAAGAAAACAGATTACCTTATATCTAATAGTTGTTCATGCAGTTTATTGTAAAGGAAATAACAGTTTCATATGTGGGTCCCACCATCTTAGATGAAAAGCTAATAAAAAATACGAGTCATTATTCTCTGAGGTGTAAATACAAATTGTTTATGAGAAGTTGGTAATTGTGTTCATTACAAGGCAACATCAAGTTGTTAATTTCATTTTCCATGATTGGGAAAAGGTAAAACACTTTCTAAAAGAAATTATTGATATTACAATATAATGATTTCCTTATACTCTCCTATTATTATCTTAATTTTTTCATATTTAAACTTTTCCCCAAATAGTAGACTAACTACTGAAATAAAACTGTACAGTTTGAAAGCATTCTCAGTGAGCAAATAAGCATGAGGTAAAGATTTTTTTACATTACAAGTATTATTGTTAATAAATAGACAAATTTGAAAATATCTGTAGTATATATATTAGAGCAGACTGTTGTCTAGCTATTTTTGAAAACATTTCTTTCCTTTTTAATTCAGGAATATAAAAGCATATATAAAGCTTAGTCCATTAAATTGTATTCAACAATACAACTAGATTTTGTCCTTAAAATGTCCTTGGCTGTGATACTGGGTTTTAAAAAAATAATGATGATTAAAATATAACAATTGCAAGTGCAAATAGTGTAATTAATATATATCAATCCATAGGTGCATACAGTTTCTGACAGATGTAAATACATCGATGATAGTCCTGAACCACTCTTTGTGTATTTTCCTAGATATTTGGTTTAAGAATTCAACATGTTAAGTATTTCTGTGAAAAAGAAGACTGGACAAAGACACATAAATCAGTTGTTTATAGCCATGGATTAATGTTTTTTTTCATTTCAGCAGGCAAATAAGCCAAAATAAAACATCTCTCTTTTATTTATAAAACTTTTGCCGACAGAAACAAACCTTCACTTCACTGCTAATTCCCCCCAATTAAACAAATATAAATTAAGTGAAACAGGCAACTCTTTTAGATTCACAACACTATGTGTCTTTTCAGGGTTCCTGAGAAATTTAGAGAAAAATATAAGGCCATATTCATAAAGCAGCCAGAAAAGGATGAAAATATATTTTACACTTCTTTTTTAACAAATGCTTACTAGTAAGAGCACTCCAATTCAATTGCAATTCAATTGCTTTATCTTACTCGAGTGTTCGAACTCCAGCTCTCACTTCACAGGAGTCCCAACAGCTTAAAACCTCATTCAGAAACCAGGGAGAAACTCTGCTTAATCTCTCATATCTAGTCTCTTCTATCTTGTATAAATAGTTGAATATTCATGATGCTTAAGAATGAAAATTCCTCTTTCCAAAGAATATCAAACTGGACTTATTCTCACTTTCTCATTCTATATTGCAGTGACTATTTGACTACTGTATCCAAAAGGCAGAAGATTCAGAAGGAGAGGAGTAGGAGATTTACAGGTTAGCATAGCCTATGTAAGAAATTGACAGATTTAAGGGTTAATAAATTATAGTTCAAGTCCTTATGCTGACAGATAAAGAATTGAAGTATATGTTTCCCATAAGCTCTGTAAATTCCCTACTCTACATAAATACATTCTTTATCTGAAGGTAATGACTGTATAAATTACGGGTTAAACCCAAGTCATTTTAAAGTAAAGAATGCATTTATTTAGGGAAGCAATACAGGGCTAATGGTAAGGGGAAACGCAATAAATTCCCAAATAAGTTATCCAAGAATCATCAAATCAGATTAGCTTCATATTTGTAGCCTATAACATAACAAAGTGGGTAAATAACAATATAGTTAATTTATCAGACATATGGCAAAATGTCAGATAGATTACCTATGGGAATGAACAAGTGGGAGAAGATGGGAGCTGGAGCAAGAATTGTGCAGTAGATAGTAAACTGATTGAAAAACAGCTGGCAACTAACAGACCTGAGAAGGGAATAATGAAGTCGAGATCAACTACTGAAAGGGTTAGTCAAGGATTAGTCATGGTACAGATTTTGTTTAATATTTTCATTTCACTACATTTCATGTGGACACAAAAATTAAAAGCTAGCTGATAAAACTTATTAGTAACACCATACCAAGCAAACCACAGCATTGTACAGAAGCAGTTGGAAAATATGACCATGTACAACACTAAAGGAAGCTGATACACTTAAGGAGGAACAAAAGTAAATTCTGCTCTCAACAGCTGGAAAAGAAGAAATAGTGTGGTGCACCCGGGTGATGGTTGACAACAATGTGTCACATCCATCAAATAGCAAACGCAATTTTAAGATGTATGGGTGAGGTCCCCAGAGTACCCCAAGCAATATGAAATAAGACAAAAATGTCTTGTCTTATTTAATTTAGTAAAATGAACTGAGATGTGATAAGATTGCTCTGCATAAGTAGATGGAGTGATTAGACATAAACACAAAAGAAGAAAAGCTATTTAAAATAAACAACAATGTTACCACAATAAAAAATCTTTCTAGATGGGCCATAAATACATTTGGGTTAGAAATTAGAAGTTGTAATCATCAGAGTCAGAATACATAGTAACATCATTCCAATAAACCAAACTTGTTTTAAGATGAAGCATGTTTCAAAAATAAAAATGTTTTATATAAACATCTGTTTCAACTAATGCTTGCCAAAATGCAGACAAGTATCCAATAAAACCTTGCCTAGTATTTCTGCCAAATTGCCCAGTGAATTGCAAGAGAACAGAGATTTTTAGGCTCCTCCTTGACAACTGCTTTGGAACTGGGAACTTGAGAAACATGGAGAGCTGGCGATGATAATCTGCTTTTCAAAATTAAAAAGCAACCTTGTAGTTCAGGAAGTTCAACGTTTCAGGGGAGAACAAAAGGCATTTTCTAACTATGACTCAGTTATGAGAATGAAGGGCATGATGATTTTAGTATCAGACCCTAAAAGTTACCCTCTTCTATTTTACTTAACAGATACTGATTTCACAGGAGATAAGATTTCTCCACCTGACTGCCACTCAAAATATCTTAGAAAAGGCTGTAGCAGCTTAGTTTTGGAAACTAAGGATAATCCTTATCTGGAGAGAAGAGAATATTTGGCATCATTTTCTGTGTAAGACAGAAATTTCATCAGTTGATAGGCCTACAAGAGCATGACGGTATTAAAAAATAGAGACACTGAGCAAACCTTTAAACTCTTTTCAGCAAAACCCATTACACAACTGGCCACACTCCCAAGGGACAGTAGGAACAAAATACCTATAGAATGAGGTATAATACTTTGAAAGTCTAGAGCTGCTTTCGAAGAAAAGTAGTAGAATTTGATTACATTGGAATTAGATCTGCATTGACATAAGACAGTGATCAGGTTTGGATTTGTTTTTGCCTGAGACAACTTAATTTTCCAGAGAACTGCACCATGTGGCTTTGTTAGTAATAAATCTACAATGGATACCATACAATTCAGTCATGGTTCTAACATGTGTCAGTACAAGAGTGCCTCAGGAACAACTCTGAGAGACACAGAGAGAAGGGATTGCCAAGAATCCCGTTCAGTTTAACAATGTGCCCCCAGAACAGCACAGCTTGTCCTCTGCTCAAGTTTTAGATGTAGAGGCAGGAATTGGACCATGTTTCTTGTATGTTTCCAAACCCTATAGAATATTTACATCACTGTGAAAAGAGTGCCCAGAGTAACCTCTTCTGTTTCAACCATGAGCAAAGTTTCTTTCTTTTAACTGTAAGTGGCACTGTCGTGTCCAGATATATCCCCTTCCTTGGAAGCATTAAAGGCCAGGATGGACAGGACCAGGAGCAAACTGATCTAGTGAAAGATGTCCCTCCCATGTCAGGAGGCTTGGAACTACATGATTATAAGGTTCCTTCCAATTATAACCATTCTATGATTCTATGATTCTATCATTTTTGTCTTCCATAGCTTTATCTAACCATTTTAATTTGGCTTTATTACCACAGGTAATAAGCACTGTGTTCTCGTGGCATTAAAGAACACAGCATCAAAGTATGTTGTCTGAAATTAAAAGCTGATGAAATATTCAAATATAATCTCTAGAACCGTAGCATACTATAGTGTATATTTCCATACCTTAGACAGACATTTCTAAGCTTGTTCATGCTGTGGGAATTTATGACTTTCCAATAACAGGCATTTACTTATTTACATTCATTGGGTTTACCAAAAATTATGGCCAACTTTACATGAGGAGTTCAATGAAGGCAAAGTACTTGCACAATTTATGTGCAAGTCATCAATACAGTATTTCATTAGAGGGTGGTTTGCAAAGGATGCTTATAGTTATAATTATTAAATATGAAAGGGAATATACCAAAACTAGTTGGAAGCAAGGGAATCATAGTAATCATAATTTGCTGCCGAACATTTTGTCCCTTAAGTCTAATAGTGAACTAAAGGTACAGTCTGATGATTTTTTTCTGATTACTGAAGTTCTGTGCCTTAAATAGACTTGTTTCAGCTCTCATGTAGTCAGCTGCTACATTTCAGCTGTGAAGTAGCTTTAAAAAAAATTCAAAGCCATTTTTTTGGTCTCTACCTATAATAAAAACCATTTTAGAGAGAAAATGGAGATGACAAATTGAGTAATAATCAATGAAACAACCTATTTCAAATATCATATCTAAAGCAGATTGCCAGTGCACTTTGCTATGAATTCTGTTTTTTTAATTCAAAGCAGAGAAAACAATTATTGGAAAAAAAGTCAGGTGAAAAATAATTTTTCTTATAGTACATTTATATAACTACACTACGTATAGTTTTTAATAAAGTCTAAGGCATGAAGACTAGGCATTGTCAAAAACAAAATTTTAGTTTAACACCTAATTTTAAATAAGGCAGTACATAAAGACTCAACTCCAGAGAACATGTAAAGTATCAAACTTTACAGAAATATATAGGTAGCAAATAGGAAATACAATATAAAAATTAGGTAAGACCTAATGTAAAATCAGCAGCCATAATATACTAACGACTCACCTCTTAAAAACTCAGCACATTTTACAGAGGGAAAAAAGTGTCCTTATTCAAGAGAGTTTGATCAGCATTTCAATGTGTGGTGGGTTAACACTGGCCAGCAGCCAGACACCCATCCAGCAGCTCTCTCACTCCCCCACTTGAACTGGACTGTGGAGAAACTAAGATGGAAAAGTCTGTGATTAGAGATAAAGAGAGAGAGATCACTTAACAGTTACCATCATGGGCCAAACAGGCTTAACTTCATTCCTTCATTCCCAATTCCACTATCCACTGCCACTTATCCTGAGTGGCACAGAGGGATGGAAAATGGGGTTTGCAGCCAGTCTATAACAGTTCCTCTATTCAGTTCTTCCTTGTCACCCTTTTCCTCTGCTCCAGTGTGGGTACTCTCCAAGGACTTCAATCCTTCAGACTAAATGAGTTCTGGTGTGTGTTGTCCACAAGCCATCATTCCTTAAGGTAATATCCACCTACCCTGGCACGGGTAGGTGGATATTACTAAAATTTTATTCATACACTGCAGGGAGTTACCTGCTTTCCTGTGGTCTCCTCCAGGGGCTGTAGGGTAATCTGCTCCAGCACTTGGAGCACCTCCTCCTCCTCCTTTTTCTCTGCCCCTGGTGCTTGCAGGGCAAAGTTGAAAGAAACTCTGTCTATATCCTCTTATTCAAAATGCATAAAATCAAGTCCAAGAATTATCACATTTTCAGGATCTGTTTTTTTAAGTGTGTAATCTGTGACAGCATACTATAGAAAGGAGTGAGCCTAATAGAATTTAAAATTTGAAATCTCAACAGGTCTAAAATCCTGATATTAAGTGGATAAATCTGCCAGATGGTGTAAAAGATGGTAATATACATTTAGAAAAAGCACCTTCATGTGTGAAATGTTAATTTTATCCAAAACATCCCCATGTGTATTTGTCTTGTTTCAGTTAATCTAATTAGTATGGAGAAACAACTGTATGCTAGAAAACATTATCAATAAAATGGTAAATAGAAGTCAATAATTTAAAAATTACAGTGACATTCAAATATTCTTCTCTTTCTGCGAATTAACAGCAATAAAAATTTTATTAGATGATTTATAATCTTTTCATAATGAACCTTCATCATTGTTGTCTGATGATGAGAATATGATGTTAGGGGTATGAATAATATTATGAATCATAAAATAAATTGAGGTTGGTATTTACCACGAACAGAAAAACAGAAAGGCTAATCTTGTATATTTTCTGTGACTGCAATTATCTGTGTGTCAAGGGCTGTTACACACTACTTACATTCTTTTAAATTCAAGGGCAGATAAAAACCTCAATAGAGCAAGGAACATCAGAGGGCCATATAGCTTAATCCATGTCACATGAGATGGTGTGTGTGCAATATTAACCAGTAATGAGGGGGAGGGGAAAGAAAGTTCTCCCTCTAGGTTTAGTTTTTCTGCCCAGTAAATCTTCATCTGAAAATGTTCAAAGCAAAGCCTCAGTGTCACATAGACTTTGGGATGACCTCCAGTGACAGGAGAACGTCATGTAACATGGAGAAATTCCATCCAGAACTATTTGATGTGAGAAAAGGCTGCAAGGTGAAGGCCTAACCATCTTTGGAAATGCTGGCCTGTTATTCCTCATCTACTAGTGCTTAGAGATCTCATTCTAGGACTCCAAACAAATCTGAAGTTTCTTACACTGCAGAGAAGACACTCTGCAGTGTAAAACTCAGAAAAATACAAAATCAGGACTGTATATATTAAAGACAGGAAGAATGTAAAGGAAGACTTTTCTTTTTTTGCTTTCCACCTTGGCTTCCATAACCTTGGGAAGAGGAAGAACTAGGTTAAACAATTTGATTAAAGTCAGCTATGTGGATTAAAAAAAAAAACCCTTTCTAAGCTTCTCCCCTCTGTGTGAATAAATGGGCATGCCAAGAATGAAAGCCTCACTGCACACTTAGCGTGTTCATCAGCACCAACAGTCCTCATTTTGACAGCTGTTGCAGTGACAATTGGGTGTATGGAAAGAATCTGAAGGAGAACGCCGGCTTCACCAGAAGATATGATCCCATCAAGGTGGCCTACAGAAGTCTTCCTTATGCTGCAAACATGGTTGATAAATATGGTTGATATGTTTAACATAACATTATAGATAATTGCACCTTTCCAAATGTTTCTGTTCCACAAGAAAATGGGTCATGAGTTTCTGGTTTAGTGCCTGAGAATATTCAAATGTTAATTTACTTCCAAATTTTGAGTATGAGTACGAACAATCTATTAATCTTATAAGTCTCTTAAGTTCTCTTGGAAATTTAATTTGATGTGTTAAAAAAGGGCACTAGCCATGCATTAAATCTTGCTAGCTTTGCTTTTAATTCCTATTTTCATATATTTCCCATTTGACTTAAAGCAATACTTTTCTTGATGATAAGCCTTATGAATATTATTAAAGTAACAGTACTACTGACTTTGAGAAAAGATTATGTAATTTAACCTTCTGAATACTATGGAATATTGCTACAGTGCTTTTGCTAAGCAGGGATAAATGAGTCTAACTTCATTTACAGAAGCTAGCAGTATGTGGATGCACCTCTGATGCAATGAAGCCAGAGAACAGGAACCAACTTATTAAAAATCATACCTCCTGCTAAAAAACATACCTTGTATGACCCTCATTCATAAAAGTGCAGCAAAGTGCAATCTTTAGAAATGTTACATTTTGCTAAACAAAGTGGTATATTTCAGTCCTGTGTCCTATGTCAATTCATCCAAAATTTCCTGCATGTGCTGATCCACACCTTGTTTGTGAGAATGAAACAGAAAAGCAAGAGAAGTTTAAAAGTAAGAGTACCTGCAACTCCATGCAAGGCAACATGGTAGCTGAGAGATACTCTGTGGCTTTGCCCCCAAGCAGAGCATTATTCCTACTCTGCAATTAGTGTTATCAAATCTGACCTGGCCACTGCATAAAGCATCATAAAACTTAAATTCTACAACTCAGTTACAGAGCAGAAGTGGCCTACAGGCCTAGCTTGAAACTAAATTTACCAACTGTTGACTTTGCTCAGCAAGTAGTACATCCAGAAAGCTGACTCTGGATAATCTATACTGATTGATCCAACAATAAGAAAAATGGGGATTGTGTGGCCTATACTTCAGAATTCCCTCAGTTACATATATATATATATATATATATATAGGTATATCCAGAATACACAGGAACCCCAGATTTCCATATGACTGTACTGCCTCAGAGGCCACATATCTTGTACTATTTGTTTGTAACAAGGTCACCTGGATGACAATAAAGAACCCTGGGGTATTTCCTAAAAAGTGAAAGACAACAAGGACATTAAGATATGTAGTCATTCCTTAGGCATTCCTATATTAACTACTTTATTTTTTTCAAAATATTTTAACATGTATTTTATTTCCCCACAATTTTTTTTCTCCTATTGTTTTGTTCCTAAACAGAACCAATTTTGCACAGAAATTGTGAGATTTGGTTAGCTGCAACAATGACCCCTAAAACAAGTTATGACTCTTCAGAAGCAACTTGTTCCCCCTTTATCACTCATGCTTGGGTGTTTCCAGTTGAGCTGACACATTGGAAGAACTCAGCAGTCACAGACTACCTCTAACTCAGACAGGCTCTTCATTTACTACTGTGTTTGTGTGGCATTTCTGGTATCCACAAGAGATCCTCTGGCTGTCCCAGCCACTGTGAAGTAACCAGTATCAGCTTCTGTACCCAGCTTACCCTCCCAGCTCCATGTTATGTCCAGCTGTTCTCCTCATTTGGGAGATGTGTTGGGTTTTGGTTTTTCACATGGTTTCTTTTTTTTTTTTTATTTGGTTTGGTTTGGGTTTTTTCTGTTATACAGGTGGAGTTGCTTTTTTTACCATTGTCACTGCTGTATTTTGGATTCTATTTATTTTATGAGAATTGCTGTGGTTGCCAAGACAGTACTCTGGTTATTCTTATGGACCATAATTCTTTTGCAAATAGCACACTCCTATTAAATACAAGACTTAGCATTTCAAATACTGGAAACAGAAACCAGCATATCTTCCATGTAAAAGGATAATGAATACTTAATATATCAAGTTCTCAACTTCTGTTTGTTCTATAGCACATCTTTCATAAAATTATACAGTCCTGATATGAAGTTCTTATATAGCACAAAATTCACCACTCCTCTGAATAAATTGCTCCAATTTATCTTTGTAATTAAAAACCTGTTTCATTTTGTCCCCATTTTTAGATTTAATTTTAAGTCTTTGACTTTAGTCTTCCCTGAATTATGTATTTGTGACAGCTTAAGTAATTAGCTTCAGTCACAAATCTGTTTCTCATGCAGTTGTTTAATTGGTCATATGACTTGACATTCAGATAAACTCAGTAGTTTAAAATTCCTTACACCAAATATGAGGCATACAGGTCATTTCCAGATTACACTGGGGTTTGGTTTGTGTTCTTGGGGTTTTTTCAGGGCATGGGAGTGGGGAAGAATTCTTTTAATCTATTGACAAGCTTTAGAAACTACTGATTTCTCAAACGGAAAACATGAGAATCATCAATAATTTTTATAATTGCAATCTATTTTAGCTATTTCCATGAGCATTCTTTGTTCATACAGTCAAGGACCAGACTAGACACCTGGTAATCATGCTGGGACCCACATGCTAAGTAAGTGTTTGGGGTTCTAAAAATGTTTCCACAGCTTTTATTTACCAGAATATACTCTTCTATTTCATGTTCACAAAGCTATGCTCTTCACAGCAGACACATTGTCTTCCCTTTGCAGCTTATGAAACACATAAATGTACTTCAGTGCACAATCAAGACTGGTTTATATTATCTGTTTTATCCCATGCATTGTTAATTGTTCTTTCAATATATGTTACCTCAAAATTTTAAGAAGAATTTTTTTTTTTCATTTTAGATGGAGAATAAGGCTCTGAGTATTCCTGGTGAGAGTATTGAAAAACCTTCACAAATAAACTTCTGATTTTTCAGAATTTTATGGAACTTACACTTCTCTCCAGTGGTAATGTCACAAGTGCTTTGACTTCTCTGGAAATATTAGAGAATCAAGAATTAATCAATTCTACAATGCTCTTATTTCACTTAATTGTCTTTGCTCTGCAACAAGAAAAACAACACACACAAAAGCATATTCTAGAACTTCTATGAAATTAGAAAAAATAATAGAAGAAATGTGTGAAAATACATTTTATCTACACAGTGAGATTAAATTAGTAATTCACTATTAAACCCCTTTCAGCTACCCTGTCAGCTGCAAGAAAACTACAGAATATCTATGGGGATCCATTCAGATAGCATTATTTTTGGGTTGAGATCAAAATTATTTTGGGTTGGGATCAAAACTTTACTTACGATTGCTACTGGAATAAAGTTATAACAATAACAAAGAGAAATATCAAACAGCACCTCTGAAATTCTAACATATTTAAGTATAAGTCTCTTCTAAGTAAAGCAAAATGATGTTCCTGAAAAATAATCTTCTTCAAGAGTACTGAACCTTTTCCTCTTGGAGGATGGACCACTTTATGAAGAATATATAAATCTTTAATTCTAAAGTTTTCCAAATTCTTTCATTGCTTTCCACCACCAAAAGTTAATGTCCATAATGACAAAGTACCAAACCTATTGTAATCCACAATCAAGTCTTTAAATTGACATAAACTTTCTTAATTCATTTGAAGTTCATTTAAAACTGTGACAGAAAAAGACCTAGTCTAATACTTATAAGGCATTTTAAGCTCCCTTCTTGTGAACATTGTTTAAAAATATTTGCTTATCAGCATCATTCTGGTTCATTCCATCCCATCTTTATGTCACTGGAAAAATAATCATTATATAATTCTGTTGGAAATCCTTTGAGGTCCATTTACTTACCTATTTTACTGTTCAAACAAAGCTACCAACAAAACTCATTGAAGAAGCACATAAATAGATGGGAATACATTATGTCATTCCAGTCTCTCTAATTCAGACCCTAAAATTGTGAAAACAGGCAATGCTATAATGAAGTTACACTAACCTACACTAACTGTATTCTAAATTTCACAATATAGTCATTCTTCCCCATAGATGGAAGAAATAAAAACTAACAAAATCAGTTGACAGAGATCAAAATGAATCTAGGTTTGCTATTCAGTGAGGTAAAGTAGATGTCAACCCATTTCAAATCACCACCTAACTTAGGTTTAGTACATCTTTTCTACTGCCAAAATGGCTTTGCTTTTTTGGCTATCACAAAATAAGAAAATGAGAATAAACAAGAATCTGTTATCTAAGTCCTCAGGTTTTAAATGATAAGAGATGTTTTGGATGACACCTTTTCTAAAAAACCTAGGAAGACTAAGAGAGAAAAAAAAAAAAGGGAGAGTTTATCATTGCCTTTAATGGAAGAAGAAATGAGATAACCCTACCTTATAATCTCCATTGACAATCTAAATTACATTCTTGCAACTGGTACAGAAGAAAAGATCATGTTGAACTAAATGTGATGATGTCAACAAAGAATAACTTTGAGAATACTGTAATCAATCGAGAAAATCAGGGGAACCATGAAGATTGGGATATGAAAGGATGAGAAAGATAGAAAATTTATGAAAAGAAACAGTCAAGAAAATATGAATTGTCACCAAAAGCAAACAAACAACCAACCAAATGAAAACATCTTAAAGAATGAAGTGTGACACACTAATGAAAATAATGCAATGTACAAATTAAAGCAAAAAATTATATGATGGAGACCTAAAGAACATATATTAAGCTTACATCTCATAAGTCTTGAATGAAAAAGCTAACTAAGCCACTGAAGTAAGACAGAAAACAATATTCGATACTGCAGTCAGAACTCATTTGCTCAGAGGAAGACAGTTATATTTTGATCTCTTGCTGAGGAACTGTCTCAGATAGAATTTCTAAACAAGTAAGATAAGATTCCTCTCATCTAATGTAAGACTGTAATAATGTAGCTAGTTTATGTTTGTTGTTTAAGCTCCTCTTATAGTCAATGTAGAAATGAGCACTGTAATGAAGTTATTAATTCATCCCATCCATAACTAGGTAACTAAGAGGGTTTTCTTGGACTAAGAGGGTGCTTGAAGAAGCTTCCTGCTCTGCTGTTTCAGAGTGATAAAGATGGTCTAAACAACTTTGCTATTGTTCAATATGTACTTTGAGTAAACAAGGGGTAGATGAGTCTAATTCCTTGCCAAATTTGACAATTTCAAGAAATTTAGAATTTTATAAATCAATTAGGTAATTTAAAGAGGGAATGGAACTTCACAGCCAGAACTACAATGCCAAAAAACATTTTAAATTACTCTGTGTGTGAAGCAGATACTACTATTGATGTCATCACACTTCTAGCTGTATTATTTTTAATTTAAGAAGATACTTTATATAAGAATTCCCAGTTTAACCTGTCTTAGATTTTGTCCAATACAGAATGGAGCCAAATTGAATCTCAAGTGAAGATTTCTAAAATGAAAAGTAACTAGTTATCCCAGATGTAAAGTCTTGAAAAAAACCCAAAACCAAAAAAATATTTATTTTTCTTACATGGTTGCAGGCCTTTTACCAATATCTCCATGCAAATCTATTTCCTCTACAAATGAGCATTTCTTTTTATTGTATTCACAGGTGGGTTTTTTCCTAGGTGATCAAAAATAAAAGTATAATTTGTAATTCTTTATGGTTAATTATACAAGCCTCTGTTTGCCTCTACATGCCTCTGTTTATTCAATTATAATCAAGGTTTTTCACTGACTTTTAAAGAATATTTTAAAAAATAATAAGCTACATGTATTAAACATTAAATATGGGCAATCTATACCTATCTTGATCTCATATAAATGACTTCCTGTAATAAAAAATTGGTGCAAAAGGACTACTGGCTTCCTGTATCATAGATCTTAATTTATTACCGTCCAATCTGGCATGTAGCTTTAGAGTTTTGGAAAGAATGAACAGCATGAAGAACTGTGAGCAAAGGATCCACTATTCTAAATGCACTAAACAATTACCACAAAGAGGACAATATGGGGAATGAAATATAAACGTTACTATGTATTTCTTACATATCCTGTAGATTTTAGCCCAACCCTAACATACTTCCAAAAATAATTCACTTCAAAATATATGACATACAAATATAAAATACAATCTTACAAGGCAAATCTTAGAATCATAGAATGTGTTGAGTTGGAAGGGCCCCATTAGGATCGAGTCCAACTGCTGACCCTGTGCAGGACTCCACAAAAATCACACCACATGCCTGAGACCATTGTCCAAACTCCAAATGTTTTTACCAGAGTGTCTCTTAGGACACATCGTATAATTTACCTTCCTTTCAAGCCAGAAAGCTGAATAACTCAGCTTTGTGATTTATATATGTGTATTTATGTACATGCATACATATGAACAGCGACAAACATTGTAAAAATCTTTATTAGCTCCCAAACTTTTACATAAATGTTCAAATAATATATAAGCCAGTTTTATTTTGCCCATGAGGCTATGACTAAGCTTGACTCATGACGATGACAAATATTTCCATAATAACTAACATACTCTGAAGTGAGAAAATGGTAAAACGACAACAGAAGTTTATCCAGTCCAGCAATTTGACAGAATAAACAACAATGTGACACTATTGAATGTTCATTTGCTTCATATAATTCATTGAATCTTTATTTGGCAAGTGTCGCCAACCTAGCAGAAATGCCATACAACAGTCCCCAAGCTTCATTATCAGTGAGATTTAAGTAGTCTGTGGGGTTTTGTTCATTATTTTCAGGACATCAGTTGGTGTTTTTCACATGATGGCTTATTCTGGGGGAAATAGGTTGAATGTTGAAATTCAAATAATGGAACACATTGACTATCTTGATTTCAAGTTCTTTAAACTTACCAGTGAATTCTTAAAACAAAAGAAAATTAAAGCAAGCCAATAAATATAACCTGAATTAGGATGTGGTTTAGAGGATGAAATAAGAGTCATGATAACATTTCTGCTTACAAAAAACTCTCCAGTGCTTACAGCAGCAGACTTTTCAAGGTCTCAGTCAAAGTCAAACAGCTAATTTCCCAGAGCTCTCTCACAGTGCAGCACTCCAGGATCCCAGTGCTATGTTCCCCCAGACTCAAGTCTAGAGTGCAGTGCATTATCTTCTCATACCACTGCCTTTGCTTCCCTCTCTCTCAAGAAGCAAGAAGAGTCTAGTCCACACCTAGGTGAAATCAGGTCCAGTACAGACCACAGTACTCATCTAGATCCATACTACACCACTAGTTCAGATATAGCCATAAGGATCCTGCTGTCTCCCATCAGATTTCCAAGCAGCGCAGGACCTCATTCACTTGGGAATGTGGAGACCTCTGAGAAGTTGTGTGCATTGAGAAAGAAAGTAGAGAAAGAAAGGCGAGACTCTCAGAACTTTTTTATTTGTACTTGTGAATGAGCTGAGGTGCTTCTGAAGACTGTGTTGTATTTCCATCTGGAGGAAAAGGTGACTGTAGTACCAAGACTTCATTTTGTAAAAGGAAACACCATGGACATTGCATTTATTTTATACTCAGATATTTTCAGTGAAAATATTTCTCACAAAGGAAAGGCTGCCTGATATTTCCTCCACTAATGCTTTCTTATAATGTATGGTGGGTTGACCTTGGCTGGGTGCCAGATACTCATGTTTGAGCTGACATCACATGGTATGGAACAACCCCCCAGGTAGCTGTGTCAGCTGGCCTACCTGTGTCCTCTCCCAGGATATGGCCCTTGATGGAGGGAAAGTGGGGAGGACGTTGAGAGACAGCACTGATGCTGTGCCAGCACTGCTCAGCAGTACCCAAAACACTGGTGTGTTATCAACATCTTTCTAGCTACCAATGCAAAGCACAGCACTGTGAGGGTTCCTATGGGGAAAATGAACTCCATCTCAACCAGACCCAACACATTATGTCTCCTATCCAAATATCAGGAGTTGGTATCAGTTCAAAGAAAATTTTGTGGATGTGAGAAGGGAAAGTTGAAACAGTTCAGAATGAATGAAACTACAATTATTGAACAAAACACTTCAATATTGTATATTTCTTTGCCACTTTTTACAAACATCTAGCACAGAAGTAACTGGGGCTAGGAAGCTGAAATATGGTAGACATGTGTTGCTTAGAGGGGTACTTTTCATCATGGTGGTAAAGCAGTTTTGATTTAGTTAAAAAAAAAGGTTCTAAATAGAAACTGGCATATGCAAAATAGATTTAAACTCAGAATTCTTTATAATAACTACTTCTCTTGGATATCAAAGTGAAGATTTGACCTGATAAATGTCAGATATGGTAGGAGTTTATATATAAGAAGTGTCAGAGTGAATGTTGTATGAAACCATATACAGAAAGTGCCTTTGTTAAATCTCCCACACTCCATTTAATAATTTTTCCTGTAGTCTCATATATAAATAACAAAAGATAACCTTGATTAATATTTCCAGATCTTAACACATTAGAAGAAACAACTATGGTACAAATTAAATTTTCTCATTCTAAGGATGTTTACACGAATGAAGCCACAGTAAAACATCCTCATTTACAGTTATTAGCATCTTTCTAAAAGAGCAGATCTTCTTAAAAATAATACAGTAATTCTCCCAGTCTCTGGTAGAAGAAAATTTTTTCTGAGGTGTAAGTACTGACTCCAGTGTGGATGTTGTCATCAGTTGGTATGTCCCCAGACCCTTTTTCTCACCATCTACAGCTGTGTATTTCTTGCCATTGCACAGTGAGCAATACATATATTGCCTGAGAATTTTGAGAGGAAATAGGAAGTTGATTCCAACAACAAGTGTAATTTCTCATTTAATCACAAAATGGTTGAGATTGGAAGGGGTATCTGAAGGTCATTTAAATCATTTAAATCAGGGTGCCCAGAACATTGTCTAGACAGCTCTTGAAAATCTCCAAGGATGGAAACTCAACAACCAGCTTAGGCAATGTATCAGTTCTCAGTCACCCCCAAAGAAAAAAAAAATTAGAATACATTTAATACATTTTTATTTTGAAAAGGGAGGAGGCTTGCTTCTTTATGTTGAAGAGTTTTATCTTTGGGAGGGTTAAAGGACTGGTTGCTTTCAAAAAGAGATCAAGGACAATCTCTAGTTTCAGAGACTGGCTCAACTGATGATACTTTAAAATAGCAGTTTAACAATTGTTTCCTGAATTTCTTTGAGATTTATTTTAGTGGTACAGTGTACTCACTTAGTTTTAATACACATATAACAAATATAGAATTTTCATTACAGTTCAGCTTAAATGTAATGCATGATTATTTTACCTCCACTGATAATGATATAACACAAAATTCATAAATACATACAACATATCATGGGTATTAGATTCTAGAGGAAACCTCTCCAGGGAAGCTATAAAGAACACCCTCAATTTCTCACCCTGTTCTGTCTGTATTCTGCTCTTCTAATAGGACATTCCTAAACAATAGCTCATAGTTACTCAAACACAGTTCTTGAAAAACTTACAATACATGGGAATTTCTTTTATCCCCTGTGCTTAATGATAAAGAAATGGACAAAAGACATGATCCACTGGTTGGTTTTTTATGTCTCAAATAACCTGCTTTTTCAGTCTTCATCATAACATGTAAAATGCTGTCTTCTTAAAAGGACAGAATGATACAAATTTTCTAATGAAATATATATGTAACCCAAAAACATCACAATATTCACAGCATTACTGAAAGTCAAAGATGAAATTCCTATGCATTTCAGTGAGGTTATTCCACACACTTAGTGAATTCCTGGGTGGTGAACTCTTAGATTTAGTTTGTATATAACCTACGTAGTTACCTGTTCATATTCTGTAACACAAAACACATGCCCATCATAATGTCTGGCAGATACTGAGTTAACTTTTACCATTGAAAGGTCTTCAGAATGTAATTTCTGATCTAGTTGGTAGTGAAATTATACTTTCAAATATAGGCATCATTTGTGTACTCAGATATACATAGACATCTCTTAGAATGGAATAAAAGATTCTTGCTTTGTGTTATGTGCATGAGATTGTAAATGTTAGTTTTGAGATAACTAATTTGTAATAATTAACATATCAGATTTCTAGTACCTGTGTGATAATCTCTTTTTGAAGGTTTATTTAATTCTCATGGACATATGAAGTGAGTGTATATCAAATACAGACTGCAGTGTATTTAATTCAAGCTGACAACAAGTATTATTGTGGATCCTAATAATGCTTTTTAGGGTTGTAACCAAGGATCAAGCATGGAGACCGAATATGTTAGGCCTTTTGCTTGGGGAAATATGTGGGGTTTTGTCTGAAAGCCCTCTGAACAAAAACAATTGAAACACAGGAAGGTAGAAGAAAAAAGCAGGCAAAATAAATTATCTGATGTCTGGCAACAGTGTTTTAATTCACATTTTTAATAGGGTGAAGGGTACTTAGAGCTAGTTGAAGCTAGACTGAAAGAAAAGGAAAAAGGAAATGAGGGGAAGCTAGAGCAATGAAAAATGGTAAAAGGGCTAATGTGGAAAATAAATCCTGAATAACACTGAAGATTACAGTAAACAGCCAAATCAAAGTAGAAGAAAGTCTAGTCAGAACTGTAGAGCTTTGAATGAATAAAAGTCCAAGCTTTGCTTGCTTCTGCAGCTAATATTAATAATGTTTCTTACTGATCTCCTCAGTTACCATCAAGACCAGTGATAATACACTAGTTTGCTATCTTAAAGCCTGGAAAATTTCCAAGCTTCATCTTCATTAGTCAGTTGTTCTCCAAACAATGATTAGATATCTGTGCTTTCATTTAGTTTAAAGATGTCACGAATTCCAATACAGTAGGGTATTGAAAAATTAAATTAAGATGCCCATACCTACACGGTACTACATGGTACATTTTCATTAACAATAATGGCCTTTCACAGATGAATAATCAGAAATTTACCAGGTAAGCATTACACGAAATGTAGTCTTAGTTATCTTTATTTTTTTCTCACCATACATGACGGGAATATATTTGTTCTTTTAGATAATCAAATATGTGAGTGATTTTGAAACAGATTAGGTTTTTAATTGTGAAAAAATTTTCACAGTTTTGTTTCTTACATCCTCGAATTCTGCTCATTGTGTTGGGAATAATCCTTTGCTTGAATAAGCAGAATGTCTTTTTATTATCATTGTTGTTATTGTTATTATTATTATTATTACTTGTTTCATTCTTAAAATACAATAAACTTTAGATATTATCTGGACAAACAGCAATGTTGGAAATATTACAGGCTGAAATACAAAAACATACTTGTCAGAATGAAAAAAATATGCTTCATAGAATACTTTTCAGCTTCTGAGAACAGCTGGTCAAAAGAGGTTGGCCACTGACTGTTTCTCCCAGGTAGGATGCTTAGAACATGATTCAGTTCGCACTTAGACAAACAGGAACCTTTAGATCCCGTGGTAAAAGTGGATACTAGAATGCAGGGGGTCCTTCTAATATCTGTATTCGTTGCAGGACAAACGACTCTTCCACTAAAATCAGCCTCTTAGCTGAAAAAGATCAGAAGCATGCTCCCTCTTTCCCAAAAATATGTCTTGTTGCTCCTGTGGGATGTTTTAAAAGACTATTTCCTTTAAATTGCCACACTATTTATTTATGTGTTCACTGGTGGTATTAAAAGTTCACTCCTTTCTTATCAAACTGTATAATTGTTTCAAGCCTTCCCAGGCTCTTCAATCACTGATTCCAGGTGATCTGTAAATATTTTCCAGCTTCTTCAGAAAATAATTTTATGTTCTGCCAAAAGTTTTAGATTAGTACTGTTAAAGAACATATACAGAGGCAAGAGAGAACAGTCATTTTCTCAGATTGAGATCAGCTCTGAAAGTTTTCAATCAAAGTATTTAGATAACCTGTGTTACAAGGAGAATTTTTTCAAGTTCCTGTAAATTGCTATTTACAAAATGCTAGGGAGTTTCTATAATACTGCTTCGGCAGCACCTTCTGTGTAGCTTCCAGATAAAAACTCAAAGCTCCGTGGCTCTGTGTTCCCAAGGACACTGATGGCAGAGAACAGCATGAATGGGAGCTTTTCTGCAGGAGGCTGACTGGGCACCACTGGGGATACAGGAAGGAGTCTGGGAGGGAAAAACATTACCTGCCTATTATTTTTTTGTATAGGTCTCTGAAATAAATTGGAACACTAATAGATGTGTACAATGAACAGCCAACAAACAGGTAAGTAGGTGGAACCAAAATATTATTTTTTAAATGTGATATCATTGGGCTGCTGTTTTCTTAGTAGGGCATTGGAGCCTTGTGGAATGTATTTTATTTTGATTCATGAGAAACTGCATTATGCAATGGGTCTATTTTGTTAAATTGGGCTGTTTCTACTACATTTTTTAATATGCTGAAAAATATATTACTATATAAAAATATATTACTAGTTCAAGTCCTCAAAAATGTATTCCAGACATATATATATCATTTAGTGACTTAGCCTATTTCAGTACTCAATATACAGAATAACCTTCTATTGATTTTGAGTTCTTTATTTTTAAATACTAACCAAAAATATTTCTTATTTTCAATGTATTCAACTTTTATTCTCATCAGTGTTCCTTTAAATCTTAACTAAGAGCTAGAGAGGGTGCTTTAAATGGCACTAACAAAAAATTACAAGGAAAATAATACTAATATTTGAATTTTGAATATATCAATATTTAAAAAGTCAATTTAACAAATTCAAAGAAGAGCCCACTGAACATTAGGTCTCTGTCCTGAGAAATTTTGACACTTCAGAAAGTTTTTTTCTGTTATAGCTCAAAATTAAAAAAAAGAGAAACAGGTGAATTCATTGCAAATATTTTATTTTTCTAGCTGTGAATGTTTCATGAAATGATTTAAAATTTTATATATAACTAACCAGAATGTAAAAATTTTATTGTGACATGAGAATCTTGTTATTGAAATAAGATGTCTGAAAAATGTAACTTAACCAGGCCATTTTTAAGTACTTTTTGGTTTTTTTCAATTTTTAGATCAATTAATCAAACCCAATACTTTTTTCCAGTTGGTTAATAAATGTACTGAGTTTGCATGACAAGATTTTTATAGCACAGGGGGATACAGGGGTGGCTTCTGTAAGAAGCTGCCAGAATGTTCGATAGAAACAATAGCAGCCAGCTCCAACATGGATCTGCCACTGGCCAAGGATGAGGCCATCAGCAATGGCCGAAGCACCTCTGGGATAAAAGAGTTGCAAAAGACAAAAAGTTGCTGCATTTCAATTTCCAAAACAGTTGCAGGAAGAGAAAGGAGTGAGAACATGTGAGAGAAACAGCTCTGCAGACACCAAAGCCAGTGAATATGGAAGCGGAGGAGATGCTGTAGGCCCTGGAGCAGAGATTCCCTGCAGACCATGGTGCAGACCATGGAGAAGCAGCTGTGCCCCTGCAGCCTGTGGAGGACCCCACACCGGAGCAGATGGATGCCCAAAGGAGGCTGTGACCCTGTGGGAAGCCCATGCTGGAGTAAGCTCCTGGCAGGAACTATGCCTCCAAAGAAAGAGAAGCCTATGTTGGAGCAGGTTTGCTGGCAGGACTTGTAATCCCACAGTGGACCCACACTGGAGCAGCCTATTCCTGAAGGACCCTGGAAGGTCCCTGAAGGGTCCCTGGAAGGGACCCATGCTGGATCAGTTTATGAAGAACTGCAGTTTGTGGGCAGGACTCACACTGGAGAAGTTCACAGAGCACTGTATCCCATGGGAGGGACCTCACACTGGAACAGGGGCAGCATGTAAGGAGTTCCCTCCTCAGGAGGAAGGAGCAGCAGAGACAATGTGTGATGAAATGACAGCAACCACTAGCAGGGAAGAGGGAGGGAAAATTGGTAGTGAAATTAAGCCCCAGAAGTAGGAGAGTGAAGGTGGAGAGGGGGGAAATGTGCTTTTAAGATTTGCTATTAGTTCTCATTATCCTATTCTGATTTTATTGGTAATAAATTAAAATAATTTCCTCAAGTCGAGTCTGTTTTGCCAGTGATGGTAACTCTCCTTGCCCTTTTCTACACCCACGAGACATTTGTTATATTTTCTCTCCCCTGTCTGAGGGAGCCGAGGACGGCAGTGATGAAGCAGCTTTGGTGGGCACCTGACTTCCAGTCAGGGTCAACCTATCACAATATGTTATCAAAAACTTGTAAGAAACTTACCAAAATTACAACTCTGGGGATAAGAACCAGAATTCCCAATGATAGACCCAAGATGAATATGCCAAATACAACTACATCCAAAGTCCTTTTCTTGCTGTTTAAGGTCAGAAACATGACATCAATATCTTCTTGATATAAAAACAAAAGGACAAACCTTACTTGTTACCAAGCACCTTTACTTCTGAGATATTGGCACCAATCCAGTACTCACTAGTCTTATTTTTTCTTACTGCAGACCCATTCATTTTGTTCAACGTTTACTTCATCTAATCTGACAATCAAACTTCTCTCCAAGGGACAGCAGAGAATTAACTTTCTAGCTCAGTAAAGGTGTACATTCTGAGCTGTAAGGAAAGCAATAAGTGTTAGTTAGGGGATGTGTCATGAAATCTCCCAAAAAAAACCAAACAGGTAATGTTCCCATGGTCTGATATCAGAGGAAAACTAACAGTAGTATTTCATCAAATAAAGCAGCAAGAGTAATAGAAAGATGCAAGACATATACAAAAATATTAAGACGTATACAAAAAATGTAGTCAATGTTAACTCCTGTCATTCACTATTCAAACACACAACTGGAATTTCATCTGTATGTCTGTGATGATAGATTTAATTATTTTCTAGAATAAACATTGTATTTTGAAACTCCTGTACTATGCACAATTTTTCTTTTGTTATTTTAACACACGTGGTACACATCTCTCAATTCCCCAAAGGGGATTATCATGTAACTTTCACCATTCATTTCTCTCCAGAGAGAATCAACTGAATCTAACCATGAAGAAACAGGCAAACATAATCTGTAGCTTAATCCTGCATATCCATAATTTCTAAATAATTTTGTCCTCTTACATTTTTCTGAAGTGTGTGATCACAATGCTCAAGGTAATTTAATGTTATTTTATATGGGTTTAATTTAAGGCTTATCTGTTAGAGAGGGCCCTAGTCTGAAAGACTCATGAAGTTCAAACTTTCATGGAAATGTTCCAGTTTATTCTCAAAGAAACCAATACAGTTGAGCTGGGTCCCTCACTGGTAATATGAACATGGAAGAACATTCTTATGGAACAATGGCACGGAAAATACATGTGTCTCAAGAAGGTATATCTAACATTCATAAGGCTGTAGGCTGCTTTTGTGGGACACTTCAAGATAGAAAAGAGTGTTACTTAAAAGGAAACAGACATGGAATGTGTGTTTTCCTCTGACAATTACTTTTGACAAGTATTTTTTCTGAAGTTCTGCAGATTCCTGGTTTGTGCCACGAGGGTGAGCAGGAAATGTATAACTGCACAAACCCTACCATCACGTGCTGGACAATTCTGAAAAGCAGCAGCTGCTGGTGCCCACTGAAACCCAGTGGGGACAGGTGTCTGATTGCAGGGGTACTCCTCCTCTGAAGCAGCTTCAGCTAAAATGAGAAAAGTGTGATTTATGCTGGTACACAGTGAAGGAAAGGTTCTCACACAATTAGAAATTGTCTCAATTAGCCAGTGCCAGCTAGCAGCTGAAAGGCAGTAAGATTCCTCTTAGCTCTAAGTGACTGTTTCAAAGCAAAGTAAAGCATGTTGTCTCAAACTACCTACAGTGACGGTTTGAACTAATGTTTAATTTTGCCATGAAATGGACTGTGAGTGTTCAAAGAGCCAGGAAACAGCTGAGAAGCAGTGCAAAAAGCTGTTCAAGCCATTCATCCTCTGTGCCTCTCAGCAGTCAGTTACTGTCTGCTAGTTCAGAAGTGGTGTGCAAGTGCTGCCCATATAAATGAACTTAATATGGGTAAACATGTCAAGTCCATGACAAGTTCAGGATTAAGCTAATTATATAAGCACTGGAGATCAAGCCAAAATTTCACTGGAAAAATCCAGTTCACTCAACCCTTAATATTCTGTCTGAAATAATTTACATTCAGGAAACTTTCACCAAAAAAAACCCCAGTTGGATGAGATCTGCTGCAGAGCACAGCCTAGTAAGGCCTAAAGAAATTCATATTTCATTAAAGTTTTTAACAGCATAGAATGATTCAGCATATCTGTCTCCCCCATTTTTTTTTTTTTTTTTAGTGCAATTTTTTTTAGTCCATTCAGGCCAAGATAAATTCTAGAAAGCAAATAAATAAATACATTCTAAAAGGAAAATCAAAATGTATTGACACTAAAGTTTCTGAAAACCAAACAGCTTTGTATAAGTGCTCTGTAGAGCAGCAAATGACACCTTTTGACAGAAATGATATAACACTCCGTGGTGGGTTTACCTGGGCTGGTTGCCAGAAGTTCACCTACCTCCCCTCTTTCTCTCTCTCTCTCTCTCTCTCTCTCTCTCTCTCTCTCTCTCTCTCTCTCTCTCCACTTTCCCAATAGGAAAGGGAGAGAAATTTAGATGGAAAAGATCATAGGTTGAGATAAAGAGAAGATCATTTACCACTGACTACTGTCATGAACAAATCAGACTTTACTTTGGGAAAAATTATTTTAATTTATTGCTAATTAAGAATAGATTTCAATGGCAAGAACCAAACCCTAAAACATCATTTCTTCAATCCCTATCCCCCTTCTTTCCAGGCTCAACTTAATTGCTTCATTTCTGACTCTACTAGCTCTACTTGGAGGGACATGAGGAATGGGGTCCATCTATAACAGTTCTCTGCTGCTCCTTCTTCGCATTTGTCCTGCTCTAGCAAGGGCTGCAATCCTTCAGGAAAAATCAACACCATCATAGGCTCTCCATGGGCCTCAGTAACTTGCAAGAAATATCCATCTGCTCCAGCACAGGGTCCACAACAAGCCGCAGTGTAAATACCTGCTCCACTGTGATGTCTCCATGGGCTGCACAAGAATCTCTGCTCTTCTTCCTGAAGAACCACCTCCCCTACTTTTTCTCTGGCCTTGATGCTTACAGAACTATTTCTCACTTTTTTCCTTACTCTTCATTGTTTGTTCAGCAGCTTCTTAAATAAATTCTTTCTTAAATACATTTTCTCAGAGGCACCAGATAGGTCCCAGTTGGAGCTGGCTCTGTCTGGCACTGAGCAGCCCTGGCCTCACAGAGGCTGCCCCTCAGCCTGTGCTACCAGCCCCTGGGCACTGGCACCCTGTACACCATCACTTATGCTTTCACTCCTGCTCTCCACACCCCACTACACTGTAACGTGCATTCAAGTGTGCCGTCCAACAAGGGTAATTTAAAGAGAAATAGTGGGTACCTCTACCCCATGAAACACCCAACTGAATGGTGGGTTAAGTTAATTTTGTGGCCTCATGGAGTCAATTTTCAGTTTGAGGCGGGAGAATGGATTGAATCTGAGACTACCCCATGTTTGACTTGCCCTGCTAATCAACTGTCCCATTACGTACATACGCAGAAGACCACTTTCTCCAGTGGTGTATCTTTATAAAGGTGTTTTTTTTTTTTTTTAAGTCTGTGCAGCATAATCTGTGTTATTCAACTGAAATATTCAGGTGTTCTAAGACTTAATTTTTTATTTCTAGGACAGAAATCAGACACCCATTGCTTAGTCAATGACCAAAACAAGTGGTCCAAATAAATGCAAGAAAAGAAAAAAGCTTTCAGTCATTCTTGACTTAGTTAATCACTATATATAGTTAATTAATTTAATTACTAAATAGTTGCATCTAGGCTTTTGTGAAGGTGAAATGCATAAATATGGTTGTACTACCTACATGTGATGATGGTGACCCTAACAACAGTTTGTTTATTCTCTACACCTCTGGTTTTTCATGTTTTTTCGAGTAAAGCAGAACCCATTTTCGGAAGACTTTCATTAGTGATAAGATCTCTGGTCTCATTTGTACTATAAATATAATCTTAGGCAGTGAAACAATTTGCTTACTTATATGTAATACACTAAATGTATTCAGTACATCTGCATGTGCTTGGTCCATCAACTTTTCTTAATCTCTATAGGGTCACTGCATTAGCTCCTCCCCCACTACAACTCTCAAGTGTTCATTACAAAAAAAGAAATAATAATAGTAATACTAAAAACAGAAACTAAACCTCCCCAACATTTTTATCCATTGAAATAAAGTTCACAAAAAATAAAAGTTTTAAGCCTGAGATACATTATATTGACCTAAGTGGGATATTTGTACTTCTGTTACATGTACCACTTGAAGGCTGTGATAGCCTGCCATGCAAATTAATTTGTTTCTAAAGACAGTGAGACAAAGGCTCTGATATTTCCAGTCATTTATAGGAGTCTAGCAAGAAGATATAACAAGAGAACAACAACCAAAAAAAAATAATAGTGTGAATACCAGCTCTTTCACAGGAAAGAAATGAAAGGGGTTTTATTTGAAAAATATCTAGTTTTCAATAAACTCAATATACTTGATCTAAAAGCAAGAACGTAGATATTCTGTATACACAGTACATGCCTTATGTATAAGTAAAGAAATAATTGGTGGCTGTTTACAGCTGTGGTTTTCTAAAATTCACTGTGTTACGCATATTTAGAAGATGAAATATACTTTTTTCTTTGATCAACACCAAATGTCAGTATCAAAAAATAAAAGGGGAAGAATGAGTTTTTAATATTTCCTTGCTATTTCATAGAAACATCACTAATGAGATTTATAACATCCTTAACAAAAAGCAGCAATGCACTAAATCATTACTGACAGAAGTTTTTTAAATCTTAGAACAGTGAGAATGTGAAATTCTAATATTGGTCATTCTTCAGCTTTGTGACAACCAACTGAAATCTATGTTGCCATTTGTTTGGTTTTTTTCAGGCAACTAAAACCTGATATATTATTACAAGTAAATGCCTACTCTCTATTACTTCCACTTGCATTATGCTAATATTCTCTTTCAAAATAATGGAAATTATTTGAATATGGATCTACCAGGCAATGGTTTAATTGAAACTACAGGAAGATGAAATTTACATATGCAAATTTTTTCATTTAATTAAAATAAAGAGACTAATCTGACACTGAAATAAGCTTGTCAAAGGGTAAGATAAGTGACTTAACATTTTAGAGGAAGACTGAAATCTCTTTACTAAAAAAATATGGTTTGGGCAACCACTTGTTCTTGGCCTTGATGCTGGAACACTAGAAGAAAATACTAAAACTGTTTTACATTAGAAGCAAACATACTCAGGCTTAAGTAGCTCTCAAACAGAAACTACTCATAGTTGCAGTTTTCATGGTTAATATTTGCCCTCAAATATTCTATCAGAAAGGTGGATCACCACATTTAACTTAAGATTTCTGTCATTGCTCACAGAACAAACCACTGTGGCTTTTGCTCCCGTAAATGGGTCTGTGTATGAAAGCAATTGTGCCATATGTTCTCATGGAAACCAGTGATGCTCCACAAAAACTTACAAGCTGCAATTTTCATAGTGAATATGCAGGATCAGGTCTCTGATGAGTTTTTTTGCTCTTTACCATTTAATCACACTGAGGTGAATTGAGCATGTGAGATTCATTGTAACTGAAATTAATGAAGTTTTATGAGGCATAAATTTTTGAAAAATTCTCTAAGCTATCTTATATGATCCAGTGTGTCCATTCTTTTCACAGTTCCCCAGCCACATGCATCCTAATCAAGGAGTTAGGGATACTAAGTCCCATAAATAATTATCTAGAAAATAGAAAATTTAGGGAAAGAGATTCTACTCTGCTTTGCCTGTTAAGTTATAAGCTGAGCAAAAAAAAAAGAGACAAATCTCTCTTACTGGATACTCAAGACAATGCACCTCAGCTCAAAACACACTGAAAAACCTTTAGATACTGAATACTGAGGTTACCAATAATCCATTAAGACTTTGATTTTTTAACTTACCCTCCCAGACACCTATTGTTTTTTGGCTTTAACATCACAGTGCAAATAAATTCAATTTTCAACCATAAACTCCTTCAATATTTGCAAAATTATCATGAACTTTCATTGACCTTGAGAAACTTAAATCCAGTAGACAAACTCAAACCACAGTGGCTTGACTCCACTCCGTACCAAATACCACTAAAGTTCCATTCTTCAGCCCTTCACCACTGTCATTATCCAGTTGACTGCCTGTGTAAAAAAAGTCTTCCAATTCCATCCAGTTACTCCTGACCCTGATAAAGAACATTAAATTACAGTATGCCTCCGGAATAAAAGTCTTCAGACTTGGATAGGAAAAATAATAAGTGAGAAGAAGTGGGGTTTTTTTCCCCTTGATATGATGTTTTTTTCATTTATTCTGAGTGTTTAACAAGAAGAAAGGAAAGTATTTTATACATCATTATAATTCATCCAGATTCTGCTTCCAGACCTTTTGTTTTTTTTGACTTGATTAATGGATATATTTTTTTTTCAGTTTGGTATGGAGACATGAAGTAAAAATATTCATACACTTCTGATCCTTTCTAAGATCAAGGATAAAGAAAATTACAGGAAAAAAGATTCTGTCAATAAGCAGAGTGACAGTAATTATTTTCTTGTTTGCTAGCCCTTAGTTTGAAATAGTCAGAAACTCTGACTATTTCCTAAATGTTGGTACAAAAGCATTGAAGAAAACACAAAGAATCAACTATTGATGCCTCCCTAGGGATCACTTCCACTCACATAGAGATCGATATAATTATCCATAGAAAAAAAGTAGTACAAAAGGCAACAAAAAATGGAATGGAAAAAAAATTAGAAAAATGTAGAGATAAATATGGACAAATGTATAATTTTAACAGAGAAAGAATTTTTGAAATATTGACAAAAAGACCAGTCTTGTCGCTTATCTTGAACAAAATTATTGCTGATACAAAAATATTATTTATCACCAGTAAAACAGAAAACTGAAAGAAAATAAAATCTCATTCTGTGTAGAATGGAGATGATATTCAAATGAAATCTACAGATTTCTCATTGTTCAAGGTCCCAAAAAATCCACATATTCAGCAATATTTTAAGAGATATTTCACTAAATATGTGCCTTATCAATCTGTATGCACAGATACCTAGACTAACTTAAGACCTCGAGAGGCATTAAAATTTGCTGAAAAAAAGAAGGTAAGGAAAAGTACCAGATAAATAAGATTTAACTTAACTGTATCACACATGAAAGTGTGGGGTTATGACTGCTATATAGAATTTGGAATCAGATAACTTCCTAACCAGGAAATGTTAATTTCCTGACCAAAAAATGGAAATTTAATCAATAACAACAGTGGACTATGGCTGCTATGTGTGCTGAGCTGGCTCAATATGCCAGAGAAATACATATACAGTAAAAATAATGTGGTGTTAAAACTGTCCCCAGAGTGATGAATACAATTCTATTTTACATTTCTTATAAGACCATTTTCATTTATAAACCTATTACTATCGGACCTTTCAGTATTTAAATTTCATCTTAGCTGCAGAATCATTTCACAATGGAGATAAACTTGAACCATAAGTGCTCAATACTTCAAAACTGTTGACCTGAGGATTTTTCTTAGTTATCTCTGTCTGTATTGTGAATCCCAATCAGCAAAGGAAACCAGAACATGCCTGAGAAAGTACATGTATTTATAAGTAGAATTTGAGAAGAAAATCTTGTTTGCAATGTATGATATACTGTGTTAATTACAGGAAGCCTTATGTCATTATGCATTTCCATCCAAGTTAACTTAACAGCAAGAGGACCAAGTAAATTCTGTTTATGGATCAGACTGATTTTTAAAGAGTTCAGGTCCAAAAACTGTCACTTCCCTTCTCCCTTTCCCAGCTTGAAGCTTCCTATGGCTACCATTAAGGAGCTATGATTTTGGGAAAAGAAAAACCAACCAACCAAAAAAAAAAACAAAAAAAAAAAAAACACCAAAACCAAACCAAACCAAACCAACCAAAAAACCCAAAACACCCTCCTTTTCTCATAGCTCATAGAAATAGCCATTATGTACTCATTTTTCCACATAAAGGGAGAGTCCTCTCCCTGAAGAGCTCACATGTCAAGAGTAGATGTATGTCAAAAAGTAGACTGGGGGAAAGGACAGGCTATGGAAGATACTTATACCATCTAATGGCAATTGGTTTGGAACTGCAACTGACAATCTAGGGTTAAGCCCATACTTTGCTCAGATTGGGTTAAGCCCAAAAGTTGACTCATTGGGACGACTACTTTGTCAGTCATGCAGCTGGAGAAGCTGGTCTCCCACAAAACGTGGTAGTTAATAACCCCAAAGCTAATATTAACTCCTCCTTCTTCTTACCAAGAACTTCTGTAAGGCAGGAAAATCCTGTTTTCAGTTGAAAGTAAATACAGTTAACTCTTTCTTAGGTGGAACTGGAGAGAAAAGCTTCAGTCAGTGCTGCTCTCTAAACTCCTGTTCCTGAGATGAATCCAGAGACCAAATTACAGCAACATGTAGGGAGAATTGTGATTTTTTTTTTTTTTCCTTTTCTAAAAGGCCATCATAGCATTTCCATGTGCCTGTCACTTTCCATTAAGGAACTCATTCTAATCTCATCCATAAACTGATAACTAGCATCAAGGAGAGCTCAGAGGTAGTTTACTGGTTAGTCCTTCAGGCTACTGATTTTAAGAACAAAACCATCCAGAACTGTAAATGCTTGAACTGGGATTCATCATCAGACCAGCTGTGTCAATACTACATTTATGAGACTCCAAGGATGATGAATGACTTAATCTTTGTTAGAAACAATCTATTCCTTTTGCATATTTATTTTAACTTCAATAATTTTAGTAACTTTGCTTACAATGGGATCCATACACAATTATACCAACACAACTCAGCGAACAATGGAAAGAGCTTTTTTAATCAGGTTTGCCATCTAACTAGCCCACTGAGAAACTCAGCTGTGACTCATCTTCTTTATGAGCAGCATATTAATTCTCGGCAGCTTAGCACTTTTTAGCACCCCTACTGACATGAAGTTCTACCTGAGGAGGCATTGTTAAGGATGGAAGTGTTATTAGAGTGAGCGAGCCTGGGGTGCCTGATGAATTTCAAACAGGAAAGAACACCTAACTTCTTCATCTTATATGGATGAGTAGACCTGAAATTACACGTATGTAAATTTCATGATCTTTAGTTATACTTCTCTAGAAGACAGAATCCCATATGCCCTATGTAAGATCTTTCCATCCTAATTTGAGAAAATAGAGGTGCTGGGAAGTTATGGGTACAATCACAACATGATTCATCATTTGTTTAAAGGGTACAGGATTCTACCCTATCTCCTTAAAGTTCATTTTTGGTCAAAGTACTATTTAACTACTTGGCATCAACTACATATATACACATAGATGTTCTGCAGAATATATGGTAATATCAACCAATTAAAAAGAATTCATTACAGTCTACTATCACTTGGTTAAATTAGTTGCCAGGGAAGAATTCAGTAAAAAAACCTGTCCCAATTAAGTTGAGTATACTGCAGTAATATTTTACATTTATACAGCACTTTACATTTGGCGTTTGACCAATTAGGCTGAGAGAGCAATGCTAAATCACAGCAGGCCCCTTTGAAAAAGGGCAACAGCTAACTGTCAAGTTGTTCTACTTCTCAGTGGGAAACTTTTCACAACAACATTGGGCAAAGTCCTGTTCTCACAACATGTAACAAAAATTTTTCAAATTTTGGAGAAAAACAACATGACTCCAGAATGACATTGATATCAGTGCTCTTCAATAGCCTCAGTATTTTAGCCATAATGATGTTTCTTTTGTCTAAGTGTAGCCTGGAGTGCCTACAATGAGGCTGAAAGCCAAACTGTCTGGCTCAAATTTGAAGTGACACTAAATATTTTAAACTTATTGTTTAAACTAGTTACACATCTGCAATAGAATACAGATCTTCTGTGGCTACACTCTGTGTACACACTTTTATTAAAATCCCTCAAAAAGACTGTGTATTTGCAAAAAAAATACCTTCTCACCTTTTTTTTATTAAAACTTTTGTGCTTTTTCTACTTAATTAAATCAAAGTAGCAAATTTTAGCATCTAGTTATCAAGAGGAGTAACACCTCAGTGTCAATCTGCAGATATGTGTGCTCACTTACGTTCCTATAAAGTGGGATAAAATCACAGTAATAATTTTAACCATGTGTCATTGCACAAAATGTTTTTTCTATACAGTAAAGGTATTTGAGAAATTGTTTTGTCAACAAAGCATGTTGTCTACCAGCAACATATGTAGCAAAATAAAAGAATCACATAATTTCATTTTCATTTTTTATTTTTTTTCCTTTTTATTTCTAAGACACAAAAGAACTTGATGAACTGAACTAAATTGGAAAGGGTTAATTGCTGTGGTCAGTAAACTGAAGCCACTGCAGGTGTGGGGTTTAATTGAGAAGCAGATGCACAAAGACAGCAGGTAGAGATGGAAATTAGGTTAGTAAAAGAACAGGGCAAGGTGAATGCAGAATTCTGAAACGTAAATAAAACCATACACATTTAAACTGTGTTTTCCTGCAGTCCATTCTTTGTAAGTTATGTCAAGTGGTTTGTATTTTAGAGAAAGGTCATGATTTTACAGTACATGTTCTCTAATATGTGAAAATATTCTTCCCCAAGTATTCACTTTTTTTTTTTTTAATTAATTTTTCTTATGATAATAAGAATCTTCTCATTCCAAGCTGGTGTTTGACATGCAGAAGGGGGTATTTTTATTTGCACCCTGCATGAATTAATGATTTTATACACTACTTACAGAGCTTCTAGCAGGAAATATATCTTATTACTCACATACTGTTAAAATTAATCATCTAATAGGAAAGGCCAAGTGCTTCAATCACAACTACTTCTTAATGCAATTTTACAGTGTATGTTTTCAGAGAAAAAAAAGTATTATGTTAATAGGAAGATCTGCAATCATAACAAGGTGGGATGCCTGGGGTTAAGGCTATTGTTGCACACTGCTGAGCCCTAGTGGTAGGATGCAGCTTGTACTGGAAGCCAGAAGGCAACCTTTGGCCAAGGTTTTGCAGCATCAGGAAGGTTTGGTTGAAGTCGGTGCCCTCCCTGCTTAGCTGGAAACCCTTTGTGAATGTCAGTGTGGACCACTAAAAGCATACATACCAAATGAAAAGCAAAAGAAAGCTTCTTAAAATGCATGCACAAAAGAAGTTATTTTTTCTGCTTAACTATGTCTTTGTTCATTAAATCTCTGTGCCAGCTGAGCTTTAATTTAGTGTAGACACATCTAGGTAATCTTCTCCTACATTTCCATAGCTGAAAAGGCACAGAGTTAAAAAAAAAAATCCTGCAAAGCTGCTCACTATAACAGGATGTTTTGTTTTTGCTTAACCCTGCAAATATTGTCAGGTTATGTGATAAAAGTCTTGCTCTGCACATGTTAAGGATTCCAGAGGACATAAAACAGCATGGGTGGGAAACCCCTGTTACCCAGTCAGGGAAATAATGCTTTGCCTCTGCTGATCCCAGGTCTCTCAAGGGAAGGTCAGCAGCTCCATAGGGTGGAGATCATACCCTAGGTGAGACCATCTCTATTTTTGGGGCATGTTTGTGTATGAGTATTTGAGTGCTGCAGTCACAGGGCATAGAGGCCTGTGTGTCTGGTGTGCCAGTAACTGAAGTGTGTGCTGGCACGTATGTCAGCATGGGATTGCTAGTAAACATCCACCCAGACTACTCATTCAGTGGGACAAAGGTCTGTCTAAGTGGCCATAGATCTGGACAGAATACACCTGAGTGTCTTTTACTGATTCAGGATGCATCACAGAATTGTCCTGCATCATGGGTCATCCTTGGGTGTAGAAGACATGATCTTTAAGGCAGCTTGAAAAAGCTTTGAGATTTGTGGAGAGCCAGAAGAAAAACAGGGAATATTGGAGTACTGTGTTTTCCTCCAGCCAGTTTAGAAATTAAAATTTTATTCTCATTTTTCACCATGAGTATTAATAATTTTAACTGATTGTAATCACAAACCAAAATTAATGACTTACCTTCCGACTATAAAAAGAGTATCTGATGGATAGGACAAACACAGGAGTGCTGTTATGAATATTATTCATTACTAAAAGATATGTGCACCCGAAACTCTGACAAATAATTACAGACGTCCTTTGCAGAGCTTACTTCTCTATGATATAAAGTGCGTGTGTGTGGAAATCCTATAATTGTAATATAAAAATTTTCTTTTTGATCAATGATGCTGATGAGTAATATCTACATCTAATTCAGTTTCACTGTTTCATTTGAACAATTGCATGTCCCAAAACTAATGGAAGCCTTTCCAAAACGTTACCACAATAAGCTCACCCAATAAAGTAATTTTACAGATCAAATTAGGGGGGAAAAGGATGAAAATTTCTAATAAGGTGATATTGCATATCCATATAGAATTGCTAAGATATTTAATAAAAATGTCTTTTCTCACCTAATCATTCAGAGTCTAAATGTACACACAGATAGAGAAATTGATAACCATGATGAGCAACATTTAAATAGGAGAATAGGTATTTTTAACAGCCAATTTATCAAAATCTTCTGATAAATTTGCTGCTTTTTCATTTCAGTGCAGATTATAACTATAATTCATTCCAGTATTAGCTAGTTGATTAAAAGCTTCTTTCAGTTTTCATATGAACTTAATAGATTCCAATCTTACTTAATTACATCTATATTGCACTCTTAAATGGAGTGAGAATGAGAAATAATTCAAAAATAGTGTAAGAGAACAAACAGTTATAAGAAGCCTTCTTTAATTACGTATAGTCTATTATTTTACTCTAATTGTGCTCAAAACTGACTTTGTTTTGTGAATTTACAACTTAACCAAAAAATAAAATGACACTAACTAACCATGGCTTGCAGGAAATTGTCTCCCTTGCAAATGAGGTGCTAACTGGAGTATATACAGCTGTGCTTGGCCCTGATAGCATGAGCAATTCTGATTTAATTCTTCCTTAGCAACTCCTTCATGCGTAGCAACTTCCTGAAAAATGTTCAGACAGTAATATTAAACAACACGTAAAAGAAACAGAAAAAAACTAGGATACCAAAAAATAAACTAAATACTTTTACTTTTTAAAACTTCTGTGTAACAAAGAAAGTTTTCAGAGCATTATCTTTAAAAGGTTTTACTAGAGCATAGACAACTCTGTGAAGTGTTAGTAATTATAACCTGAGAGATGCCTATTTGAAATTAATTTTCCTAATTGTGAAAAGCTTTAGGGTCATACTTCTTAGTGAATAAAATTCTCAAATCATGTTTGTGCTACAGAAATTAAATACAGAAATCGCTATTTGTCATTCTCAGTATAGAGGTCCTGATCCTTTGAAGTATTAAGGTTCTGTTTAGCAAATGAAAAACAGATGACCTATTGAAGCAACAAGATGATACTTAAAAGGAGTATCTCATTCAGGATGTCTTTCTGTGCTCTTTGAATAATATCTCACCACAGCATAAAAGTGGCTTACTATAGAGATCTTTCAAAAAAGACAATATGATTTATGATAGCATGGAATCACCTGATTCTGTCTCCATCAATCATTAACTTACCTTTTAGCACACAACATTTTACCTTACTCAAAAGTGAAAACCCCTCCAAAAATATTTAGTAGAACATATAGAAAGAAAAAATGAGAAAATCAATGTTCCAAAAAGCATACGGGTCATCTCAAAGAAAGTATTTCTTTAGCCCATCATTTCTAACCATCAATATAAAATTCATATCCATGTAACTTGAAAATCCAGTAACTGTCAGTTTTAAACTTTTCCTCTTTAGAAATTAATCTATTACAAATTCCATATTTTCTTTGACAAGAGTATATCACTGTTTGTTCCAAATCTACTGGCTCAATTTTTAACCTATTCAATCACCGTCAATATCCATACTGGGCACTTTATAGAACAATGAGCATCACTGGGAAACTTATGGTGTCCTCTCAAGATTTCTGAGCACTTTTAGATCATAGTCACCCTCTGTACATAGAGAATTACAAAACAATAAGGTAAAGACAACTCCTGGAAAATTGTCTGGTACAATCTTGAGAAGTTAGCCTGCACGCTTCCCTAGATCTCCCCAGACACACTCAGGAATCTGGTCAGAACAGAACACCTCAACTCAGTCTCAACTTGTGTAGCCACTTTACTTAGTCATATCTCTTATGACTAATCAGAAACTGAGAGACTGACTGATGTTTCTCCTTTTCTGAGCTGCCACATTTTCAAGTATCCTAGCGGAGACAAAGAGCTTAGTGGATAATAATGTATCTGTGCACAAAACCCCAAGATATATAGTGTGCACTTGAACACAATTTCCCAAGTCAACAATTAATATTTTCTGGTTATGGGTCTTGTCCCATATTTGAACATGGTGAACATTTGGACTATGTAATAATTCAATGAAAAAATGTGAACTAGTAAATTATTGCCATGGTATGTTTTTCTGTACAACATTAATAATATAAAGGGCTACTATTACACATAGATTTTTTTTTTGTAGTTTTAGTGTCTTTTAAATTTTATTTCCCAAAGGTCTTCTATCTGTGAGGAGTCTAAAGAGCTCTGAACCTTGGTCTGGGAGCCTGCAACTTAGGTTCTCTAGGGTATACCAGGTTAAATCCCAAATAAAATGTCACTCTAAACATATCTCAAATTTCTGGACAAAATTTTTCCTGGATGCTTTTTCTGCAGCACCCCATTTCAGAAATTCTTGCTTTCTCCTAGCTCTTTCTGCTTGACTGCAATTTCATGCCATGTTCTCCTCATCCTGACATAAGCTTGTGGGACATGCAGATATGCAGGTTCATTAATTGGGAGAAAAAAAAATAAGGGAAAAGGGAAAAGTGGTAGACATGAGAAGAAAGAAGTGGTAGGGCTCTAATTTTGCTGCCAGTGAAAAGGTGCATGGAACTATATTCTAAATCAGAAAGTTCACAAGTTCAAGCTTCGCTGGAGAATGAAGAACTAGCAAACCTTTCAGCCAGGCTTTCTTAGCACTCAATAAAAATTAATTTTTCATGTCATTTGATTAGCCACAGGTAGGCACATTACTACTAATTTTCAGTTTGGGTTAAAGCTCCACAGAGACCTCTGATTTTCAGTGCCTGAGCTGGCATTTGACAATTTGTGAGGTGTCAGGTGAGTATTGATGAGGTTGAGAACTAGGTGTTGTCTTGTTAATGGGCTTGGCAGGGAAGCAGAACAAATTCACAGCAGAAAAAGCCTATAATAAGTCATGATTGAGGATACACCTCAGACTGGATGATGGATTTTAGAGGTCTGAATGTCACAGTCTAAAACTGAATTTGAACTTTACCATTATGAAGAAGGAAAGTCATGATTGCAACTTCAGATTTTGAACTGGTTTTAGCATAAAGTGTAAATGTAACTAGAAGCTACTTTATTTATGCACTTAAGATATGTGACAAATCTGAGACTATAAGGGGAAATATAAGAAAAAATTAACATACAATTTACATGACAGAGATATTTCAGTTTACAGACTAACTATAGGAAAGGAAAAAAGTACTAAGAGGCTCTAAACCCATAGTATTACAAAAGTTTACTTCTTTTACTCTCAGATAATCTGAGCAAGAAATTGAAAGAATTTTACAGCTTTCTGTAATGATTGATAACTCGATGCTCTTCATTTTTGATGGGAGCATTCTGAATTCCAAAATAGCTTCCTAGAAAAAGTCACAAGAAATAAACAAAACTATAAATAGCAAAGGTAAATTCTCTGCTTCCTTATTAAGTAGGCTAATAGATAATTTTTTTGTGCCACAACTTGCATGGATTGTCTTGTATGCAGTCAAATATTTTGATGTAGTTGTCTGTGCTGAGTCTTGATGTGTTTTAATTTTACAAAACACAGATAACTTGTGCTCCTTAACAATGACTGATATTTTATGCATTAAACATGTAATCATATGGCAATTAAGAATAGTCAGAATAGTATGATAATGAAGTTCACTTTGAAACAGTGTTTGGTAAACAACCTCTGTGCAGGATCTCCTAGCCAATGTTTTGATTACCTCTTCTGTGTAAATGAAGTTCATCTTTGGAAGATCATAGGGAAGTGTTTGTGAAAGACAGACTTTATCAAAGACACCAGAGATGATGTATCAAAACCAAGTATGATAAATATCACAGAATTTTGTCAGTTTATATAGAATCATAGAATCATTTATTTTGGAAAGGATCCTTAAGATCAAGTCCAACCATTAACCTAACACTGCCAAGTCCACCATTAAACCATGTACCTAAGTACCTCATCTACTTAACTAACTTACCATTTAAGTAAAGATATTTTAAATACCTTTAGACATACTGATGACATTACCTCTCTGGACAGTCCATTCAAATATTTTAGCACTGTTTCATTGGAGAATTTTTTTCTAATATCCAATCTAAACCTCTTCTGGCACAACTTGAGGACATTTCCTCATATTCTTTCACTTGAAACACAGCAGAAGAGATGATTATCACCTGGTGACAACCTCCTTTCAAGTAGTTTGTAGAGAGTGAGCCTCCTTTTGTCCAGTCTAAGCAACCCTCAGCCACTCCTCATAAGACTTGTGCTCCAGCCACTTCACTACCTCTGGACCTTCTCTGGACACGCTCCAGCTGCTCAAAGTCTGCCTTGAAATGAGGGGCCAAAACTAAACACAGGATTCAAGGTGCAGCCTCACCAGTGCCAAAGAGAGGGAGACAATCACTGCCCTGGTCCTGCTGGACACACTATTTCTGATACACACCAGGTTGCCATTGACTTTCTTGCCCACCTGGGCACACTGCTGGCTCATGTTCAGCCACTGATGACCAGCACCCCCAGGTCCTTTCTTGCCAAGCAGCTTTCCACTCTTCCCCAAGACTGTAGTCCTGATGGGGTTGTTGTGACTGAAGTGCAGGATCTGGCACTTGGTCTTGTTGAACCTAAGCCCACCAATGCAGCCTGTCCAGATCCGTCTGCGGAGCCTTCCCGCCCTCCAGCAGTTCAACACTCCCACCCAGCTTGGTTTCATCTGCAAACTGGCTGAGGATGCACTAAGTCCTTTTGTCCAGATCATCAAAAGAGGTGTTAAGCAGGCCCCAACACTAAGCCCCATGGAACAACACTCATGACCAGGTACCATCTGGATTTAACTCCATTCACCACACCTCTCTGGGCCTGGACTTTGAACCACTTTTCTAACTAGTGAACAGTGCACCTGTCCAAGCCCTAAGCAGCCAGTTTCTCCAGGAGGATGCTGTGGGAAATGTTGTTAAAGGCTTTACCAGTGTCCAGGTACGCTACATCCACAGCCTTTCCCTCATCCACTAAGCAGGTCACCTTGCCATAAAAGGAAATCAGGTTGGTCAAGTAGAAGCTGCCTTTCCTAAGCCCACGTTGGTTGGGCTGATCCTCTGTTTGTCCCACACATTCCTGTGATGACATTCAAGATAATCTACTCCTTAACACTACATGGCATCGAGGTCAGGCTGACAGGCTAGTAGTTCCTCAGATCCTCCTTCTAGGCCTTCTTATAGTTGGGCATCACATTTACTAGTTTTCAGTCAACTGGGACCTCCTTACTTAACTAGGACTGTTGATTGAAAGTGCTTTGTGAGCACTGTAGTTTGAATTTATCTGCACTGAAGTAGCCAAAGGAAGGTAATAACTATCACTTAGCAGCCTTCCAATACCTAAAGGGGGCCTACATGAAGACTTGAATTGGGTTGGATATAAACAATCTGCTCTAGTGAAAGCTGTCCCTGCTCATGGCAGAGGGATTGAAATTAGACGATCTTTACAGCCTCTTCCAACCCAAACTATTCCATGATTTCAGTTTAAATAGCAAATAAACAACAAGCACAACTACAGGCTGAGAATCAGTCAGCAAATGTTCAAAAAGAGTTATGCAAAATATTCTAACTTCTCTTCTATTGAACTCTTCTGATTCCTTCTTGAATTATACTTATCAGGTGCATCGCCTTTATGTGTTTTCGCTCAGATGAGAAAGATGCAAAGATGCCATTGAAGATATTCTCCTGACCCCCACACCTACCACACTTCAGTTCATGGAGTAGTCTTGCAGAAGTACCTTTCATCCTTTTAGATGAAATTAAACTGCTAATGGGCACCTGCTCACCAGACCTAGCAGAAGGAGTTCACATTGCACTAAAATCCTCATTGTGTAGGTGTTGGGTTTTTAGCTCATTCACTGTACTGATTGGGTTGCACTACGTGCCCTTGCACAGTTGGCCATAATAAGGTAAAATAACATATGTCTCGAAATTTCTAAGAGACAAATGTGTCAATTAACTACAGACTACAAATCTTACCCAATACTACACCAAAACTTTTTAGAAAAGCTCATCTCTTGCAAGGATAGGAATCTCCATCTGTCTTTGTTAGACTTGTAAGATTCTTTTGATGTCAAGGAGGCTCTCCCATATGTAATCTTTTTTAAGCTTAACCTTTACAAGCTATTGTAACATTGCAGTCTAATATAGACATCTTCTCTTAAAATCTGTGTGCAATTGTTTCTAAGTAGCATTCTTTGTAGTGCCAATTCAGTAGGACAGCAGCTCATCATATATTCATGATTCCAGAAATCACAATGTCAGTGCTGTCAATGTTCTTACACTGCTGAGAAACAAGTAAAATAACGCTGGTTTTGAATAACTTATCTCATAATTACCTTATTCCATTTGCTCTATTACTAACAATAGTTTTCAAGTAACAAATAGTATCAACAAGCATTATACAATATTTTATCTGAAACTGAAGCTTTTGTCTTCAGCTCTGCTTTCACAAGAAACTGTAGTAATTGCATATTCCTTTAAATAAGAAGGTATTTAAATCTACTGAGAATGAGGAACATAAAAGTAGAATTAAATGAAAAAACACTTTTTCTAAATTCTGATTACTCTCCTTTATATTTTTAAATGCAGATAAACTTCAAAACGAACAAACAAAATTTTATTTGAAAGATTTTCTTCTTAAAATGTCTAATTGTTTTGTATTCTACAATTTTCTTTATAATTTCATTTAAAAATAGAAAAAATATTTTATATTGACAATTTTAAAAGGAGTTTTAAAATAACATGCCTGAAATTCATCCTAAATTTAAATTATGTTTTAACATATCTAGAATCAGCCAACCAATTTTTTTCTCTGAATCTTAAAATATATTTTTAGAACTAGATTATGCCTTTAAAGACATAACTTATGAAGACACAGAAGTAACTTCTTCATCCCACAAATTAAGTACTAAACACCACCATTATTAATTTGTAGTTATATAGGCAACATAGTTGTTTTTGTTTTGCTTCCTATTTCACATCAATTGGCCAAATAATGCGTGTAAATAAGTGCAGTAAAATATGAAGAAAACAAATTCCATATTCATCTGTTTTACTGTTTGTCTAAGAATAAGTAAATTTCAGATATTACAGGACACTGCTTACACACTTAGCAGGTGGAGACAGTTCAGAGAATGTTCTACAGATCTCTCATATAAAAGCAATAAAGGCTGAAATGCTTCTCTTTTTAGTACCAATAGCAAACATTTTATTGACTACCACTTTGTGAATCAGAGTGAGCACGCATGGGAAAAAATCTGACCACAAAACCTGCAACCAGGAATGTAAAGTATATGTGATAGGGGAAAGTGAAATTTGAATTACATATTTGGTCTACAAATTTCTCACAAAGCTAACTTGTCTGTGTTTACTGGTTTGGAGAAACAGAACTAAAATCATTATCTCAAAACATCAAGTTTCTTCTCATCTCTCTTGCTCCTTTATTACCAAAGTGTCTTTTCCTCAAAAAATATATGCTTCAAGATTTTCTTCAGTTCTTTCTGACTATGAGTGACTCAAAACAAGAAAAATAATATGGATGATATATATATATATAATAACATGATCAGTTCAACACAACTCTTGTGTGGAATGCTGAGTATCAAGTATTTACTGTAAACAGCACACAATAAAGCCAAAATCTGAAATACCTTAAAAATATTAATGGAAAATCACTCTCACAAGAAAAAGGCTTCCTCCCCACTCACACTGGACCATTGTTACTGCTAACAATTGATTCACCATGTTCTGTAATTTATCCTCAGGAAGCGATGTATCTAGGAATAGGCTGTGTGAATTTTTCATGCAGTAGGAACACGCACTAGTTTCTGTGACAACTCAGAGAAGTCCTTATGTCATCCACTCATATGCCACATGCAGTGCCATCAACTCAGGCATGTGCAGCAAGTCTGTCACTTCCCTGAAGCACCAGTCCCACTGCATCTTTGCAGATGGACTGTAAAAAATGTGGCCAACCTGGTCAGAAATGTTGGAGTTATTACAGAAATGAATATAATTCACTTCTGCAGCTAAACTTCCCTCTTCTCTTTACAGATCTTTATATTCTGCTTTTGAACTTTGGCCCAGTTCTCAGAAAACAATTTATTGTGAAGAGATACATGTTTAGAGTTTTACTATTAGGAATTAATTTATACAGTTTTGGCATCTCTCAGTAAAAGTGTTAATTATTTAGATTTAGTCTGGGTTTTTTTCCATACAATGGCCCCTAATTTGGTCATATTTTTATTTCACTTCGAAGCCTCCAAGGATTCAAGGACCTTTATGAATATCAAAAAACCCTGAGGGACCCATTCCTAACACAGGAATCTGCATTGTCTCCAAAAGGATGTCTTAAAAATTACCTTCTATTCTCTGAAACATATATATGTATATATATGTATGCATATATTTATATGCATATATATATATGTATGTATATATATATGTGGAATTAGAAGAAAAAGCTAAGAATAAGTAAAACTAATCTTCGAGTAACAAAATTTTACAGCATCAGCTGAGAGGTTAATTAAAGGTTAATTCCACCAACTAAAATGGCAAGCAAAACTTTACTGTTGTTTTTGTCATCATAGCTAAACTGTGACCTGCATAAGGATTTTAAACATTCAGTTACTGACCCATATCATAAGCTAAATAGTTAATTCAAAGATGTTGCTGAAATGTATGCCTTCAGTTTCACTTTTTAATATGCTAGAATTTATGTTATTTTCAGCTCATATTTACTTGACGGTTAACTTACCCTATGGATATTTAACTCATTCATAAACCATCAAATGGATGCTTCCAATGTTCTGTTAATCTCAGAGATATTTAGATTAAATATCCAACTCTTAGCATCAAAGTCCATCCTGAAGAAGATCTACTTTGTGCATGCAATTTAACTTCTGCAAGCAGAGACAACCAGGATACAGTAATCCATCTGAATATTGCTTACATAAGTCTACTGTTTTCTATGACAGAGGAACCACCCTCTGCTACATTTCAGATGAGCCAGATGACACTAATAAGTGCAGCAAATAAGTGAGCATGCTTCCCATACTTCTCTCTACTGCAGCTACCTGCTGTGCTAAGGAGATCTGAGTGGACCCTGTGTGATTGACTCAAGGTTCCAGATTGGCAACAATCAAACTCCAAAGATCCTTTGTTTCCTACAGAGTTCTCCTTCTCAAGTCACCTCTTTCCTGACATCAGCAACCTATTATAACACTCAACCAAAACATCTGCTTTCCAAACAACTTGCAGAAGTTCATACCCTGGCTTTTCTGCAGTAACCTCATCAAGCAATACAATATTGTTTCTCCAATTTTATTTTCATTTCTGTTTTCTGCCACCCCTTACCTCCCAGCCTTATTTCAGCCAGGATCTATTGAACAGATCTTCAAAAGACTCAGCTTAAGTGAGGCAAAGGGTAATTGTTTCATTATCCCAGCACACTATCTAGGGAGTGATTATACACAGTTAGAAAGGGTTCTCCAGAGCTTCTGAAGGAGATCTCAGAGAGGAAAGAACCAGAAACAATAAGGTAGAAGAGGGGCTTTTTTAATCTGAAAATGAAGTAAGTTATTATTATTTTTAAAACACCAAGTTTTCAATAAAGCAGACATCACCACAAACATCCCAGCACTTCTTTGAATATATCAGCATGTTTAGCTTCATTCCCTAAAGGTAGTATCCTTCACCTTTGACAACGATAACCATTTCCCCAGGACCTCACGCAGCATAATGTCTGTTTGTGAATGTTGTGAAGTACAACTGCAAAATATTCATGTATCACTACAGTTCGGGATGTTTAGGACTTTTCTTGTCATAGGAAACAAAATGAAAACCCCACACGTACTATGTTTCCCCTTTCTTTTATCAGAATTTAACATGTACCTTGAAGAATCAGAATGCAAATATGACCAGAGCAGGTTAATCTCAACTGTCAGCTAAACAGCACACAGTCTCTTGCTCACTGCTTCTGCCCTCAGAAAAACTAGGGGCAGAGAACAGGAAGAGCAAAAGCAAGGAAAGTCCTGGGTGGATATAAAGAGAGATTATTAAGTGAAGGAAAGCAGAAGAGAAAATTTTTAAAAAATTGCATAAAGACTGTCACTCACCACCTCCCACAAGTAGACTGGTGCTCAGGCATTCTCAGAGAATAATCCTAATTCCTAATTCCTAATAATCAGCCTCACCTGTTTTTTTTTATTGCTAAATATGATGTTAATATGGCATGGAATAGACCTTTGCTCAGTTTGGGTCAGTTGTCCTGGTTGAATTCTCTCCTAATTCTTGCACATCCCCACCATGAGGGAGCAGACTTGGAGAAAAAGAATGCCTTGATTTGGAGCCAAGTACTGCTCCAAAATATCAAAAATGTTCTGTTATCAACACTGTTTTATTCACAAATCCAAAACATAGCACCATATGGACTACTGTGAAGAAAAGTACATCCCAGCCAGACTCAGCAGAATCTCACCCCTTATTACATACCGTTTATGTCATGGTCAAGTCAGGCAATCCAACACATCCAATACACCCCTTTGCTGTGTTTTGAGGTATACACAGATATCATTCCCTTTAAGGTCATCTAGTTCAAACCCCCTGCAGTAAGTAGAGACATCTTCATGTCCAACCTGACCTTGGGGCATCTTTACTGAGGGATACCTCAGTAAACAGCCCATATTGCTTTCATTCTCTGGTGATTTATTATACAGTGAGGCCTCCTCTGCACAGATCCTCTCCTTGAACGATGCTTTGAAATCTCTGCCTTCTGGCAGTGCCCAGGATCTTTTCTATGTCTCTGAAGCAGCTGGGGTTCCTCATTCAGACCCACCGTGTGATTAGTGATACACACTTACTCCACATCTTGTGTAACCACACGATGCGTATGGGGAACCCTTCCTTTGAATACTCAGCAAAGGAAATTGCCATGCCAAATGGAGCTTCACTTCCATGCCAACTACTTTCAAGTGGCTCAGCCCCCCCTCATATGCTGCTAATATCTTTCTTTGTGGGTGGATGGGTGGGGTGTAGAAGACCTTATATTATCTATATCCAAAGATATCTACTATCTATATCCCAAGCTCCAAAACCCTAGATGTCAAATTCAATTCTCTCTGGCTATTTGTCAGGGCCCCAGGTGGGGTCATACTCTCTGAATGTGGTACAGAGCACATTTCTTGTATCTGATCCTGTCCGGACTGGCCCAAGGGTTACTGTATGAACCATCTCCTGTTTGATATACTCAAAGGATTATCAGTACTGGGGACAAAAGGTTCTGCTTTCACTTGACTTGATAGAGAGGGCTCACAGTGACTGTCATGGATTAATCTCAGATGGCAGTAGAGTACCACAGCTGCTTGCTTAGTCTGCACTGGCCAGCTGTGTGGTGCTCAGGTGCCAGCTGTGATTAACCCACAACTGTGACTATTCTCATCATATTTGTGATGCCTTCTTTTGGAGGCAATGCTGTTAACTTCACTGAGGCTGCTGGAGAAGCTGAATAATATTCAGTATAATTAAAGACTTAGATACCATAAGAAAATGCCATCATAATCTACATTACTACTTCAGATCAGATATAAATTGTTCACAGTACACTTGCACCTTTTAAAATATTTTCAACCATCCTCGTATCACTAAAATTACTGAATCTGAAACGTAATTTTTTCACTATCAGAGACATGTTCTGTACTTGAAAAATGAAACATGTGAAACCAGAAATGTTGTAGTTCCAATGCACAGAAGTTAAGTTACTCTGTGTGTTAATCCTTTAGCATGTTGCCACTCAAGGCAAATGTTCCTCAATTTTTCTGCTCACAGACATAGGAAAATTGAAGAAACTATATGAGAAGGCAGCATAATATACCAGCAATTTTAGTAAAGTCTGTGCTGCATATTTCTTGCAACATGGTTGACAAGCTCAATCTAACTTTCTCCCCAGCCTTATAAAATACCGAAAGCAAAACCCCAGGAAGAGGAACAGCCCAGACCTTGCAAACTTGCTTCAGTTTGCAAGATTTTGTAAGATTTTGCTTCCAATGTTAGCCTATGCCAACAATGGTTTTTTACTGCTAGTATTTAACCTAATGAGATGAAAGCTCTGGCACACACAGCTCTATAACTTGCAATATTATCCTGCACTATAACATATATCTGAACCCACTACCAAGAAAAACCATATAGAGCATATACTCAGGAATATTTCAAGAAACTGCTTTTATCATGACTTAGCAGTTAGATTTTAATTTTTTTCTTCATCTAAGAAACTGGGAGTATGAACTAATTAATGAACATGTTTTTATCATACAACTGTGGAAATTAGTACGGTCCACAGCCAAAAGACACAAAGTATTATTCATTAATTACAGCTAGAGCACATACTATAACAAAAGAAAAGTACATGATTGTTTTGGGAAGGACCACATAACTCATACAGAAATCTATTAAGGCTGCTGAGCACATCATTGCAAGCATAATTTTACTTCATCGGGGATTTAAGAGTTTTGATAGGAATAATAAAGGTTAGACATCTCCAACTGGCTTCAGGAAGAATGCTATTTAAACAGAGTTTTTCATAATTAATCACTCTTTACATCCCTTTGCTTTGTTTTCTTTACCTCCTCATCCTCAACGGTTTCTCACTAAATGAAACTGCTATAGCTGAAATTTCTTTTAAATGGCAGTATCTTCCTCAAAAGACTACACCACAGGCAGCAGATATGTATTACTCCATAACAACATCACCTTTCTAACAAGGAACAATTATGACAATGGAACAGTTGTCCTATTTTTATCAAGTATATTTATTTATTACTTAAGAAAACATCAATAATCTATGATGCAATAAACCCCCTCAAATATAATAATTAAACATCTTCTGTAAGTTAATTTGATTCAAAATCCTCAAAGAAATTTTTGCTTCAGTCTTCACTGACAAGTGCTCCAGTAAAATTGCCCAAGTCAAAAAGGTAAAGGCAGAGACTGGAAGAATGAAGTACAAATGATCATAAGAGAAAATCAGGTTTGAAAACATCCAAGGAACCTGAAATTTCATTGAAACCATGAGACCTGATGAGATGCACCTGCAAGTCCTGAGGGAACTGGCAGAGGACGTGTCTAAGCCACTATCCATCATATTTGAGAACTTGTGGGGGTCCAGTGAAATTCCCTATGACTGGAAAAGGGGAACTATAACCCCTGATTTTAAAAAGGGAAAAAAGAAAGAGCTAGGGAACTGCAGACCTGTCTGACTCATTTCTGTGACATCTGTCAAGATCATGGAGCAGATTGTCCTGGAAACATTTCTAAGAGACGTGGAAAATAAGGAGGTGATTGATCATAGCTAGCCTGGCTTCACTAAGAATAAATTGTACCTGACAAAATTAGTGGCCTTCTACAATGGGGTTACATCACTGGTTTATGAAGGAAGAGCAACTGACATCATCTATACAAAACTGGGCAAAGAATTTTTATTGCTGTTTTAAATCTTGTGTGGTTTTATTATCTGTAAATAGGAAAATAAGTCCTCTATAGCTGATTTTATTCTTTTTACATTGTAAAATATCATAAAAATATGGTTTAAAAGAAAAAATGAAATAGATTCCCACAACAAAAGAGAAACCCCAAGGAACAGCAAAATAGAATAATTCCTCTTAATAGGATGTGATGGAAATCGGAGATGTCTGGAAAAATCTTCAACAGAAATTACTTGGTGATCAAAAGTTTTGATGCCTGCATTGAATTTTCACTGATATAGTAGTAACAAAATTAAGTCAATTAACTATGTAGAAAAGTAATTCTCCCTTTATTGTTCCAGTAGAGGACATTAGTAAACAGGTTTAATATATGTTAATAGAATTTAACTTTTTCATCTATTTTATGCTGGGACCAGTAAGCAGATTCAATATATACTAATGCTTTCAGTCTCCCTTAAGAAATATATGTGATCACTTCCATGGGTATGTTTACTCTATAATGGAGGAAAATTGCAAAGATTTTCCTAATATTTGGTAACACATGCTCACACTTTATAGGCTATAGAGGAGTCCTATACCAAATGGATCCAGATGGTTATTCTGCCTCCTCCACCCTGTGGGAATGTAGAAACTGGACACGGTAAATATGCCTGGAAGAGTCATCCTTACAGACTGTTGTGCAGTTATTACCAGGCTGACTGAAATAGTCATTCTTGTATAGCTACCTTTTTATTGTGCATGGAGAGCAGAAAAACATATCTATTTAATTGTGTATTCATAGATCTCAGACACGTTTCTTAGCCTATTCACTTCTGCTTAACATGTTCCTATTCAACAGTTTTGGGGGAAGAAACTGCTACAGGCTTAGGGCAGAGTGGCTGGAAAGATGCTCAGCAGAAAAGAACCTGGAGGTGCTGGTCAACAGTGGCTGAACATGAGCCAGCAGTGTGCCCAGGTGGGCAAGAAGGCCAATGGCAACCTGGTGTGTATCAGAAACAGTGTGGCCAGCAGGACCAGGGCAGTGATTCTCCCCTGTTACTCAATACCAGTGAGGCCACACCTTGAATCCTGTGTTTAGTTTTGGGCCCCACTCTCCAAGACAGGGCTGGAGCATCCAGAGAAGGGCAGTGGAACTGGTGAAGGCTCTGGAGCAAAATTCTTATGAGGAGGGCTGAGGGAGCTTGGTTTGTTTGGAAGTTGTTACAACTTTTTCATCTGGGCCAGACATGGTGCTGGAGACCTCAGCCTCTGGGCAGAGCTGCCATTAGGGTTAGGGTTAGGGTTTGGATGGCCCCTCTTTACATTTATTCATGTAAACTAAAAGAAAATCTAACTTTTGTATCCAGTAATCTAGCAGAAGAAGAAGTAAAAATTGTTCCTGCTGAACAAGAGCAAACAAATCTCACTTCTCTATCTTTTGACATATTGAAAATATTGAGGAAAATAAAGCCTAAAACACAACACCATTACTGTCACTTTTCTTTTGAATAAAGAGATTACAAAATATACCACATCTTCAAACTCAGGAGTTGATAAGTGTGTTTGTTTTACACAGCTTTGGAATACAGAGACAAAGATAAACTTCAGATTATCTGAATTTATCCAGTGGTAGAACCATTTCCTTATAGTGCTTTAAGATCTACTCTCCTAGTGTTAATGAATTTATTGTTAAGTTTTATTGTTGAATTTCCTGTGTCTAACAGACTTATAGTACTTCAAAAAAATTATTTTCTGTTCCTTTCTTCCTAATTTATCTTTATCTTACAGAGCACACACTTAGACATGATACAGCTGATGAGTTTGTCCCACAATATAATTAATGTGCATAATAAATCACAAAATGCCACCAGTGGAAAACTGCAGAAGTGTAATAATGGAATAATGACTTTGTATCCTATATCCTTCAACACTGATTTATAAAATTGACTCTGTCTGTATACTGCTGCCTTCATTTCTATATATAAATCCCACTTACTTACACATACGTCCCATTAAAATCATCCAGAAGGAAATGTGCCCCTTTTTTCAAACCTGAAGCAGATTGGGCTTTATGGAGAGGAATTATTACAGTCCCAAAGGGTAGAATTTAGCTACATCCTCTAAGCTGAAGATGTAGAGATAATTTTGTTTCTCCACAGACACTTTCCTTCCTTTAGGCTAGAGCAGATGCCAAATCTAATTTCCAGGCTTTCCAGGCTGTCCAAGTCCTCTGATCTTCTGTGGCTCATCCTGTCCAGACCCAGCACATCAGGGAAGGTCCATGGTGCCACACCTGTGTACCACAAGGCACAAGGTGGATGAACTGCTAGGGTTTTGATGGTCCAGACCTCCCTGAACCCTTAAGACTAGAATGCATTTCTCCCTCTTATATGGAAATAATTTTCCAGCTGCTCAGCAGGTGCATAAATCATATTATGGCATTCAGCCCAGTGCCATAACACAGACGCAGCTTCAATTTACTGTTTATCTTGGCTCTTGCATTAAAATTATGTCCTCAATCACCCTTCATTCACTTCCATTTCATTCAAGTAGATAAGCTTATAATATGGTAGCAAAATTATAAATTTATCCATGATGTATGTGAGTGTTGCCAATGCTGAGTGTGCAGACATCAGAAAGAAGAAATTCACGCTTGGATTTCTCAATAATTTTGCTTGAAGCATGCAACCTGCTCAAACTGAAAAGCTCCAAAGAGATACAAAGTTTAATAAACTGCTTGTGTTGAATAATTGTTTAAATTTATGAAATAGAACAAGTGTCTACCTGCACTGCATACCATAAGAAATAGAAAACCAAAATATTATCAGTTAAATAGCTTGAACTTCATCCATGTGATTTCATAAATATGAAATTTACTTCATTGCATATCCTATTTTAAAATACTCACAGCTGGAAATAGCTTCAATAAGAAGCTATTTCCAGCCAGAAAAATCCAGTTAGTTATATGTAGTTAAATCTTTTAATCCCAAAATATGATACAAAGTCCCTAAAAGAGAGAATACATTGAAACATCTAAGGAATTATTTTTCCCATTCCTTAAATGTGTGATGCATATGAGCAATTGGAGATTTATATTAATTTTATATTTCCTATATAAATTTCTCCAAGTATTGGCATATAAAATGAAATAATTCTTAGAACAGTCAGTATTTCTGCAGCATGACATTTTCTGTAAATTCAAAAATAAAATTTGTATCTCTTGTTTATTTTTCACCCCCCTGTATAGAGGATCTTTTGTATAATCACTGTATTTCACTGGAATGTATTCCTAAAAATAGAAGCACATTAAATGATTTGTCTTCACAGCTCATCAGCTTTTATCTAATCAGAGTGCCTTTGATATTGATTTCCATTTTAGTTCATCTATTTATATTGCGTTTGCTTTTTTTTTTCCCTTTTTTTCTCTTGACCGCATGCTTACTATTATCAGTGATGGTTTTGTTTAACCAGAAATTGTCCTTCTCTAGCTCATGGCCTCTTTTGATAGATGAGCCAAGTACACCATGGAACTAAGAGCCATAAACTACAGAAAAGTAGAAATACAGCCTCCACTGAGTTCCTGAAGACAGCTGGAGCTAAAGCATGCAGGAGATGATCAGATCAATACCTAAACCTACCAAATGTAATAATGCCAGATTTATGAATCTACACAATTTTTAATTTTTTTAAAACTCCTCTTTCTTTGCAGGATGTGGAGAATGGGAAGGAGAGAGGTCTCATTCAAAGATTGTCACATAATGGCATAGAGAATACAAAAAATGGAAAGGCAAAGAAATTGTTTCTGTATCAATACCATCTTTTTTCAAGTGTATTTCTGTAGAAAATTGTCCTTTAAGGATTTAAGAACTTTTGTGGCAGGAGGTCATAACAGGGATACAAGAATTTGCTTGAGGACAAAACACAGGAGACAAGATACTGCAAATCTTAGGACTGCATCAGGAGAGCGATTTCGGATGAGAACATGGAAATACAAATGCCATTAGAGTATAACTGCATGGCATAATTGCATTTGCCTCACAATTCCAGTTAGAAGCAATCTGAAGGGGAAAGGCAGGATTCTGAAGAGACTACTTTAGGAGAGAATGCTAGAAAAGCCTCAGTTTTTTAATCTAGTTTAAGGAAAAAATGCTGAGAGGGATATTTTTACTGTTTATAAAGTCATCGGGGTAAAACCAAAGAAAACCAAGGAATATCGTAGTGTCCTGGATTGACCTTGGCTGACCTTCAGGTGCCCATCAAGACTCCCTTTCTAAACAGGACATAATGATTCCAAGAAGAAATCATTATGAAAGAGCTTGTGGGTTGAGATAAAGACAGGAAGAAATCACTCACCAATTACTGTCATGGGCAAAACTGACTCAGGAAAATTAACTTAATTTATTGCCAATAAATCATAGGGTAGAATAGTGAGAAATAAGAACAAAACTTAAACTACCTTCCCCATGCACATTTCACCCCCCACCCCAACCTCTTCTTTCCAAATTCAGCTCACTCCTAACTCTTTTGCCTCCTCCCCTCAAATGGCACAAGCTGTGGGGAATGTGGGTTGTGGTCAGTCCATTAACCGTGGTATCTGTTGCTCTTTCTTAATGAACCACTCCAGTATGAGACCTTTCCATGGGGTACAGTCCTTCAGGAACAGATTGCTCATGTGTCTTAGTCAACTAAGAACTGAAATAAATAAGCAAAAAGTTCCTTTTACTTCCTGTAACCCAATGTTCCTTACCTCCAGCAGGAAATTAGTACATTCCATCATGTATATTGTAATTTCTTTTAAGGTTTTCAGTTGAGGAGTTTATGATTTTACTTGACATCAGTCAAACAACGTTTCATTTAAATAAATAGTTGTATACCTAAGGGTCAGTCCTAAAAGAAATGGGCGCAGAAAATCAGCAATCATTATCAGCTAAGTAACAAAAAACCCCTAATAGATAATTCACATAGTGCCTGTAATTTGCAAAAAGGATCTATTTTTGAATGGACTGGGTAAAAAATAAAAGAGAATTAATCCTGTCTCCTTAACATTCTGCTCAAGGTGAGATGTTTTATTTTGGTGAGAAGGCATCAAGAAATTTCAGTGTACTCTTTTGTGAGACACTAAGTCTCAGCCCTGAAGGCATTTAGAATTCATTTATTGTTTGTTTTGATGAGACAAGATATGTGAGTGACAATAATGCTTAATGCAGCTGAAGGAAAGCTTAACAGCATCAATTCCAGCAGGTTCATGTAAGCTCATTTTAAGTGACAAGGCCATTCACACAAAATCGAATGACTTCCCAAACCTCCAAATGTCAGTAAGAGCTATTCAGAATACACAACAAGAAGGACAGCCAATTCCAATTTTCACAAATCACCTTCATATTACTCACCCAGTAATTGCTGGGTTCTCAATTAATCATCCATGTTTGTGCATACAAACAGTGTACAACCAGTGGTTAAATGGAAAGCATATTATTTCTCAGAATGAACAGTCTGCATTGTAGTAGTAATCTTTCTTAAATAAGAAACAGAGGCTAAGCTTAAACATGTAGGCACATACTTTATGTAAACTATTTTAATAAGTAATTACAGAAGTAAATATCATTGACTTCTTTTTTCTACTGAGAATTAAGTAGGAGAGCAGAAAGAAAAAACTTGATATTATTAGATTAGGTGTCTTGTAAGATACTAGAAATTTTAACTAAACTAGACAAAAAATCATATATAAATATTTTTTTTAAAATTTAATTAAAATAAGCTTTTTGATATTTCTATCTAAAAGGGTTAACACAAAAGCTTCTTAAGAATCTATTACCAAGATATGGCAGCTAGATATTTGAAGACTAATTTTAAAGGGTAATGATAAGCTTTTATATTGAAATTTGTACCCATAGATTTCAAAGTCAGCAGTATTATGTCCAGTTTTAGAGATGGAGAACTTTAAATATGACTGAACAAAATACAAATTTAAAGTACCTTCATCATATAAAGCTTTGTTGAATTTTTCAACTTTGCAAGGGCTGATAAGAAGCATTTACAAATCTCCAATCTACTTCTATAAAACAGCCTATATGAGACTGATAGAGAACAAAATTTTTATGTTGCAAAAAATTAGAGCAAATGTATATAAGATTACACTGTTTTATACTACTCATTAAAATAATAGTTGTTATGTAGTTGTGTTTATGTAACTGCCTGTCAAATCAAAGAAAGATTCTCAATATCTAGGTTGATCAGTTGAAACCGTACAGACCAGTTAAATACCAACCTGATGTAGCACAGTTGTTTTTTAACCAAGATTTGAGGCTAACATATTTTCATATCCTTGCATTGGACACAAGGTATTTACAGGAGTAATAACTGACCTTCAAAGTATTAGGTTTTGCTATAATTCATACCTGACTCAATAAATCATTTACTGAGTCCTGAGCAGACTGAGGAGATGTCTCTACAGGAATCAAATTTTTATCCCAATATTCTTCCATAAAGTCTTCTTTAATATCTATCAGAGAGTTCAAATATTTCATAAAAATCTTGGGTTTCAACCACTGGAATAAAAAAGAATTTTGTTTCTCAAGATGTTATGGACAGACTTACTAGGTACATTCTTAAATCATTTAACATAAATTAATAGTTCTGTGGTGTAAACAATAGAATAATTTATACCTAAACACAAGTGATTTGTTGTACAGTTTAAATGTCTGTTATAGATGAAAGCACAAGCAAAACAGTATGTTACAAGCTAAGCACTTAATGAGATAAAAATGTTGGGTTTAATATTCTTTGTTTTAAGAAAAGCTAGTTTAATGTAAATTCTTCTAACTTGTAAATTGTATGAAGTGCGCCTATAAATAATTTGGATGTAGTAAAAATTCAGGAACACTTTAAAAAGTACTTTTAAACAGTTTGCACTTTTATCTAGGTTACGTCACAAAGCTAAAGTACAAAGTTTTGTGTTACTTGGGTGTATACATGCTGAGTAGAGGTAATTGGAAATGTTTATGGTATTATGAGGCTCAGACCAACTAGAAAGTATTCCAGGATTTCTGAAAACTCTTGGTGATGTCATTTCATGTCAGAGACATTTGAAAATCTCTGCTTCAATCAATTCTGAATGATTCAAAGCAGAAGAACTTTCAAAAATCTTTGTAACCCATGTCTTCATAAAATGGCATGAAACACAGTATTTTAGATCATCCTTCAGATGACTTTCAAAGGATCCTTTAGATTAACCACACTCCCCATTCACAGTTTCAAGAACTACAACTTATTTCAGCAACAGAAAGCATTTTGCAGCCTCATGGCCTGATAGACTGATCACGACATCTGGTAATACATATAACATACTCATCCTCACTTCTATCTTCTTGACTGTATTGTGTTCAGGAGCTATTTCTACCTTATTTGTTTTTTCACTGAACCAAGTCCTACAAGGAAGGTCTTTCTAAGGAAAATGATACCTTGGGCTATATACTTTGGGGTTTATAAAAAAACATGCTTATTAAACAGTATTGACGAGTGGCTGTGGTGATAGAAAAGATGATTTGTGAACATAAACCAGCCTGAATTGTTTGTTTTTAAAAAAGTGACTGCTACTCTTGTCAGTGTAAATCATAGGTATAGTTATGGCATGGGTTAGGGCCAGTAGTATTTTAGCACTTGGCTGCCAGTCTTGAATTTTATCTCAGTTCCATTCAGCGCAGTAGTCTCAATCCCATATGCCATACTTCTGTATCCTCTTTATTATTCTAGTTCATAAAAAAGTTTCTATTCATTAATGTTACATTTATTCATTCATTAATCTTTTCTCAGGAAGAAAAAACCTCTTTCTACACAAGCCAATTCCATCCACCTCTGGATTCTCTCATTTTTCCTCCAAAATTTCCATTATTTTCTTACCATTTCTGACACTGAAAACACCCAAATTAAATTAGCCGAGGGTTTCTGTTGGGTTTTCTAGACTTTGGATCAAGAATTATGTACTAAAACATGAAATTATTAATCTATGGTCCAAAGCTATAGTCCAGATGCAGCCACGTCAGACATAAATTACTTACAGCTTCATCCTAGGTCATTCTTTGTATTTTTACAGCATTGTATTTGGACAAGTCTTTTGGGACCTTATCACTTTATCTATTGAAGTCAAACGAAGACCTCTATTTCATGTAGTGCTTACAGAAATAATTGCCTGAAGGAAAAATATCAAATGTAATTGTCTCAAAGGTACCTGGAAATAAATGAGGGTTGAAACCCTAGTTGCAGAATATCTTGTAGTATTTGTATAGAATATACATAGGAGATACAATATGTTTGTTTCTAATCTGTCTGAAAGACAATCTTTGGAGATTAAAAACATACTTTATATGTACTAATTGAAAAAGTCTATTTTACTTAGTTAAAAAAAAAATTATTTGTTTTCAGGACTTAGCCTCAGATTTAACTGGATATGAAAATATCATTTGGGTGTGAAAAAGCCTAATCTGCAAGGCATAATGCAGTAATGAGTTATTAAAATCAACTTCTTTTCTGTCATACTTCTCATGATCAGCAGTTTTTGCCGCCATGTTACACCATCTAATAATTCTAAATTAGCTATTACAAAAATCAATAAAGCACCCTATCTAACATAACATGGATGTCCCAGTGACCAAGATTTATAGGATAATTCTCAGCTTAGTTCCTCATTCTTTCTCAAATGTGAATGCTGCATCAAGAAGCTGATTTTCATGACTATCACTTGCATTATGAGCTATGACTTTACATCTGTCCTTTTCATTATCATCATATCATTATGCAAATGTAGTTCTTGCCTGCTCACATCTTAGTTCAGTCTACCTGTTAATTACATTGCAATGCTGTAACGTAAGCACCTCCACCTCAAGTTTCACATTTTGATTTTTGTAGTAACTTTAAACACATTATTGCAAACATTTATCAAAATATTCCATAAAAAGACTAAATGCATATTTATAATGTAACAAGGTCCTATGGCTGAAGCTGTAAATCCATCATACCATCACTGACACTTAGTTCACGGACCACGATTCCACTCACAGGCAAGTACAGTCATGGATGACTACACAGAACCTGCTACATTCTACATATTGTCCCAGTGAAATATATTCTGTAATTAAACCAGCAGTGTCAGAAGCATCATTTTGTCTACAGAAGGCATGCTTAATTTGTATATTCCAGGCAGTGCTTAATTTTGGAGTCCCAGGCAGCAGAATTATTAACCAATGCTATCTATTTTTTATGACTCTATTGTTTCAAGAAAGACTTGCTTTCAAAAACAGAACAAAACCAAGAACCATGGATTAACTTTTCTCATTTCAAGTTTATTTTATGTACTAAATACTATTCATGACACATCTGTAAAGAGATTCTATTTCATATTATGAACTGTCAGACCAATGCTACCAATAGGGTATATAACACTGACGATTATTGCTGTGATGATAGATAACTCCCAGAAACTTGCTTTTATTATGTATATTACACCAGAATTGTTCCCTTACTAGAATACATCATCAGAACAATGGCTCTCTGTGTCATCCATCACTTCAGCAATGCAGCCTAGTGTTATTCATCATAAGAAAGGGACACTTAAAGTCATATATCATCAAAATGATGGTCATCCATGTGCAAGGCAAAAAAGCCTTTCTCAATATTGCAGGTGTGGTAAAGAATTTATAGGAAACCTTCTGATGATTTGTAAAGAAAGTAAGTTATTTGCCAAAAATAACTGTACTACCTAAAGATATATAATCTGCAGGGATTCAATATCACACTATTAACTCATGAAATAAACCAAGATAGTTCTTTCAAATTTCTTTGGAAATAACAGGAAATTTCTAAGGGAAAAAAATCAAATTTATTTTTATAGCATAACTGTGAGTGAAAACAGTGTCACAAAGCAGAATAGAAAAAGAAAACTACAAAACTGAGGCTCCAGCACTGAGTCACCCAACTTCACTTGTCAGAATTCAGAAATCTAAGCAGTGTTTCCTATTGTTAGTCTTTATGGTTAGTTTTTATTGTTAGTCTTTAACTGATCCTCTAATTAGTGGCTTTTCTGAAAGTGCATTTCTTGAAGAGGGACAATAAGGAATCTGCAAATTTCTTTTATTCAGTCTAATAGAATCAGAACCTAAATTTTATCATTAATTCACACTGCAAAGACATACTTTTCTATAATTATTATCTATGATGAACAATTTAAAGAATATGAATTTTTTGCTGTTAAAGAATATGAAATTTGCCTTTGATAGTATCTACAGCTCTGCTTTTGGAAAAAGATTTTTTTCTTCTCCAGAATGTAACACTAACAGATGACGTAATACACAGAAGAGCCAGAGTTGAACTGTTTCAGCATCTGCAAAATCTACATATTGTTATTTTGTAACCTGATGGCAAAGTCTCAATGATAACTATGCTGCTACCTTTGCTTCCTTTTCTTGGTATTCCTTGATGGAATGCATGCTGAGGTCTTTCCATTATGCATTAGAGAGCTGAACAATTATGTCAGAAATAAGTTTCATTATTACGCACATTATCTTATGCCTTTTGGCTGTTATTTGAATAGACTTACGAGATAAGTTATTCACACCTATGAATATATACATCAGCTGTTTCTTTCTTCCCTTTTATTCTGACCCATAAGGCCTCAATTGGTTCCTCATCCATCACCAGATAGAGCTCAGTGCACTCCAGCTGATAAGTGACATAAAGACATCCCCTCCTTGTCTCCCCTTCTTGTCCTTCCTAAAGAACCTGTATCCTTCCATTCCAGTGACAAAACTGTGGGGAGAAGTGAGGTTGTCAGGGGCTGCTGTTGCTCAGGAACTGGTTGAGAATTGGTTGATCAGTGGTGAGCAACTGGGTTTTCTTTTTCATCACTGCATTTTTTGGGTCATTTCTTTTCCTCTTTATCGATTTTTGGTGGGTTTGGGAATTTTTGTGTGTGTTTTTGTTGTTGCTTGGGGTTTTTTAATTATTTTTGTTAAACTGTCTTTATCTTTCCAATTCTCTCTCACACCCTACTGGATGGGGGGATGAGTGAGTGGCATACTCATGGTGAGTGAGAGAATGGAGCATCTCCTGTAATACTTATGATGGTTGGAATTAAGAAGCCTTGGTTCTATAATATGGGCTTTTTATTTTCAGAAACCAGTAAGGACTTCAGCAAATAGGGCTGGTATTAGTAGAATATTTATTCTCTGAACAAATTAGGTAATTCCGAGGAAAAAGGGCAGATTAGAGATTTTGGGGAAGAGGAGGAATGATTTTTTCTCATAGAAGTTGAGAAGAATATACAAAAAAAATAAAATAAATTCTGTCTAGTGGTGTCAATTTAGTAACCAAACTGATACAGAGCAAGATATGAAGATGCCAGACACCAAATTTTTCTATTTTTAAAGATATTAAAGCCTATAGAAAACCTTTCCTATATTCCTAAAGAATTAATATACACTAATGCCTTGAATTTTATGACCATATGTTACAACAAGTACCAAACCAATAGCTTTCTAATAGCTTTCGTGTATCCGCTGTGGATCCTGTACCTGCTTTGCCCAACAGGTTACCTTTACAAGACTTAGTTGGGGTTAAAAAATCAGTTATATAAGAAAATGGTAGCACCTAAAAATTCTGTTTACCTTTGCTCTCTTTTTAGGATGCAATTAAATTTTACTATTTTAGGCCTTGGTTGTCATTAACATGTCTGCTTGCAATTTACAGAAAGTATTACTTTGCAAGAACAAATCATCTATCATGAAAAGGATGTTCATCACTGGTCTAAAATATATTGCTTGTTCATTATCTGTGAAAAAAATCAAGAATAAAATACAGGAAAATACTTGGCTATAGCTTTTTTTCAACTGTATAGAGTTGAGAATGTCAAGAATTTGAATATATTTCCTGTGACATTCCATTAGGCACCAGAAGTAGCTCTATGCAACATATAAGCTACAAATAACATGATTCCTTAAAATGCCTTATGCTTTAATGCAATACCTATGTAATGTTACTTAAAACATTAAGAAAGTTGCATTTTATATGAAATAGGCAGGAAATACAAAACAGATACATTCTAAAGTAGAACTACTATATTAATCAGGTAATATTTACTCAGAACAACATTCTTAAATGATGTGAGGGAAGGAAACGGTGTTTTAAAAGTTACATTATTGTTATTATAGTTTTAGTGAGTCTAGACTAATTATGTTTTTATTTCCAGGTATCAGAATTGTGGGAAAATTCAGGAATAACCATAATGAGTATTCAGCTATTGTCCCAGTTCCCTTATGTGCAACATTATTTAGATATCAAAAGAACTTTCCTGGCTAGTAACCAGGCAATTATTCATGTTTAAAAAAACATAGTTTTATTGCTACTAGGAAAGATAAGACTATTGTGCAGATGTCTAGGTAGCCCACATGAAAGAAATTACAAGTCTCATTACATGTCTTTATCATTTCATCTGTGTAAGTAATTAAAGATTTAAGAATAAAAAGTCTAATTTAAACCAAGTAGCTACAATTTATTCAGACCTTTTAAAAACTTTTCGTAGAAGTTCCTTACCAAAGTATAAGGCTCAGAAAAATTACTGTCTGATGAATACTGCAAACTGTTGTAATGAGTAAAATTAAAGACTAGGAACTTAAGAAATTGAAATAAATAAGGAAAAATATGCTGCTTTCTTTCAAGGTGAAAAGTATAATTCTTCAAGAACAATTTTCCAGGGTTGATAATGTATAACTTTTAGAATGAAAATAATTTAATAGTACAGTGATTTCAGGGATCAGGACTGTTAAACATGTTTAAACAGTGGCCTGAAAGAAGAAGTGGGTAAAGAAAGTCAGAAAAGAGGCTGTTCAAGATGAACAGCTTTTGGTATTGAATGCTGCAGGCCCTAAGACTGCTAAAAAATCAATAAAATGGGCCAGTACATTATTAAAACTCTATATCAACAAAGGCAACAAAAATTATGTGGAAATTATTATTTTTTTCTGCTTATATACACTGATAGCTTCTCAGTGGCTAGGAAGTGGAAGGAAAACTAAAAAATTTTAATGAATAATGTGATGAACCATGGGGCAGTATGCAATGAATAGCATACTATGATAAATATAATTGAAAAGGGACTTGTAGTTGTTATTCATAATTGCTGTAAGTCCAGTTGTGAGATGACAATATTAAGGTTAAAAGGCTTTTTTTCACACTTAACAATCAAATATTTTCTTTTCCTATACTGCCTATAGAGTTAATTGTTTCTCAGGACCTTCCTTGTGTATGTGATGTTCAAGCAAGTTGTACTGCAATAATACATAGAAGTATTTAAGAGACAGTAGGTCAATGTCTTCAGATCTACAGTATGAAATGTAGAAACCCAGTTATTCTGAAGAGCCCTCAGTATTACAATCAGTAGAGTTTCCAAGATGTTTCTGATGCTCTTGGGAAAGCATCGTGGTTCTTGTGCAACTTTGCAGGAGTGATACAATGCCTTATCTGTTCACTATGTTACCTGGCAGCAGAGGTAGAAATATGGGGGGTTTTTTGGTCTTTTGGTTTTAATTGGCATTTTAAAAAATTCTTAAGGATAAAAATCAACTTTACCATCTGAATAATGGTCTGAATAATGCTTTTCTTTAAGAGTAAACTAGACATGAAACTTGGATCTGATTTCGAACCATATTTCTATACACAGGAAACCTCGTAATAATTTTAAGAATGATTTTCTATATCTAAATGTTAGACAAAATATCTTTCAAAACTAGTGTCCTCTTTCTTGTTTCTCTCTGGACAGAGAGAGATTGCCCTGTTCACCTTTTTCATTTATTCCGTATGTTTGACAAATCAATCTTGGCAATAAAACAAAAGTCTAGGAATATATCTTTCAGATAAGTTGTCTCACTGCTGACAAGGATGTCCTACAAATTCTTATTTAGAAAATTCCTTTCAGACAAATTACTTACTTGTAAGGCTGAAGATGATTACATAGAACACAGCATCAGTGCTGGATATTATATCACTATCTCAAGGTAGTGCTTCCTTTTGCACAATAAGTCTGCATTTTTACCATAAAGAATGTCAATCATTCTATATTCAGACTGCCTATCAATTAGACAGCTGCAATGAAAGACTGTTTAAATACTTCACTGCAATTATTGCAGATTAGAAATATTGCTTTTTTTTACGTACTCCCCCTTCACAAAAAGTAAATTATCTTCCCTTTCACAAAGAACTGCCAATCTCACTGACTTTGGTGGGAGATCTAGTAAGCATTACCTACTTCAGATTTACAAATTGTTGGCATCACAGGTAAAAAATAACTGAACTTTACACTTATAATCTATACAAGCACATGTAACACATCTCATATATCCTGACCACACCAAGAAAAACCATGCAAGCAATGCAAAGATGATTCATTTGCATGCAATAGTACTGTTGTTCTGGGGTCCTGCCTGTGTACGTACAGCTCAATTATGTCAGCTTTCATTTCCCTGTCTTGCTGAGTGCTCCAAAGAGGTTAAAAACAATAAGATCACAGCCTCAAAATATGTTTGATAGCACTCTTGATTCTATTCACTACTGGTTTAAAGGTTATAGCTCACATAAAATAACCCATAATATTTCTTTACTTCTATCACAAAGAACACAGAAGCTGCATTTATACGTTAGAAACTTTCCCATGTATGAGTTAGGCTCTGCTTAAGTGTCTTTTTTATTTCTATTTCACAATTTAAGATGTTTTCTTTCCTAAATCTCAGTGGCTTTACTGGGATTGTTACAATTGTTTTCCTGAACCCATTCCATTTTGCTCCCTAAGTATTGTAAAAGTATGTACTGTAGCAAGTAGGAACACCTGCAACTGCGCAGTTTGTGAATCTGAATGTGGAACCCACTATTTCTTTTTCAGCCTTTCTTTACATATAGTTATTTTGGTAACTGGTTTCCTAGCTTTCTCTAAACTTTTCCCTTAATCCCACAGCAAATACAGGCTTTTCTTATCTACTTCCTGTTCAACACTGAGAATTTTTGGAACAAGTATTTTTTTGTATATTTGTAACTATTGTATATTGATCTAATCCCAGTACTACAGCTGCCTGACCACATCCTGTTCTATTCTTAGATGTCTCAACAATTGAATACTGAAACAATATCAATAAGTTACTTTTCTTTTCTATTGGCAAAGTACTGTTTCACACAATAAATAGCAGTATGCAACAACTACAGGTACATCCCATATAAAAAGCAACTCCAAACTGTGCATCTCTAGAACTAGAAGATATTTTCAGTCTGTAACCTGTCTTCAAGAAAAACTCAGCCAAAGCTTCATACTAAGCACAAACTAAGTATGGTGCATTGCTGTAACCATTATTATAACACGAAAGAAAGCACAGATTTAACAGCCAGAAAAGAGGATCAGATTTTCCCTTCAGATTAACTCCACTGTGGTCATTTAGTTTTGCTGGAATACAGGAAGGAACATTTTGGCCTAAGGAATTTGTATGAATTATATTAAGAATACATTGACACATGTGAGTTATCGTATTACCTGGCTATGCTGAAATTTTGTTGTTCTTAAAGGGAAGTATGGTATTTTCACTAAATTAGAATGTTCAAATAATTTGCAATAATTACTCTAGGTTAGTAGCTGAGTAAAGGTTATTCTGTATTACTAATGTATCTGTGGTAATATGATAATAAGTAAGGGATGTAATTTTGTCAGAAGCAATATGTGCTGCCAATAATAATTACATTCTCCAGTGCTAACCACTGTCATTAAGAAATTATTAGAAAATGAATATTTAAAATGGAGTGTAAAATTCATGTACACAGGGTATTCCTTTGTAGTTTCCCGTATTGGTATTGGACATCATGCCAGGCTTCTTCTGCTAGACAATCTTAAGATAAATGACATAAATAGCATAAAAACCTTTTTTTTATTTTAATCACCTGTGACTTTCTCCCTATTCTATATATCTGGCATGACATGAACTTAGAAAACATTTTTTTTCTTTTTAATATTTAGGCTATTTATAATTTTAGACTTTAGATTTTTGAAATGTAATTCCCAATAGTGATGGACCTGTGTCACTGACAAATCTGGTCCTCACAGCAGCTGTCCATCTCCCATAACACAACTCCTTGCTTACCTTTAAAAGCCAGTGCCTGTTACCCTGAAAGAGGCAGTTCTCCTGTAGCCAAATGTGTTCACATCTGTACTTTAAATAATTCTTGTCTAAATTAAAGTGAATATAGAATTTTACTGTGTTTATGGCACTGAAAATTTGTTGAGTCTTACAGGATTCCCTATCTGTGAGACAAACTCCTTCTTCATGTCAAATGATAAATCCTAGAAATGCCGGAGATTTGTACAACTACAGAACCTGCACCCAAATCACAGTCTTCTTCAGCATGATGCTCCAAAGAGCCATGGCAGACCTCCATGATGAAAATGGTATCTACATTCGATATCGTACTGATGGGAGCCTATTCAACCTAAGGCAACTGAAGGCCCACACTAAGACCTTAAATCATCTTATCTGTGAGCTACTTTACGCTGATGATGCCGCCCTCATCGACCACACAGAAGTAGCTCTGCAGCGTTTAACATCTTGCTTTGCAGAGGCTGCACAGCTTTTTGGACTGGAAGTCAGCTTGAAGAAAACAGAAGTTTTATACCAGCCTGCACCTCAGGAAGTCTCCCATCATTCCCATATCACAATTGGTGAAACAGAACTCAAATCAGTCCAACAGTTTAATTACATGGGGAATATCATCTCCTCAGATGGTAAGATTGATGCAGAAATAGACAACAGGTTAGCAAAGGCATACAGAGCTTTTGGTAAACTCCATAAAAGAGTGTGGCAAAACAAACACCTGAAGAAAAGTACTAAGATCAGTGTTTACAGAGCCATTGTGCTGTCTACGCTTTTATATGGATCTGAATCATGGGTCATTTACCGGCACCACTTGCGTCTCTTAAAATGCTTCCATCAGTGCTGCCTCTGTACAATCCTAAACATCCACTGGACTGACTATGTGACCAACACGTCTGTCCTTGAACAGGCAGCAGTCACGAGCATTGAGGCCACACTGCTGAGAACACAGCTGTGCTGGGCAGGGCACGTCTCCAGGATGCAGGACTACTGCCTCCCTAAGATTGTGCTCTATGGGGAACTTGCCACTGGCTGCTGCAAGAGAGGAGCCCCGAAGAGGAGATACAAGGACTCCCTGAAACAATCCCTCAGCCTTGGCCATATTGATCACCACCACTGGTCTACCCTGGCCTCTAATCAGGAGGTCTGGAGACACAACATCTATAACGCTGCTGCTGCTTTTGAGAACACACGCAGGATCACTCTCGAGGAGAAAAGACAACACAGAAAGAATCGCATCTTGTCGATATCACCTGGGGAGTCTTTCTGTTGTGCCTTCTGCAACCGGACTTGTCTATCTCGCATTGGCCTTTTTAGCCATCAGCGCGCTTGTAGCAAGAGTGGGTAGAGCCCTTCTCAAATCTTCGTTCACGAAACCTAGCCGTGATGATGATGGTGATGATGATGATGATGAACTATGCATCAAAGAATGAAACCTGCCACCTAGATTGTTTAGGATTTTGTATAGCTCCACACAAGGCTGCCTTCCTTACAAGATAGAGGACTTACAGGTTATCAAGGACTTCATATATCACCTGATTTATAAACTACCCATTGTGAGAGAAGGGATTTAAGAATAACCCAGGAAGTTGTGACTACACATAAACCCCAGACATCTTCAGGGCCACCTGGAGATAACTCAAACATTGCTGGATTGCAGTGAACAGAGAATTGACTTTTAGTACCTATACTCTAGACCATGAGATGAACTGACAAGGAATTGTATATGACAGTGGTAAAAAAAAAAAAAAATTTAAAAAAAAAAAAAAAAAAAAAAAAAAAAAAAGAAAGAAGGAGCGCTGCTGGGCTTTCAAGGCCAGGGGTTTATCAACATATTGCCAGGCAAAACTAATCCCTAAATGTTACAAAGATGAATGAATAAATGACAAAACTTCACACTAATCATACATCCTTCTCTCTTTAACCATTGGGTTATTCCTCCTAACTGTTTGCTCAAACCCTCAAGACATCTTTCACAGGCTGGACTTTAAAAGGTCATTTTGGTTAAACAGTGAGACAAAAGCAATTAGAAAATCTTCCCATCGTTTTGTTTCGTCTGGCACTGAGGCACCAGATCACTGTTGAGGAAAACCATTAAGAAATGAATTCTTGAATGTTTCACTGCTTCACTGAATGGTTACAGGTAAGTAATTTTCTCAGCAATGAAATATAGTAATGTGCTTTATTGACTTAATCTTTCAGCATTTTATCTGTTGGATAGCAACTACACCTTCTCCCTCAAATTAACAAGGCCATCAACAATAAAAGGTTTGAAATAGCTAGCCAGTCACATGTAAAATGTGGAAACATGAAATCAGAATGCCACACTACTAAATTTTTGAGAATAGTTAAGCCATTAATATTGTGAAACATCACTTTTGTGGAAAAGTTTGTGGACACCAAGTTCATGTTGTTCTCTGTTTTATTTACAAGAAATATTTTTGGCACAGCTGCTTTCTGTGGGGATGTTGCTATGGTAAAAGGCCCTCTTGGAGGTAATACTGCAGAAACTTTAGTTCAGTACAAAGCCTTGTATATAGTGTGTTTTTATGGAGAAAAAAAATAGTCCATTTTCAAAGCTTCAGCATACTAAAAGGATTTCTTGTTTACAGCAGAATGATATGCATATGATATGAAAATGCATATGTCTAACACTAAACCCGTATTATATGGGCAGAATTTAACCCAGATGTGCACCAATAGAGAAAGCTTTTGACTACTCAGCTTACTGAATATCCAAAGTACCAAATTTTATTGGGTTGTTGTTTTTTTTTTTTTTTAGTAACCCATTTTGGAATTTCAGTCCTCTGGTACTGTCATTTGCCCTTAGTGAAAACAAAACTGTACAATAATCTCAAACCTTATGTATGACAAACCAAGGAAGTAAAGGTGTGAAAGCATACAGAATTGGTAAATTTTAATTGCAAGTGCAAGGAAAAAGCCTGGTACATGTGGATCCTTTTACTATTCATCCTTAAACATTATTTTAATGTCATATTTGTGTATAATCACATTTTTAAAAGTATTATGATAATTTATGTGCTTACAAGAAGAAAACATCTTCCTAAAATCCTGACTGAAACAACCATGTTAATCAATTAATGTAAGCAGTCATTCGACAAGAAAAATACAAAGCAGAGCTTTCTTAGTAAATAAAAGCACTGAGTAAAATATATTACATTTTTTCAGAGAACTTATAAACCCTTTGAATGATACAAAGTCAAAGGATTTGGACTCTTTTGTGGTTCATGAGTGATCTCAAGTAGAAAATAAGTGTCTGTGTCTTCACAGTTTTCAGTGCAAGAGAGTTGGCATACCTCTAAGATTGTGCTTTTTCCCATTTTAAAGCAATCTTCAAACTCGGAATATTTTTTCAGTGCCATTTAAAGTAGAATAAAAATACTTGTCATCTTAGAGTTACAGCAGTTTAGTAATGACTCAGTTCTCTGAATGCAAAGGTAAAAATGCTAAAAATTATTTGAGTTGTAGCAGTGAGAATATATGTTCCAATGCTCTACATTCTGAGATAGACAATTCACAATCAATTTTTCGATATCAGAGGTCTAGCAACTTTGTTATGTCTTAATAGCTAGAAGAAGAAAGAGACTCTTTTCTCAGTAAGAAGGAATTACTGAGCCTGAATGAGCAAAAGTAAACTATTCTATGTCCTATGAAGTAAACTTACCTTGAAAAGATTTCTAGTGAGAAACTGCAATGAGAGACTTATTTTCAGGAATCTCAGAGCACAAATGGGGTGCAAACCTTATTAACTTATCTTCAGTACCACAGCTCTCCATTATGGATGCAGTTCAAGTTAATTCTCTGAGAGTGAAATTCAGCTGTGGTAAAACCCTGAGGTATTCATTTACCCAATTAAAGCTTTTTATAATGATTGAAGGGTACAGACTCCAGGTACAGGGAATGTTAATGAGTTTAAACCTTCCCTATAATCTGATGAAACTGTGCATTGAAAACACCTCACAGTCTTTGGGTTAGAGATTAAAATTACCTATCTTTCATTTAGATATAGTATTGTCACCTGTTGTTTAGAAATAACATCTGACAACATAAACACATATATGTTTTGCCCATCCACTTTCAGATGCCATTAGTTTTCAAAAGTTATGAATCAGAAAGTTTAGCACAAATCAAATATCATTGCACAAGTCCTTTTTGGAGCCCATGATAATTCCTCAAATTTCCTGGCCTGTTGTCTTTTTGCTGACCTCCTCTGCTGCTCTTCCCAAAGCTCTGAGCGCTAACAGTGTGGTCTGACACTTTTGCAGCTCACCTCCCTTAAGTTTCTAGACATTATTTCAAATACCCTTCACAAGTACCTGTGTTGTTTTGTTTTTTAAAAAGTAATCTCATAAAGAGGCAATTTGATCCTAAAAAATTAAGACTTTCAATTCTAATTCAGACTGAGTCAAATCTTTTCTGAAAGCTGTAAAGAGACTGACTCACAAATTCTTCCCCAACACACATACACTTCCCTGCCTTTGCCAACTTTTTCTCCTTTCATGACATTCAAAAAGAAAGAAAATCTATTATTGCAGAATTTCAGTCTAATGCTAGAAACATTGAAAACGCTAACAGTTTCCTCTTGTGACATTTCCCACCAGACTCACAGCGTAAAAAGACTGTGAATAAGGCAATATAGATTCCATTAGTCTCTGGAGCTCACTCTTAAGACAGACCATGTAGAATATTCATTAATTTTATTAATGCTACATTTCTCTTGTAGATGATACCATGCTAGCTACATGTCACTGCATTTGCAAAGAGATTTGCAACCATCTTTAATGTTAAGAGACACACCTCACTTTGAATAAATATAATATTCTCGGTTTCCCTCAGTTTTAATTGACTGCATGTTCAGTTGCTACTGGAAACTGGACAATGCTCAGGAGTAAAACATATAAAGTAATATACTTTGTACTGTACCAGCCAGTGAGCAAAAGAATAAAAAAGCAATAGTGATTAGCCATTATGTATATTAGATTTTACCATTGGAATTCTTTAAGTATATTTTAACTGAAAGAATTAAATTACATAATTGGATTTACTGACTTGCCTGTTTTAGTTCTTGTGTCCTACTCATTTACTATCTCACCTAGGATAATTAGAACCATTACTAAGAAACATTTAAGAAATTTATGTGTAAAATGTAATACACAGCTCTCCAGGCCAAATATAACAAAACTGAACAGGGTCAGTAGGTGAAGTGGGAGAATTAGCAATTTAGAAAATAAGAATTTTATTCTCAAAGATGATAACAGATAGTTATAAGCAAAGTTATATTTTTACTTTTTCTACATTCAGATAATTCTTGTCAGTTCCCACCTAAATGAAATGTCAATCTTATTATCTACTTATCTTCATCTTGAAATAAAGTGCTAGTGGCCAAAATGCATTTTAAAGGTCAAGGAACTTTAAGTAACTGGGAAGTAGAGAAAGAGCCTTAGTCTCTGCTGTGTTGGTATATACCAACAAACTCACATTCATTCCCTCTGTCCACAACTGTACCACTTTATTCAATTACCTATACCAAAGGAAAGTATTCAAGGATACACATCACTTTTTAGGTTGGGTCAGCACATGTGTGCTGCCTTGATTGTTTGCTTCTGTCTCTATAATCAGGAATATTGATGAACAGTTAAAGACCAGCATTATCTAACTGAAAAAGGCCAGGAAGAAAGAGGAAAGAGAGGACTACCTTCCCTGGAGATTTATTACATTGCTTATGTTTTGTTAGTAAGTCCGTGGACTCTATAGAGAAATTAAGGTTCTTACTTACCTGACCTAGCAGTTTGATAGAAGTAGAATACAAGTAAGAAAGGTAGAAATGAACACATGAAACAGAAATTGCATCAAGTGGAGAAAAATCCATTACTTATATTCTGTTTCTTATCACACACAGAAAAAAAAATAATACTCATTTATTATCTTTTCACTAAATTTATTTAAAGAACAGCACTGTACCTACTTGGTGCCTCCATTAGAAGTAAGCAATTCCAGCTGCTGAGCAGTGTACCAAGCATTTTATTCTCTAATGTGAAAACACCCAAGGGAGATACTAAGAAATATGCATATGTCAGATATGCACTACCCTAAACTGTTTTATGAGCACTGAAGTATGAAATGGTTTTTTTTTTTTTTAATTTGAGTACTAATGAGTTAGTTTCTATTTCAAAAATTAGAGAAATATAATTTAAATTTAAAAGAATTATTCCCCCTTTACAGCTTTTCTAAGTGTACAGTGTGTCATTTCCAGTGATTACAAATAAAGTAATTTTCTGTTTGGAAACCATACCTCATGGATTTTTTTTTTTTTTATTATTTCTGGTAGATTAGATTATAAAAGAGTCACCAGAAACTAAGTGATTTAATTTAGCCCTATGTCTAGGTAGGAAGGGCTTTAATATGTCTCACATGAGAATCACCCCTTCTTTCTCCTCTTTTCTGCCCTTGGATTGTAGCTTTTGCATTAGGGTTTACATTTACTTTACTTTACCCAATAAAATGCGCACATGAATTTTAAAACCCAGTCAGCATGCAACTGTTCCTGATAAAAATGGGCTCTAATACATGTTGAAAACATTATAAGAAGAAAACAAAAAAAACAAACAAACAAAATAATGAGTTTGAGTGAGGCCTGATGAAAACTGTATAGTTACCATAGCCAAAAAATTACTGGGTGACCCAACTACACTGGATAGGATGCCCACAGAATATGTTTCCCTTGGGAGTCCTCTTCCTTTCCCAGACATTCAATTTCTAGAATTATCTTTCCCTTTTCCCCTCTCTCTCCCTGTCAGTCTCTCTCCTTTTATTCAACTGATCTCCAAAAGTAACTTCCACAGTTTGAATCAATAAACTTCCACAGTTTTGAATCAATGAGTGACATCAGCTATGTACCTTATGGACGAATCTTTATGAACATGACCATTTTTCATGATCCCTTGTTCCAGGCTTAGTGCAGTCTTGGGGTGCATGAATTAAATTACTTTTAAATGAAAATAAACTGGAAGTTAGTGCAGCTAATATATGGCAGGTGTTCGGTCCATGGGACTAGATTAGAATCAAACCAATAATAATAATAATAATAATAATAACAACAACAATAATAATAATAACAACAATAATAATAACAATTAAAAAAAAAAATAAAAAACAAAGAGGTATTGTGAGAAATGGGTAGTTCTCAACAACAGTTGTATTACTCTACAAATTGGTCTGAAATCCTTGCCAGTTCAGACATACTCAGTGAAGCTAATTGCCAATCATAATATAAAAGAAGGAAGGCAAGGTCTCATGAGGTCTGGAGCCTGAGGTTTCCAACAGAGTCATTCTTAACAGAAGGGGAGACTGAGGAATTGTCTCCAACTGGTTTGTCACTATAAGAGGATTTAGAATGAGCTGAATAGTGACAAACTGCCAGGAGCAGATGGTATTCACTCAAGAGCTCTAAAAGAACTCAGATGTGAAATTGCTGCAGTGTACAGCTTATTATTTAAGTCATTCTCCATACCAAGAGGTAACAAATGTGACACAATCCAATAAAAATCTCCTAGGAGAGATCAAACAATGATAGCCCAGGAAGGCTGACCTTCATACCAGGCAGATCAATGTCATAAAGGATAGAATAGGAGATATGTGTATAAACAAAGCATTCTGGGAAATATTTCCCTAAGAAAAGAGTAGTCTTACCTCCTATATTTTTACTCAAAAAACAGGTGTACAAAGATGTCGTGATCAATGAATATACTTGGGTTTCAAAAAGCTTTCAAAAAATTTTTTCACTTAAAGCTCTCAAGAAATTAAAATACCGTGAGATAAGAGGAAAGTCCTTTTGAATTCCTAATACTGAGGAAAAAAAAGAAAATGGTGGTTAGACTTTAGGCCAGTGAAAGGGTTGCCCAAGGAGGCATACACGGCCTGTGATGCTTAATATATGTGTGAGTGGTCTTCAAGAAGGGGGTAAAAGTGAAGTAACAAAGTTTGCTGATGATTTAAAAGTACTCAGAACATATTCCATATCACTAAATAGAAAATAGTGCAGACAAAAATCTAACTATTCAATCACAATAACACTGACTAAATTAACAACTAACTTTTGGTAAAGAGATTTCAAAAACCTCATGACCAGAAATATACCAGTAACTCCTTACCAGAAGTATAACTGCTGATGTTAAAACCTTTTCAAAAGCAACAGAAACATGAAACTGGTTAGAAAGTTGGAAGTACTAGTAAAGAATCAACTTCACTGCAAGCCACACATGGGTGTTAGGCAATGGCTACAACAAAAATAAGAAGGTGAGAATTGTTAGAAAAATCATTGAAAACAAGACGAAAAACCACTTCTCTACTATTACTCACTTGTCAGTATGTAGAAAGCACAGAAGTGGAATAAAAAAAAATAGAGTCTGCTTTTTACAATGTTATTAAGTTGTGGAATTAACCTCTACAGAATAGAGTGGAGAGCAAACATATGAGTTCCAAGAGAATTAGATTAAGTGACGTGGAGTTGGTCCATCAGTGCCTGTTGCCTAGGAGACCCAGGAGTTGTCTTGGCCAATGTGGGCAACTTTTTAATTTGCTACCAAAATAATTTAAAGATTAGGTAACTATTACCTACTTTGATTTAGCTTGTGCCTAGCTTTGTATAGTAATTTGAGGTAACACATAATGTTCTCTCTCTCTCTCTCTCTCTATATATATATACACATATATATTTGTAGTTTTGTAACTAGTCAATAGTGGCAACAGATAGTCATTTTGTGTAGAATGAACTGTCTATAACTCCAGAATAAAATACTACATCAGGGAATAAGAGCATGTGATGATAACAGAGGCCTTGGAAATTTAATGGATGGTACTCTGGCCCCATAATACGGCTATTAATAATACACCAAGGGCCAATTATTGGTCAACAAAAGAATGCAGCCTTGGAAATTAGATAGTTTTAGGAGCAAAAAAATCAAACTCATATGTAAAAAGTACTACATGAATTAACAAAGACATTGCAGACCAGTGCAGAAAGAACAAGATTTGGAGCATGTTTTCATTTGGGGTTTATAATTTCATGTAGAGCACATGGAAATGTCCCCAAATGGTCCTTGAGTGAGGAGGAAGAAGCCATAAAAATCAACATCACTCTGCTGCAGGCAAAGGACCAAGGTGGCTGATGATTCACCTCACCACACCCACACCCCTCTCTGGCAGGATCAAATCCACCAAACTTATGAGATTGAGCATCACACCAGGGATACCAGAAACCTTGTACCACTTTAACTGTATATGTCTGAACTACAAGTGATCATATCATTGTAACTGGAATAATAATAATAATTCTTTGATTAGACTATTAAGACTCTAATTAAACTTGCAATAGATTATTTGATTTGCATATAAAGTGTGTTCCTCTTGCTTGTAACAATATTTTTGATTTTAACAAAAGGGTAGGAATTCAAGATGCTTTCTTTATAATTTAAATGTAACAAACTCATAAAAATATACTAGCACAGAAAGCATCCAAACAACTGACTGTCAGAATTTCAAAAATATCTCAGTGGAATGATTTCAGTTCTCTAGTTTTTATATTGCTAATCATCTAAGTCTAACTGTCTGATATAGAAATTATACAAAGAAATTATTAAATGTTTAAGCTGCAAATTCTTAACTGAGGAGTTGGGCCACTACCCAAAGTAAAGCATTGTTAAAATCTCAACAAATATAGAAGGTAACAAATTGGATCCTGTACTGCATCTGCAAGGGCATTACTAGCATAGAGAGAGAGACAGGACCGTTTCCCTCTACTCAGCACCTGTCAGGTCAAACCTGGAGTATTATATCCAATTCTGGTTCCCACAGTTCTCAAGACACAAACACACTGCAGAAGATCCAAAGGAGGGCCACAAAGGTGATCACAGGTTTGAAGAAGCTGCCCTGCAGGTAAAGATCGAAGGATTCAGACCTTTTCTCCCAGGAGAATAGAAAGCTCTGGGAGATCTCATCACAGTATTCCAGTGCTTAAAGGACAGTTACAAAGCGGGTGAGAGGGTGGAAAATCTCTCTTCATGAGAAGTCACATGGAGAACACAAGGGGCAATAGGTATAGGTTTCACCAGGAAGGTTTCATCTTGATATAAGAAGGAAATTTTTTACAGTGAGAACCATTATTTACTGAAGTAAACTCCCTATACCTGTGCTAGAGCCCCCAACACTGCAAGGCCAAGATGTGATTAGACAGAGTGCTAGATAGTCTCATCTAGGCTCCCTTTCCTATGATAGTTTTGGCTAGAAAATCTTTCAATATCCCTTCCAACTTAGGATGTTCTATGTTTCTATGAAATAATTTTAATACAATCAAAAAACTAGATGGTGATTTAGATTCTTGGCCTATAATCTTTCCCTAAGCAACCAACTCAGTAATATATTATTTTATGCTACTTAATGTTTTATTAATGCTATAAAATTTGTGACAAGTAAACTTTATATTTTATATAAGTGGTGGTTTAGAGACATGATTATGTAGATGTTGTCAAATTTTGTTATTATTAACTGTATTTATTTAACTGTAATTATATTATTAGAACTTTTTTTTCCCAAAATATAATATATACAACCAAACAGGAATGTTACCTACAAAACCAGAGTCTTCAATTCTCCTTCAAGAATAAGCTAAGATATACATGTATTTGGATCAGACCTCTGAATGGCATGAAACGTCGTAGATCTAGTGTAGACAAGGTATTCGTTCTCTAAGAACCATCTTGAATGAAAAAAAAAGTAATTTTTTTCTCCATTGAAAATCTTGCCAGATATCCAAATCTTGTGCCAAAAAAAAAAAAAAAAAAAAAAATTAAAACCATACTGAACTGTGTTCGTAAAACAACAAACTTTTACTTATGTTGCACCTTTATTTTTAAATATAGTATCTGGTTGCCTTCTCTACTCATTTGGTCTCTATACTGACACAAATCCAAAAATAGTACTTCTTATACCTTGAGAATAATTAGCAGTGGAAAAAAATCACTAATTTTTTATGATGCTTCAATCAGCTGCAACTCCCTAAGGTAAATAATTGGCTATCCAGCTTTCCAATTCTGTAAAGAAGGTAACTGAGCTGTCCCATGTCATCTGATGTGGGACTCTGATTACATGACAGAAGCTGAGTTATGAATCCTTAAATTAAGTAGCTGAAAATAGTAAGTGAGAAGTTTCTCAATAGACATGCAAGAAACTTGGAAAGGAGAGTGGAAAGATATAAATGTACAGATATCAACACCAAGATTTTAAGGAGAATTCTGCGGGAAAGTGGCAGACCCCCAGATTCTATTAGGGATTCTGATATGAAGGTCAAAGCATGCTAAGAAGCCTAGGGAAATCATAGCTAGAAAAAACATTGAAGCATTTTTTAATTAATTAGTCTAAATCTGCAAATATATTGTTCTGGCTAAAATAACAAGTGATTATAAAACCCTTACATGGTGTGTATATTTCTTAGCTACTGCCTGAAGAGATGAACTTTAACTCAAGCTGAAATTTCTACAAAAGGGTTCAAGGCAGACCATACACTCAGCTCAGACAGCTGAAAAGCATGGGACTCTAAAATAAAACTGAGACCTGGCAGAGCAAACGATTGGATATCTACTTCAGAGTGAGACTTAGTGCCAGGACTTTGGACATCTACTTCAGAGGGAGACTTGTTGCCAGGGTTCTAACAGACAGTGTGAGTTGATTTGATCACAGTCCATCTAGTAAGAAATAAGTATAAATTTTGACAGGAAAAAAGGGTTTCTGAAATTCTCTTGATGCAGAACCATATCTTGTCAACACCCATGAAATCTAAGTCCTCTTGAAAATAAGGATACTTTGTGTTTAAATACTAATATAATGTAGTCCATAGGAAAAAAGAAGTCCCCTTTGAATCATGTATTCAAAATATCAGACTCCACTCTCGCCTTATGGAAATTACAAATAGGTTTCACCAAAGATATTTGATTCAGTTTATTAGTTTATTAGTTTACCCTTTAGGGTAAATATAAACTAATTAGTTTATTAGTTTACCCTTTAGGGCAATGACATGAGAGTATAACCTTTTATTAATGAAATATATTTATCTCAGTTCTCACTTATGACATCATAGGCATTCACAGAGCAAATATTTCCAATGTCACAGGAGAGGTGATTGTGCATTAGAACAGAGTTTTGAAGGTTTCTTAGTGATTTCTTACATATCCACAAGTTCTTCTAAAATGAATACTTGAAGCATTGTGTAAGTTTGTGGTGGGTTTACCCCAGCTGGATACCCTGGCTGGCCCAGCAAAGCCATTCTATTCCTTCCCTCCTTGGCTGGACAGGGAAGAGAATGAAAGGCTTGTGGGTCAAGGACAAGGAGAGATCATTCACCAGTTACTGTCACAGACAATACAGACTCTGCTTGGGGAAAACTAATTTAATTTATTATCAAACCAATCAGAGTAGAATAATGAAAGATAAAAGCACAACTTCAAAACAACTTCCCCTCACCTCTCCCTTCCTCATGGATTCAGCTTCACTCTCAATATTCTCTACCTCCTTCTCGTCCTCCTCCACAGAGGCATAGAGGGATGGGGGCTGAGTGCAGTTCTTCACTTGTTGTCTCTCCTGTTCCTTTGTCCTCAGGAGGAGGACTCTGTCATAGGGTCTCTCCCATGGGAGACAATGGAGAAAATCCTCCATGAAATTCTCCAGAGTCCTTCCCATGGGCTTCAGTTCTTCACGAGCTGGTCCAGGGTCACAGGTCCTGCCAGCAAACCTGCTCCAGCATGGGTTCCTCTCTCTGTAGAGCCACAGGTCCTGCCAGGAACCTACTCCAGGATGGGCTTCCCACAGGGTCACAGCCAACTTCAGGCATCCACCGACTCTGACATGGGGTTCTTCAGAGGCTGCAGATAGCTTTCTGCTCCACCATGGACTTCTATGGGCTGCAGAGTGACAGACTGCATGGGAATTTCTGTTCTGGTGTCTGGAGCACCTTTTCTCCTTCCTTCTTCACTGACCTTGCTGTCCACAGAACTGTTTCAAATATCCTCATTCTGCTCTCTGGCTGCAACTATGCAGGGTTTTTTCCTCTTCTTAAGTCTGTTATCCCAGAAGTGCTACCACCATTTCTGATGGTCTTGGCCTTGGCCAGTGACAGGTCTGTCTTGAAGCTGGTTGACATTGTCTCTATCATGTCTCTATCATGTCTCTATCAGACATGAAGGAAATTTCTGGCAGCCTCTCACAGAATCCACCCCTGTAGCCCCTGTGCTACAAAAATCTTGCCATGCAAACCCAATACACATATTGGTCAGACAGAAAAATGGTTAGTTTTGATCAGCTGACCTGGAAATGACAGGAAAAAAAATTAGTTTTCAAAATGGTCCAGTTAGGTTGCATTTTTCAGACATCTTATTTCAATGAAAAGATTCTCATGACATCATGAAACTTTCAATTCTAGCTGGTTATATATAAAACACCACCAAGAATGGAGACTTTTCAGCCTTTCCAGACAATCTTGTGTTGGGTCTCCCTCATGGTGAAAAAGTGTTTACTGATGTTCAAATGTAGTCTTACCACTTTCAGTTCAGCCCATTGACTTTCACTGGGTACCACTGAAGAGAACTTGGCTTCATCTTCTCTGCATCCTCTGTTTAGGTATTGATGTACCTCCAGGCCTCCTCCAGGTTAAACAGTCCCACCTCTCACAGCCTTTCTTCACAACAGAGATGCTCCAGTCCCAGGGATCCACAGTAACATCAGAGACCATAATGCAGTAACATATGCACATATGGTTTGTCAGGCAACGTTTACTCAAGCTAGGGAAAATTATTAAAATCACAAGGAGCAAGATTAAAGCAAAATCTCAAGTATTTTGGCAACGTTAGTAACTGAGAATAATACCTCTCTCATATCAGTGGAAGAAAAATTTATATATTATAATGTTCATTCAAGGTCAGTTTTATTTTAGCTGAGCCTAAAGTATTATGAGGCTTCAGTAGGGTCACTACCACCACTAGAAGAGTGGGCTTAACTGTCTCAGTTCTATAGACATGACTCACAGCTATAGGTTTATTGAAATCTCTCCTTTTGTAGACTAAGTCCAAAATTAATGCAATACTTAACAAGCACTGCATACATATACCATGGTTTCACTTAACAGAGGAAAGATGTTAATAATAATTCAAGTATGACCCTGTAATCTGAATTTTACATGGAAAAAAAATAATGACAGCATTTGCATACTGCATAGGAATACTCTAGGACCATAAAGCATTTTTCACAGAGTAATTAACCAAATTTTAATTTCTCTGTGAACTACAGAAAATAGCTTCTTGCCCCAAAATGGTTAGCAAATGTGGGGAAGAGGAGAGAACCATAACTTCAAATGCCACAATTTTTGCACTGAGCAAAACTATATAAGTAGTGTGTATAAAATGTATGACATTTATACAGAGTCAGACCATGTCCAAGAACTCTAAAAGCCTAATGAAATGTTTGAAAAATGGTTTTACAATATGAAATGAACATAAAAATAGGTCAATCCATTTTTGATATTTCAAAAGCCACATATTATAATAGAATGGCATGAAGAGGCCTGATTTATGAAGTATAGAGAAATCATTCTTTGAATTTTACATTAATTTCTGAGCTCCTGCTGTGGCACAAGTCAAGTAAAACCAAAATAAAATGAAGACAGCTTACACTTTAGATCAGAGTAGAACTTACCATTTTTTCAATAATACTATCTTAGTTAATGTATAGCCCATTTTATCAATCAGTCTCTAAGCCCTTTACTAAAGTAGTTCTCATCCTATTTATATCAAAATGAAAGACCAGAAGTATAATCCTGATTTTATGAATCCAGCTGAGCTGGTTTGATACTTGAAGACAGTCTTCTGGAGGAAAATATTCCATATGGAACTCTAAAGTTGCAAAACAATGTGAAGCTGCAAAGGGTGATAGCTTTGCTTATGTGTACACAGATTATCCAGTTCTATCTTCAGATAGATAACCACTGTTACCTATTAATTATTTTCAGTAGCAAGCTGAGACTTGTCCAGCCTTTCTCCGTGCTCAACAGGGATTTTCAGGGAGCAATTGCAGACAATGTCAAAACTCATAATGAGTTCTGGACTATGGCCATACACAAATCTTTCAGTAATATCTGTTCAGGCCTTTAAAAAGTATAAATAAACAGGTAATAGGTGGATAACCACTGTTTCTAGTCTAAATTAGGGCTATCACTGTGACTACATCATACAACAAAGAAATGTCTCCCTCTGTGTTTGCAAGTGTCTGGGTTAAAGACGTTATAGTCCATGAGATCTTACTCTGGGAAACAGTCTGCAACAATATGTATGTGAAATTAAAATTAAAAAAACTCAGCAACTCAATAGGTTGGAGTTTTTTGTCCATCCAAATACGTGAGAAAACTGCATAAAAAGAATAGAGTATAAGTGCCTTTGTCTGGCAAAAGAAATTGTATCTCAGGATCCTATGTGTACTATTTGATAGAGCTAAATCTTTCAAGTAGTGCAGAGTTGCAATATGCCAATTATGTGGCAAGAATATATGAAAACTAGGATGGCTTCATCTGGACATATATGAGCCAGTAGTAATAAGCTAAAAAAATAAGGGAACTTCAATTTCACAACTCTTTTGTAAGATACAGCACGAGTTCAACTCAAAGAAATTTCTAGGTGCTTTTGTAGGTATTGACAACAAATTTTTAACATTACCTGATATCATATGGAATGCAGTCAATAATACATAATTAATTTACTGTTTTTTATATTTCACGCTTCCTGAAGTGGGGAGAAGTGGTATATTACTCAACATGTGGAACATTCATTGAGTTGAGGGCTTTTTGTAAATACTTAGCACATCACTGCCTTGAGAACAAGCACGCACATGTGACAGCTACTGAGTCGTGTCCTACCCCTGAGACTTAAATTGGTAGTTCTCCAGATGCTACAAAAGCTCTTAGTCTTACCACACTGTGCCAGGCTTGAACACTGCCCAGTGTCAGGATCTATATACTAGTTATCTTCTGGTTGAAAATTTTCATCATTATAAATCTCATTGCTGGAGGGGAATTTACAGACTTTTGATTCAATCCATAAATACCAAGGCAAGTAGATTATGCTCCATGGCTTAGTCATGCTATTGGAAACCTGTATTTGCTACAGTAGATAACTCTTTTGATTTTCTTGTGTATATTGGAAAAGAATAAAAATTAAGTCTAATCCTACCTTCTATATAGTCCAAAAGGGCTCACTAGAGATTCACTGCTCTTAATTGCTGAAACATAGATATGACCTGCTCACACTGTAAATCAATCTAAATTGCATCTGATAATATAAGACTATTTTCCAGCATTGTTTGGAATTAAGACAGAAAGCTACTGTCAGCAGGATTCATTAACTTTAAGGCCATCCTTTGACAGGTACAGAGTGGAGGAGGGAGGCTGGGAAATAGCAGCAAACCTCTTGGATCCCAAAGGGAAGTACAATCTACATTAAACAATTTAACTGAGGGAAAAGTTGCATCCAGTTATAAGCAAAGACAAGATAAAAGAGCAGCTTCACTGACTGAAGCAAAACGGAGATGGAATAAGTTTAGTTTTGCTAAGGAAAAACAAAAGAAGGCAAACAAGTATAAAAACTAAATTTAAAAATATTTCCATTTTCATTTGATATGTGTACACCACAGCCACACTTCAGCAGGAATTACATATGTAGCCACACATGAATATCTATTTAAGAAATCAAGTCACAGTGTTGAATCTACAAGAAATAAGGGCCTGACTAAAGGTCCACTGGGATCCATGGGAATAGTCCATTGACATTACAGGTCCAGAGTGCAATTCTGTTTGATGTAGGTAGGGAATTACATAATCATAATCCTGAGTTAGAAGGGACCCACAAGGATCACTGAAGTCCAGCTCCTGGCCATGTGCGGGACAACCCCAAGAATCACACCACACGTCCAAGAGTGTTGTCCAGAAGCTTCTTGAACTCTGTCAGGGCTGGTACCTGTTTCAGTGCCCAACTGCCCTCTGGGTGAAGAACTTTTTCTTAATATCTAACCTAAATCTCCTGTGACACAGCTTCATGCCTTGGGTAACCACAGAAGAGGAGATCAGTGTCTGCTCCTCCACTTACACTCATGAGAAAGTTGCGCACTACTATGAGGTCTCCCCTCATTCTCCTCTGAGTATTATTTTACTGATACACTTTAAAAAAATTGCAGCTACATACAATTTATTTTCAGAAGGTATATATCAGCTAGACAGAAATATTCAGGTATCCATCCTTTTTGTTGTTATATCTATTTAAAAAATGTTTTTAAGTCATAGCTGTTCTGCTGATTACATTGTTTTATTCTGACTTCCAATGTAATCTATAGCAGCCTTGAAACTGCTGTAAAACTTACCTGATAGTCTGTAGTGGGTTTCTGTGGCTGGGTTTTGGTAGCAGAGGGGGCTACAGGAGTGGCTTCTGTTAGAAGCTACTAGAAGTTTCCCCTGTCCTGTGGATCCAATGCCAGCCAGCTCCAGGATGGGCTTCCTGCTGCTGGCCAAGGTCGAGCCAATTAGGAGTGATTGTAACACCTCTGTGATAACATATTTGAGAATAGGAAAGTATTGCATGGTAAGAATTCCAGCCCAGGAAGAGTAGAGTGAGAACATGGGAACAACAAGGTAGACAACAGGGTCAGTGCAGAAGGAGGGGCAGGAGGTACTCCAGGTGCTGGAGCTGAGGCCCCTAAGAAGCAGCAGAAACAACAACTGACCATAACCCCCATTCCCTGTCCCCCTGCACCACTGGGGGGTGAGGAGAGGGAACATGATAAAAAGAAGGGGTGGGGGGGAAGGTGTTTAAAAGATTATTTTACTTTGCACTCTTTTGCTCTGAGCCTGTTAGTAATAAATTCAATTAATATCCCCCCTTTGAGTCTGTTTTGCTCATGATGGTGATCAGTAAGTGACCTCTCCCAGTTCTTATTTCACTTCATGAATCCTTCCTGTTCTTTTTCTCTCCTCTATCCAGTTGCAGACAGGAGTGAGAAAGCAGCTGTAGAGAGCACCTGGTGTCCAGCCAGGGTCAACCCACCACATAGTCCAAAACAAAATGGCTAATTCTGTCCACCAAAGGACATCAGGCTATGGTTGAAATATGGCCACAAACCCTCTCCTCTGACCATGCTCTATAAGCTAAGGATTGACAGGGTCTTTATCACCTAAGAGTACCCTCCACCCTGGAGGAATTCCCATGGACCAGATCAGGTTGCCAGTTCCTTCCCTCTTTGGCTCTGTCAAATATCTAGAGAATGAATTCGCAACACCTTTATGTAAATGTAAGCTCCAGAGTTCTACTGTGGTGCAAACAAAGGATAAGATAGAAAAAGCCTATTTGAAACTCTTACATTTTGTCCTTCTATCCTTCTCATTTTGATATTCCTTATCAGTAACCTAACACTACAAGCATAATTCTCTGCTCTCTTTTTATGCACATTAATTACGCACAGATTCCTAAGAAAAAACATTTCTTTATGTTCTGATTTGTAGATAAGTGGCTTAGACAGCCAAAAAAATTCCAAAACAAACAAACAAAACCCCAACAATAACAAAAAAAACCATGTTTCCTGTCATTCATGGGCCAAACTTTCTACAGTACCCATAGAAGTTAATTACTCAGGTACCTACATAGAACATACACGAAAGAATTCCATTATACAACAAATTTAAAGCTAAACAATACCTTATTTTTGTTTTTCAGGGAGAAAGAAAGAGAAGAGGACCAGGAGAAGGTAACAGAAGGAAGGGAAAAGGGAATGGGCGTGAAGACAAGACATTGAAAATAACTTTACCGTCTTCAAACATTCTAAAACTTCTCTTGTGAAGTTTGCATAATGTTTCTTACTTCAAGCATGCAAAATCTAGGCTAGATTTTAAAAGGTTATTTATAGCTTTATTTCCCTCTATTTGTTTCCTCACTTATGTGTGGAGAAGTATGTATTAGCATTTATTAAAGTTATATTTTGCAGTTTTGTAGGTTATATGGTATTTTTATGTCCAACATATCAACGACAATATATGAAAAGACTAAGGTTAAAAACAGCAATAAAAGGTGACAAAGCTTTTTAAGATCTATATAAACTGATTTTTCAAAAATGCACTTTTTTTCTTTTGGTGAGTATTCTTTCTGCTTGAAACTGTAAGTATTAATTAAAATCTCATGTTTTATGCAGCTTTCTATATCATTTCCTGCATTTCTCATCTTTTGCCAAGGACTAGCAATAAAACTTTATGTATTTTTAAAACTTATTTTTCCGTAAGTCTAAAATCTCTTCCAAAGGCTATTTTATAAGTGGGAAAACAGCATCTGAAAACTTAAATAGCTTTCTTAAGATCATGAAAAAGCTTCAGTTACAGGAGGAGAAAAAAATACATTTCTAGTCATCACAGTTTATCATGCTGCACTGCAGAACAAGGCTAGCTAATGAATTCTTGAAGTCTTTTCTTTAGAATTGGTATCTGAAGTTTACATCACCATTCCCCACATCCTAGATGTTTAGGGTTTTTTTCTTTTTTCCTGCAGTCAAATTGTTCTTGGAATCATCACATTTCCCTTCTACCCTACCAATGTGAGGTATTTCAAATTAAAAGTGTCTCACAAAAATCTTCACAGCATGACAAATTTATAATCAGCTAAGTGATTTTCAGACCCTGAGACACTCAGAAGTACTCAGAACATCACCTTAGAAATTTTAATGATCATCATTAGGGCAGACAATTTTTCTAGTACATGCTCTGCAGTCTGGGAACTGTTGAATGAGGAGTTTATAATCCTTATTAGACTTCAGCACATTTTTCTTCTTGAGTTTTCCATAACCTTAGAAAGGGCCTGAAAACTAGCTCACTAGGCCTATGGTTAACCTTGTAAATAATGAAACTTGCTTTTGGGCTCAGTTCTTCTCAGATATTCTTATTTTCTATACAGATTTTATATCTGGTTAGTATATAATTCTTAAGGGGAGATGCTTTCTTCAAACAGTCTGAGAGATTTGATGGTGTTACATGTGTGACCTTTGAGGTTTATCAATAAACTTATTTTTATAGTATAAATATTTTACAAGTAGATACTGCATTGTTATCAGAAAATATTTTATCTTCCTCTGTGTTCATTACTGCTGCAATGATGTGCTTTTACACATGTGCTTTAGCTATGATAGCTGCTTTTATATTTAGTCTACTAAGATTCTGTATCACTTATTCTGTTTAAGCCTGCATAAAGCATTTCCTTTTCTTCAAGATTTCAATTTCATCAACTCTAAGAAGTTCTTTTCAGAATGATTATGCAAAACAGTTCATTACATTTCATATAATCAATAATTATCAAATAGCAAGAAAGATACAAAATGTTTTGGTGCATAATGATTAACAAATGTTTTCTAAGGAGAATTTTCATCATTAAGGGAGCTGTTCAACAACTATAAACTATTGTCGTTTTCTTTAATGTGATTGACAAAGTTTCCTACCTCTCCTGTTCTTCTGGAACCAGATTTTCGTAATTTTGCATCACAAAATTCTAATGAAAGATTTACACACACTAATTCACTACTGAGTCCTTACCTGTGTTGATCAAGTGGATTTAGACAATGTACATAAATGTCTGCTATACCAGACATTCATGCTACTTCATACACGTTATTATCTTCCTAGAGGGGTAGTTCATTTTCCAGGCCTATCAGTGTTTATGAGGCATTTGGACACTGCCCTTAACAAGACACTCTAACTTTTGGCCAGACTTGAATTGTTCAGGCAGTTGGACGAGATGATCATTGTGAGTTCCTTCCAACTAACTATTCTGGTTTTTTCTATTATATCTTAATTTAGCACTGACCAAAAGTCTTACTGAGTACCATTGTGGTATCTCTTTAATACAATTAATAGGGAGAAACAAGCTATAATAGTTTGGTTCTTGTTAAATAAAGTATCAGATGGCTATTTTATTTGCAGAAAAAAGAATTTTGTACAAAAACTGTTGATCGGGATTTTTCTAAATCAATGTAAACTGAAAACCACACTGAACAGAACAGAACACAGGTGCATGTATACAGAGGCACTATGGTATTATATCCTTGCAAAAGCATTTATAGACTGATCTTGAAAGCCTTTTCTGCTGTCTAAAATCAAGGCTAAATTTAAGCCTATCTCCACAGACCCAGAAAGCTCTGTCTAAGGAGTCTTCAACTCTGAAGATGTGTTTTTATGGGACACTGACAAGGTACAAGTCCTCAACTGAAAGAGGATTTAAATTCACAGCTGAAATCCATATAACACGCAAAATTATCTGTCTTCCTCTCACAGATACCAGAAACACCTAGCCTTTACAGTGTGCTGTAAAGAAACCTCTGCACAGATTTTGTTCCAAGTCATCCCAACAGTGTCCAAGTATCTATCTGTAGGTCTTTGGGGGTAATCTAACATCTGGGCAGACTCTTCAAAATAACATCTAAAAAACCTGATATTTGATTTATATTTGATTTTGATTCATGAGGTTTATGGGGGTGGGGGAGAGGTATTGTCTTTGAGTTTTCCTTCCTTTAGTAAAGTACTTGCATGTAGGTTCTGTTCTGTATCAGCATGAATGTTTTAATGACAGATTTGTACTATCGCTACTAATATCTGGCAACTGGCTAAATTAATTGATCTTCTTTGACTGACAATCTTGAGGTACTCACAAAATAAAGGTTTTAATTGCCCAACTCTAAGCCAAGAGCTTGTTAAAAAATGAGAACCACTGGCCTTCTGCTCTTGAGCTCTGATCCACAGATGTATAAAATACTATATAAATACTGTATAAATATACACTGCAAGTTGAGTAGAAGTAATTTTTTTTTTAACTGGTTCTAGTGCAATGCTGTCCTACGGCTTCCTTCCGGCAGGACCCAAAGCTTATGCTTATTGCTACACAAACACTTAGGATGCACAAGGAGACAGTTAAGGTCTGCCAGTGCCCTGGTAGACTCCTACTAGAGCTATGCTTACTCAAGAAGTAACACATGTACAGTCAATGGCACAGTGACTAAACCAACAAACCCTGATAAAGCCAAGTGACCTGGATTGTCTGTATATCCTTGTTACTCACACAATGGTTACTGGAGTGTTACCCTCCCTGTCCTTTCATTTTAAAATTGTTCTGACTCTTATTATCACATTTACAAAAAGAGGTTTGGTCTACTGAGGATTCCTCACCTATAGAAGAGCTGGTACAAAGGCTGGTAGTCAATTATGATAATCACAAACTTGTTATTTAGCTGTTTCTTACAGGAAAAGTGAAAAATTAAGGAAAAAAAAAAGTAAAAATATACGAGATAATTTGTCATTTATATTTTGGTAGGATCTTCTGAAGCCCATTTCCTAAAGCATGAGTTCTCTGGAGCAGAACTGGAGTGGGGAGGTGGAACACTGATTGATCTCCACTGGAACATTCATTTGACAATTTTAATAGAAAATAGTGGAGGTATATTATACTGTATGTGTACAATGGTGACCAAAGTCAGACCTCATTTAAATAATGATCAATATACCAATATGCACCCTCACCTTGAATTTGTGTGCAGTTTTGGGCACCACAATATAAGAAAGATATTAAGCTCTGAAAGAGCCCTTCAAAGGAGGTAACAAAGATGGTGAAGGGCCTTGAGGTGAAGCCACATGAGGAGCAGCTGAGGGCACTTGGTCTTTTCAGCTTGGAGGAGACCAATGGGAGACCTATACAACTTCCTTATGAGGAGGAGAAGAGGGACAGACACTTTTCTCTGTCATGACCAGTGACAGGACCCAAGAGAATGGCCTGAAGTTGTATGAGGGGAGGTTTATGCTGGATATTACAAAAAGGTTCTTCAACCAGAGGGTGGTTGGGTGCTGGAAGTGATAGAAGTGATAGAAGTGATCCCCATAGAAGTGATCACTGCACCAAGCCTGACAGAGTTCAAGAAACATTTGGACAATACTCTCGGGCACATGGTGTGACCTTTGAGCATGGTCCTGTGCAGGGTCAGGAGTTGGCCTCCACTATCCTTGTGAGTCCCTTCCAACTCAGTATATTCTGTGATTCTGTAATATTAAAGTGAAAAATATTTAGATTATATTGAAGAGGAAAAATATTCAGTATAAAACAGTGTTATAGATAATAAATTTCAAGAAATTATTACACTTCCAAGGATTCATGCCTGCAAAGCAGAAAATAATGGTTTTGTAAGATACAAGAATTTTTCTCATTTCATAGATTATACAAAAAATCATAAAGACAAGCAGATGCCAAACTGTTTAGAGACAAATTTTAATTTCTGAACTAGATTTCACTAGACCATAGAAATAATAGAAAGTGGGACTTGAAAGGACTCGACAATTCACCTGATAAAATTTTAAGAAGGGACTCCGTTTTCAAACGGCTTCAGCTCACAGACAAACCCTATAATAAATGGCAGATACTCATTAGTATCCACTTGCATTAATCTCCAAATTTTCCACAGCTCACTAACCATTGTAGTGAGCTCTCTGAGAATTTAAGCACTTATCTGTCACCCAAATGGAAATAGAGCATGATAAAAAAACTGGCCTTTGCTGAGTGCATTGAATGCTTCTGCAATCTTGTCATTAGTGCTTTTATTAGGATCAGGGCTTTGAACTCTGCTTTGAAGTGAGTGGGAAGCCAACACAGCCTCAAAGTAAATGTTCACATCACTCTTTGTTGCTAATGAGGTATGTTCTGTATGCTAAAACACCTCGAGATTTTCTGGTAGCTATTGCCTCCAAACCCAGGTAGATTAAGTTAAGGAACTGCAGGCTAAAAGAGAGGAGTACAAAAACAACAACAACAGAAAACAATGCCAACAAAACACGCATACACAAAAAAACCTCAGCCTTCCACTATTAAAACCAAGCAAGCAAGAGAATGATATCCACACGTTGACAATAGGTGTCTCCAATACAGTGTTAATACTGGGCAGTTGATCAGTTCTCACAAAACATAATTTAGTATCAGTCATATCTGGAAAATTTTGTGTTTGTTATACCCAGAAAAAGATTCCTCTAAATCACACTCCTTCTCCTTCTTACACTAGGGAGGGAGATATATGAAGCAATGTTAACTCTTAGAGTGGTCTATACCCAGTAGAGGGAAGAAATAGTCTGTTTTATTCTAAACTGAAGTTGTCCCTGTAGTACCCTAGCAAACAAGCAGTGGTAACATATAATTTGTAATCTTCAAAAGCAAAGTTGCTTCAGGCTTTTAAACGTGGCTCAGGGTAGGGGAATATTTAGAAAAGGAAAACTATTTTCCCAACATTTGACAAGACCTTTTATTGAATAAACTATTATTAAATTAGAGCAAACAATATGTTTTAATATTTTATGTAAGAGCTGTACTAGACAAAACATAATTTCTGAAACATGGAGAGTAAATTTGTCATCCTGACACAAACAATCCTGAGTTTAACTGTCATCACTGACAAAATGTTTTGTGGTCTCTAAGACACAATGGAGGTATTTGTGATCTTGACAAACGACAGCAGCATTGTGAGAAAGATGACAATGTTCTTCTTATTTTTGTGTTCCAAGTATTTTCTTTTTCCAGAATATGTGTAAAAGATAGGAAACTACTAGGTTTTTTTTACTACAGGATATTAATTAAAATTATTTTACTTAACATCTTAGAGATCATTTTGCTTCCATTTGCAATTTTACTTTTTTGACAACATTATTGAGCCCAACAGCAATTATCATATAAGAATACTTCAGAGGCATGGGAGGTTTTTTCAAATTAATCCTGTAAAGTATAGTTTATACTTCATGATATTTCATCCTGGTGGAAAAGTGGACAACCAGCACAACTCTTTTTTTCCCCCAAACTACAAGAGCAAAGAAATTTTCATTCTGAGCTTTCAGTAAAGACTCAAATAAAGCATTATAAATACAGAGAAAGAGAAACATACTGAAAACAAAGGAGAAGTTTTGAGTATGAGATCTTTCAGTGTTAAAATTGTATATTCTGTCTTATGTCTTCTATGTAAAGCTATACCTTTTGTCTTGGTATAACTCTATATCAATACAGATGATATCCAAATAAATCAATTAGATTGATATACAATTATTTTTAATAATAGACGTGGCTTTCTTCAAAAGTTATGAAAGCAATTAAATGGTAGAAAGCAGAAGACTAATTCTGTGCATGACAATAATCCCTACCATAGTGTCAGAATCCTTGGGAAATCATAAAGGAGGAGAGAAAGAGAAAAAAATTAATCCAAGTCTCTGCAAAAGGCCTATTTCTCCAGAATCTAAACTTTCTCTGTTAGGTGACTGTCTGAACTGGTTGTTTGAAAAATTCAGAGGTGGAATTTCTTTCTGCAATCTCCACAGAACAACATGAGCATCATCCTCTGTCAGTTTAAAGTTTTCATATAAGATGCAACCTAAATCACTCTTGCTGCAATTCAAGTTTATGAAATCTTATTCTAAGAACTATAGTAGTGGATAATTAATTGTTTCCTTCATCTATGAAGTTCCATTTTACATATTTTAAGACATGTCATGTGTCCTTCCACACTTCTTTTCTAAAGGGTAAACAAAACCTCCTCACTTGTGCTTCTTTTTTTTTTTTTTTTAATTCACCCAAACCAAGGATATGCCAGACCCACTAAGGGAGAGGATCAGTATTTGTCCAAAGAGTACAAACTGCCCTGGGGAGAGCTTTTTAAGCCACCTTTGCTGTAGAAGCATGTAACACTAACAGCAATCCCCTCATAGGTGATTTACAGAAATTTAAATGACTAGTTTAACCTGAGCAACTGGGTCATAACTATCTCAAGGATACTAGTTCTAGTAGGAAAAGGCAAATATTACCATTAAATAATGTTTGAAGTATTCTATAATGAAATGCTTTCAGACAAAAGGGAAAATTATGTTCATTGAGAAAAAAAATAAAATTACATCAAACTATGTTGAATTTAAATTTGAAACCTGAGCATATAAAGAAAATCCAGATAATACCTATGATTAACACAACCTGCTAATGATATGGAAAAATACAGTTCTAAAATGGAAAAATGCATTTATAAATAGCATGTAGACTATCCAGAATATCCACTATAAAGTGAGTCTGTTCCTGAGGTTTGTGCATGATACTGATATTTCCCATTTATTGGAAAATCAATGAGTGTAGTGCATTTCTGTGGCTGGCTTTTGGTAGCAGGGGTGGCTGTTGAGTCTGTTTTGCCCATGAGGGTAATCAATAACTGACCTCTCTCCCAGCTGTTATCTCATCTGTTATTATGAATAATAACTTGGGTTTTTTCTCTCTCCTCTGTCTAGTTGCAGAGGAAGAGTGAGAGAGTGGCTTTAGTGGATACCTGACATCTGGCCAGGGTCAACCCACTATGATGGGACATGACATGATATATTATGAGAATACAAACCAATCAGAACAAATATTTTGCTTCAGTGGGTATTGTGTACAGAAGAGAAAAACACTGATACTGCCCAGCACTAGAAATTGAATCTTTACAATTGAGTTTGGCACCTAAATGAGAAACGTTAATATAAATGTACTGCCATTAAATTAAACTTCAATTTTCTTTCACAAGAAAATACTGCTTCTCTCCTCTAATATCTTAGGTAAAGTTGGTATCACAGCTAAATCATAGCTCATGGTTAGGAACCACTGAGTAAAACACTTCTGCCCTACAGCTGATCTCTTTGCTTTCATGTCTGGTCTTTATCTGTAGTCATAAGAAAGACAAAATTATTGTGTAGCTTATAAAATGGTGCAGAAATTATATATTATAAAGCACTTATGCATCTAAATTAATATTTAACAAAGTTTCTTTGCTTTTAAATTTGCTGGAACAGGGCATATTTCCATTAGATGCATATGTTCACCCACAGTTATCTAAACTGAAAGACTTGCTAAGTCCATTCAGGAGAGAATACCATTCCCAGATAATTCATGCAAAGGAAATCCTAAAATCCAAATGTAGATTCAAAAGAAACTACAATGAGACAGGCTGTCATAAAAGAGTAGTTACTCGATCCAAGGCAATTCAACCCAACTGGCTTCAGTCATCTCAGATGACTCTGGAGGAGTTCGTCCTCCCAAACCACTTGCTACTGCACCTGTTACAGAATTTGCTGCCTCACTTTGCCAATGTAACCATTTGGGAAGTTGTGTTGTGAACTGAACTGACTTTTAGATTAAAATTGTCTACAAAAGGTTTGTCGATTATCAGGAATAATCCAACACTTCCTATTTGATAAGACTCTTGAAATATCAATTCTTTAAATGTTTAGAAAGTCAATGGTTATACATTCTCATTGTTCTGATATATAGTACGATATTTTACCTAAGCCTTTGAAGTGTCTGGATGAAGAAAATTTCCATTTATATGAAATAAATAAAAATTTAATCAATTCTCTAATATTACTGACTGCAGTTCTACTGAGATAAATGAGGAATCCTTTGTTGTACCTGTTAGTTTCTTATTAAAATATGTTTTAATTATATATAAAACTAAATTGCTTCTTTTGAATGTTTGCCCCCAACTCCATCCATCCATGGAAACCCCACTAAAGAATCCTTCCATTAATTATAAATTCATTTGATCTACACCCTTTTTGTATATTGCAGAGGTCAAAACTGAATTTCAAAATTGACTGGTTCTGAAGTTGTCTTTCTTGGATACATGACTTCATCTGTCACTCTAGATGTTTAATCAGGTTACCTTTGTTCCATTCTCATAGCTTGTCAAGGTCCTTTGAATAGTGGTCCTGTCCTCAAGGATATTGACTGCATCCCCCCAATAAAGCCTCACCTTCATTTTGACACGCATGCATTCTCTCTCTCCAGGAAGATACTGATAAAGAGATTCAGCAGACCATCAGGAATTGATTTCTCTCAAGAGATAGTGACTTGTTCTTCTTCCACCACTGGTAATTCCCCACCTTCTTGAAGAAGGTAGACCCTCCTTTATGCACAAAGGCATAAAAACCATTGCTGGTGAAGACTCAGGTTAATGTACATAAGTACATCCACTACTTCAGCCTCTATTGTGATCACATTGACTAAGGCACCTGCCTCATCCAGTAGGAAACTCCTGTTTTCCTTATTTTTTTTACTGATAATGTAGCTTGAGAGCTTTTCTTTTTGTTCTTGATTGGTTTTACTAGTTTTATCTCTAGTTGATCTTTAATCTTCCAGCACTATTCCTATATGACAATTTTTTCTATATTCCTCATTCATAGCCCAACCTCATTTGCATCTCATATATATATATATATATATAAATATTCAGAGAGGTTTTGTATGTATATAACCTCTCTAAATTTGATCTCACTTGAGACTTGCCTGCTTAGGCAAGGTTTTTTTCTGATACCTTCTTCTTTTCCTTGGTATAAGATATATTGTTCTTGTGCTTGGAGGAGGTTGTCCATAAACCTCCTAAGCCCCTTTACCCTTTAGAACTGCCTCCCACAGAACCTCTGGCAATTCTCTTACTAAGCCTCTTAAAATTTGTTTTCCAGAAGTCCAGGGTCCATACTCTGCTAATTGAATTTCTGATTCACTTCAGGACCTCGAAATCTCAAATTTCTGTGTTGCTACCTTTTAGAGAAATGTACATTCTGTGGAGAGACAGGACACTAAATAAAGAATAACATAAAGAAGTTTTTAACTTATCCAACTGCATTTCCTAGTAGTAAATGTCAGGTTCATCTCCAAGATAAATATTTCAAAGCCAGACTCAATCTGAACACAAATTCATAGTCCATATGGATACTCAGACTCATCTGCTAGCCAACCATGAAAATTAATCAAAGTTAGATGATCATCCGAATTTTTAATGATCAACAAGCTCACATCCTCATCTGTGAAAGTTTAATACAGTTAGTCTGTCCCAATTTAATGGGGAATCTGCATTTCAAAATCTTGGAGAAAAAAATAAATGAGAAAAAAAGAAGGTTTGCTTATAGGTCAAAAAATGAAAAACTCTTAACACTGACAAAGAATTTGAATCACTGAAAACTGCAGAAGAAAATGCTGTATGTAGGTTAACTGTTTAGGCACTGGTTATGAAAAAGAATGCTGAAGATGTGTATTTCAACGGCTTCACACACCTGATGAGAAGAAATGCTTTTCAGTCAGTCAGGTGGGATTCAGCACTGGGCAAAGTTTTATGGGTACCTAAAGTGACAGTGACAATCAGTCAAAGCTGTCATTCCAGTGTGGTCTGTGGAGTCCTTTAGATCAATAGCCAGTAATTACCTGTCTTAGGATGACCTGGAATTGCTATCTTGGCCCCAGCTGAAAATGACTAAAACTTAAACCACGTGTAAATGCCTAAATCGAATGTTTTCATTGCAAAGGGAATCCCATAGAAGTAGATATACTTTGTAGAAGTACTTACAGTTATGGAAAATGCACATTAGTTGTGTAAAGAAAATGAAGGAAAATGTCTTCTCTTGTAATGTTGTAATGTTCCACATCAGCACACTTTCTTATCCCATATGCCAATATACTTTTACTAGCTCTTGTCAGAGAAAATAAACAAACAAATAAAAAACAAGCCCCAAAAGAAAACCCACCCCAAGTAAATTAGTGAGATTTTTTATTTGTGTGCAGTTTTGGGCACCACAATATAAGAAAGATATTAAGCTCTTAGAGAGTGTCCAAAGGAGGGCAATGAAGATGGTGATTCTTTTTTAATTCCAGATTAAACTGCCTCAGTTATCCACATGAAGCAATGAAGACAAATGCCACAAAAAGAGATCCACATTCAAGGCAACCAAGAGGAAAAGGAGCAAGTAACACCTGTGTTTCACTAACACATGGAGAATCACTCAGAATGATCTACACATAACAGCTGAGCCTGGTAGGGATTTCTGGAGATTGTCTAGTCCACCCCTTGCTGCTCAAAGCAGGGACAACTATATCAGGCAGTACAGAGCCATAGCCAATCAAGTTTGGAAAGCCTCCAAGGATAGAAACTCTATAATATCCCTGGACAAAGGCTCACATGTTTGACCACCCTCAGTTTCTTACATTTAAATGTAATTTTCTGATTTCAGTTTGTGCTCATTGCCACTTGTCCTGTACCTCGAAACCACTGAGAGAAATATGACTCTATCATCTTTACTTGCTTACATCAAATACTTCTACACATTGATAAAATCCCTGCCAGAGCCTTCTCTTCTCCAGACTGGACCCACACTGAGATTCAGAGAGATCCAAGACCTCTCACCCTCTTCTCACATGAAAGATGCTTCAGTCATTCAATCATCTTTGTGCACTACAGTGGACTCACTTCAATAAGCCTATGACTTTCTTGCAGTGGGTAGCCCAGAACTTTACACCAGCACTTACTCCAGTGCTGAGTAGAGAGTAGATATCACCTCCAGTTGCCTGCTGCTCTTCCTAACACAGCCCAGGATGTTGCTGGATTTTTTGCTTTAAGGACAAATAATTGGTTCAGATTTAACTTCTTGTTCACTAGGACCCCAAGGTTTTCTTCTGCAAAGCTGCTTTGCAGCCATTTGGCTCCCACCAATATTGGTGGATGAGGTTATTTCTTTACATTTCCTGTATTCAATTTCATGCAGTTCCCATTTCTCTAATCCTTCAAAATCCCTCTAAATGGCAGCACAGCCATTTGGTCTGTAACTCCTCCTGGGTTTGTATCATCTGCAAATTTTCTGAGGGTGTGCTCTGCCCCACCATCCAGGTCATTAATGAAGATATTAAAAAGTGTTGAGCCAATATTGATCCCATTAGAGACTGGCCTCCAGCTGGATTTCACTCTGCTGATCACATCACTTTGAGCCCAGAAGTTCAGTCAGTTTTCATTCCACCTCACTTCTGATTTGTCTGTCTGGCATACTGTCGTCAGTTTGCCAAGGAGGATGTTCTGGGAGACAGGACCAAAGCCTTACTAATTTTGAATTACTGTTTAAAACAACTCTTACCCCTGCAGAGGACCATCCCCAAGAGTCACACTATGAGAGTATTGTCCAAATGCTTCTTGAAATCTGGCAGGTTTGGTGCTGTGACCACTTCTCTGGGGAGCCTGTTCCAGGCCAACCACCCTCTGGGTGAAGAACATCTTTCTAATATCCAGCCTAAACCTCCCCTCATACAACTTCAGGTCATTCCCTTATATTCTGTTACTTGTTACCACAGAGATCTCTGTCTGCCCCACCTCTTCCCCTCACGAGGAAGTTATAGATTGCAATGAGGTCTCCCCTCAGTCTCCTCTTCTCCAGGCTGAACAGACCAAGGGACCTCAGACACTCCTCATACGGCTCCCCCTCAAGGCCCTTCACCATCTTCCTTGCCTCCTTTAGACCCTCTCTAGGAGCTTAATATCTTTCTTACATTGTGGTGCTCAGAACTGCACACAATATTCAAGGTGAGGCCACACCAGTGCAGAGCAGAGCAGGACAATCACTTCCCTCAACCGTCTGGCGATGTTTTGCCTGATGCCCCCAGAACACAGCTGGCCCTCTTGGCTGCCAGGGCACTGCTGACTCATATTCAACTTTCTGTTGACCGGGATCCCCAGGTCCCTTTCCTCAGCACTGTTTTCCAGCATCTCATTCCCCAGTCTGTATGTACATCCAGGGTTACCCCATCCCAGGTACCAGAATCCAACACTTCCCCTTGTTCAGCTTCATATGGTTGAGGATTGTCCAGGCCTCTAATTTGTTGAGGTCTCTCTGTGGGACCTCCCTGCCTTCGAGAGAGTCAACAGCTCCTCCCAGTTTTGTGGTATCTGTAAACTTGCTTAGTATACTTTCCAGTCCTGTGTCCAAGTCATTTACGAAGATGTTGAAGAGCATGGAGCCCAAGAGGGAGCTCTGCAGAACCCCACTAATGACAGGTTAAAAGTCTGATATTCACGATTATTCTCTGTGCTTCACTCGTGATCCAGTTGCTCACCCACTGCATGATGTGTTTATCCAACTGTGGGCTGGACAATTTGTCCAAAAGGATACTGTGAGAGACTGTATAAACATTTCTCATGGTTTATTAAAGATCATTAATAGGTAACTTCAAGAAACAAATTCAGCCATGCTCATAGGTATGTCTCAGAAAATAGCCCATGGAAACACATATATTTTTCTGTTATTCTATGAAAAGCTAAAATTTCTACCAAGTAAAAAAGCCTAAGTATATAAAGAGAAGAGGCATTTGTGGCACTATAAAAAATGTAACATGCAATACCAATATGAAGAAACTGTGTTACATAGGATTTTTTTTCAGATTAACACACAAAAATGCCATATCTCAATTCTATTGATGCATAGTAAAAAGAGAAATTCTCAAACAGAAAAGCAAAGCAAAATAAAAAGAGAATATCAAAAAAAGTCTGAAAACTATAATTTTAAAGAATGTTTTCAAACAATTATTAAATGAAGCCATCTTGAAAAGGTCCACAACCAGATTTTCACCTGGAGTAAAATGGTTAATGCAGCAACAATGGAGTAACTATAGTCAGCCTATGAGACTCCAGGTTTTTTGTCTAAATTGTGTCCCCCAATATCTTATTTTTCCATTACTAATGCTTACTTTAGGAAAGATGTTTTTGTGTTCCTTATTGGTTGATGTGAGCAAACCCACTTCATATGCTAATGGTCATATATCTCATTTGAGAAGTTAAAGTAACAATTGCGATTATTCTAAATTGATTTGGTTTTCATATTTCATGCATTCCATTGTTGATATATTTTACAAAATGAAAAAAACAGATCTGAATAAGTATATAGTTCATATGTATAACACTGTGATCTATTTTATAAAGTGCCATCAAATCTCAGTCCAAACCAGCTTTTTTCACTGAGTTGCATCATGATCTTGTGCATATCACCTGACACCTGAAACTGAATTTCTATACTTATCAAGTGGACGCTGCTGTATTTGCATGCTAAGCTATGGGTACAGTGAGTCATTTTCACTGGAACAACTTTTTCACTGTGAGACATTTCAAAAAATTTAGTCAAGAGAAGGTGGTTTGCAAAAGAAAAAAAAAGGTAAGTTTGATGAAAGAGAAGAAAAGAATAGACTGATTATTAAAGGAAGAAGAGGTTCAAAACCTTAGTCTGACTGATCCAACATGTTCTAGCAAGAAAAAAGTCTGTTTTGGTTTACATAGAACAATATAATTGAACCTGGATTTCTCCCATGTCAAGCCAGTTTCCTAATCACATCCACATGTTTTGATATAAAAACATTGATTTTGATAATTCTATTTCTGTTACAGTGTTCCAAAAGTTTTTGGTCTTGTTCCAAGGTGGAATGAAAACAAATGTTATAGTTTCTATGAAATGGAATTGCTCTGCCTGTGACACACGGCACAATATGTGTTAACAAAGTATATTATGCATAAGCATTAGCTGAGGCACATGTGCACTGTGCTGCTTGGATGTTCTACATAGCTGTAAATGACAATTTAGACCAAAAAAGTTGTAGATACTAGCTCGAGGTGATCTCTGTGACCAAAAAAAACAAAAACAAAACAACACAAAAAAATCGACTGCTTTGATACCTCCACAAGTTTGTTAAAGTCTACTTTTCATTCTACTTAGCAGACATATCAGGATTTAGAGAATTTTGTCCACTACTTAGATCACACTAATTAGTGCATTAAACAAACATGAGCCAGGTATGTCTGTACCTGGATATACCTAGATAGGAAATTTTTCCAGAAAAATAAAATATTGTTAACGTTAAGTGTGGTAGTGGATGATGGTACTGAAAAAGGACAAAAGAGTAGGAAGCAGGAAGATGTAGTTGTTGTCCCATTACCATTATAACGTGTGCCTCCCCCTCCAAGGTTTCAGCCCAGGAAAAGAGGAAAATTTTCCAAAGTTCTTGGAGAAGTAGTTCAGATATTCATCTAAACAGAAATACATTGCAGGGTGTCCTGGTTTTAGGTCCTAGTGATGTTTTTTCTAGATCCTGCAGTCTCAAAATATGCTGCTCTGTTCAATGTCATTTCTGTCCATCTAGCAGCTTTTTTCAAAATTTTCAACTCAGATGTGTTTTCTTTCAGATTTTCTGCAGAAAATCTCCATCTTGAATAATACCCATACAGGGTTGTATGTAATCTCAGGCCAGAGTGCACTGAGAACTGGAACTTAGCAGGAGCAAATAGAGCATTTCTAGATATATCTGTGATGAACTATAATTATTTGGTATAATGACAACTCTTGTCAAAGCTTTCAGTAAAGCAGGTCTCCTTCAGTAAAGCAGGTCTCCACTAGGCTCTGCTCCGAGACATGGTGCCAGTCTCTTGCAAAAGGTTTTGCTTTTAGGGAAATTAAATCAGTTGAAATACTTATTCCAACAAAATATCTAATGATACACTAAGGAAAATTATGCCATACATACAAGATTCATTACTATTTAAAGAATAAGGGAACTACCTAACCATTTGTAAGTATAGGTATGGGTGTATCAACTTGCTGTCTATTATAAGAAAGTACTTTCTTGCACTTTTAAAGCTTCATGTAAAACCTTAGTGCAAACCATCTTTAAATTTACCTTTAAACAAATAAAATCTCCTTTTGTGGTACAACTGTTTTTGCTGTTCCTTAAATTGCTTTGTATTTTCCTTAGAAAGGAAAATTAAAAATATTAAGAAGTAACATTTTTGTACTTTAAACCATATATCTCACAGTCAACAGTTCAGTGGATAAAATCTTAATCTTAGTAAAAATAAGGCAGTTAAATAAATATGTATTTTGCCTATATATTTTGCTATTTTTACTGTAGTGTAACACAGAAACTGGACCTTCTTGGAAGCAGAGCGTAGAGAAGGGAATGTGAGGAAAATGAGAAGGGGTAGGGAGAGGAAACTTTTATATTTTTGTAACAAGTAGCCTGCATTACTCATAGGGTCACTTGAAATAATTTATCCAAAATCTGTTTTAAAGGGCATATTTTAATTTATCAAAAAAAAATTTAAAACTTTCCTGTTTCTTTTTGAAATAAAAAGAGTTTGAGAATATAATAAATTACTATCCAGCAAATTATCTGTTTTTTCTATGGAGCATTCAGTACTTCCACAACCACCACCCTGAATTTCCAGATTTGTATGAGGAACAGATCAAAATCATTGAAAACTTAACTAATATACATTTATATCTAGTTTTTCCACTGAACTGAGCATGACTCACACACAAGCATGTACATTTATTTTCCCTACCCTTCAGTAGCAACTAATATCCTGTAGGTTTTGAACAGATGTTCAGTAACTGAAGTGGCACATCTACATCTGCCACTGAAAATTATCACCTGTAATTATGGAAGAAAGCTTCCAAAATAAAGAGTATTCTCTCTCTCTCTTTCTTTTTTTTTTTTTTTTTTTTTTAAACTAAAAACATAGTAGCAGGAAAAGATTTCACTTTGGAAGGAAATAAGGAAGTATTCTTACTTCTTTTTTACTCATGGGAACAGTAGAACACAGTTTTTCACAGTGTCACAGTAGGCAGAAGGTAATTCTCCTGAATATCAATGGTCAGGTGCTGTACCCATGAAGTCACACTGAATATGAAGAAGAAGAAAGTCTGGTCTGCTCATTGTAAACTGTGGCTATCAGACCTAGTATAGAGAGTTTATGTTCAGCACCCCTGGATGAGAAAGTTCAGAGATAGCCTAGAAACTGTGGGAGGACTTGTCTTTTTTGTCTGACTTGAACTAAGTGCATTTGTTTAAATACAAATGAATCTTAAATTAACTTTTTACTACGGTAGGTAGGAAACGTGACTTCAGCAGACAAATCTCATAAGAGAGAACATTCCTGCTAGCCTGGTTTCCACTTTTTCTTGGTTGTGAAATACTTTAGCATTGCTGAAGTAACTGCCCAGAAGGTGACATACATACCCTTCAGGAACTAGAAAGGCAATGAGCAAAGTTTCAACTATTTCCTTAATTTCACAAAAATCTTGCCTAAAGAATACCCTCAAGTCTTTTATGCAAAAGTGCTTTGAAAATAACAGTAAATATTATTGCTGTGTTATCTTGACATTGCTAAAAATTCCTTCAGCTGGACATTTATATTGAAACCCATCTCAGGCCATAAGGTTGGAGAACCTTCCATTGACCACAACAGGTCTGGAATCAAATCTGTACTCCGAGTTTCATTTTAGTGAAATATTTAACACTAAAAGACATGCACTCCCACATTTATCAAGCTAACCTGGACATAGCTATATGCACATATACCTGTAATATACAGTGGTCAATGCCATCTAATACTATAGCACTTGCCAGAACATCAAACATGCATACAGAATTTTTTCTGAAGCAACCTGCAAGTCATTTACTTAGGTTTTATACTAGGAATTCTATACTTGTGCAAGTAGATTTCTAAATTTTCAATTTGGTCCATTCTGTACATTCATAAATAGCTTTAATATTACTCAATTTCCAAATGTTATTAACTATTATTCTTTCATCAACAGTCTAACACTATTTACTTCAAATAGGTAAAAGTTCAGCTCTCAGAAGGCAAGTGAATGAGTTTTTTCTTTCAGTCAGGAAGGTCACTTAAAAAACCTCTAGTTCACCAGTTTCAGTGAAAACCTAACAAATGCAATATAAATGGAAAAATGTACTGTGATAGGAGTAAAATAAAAATTTATAAAAAGACAAGTCAAAATTATCTTTTTGACTCACTAATTTTAAGTCACCAATGAAAGTTTTAAAAATTTGGGACTGACAAAGCAGAGCACTCCAAAATTCCCAGTGACTTTGGCTTTGTTTTTACAGCTTCAGTGGAAAGCTGTGTTATAAATTGATCAGAGTTACATTATTATGAGTATGGTTTACATCTAGACTTGAAGCAATAATCCCACTTTTAGAGTTGAGGGAGAGAAGTTCTCTTATTTGGATAATCACATTGTCTAAATTTTATATTTTCCATATGTTCATGGACAGGAAAAACATGAAGTCACTTGCAAAAAGATTTCTCAATCTTTTGCCTTTTTGCTTTTTCTTGTATGAAATTTCAATCTTTTAATACTCTTCAGCTTATCATCTAATTTCATATTCTAATTACATCATTAAGTTCCTTCTAGTGTAACATATTCCCATGAAGATTTAGGGCTAACAGAAATTGTTGATTATCTTTTGTTAATATCCAGAGAATTCTCTTAGGAAGATTCATAGGTGCATGTTTAGACCATACAGCTACAAAGTGTTTATTTCAAACTGAATTTTTATCCAGAGGCATCTTTCTTGCCAAATATATACCAAGTGAAAATCAAACAAAAACAAGGCGTTTCCTGCCACAAAATGAGTAGTCAGTGACATAAAAATTACTCATCTTTTTGAATTTGTAATATAGCAGTACAAAGCTTTTTTAAAAAGTATTTTTAGATGATATTTTCCAAATTTATAATTGAAAAAATTATTAATTTTAAAAATATGAAAACTTTTCATATGGGAAATACATTTCTGTCTAAGATCAAAAGAGGGGAGAGAAAATGTAATATCTTCCCAGCTATCTCAATTTGGCTTTAGTTATTAATAGTGAAAAACACGAAAATGTTAAAACATAAGAAAATTAACAAAACCTAGACTCATGTATATGTACATACAAGTCAAGACAGGGTCAGGTATCCCTTTCAGTCTCTCATGACAGCATTCAAGTTCATACCTACTGTTCTAGATAAAAGATCAGGGAACAAGCTCAGACAGACACTGAGGCTCTTACCATCCATGTGGCTCAGTAAGTAACCCAGCCCTGACTCAGGTTTGGACTACTGCAGGAAACAATATGGAATAAAATCTTGCTACAGCTACCAGTTTTCAGGGTAGGAGCTAATCAGCAGCAGAAGTTAGATCATGGTCCTGTTTTTTGTTTAACAGTATGGATATAGCCAGGATCTTCCACAGCAGGCCAGATACAGTTCTAAGGAGTACATACTCTGAGCGAATACAGGCTGAAGGGCCACTGATTGTAGGCCATTTTCCTGGTCATAAAGTATTTGAGTACTACAATAATAAGCATTAGAAGACACAAAAAAGGCACTAAAACCTATCCCTATTATTCAAATGGTCTCTGCGATGCATTCCACTCCAGAATACACATTTATGAAACACAGTACATCAAAGCCAGTATTTCGAAGAGTGTCTCAGTCAGTCACTGAGACATTAATGGGTTCTCTACGCATTATAAATTACCACATAAGGGGGAATATTTTGTTATTTGATGTGTGCACAGAATGAAAAGCTGTTATGAGCAGCGATGAATAAGACTGAGTTCCTCAGCTACTGGAGACAGCAGTTCCTTAACGCAATGTAGGCCATTCAGAGCTGAGCTCCCTCCTCTTACACTGCTTACCCTTACTGCTATCACCAGCTACAACTCACTCTTCATTTTTGTGTCAGACCATAATCCTACAAGTGTAAAAAAGTAATAGGATACCTTGAGCCATACTTGCAAGTGCACTTTTAGACCCAGAGCCTGGGCCGCAGATGAAACAGAAAACTCTGGTACCGTTTTCTATAGAGTATCCTGCCTCTAATTTTTAATGGCTTCTAAGTAGTCACATCAGCAAGTCCTTGTACATCAAAGACTACAGATCATCTATACCCTCCAGCGCTCACTTGCTTGTAACTTTGGGTGACAGAACACTTGTACCTAGAGATCTGTCAGATGAAAAGCATCCCTGCCATCTGACTGGCCTGCTAACTGTAGAATATAAAGCCTTCTACTCTTGTCATTTAAAAAGGAAGTATTGTCAATCATTTACAGCAAACCAGTAATACATGCATAGTAGTCAAATGCCTTAGTTTGCTGTAATCCCCCCTTTCATGCCCATCAGCACAATTCAGTTTTGTCAAAATTCAGTGGCATGCTAAAAAGTGGAAAGATATTTCTTTTTGTAAACCAAACATAATATAAAAACAAAAATTTCACAAGCTACTCTACTGATTCTATTGCTCATTCTCTAGACAATAAGCATACAAGGAACAGTCCAGTTAGGATCTAGAGCATGCTTACCTTTAATTCAGAGTTCGATAAACAGCTTATGTTGTACAACTCACCTAAGAGATCCATCTCTCTTTCTAAAACTTTTTGGTTTGTTGAGGTTTGTTGTTGTTTTCATTGTTTTAAAGTCCTTAGGAGCATTGAAAACAACCAACTTCTTCTATCCTCATGGCCCCCAAAATGTTTTAGTGTGATGGCATGGTCTCTCTTCTGAGTAAAATGGTCAGAATCTCCTTAGAAATAAATCAGAACAGAACAACATCCTCCACATAGTGGACTTGTGTCATAGGGAACCACCCCCTGGTCATAAAGAGTTAATTCCTAGGTGATCCACTAAGTATTTTACATATATACTTGGAAACTTTTCTCTTAGGTACAGCTTGAGAAGCAAGTTTCCTGGATTATAAAGCGTGACTGATAAAGTACAAATAAAACTTCATCTTTGTTCAACAGTATAAAGCCTGAGAATGAAGGTCTACATGTAAAAGCAACATTATATGGGAAATTTAATATGTCGTTGTGTTGCCTGTTGTAGTTTCTTTTTAAATAAAAAAATTGATAAATATACATATTTTCTTAAATTTCTGAAGCAAAATAATAAAAAAAATTATACAACTTATTGTACAGCTTCATTTTGCAGTTGATAAAGCTGGGCAGCTTTGCTTTAAGTAGCCAAAAGCAGAACAGTTGTTTAATGTACCAATAAGACTGATTTAGCAGTTGCTAATATAGACTTCCTGGAATACTATTGCTTTTGGAAATTACTATGAGTGTTTACATGCTCTATTGTTTACAAGTTAATAACTTGAATTCCTTTCCCTAGAAACTTTTACAAGAGGGCAAAATATCATTGGAAACTTTCTAAATTTGCACAAGTTTGAGAAAAAACTACATCATTCCACAGGAATTGCAGGGAATTTTCCAATTTATCACTGCAACACTTGTCTTCTCATACCGTTATTATGTTTGATTAACTTATCAATTCCAGGATCTCATTTGTTCTGATGCTGATTTTGTTGGTAAAATAGAAGGCAGATCTTTACAAATATTTGTTTTCACAATGTGTTTATGCTATTTTTCCCCACTGAAGATGTACAAAAAGATTACAATAACTGTGATATCTTTAAAATAGCTTTTTTTAAGGAAGAATCGCTACATGCTACATACTTAAAAGATCTTCTGATATCACATGTTTCAAAATATAACCCTGAAGAGTACAGGGCTTTTGCAACGTCTTGAAAATCCAAGACATCTTTTTCTTCCTGGAGGTCACTGTAGAGTGCACCCAGTGAACAAAGAGTTATCCTTGTCAAGCTTACTCTAAGACTATGTTTTTCTGCAAATTTTATACGTAGAAAAGAATCACTAATGGGTGCCCTCCAGACTTCATTCTATTCTTAGCATTCCAAATATTATACCTGTGAATAACTTAAATAAGAAGGGAAAAAAGAAGGTCAGTCAACATCTGTTCTTTGACCAGTATATATAAGCAAGGGAGCAATCGGGCCAGTCAGGAAGTCTGCCTCAAGAAGTAAGATTGGACAATTGAACCTGCAGTCCAATCACATTAAACAAACCTAATTTCCCTTTAGATAGGAGTAGAATAGTTGTTATCAAGTATCTTGCCTCTAAAAAACATGTTGCATACAAGCTGATAAAAATGGTCTCAGTGGTAGGTCTCTGTAAAATTACTTGGATAACATATGCAGAAACTATCATCAGCTTCTGTCAGCACTCTCTTAAAGCACTACAGATTCTTTGAGGTTAAATAGGGGGCAAAATGGAATAATTTGATTAATCAGTACAACTGCAAATTTGAATATTGCCTTCCCTGAGGAATACAGGGTCAAAATGCAAAGGAAAGTTCCTTCTGTTTGACAGATATAGTGGCAATCCTTCTCTGGGTAGGTTTTAGAATACAGTTTATGTTCTTTCTTCCCTTGTAATGAGAAGCCTGCACCTGCATACACTGATTGTGCAACAGGTAAAGCTATTAGTTCAAGTGATGCGAATTCCAGAGATTAAAAAAAAAAAAATAAAAAATTAGTTAGGGTTCAACTCACTTAATGCTGAAAAATGGATAGTTTAAAGGTTTGGTCATCTAACCCATATTGGACATTTGCTTTAGGATTAGACAAATTAGTCAGCTCAGCCAAGCACTTCACTCTTTATACTGATGATAAATGTAGCCTGGAGAGAGTAACTCCCATGCAGAGCTGAGCACAAAGCTCTAACATTAAGTACAATAAATTAATCCAAATGTGAAATATTAATATAATGGAAAACATACCAATAAGAAACAGGATGTACATTCAGTAGATCTTGACTTGTGTTTACTGTAAGTTAACATGTTAGGAAAATAAAGTCACTTGTTGTATGTCCCATGTAAATATGATGCTACTTTATCAGTCTTAGAGATCCAATCATGAGAAATTTTTTCAGTATTATTTCTGAATTTATGTTAATGAAATAAGATTTGATTTTATATTTAGATAGCAGAATTTGTAGGGTAGTCTCGTGACTTAGCTTTTTGCACCATGAATATTAAGAGCAGAAAATTCAAAACAGAAAACAAAGGTGAAGTTAGCAATTTTCTGAAAGATGAGTGTTCAAATCTTAAATTTTTTGAAAGCAGGAAAAGTATTTACCAAACAACAAAAAACCCAAACCACACAGCCTTATGCTGTCATTTAAATGTGAATCAAAGATGAAAATACACCTTCAAAGTTAAAATGTTCAATTTAAATGTTCTACTTATTGAAAATTATACTTTCAAATTCATATTTGGAGAACCAAATAAAAATAAATGCCTTATAAATTTATGCAAGTAAGATATTAATGTGGACTACATTTTTTATTTCTAGAGAAGCTTCTTAGTACTCAATGTGGGATGAGTAAAGTACTATTAATGTATTAGAAGCACAAAAATAAAATAACAAAACAGATCTTTACTCTCTTACTCTCCAAAGATGTCATATAAAGCTTGTCAGCTGCTTTAACTTCCACCAGGTTCAGCTTAATGAAAATAATAGAACTGTGACTTACTGTGTTTTCATCCTTCACCAAAGAAATGCACATGGACATTTTGTCTTAAAATTATTAGTCACTCAGTTACAACTCCAGTTCTACTAAAGCCAAGAAAATACTAAACAAAAGGAAACAAAACACTGTAAAGAGTAAGTTAAGAGTCTGTAAAGATGTTGATTGAAAACTGCTAATCTTTTAGAATATAAAATTTACAGTTTGGAATTAAGTGATTCCATTTATTCAAACTGAAGAAGAAATTAAAAAGGACAAAAAAGAAAAATGGAGAATTGGTAGTGAAGTCATAAAGCCATAGAGAGCAAGTGAGGTTTTTAATTCAGCTTTGTGATGTTAAAAGAGAAAAATCAAATTGGAAAGATTCCATGGTGATGGTTGCAAGAATAATTAGGGTTTTAGAAAAATAACCTTCTAAGGACATTGAAGGACTTTGTTTAGTCTAGAATAGAGAAGATTGAGGAAGGAAGGACATTGATAACAATCTTCCAATAACTAAGTGCTGCCATTAAGAGAGGGACAATCAATTGTTTTCCAATTGTCTGGAAGTAGAATGAGAAGGAATCAGCATAATTTGTAGTAAAAACTATTTATGTTAGCTTGGACATTTGTTCCTTCCCTGAACCATACCAATAGGTATTCTAGAGGCGCAGTGAAATCTCACTTTTGAGGTTTTTAGGAAGAGGTTATACCTGCTGTGGTACAATCTTAGTATACTTAATCCTGGCATTTGCAGTGAACTACTTCACCTCTCAAGGTTTTCCCCCGGCATACTTTTCTATCATTCTGCAAAAGGCCAACAGAGAAAACAAACAGAAACTACATACTCACCCCTACTTTTCAAGTGCTTAGGGACAAGACTAGATAAGTACCACAACAAACAAACATTGATTTTGCCTATGAGTGCAAACAGAGAATCTCCTGCTAGTGTTGAATACACTGTCAGTTGGAAATATCGTCAGAAAGTCTACCTCCTGCTGCCTCATTAAGCACTCAGAGGAAGACAAAAATGGAACTTGAAGCATGTGCATTCGGCCTTCTGGCTCTTCTACACTAAAATAAATGTCCTCCACTCTGTAAAATTATAGCATTCTTTCTTGGCCAGAGAACATATTAAATCCAAACAAATAAACAAACCCCATCAAAAAAAAAAAAAAAAAAAAAAAGGAGATGGAAACTAGAAATATTGTCTCTTACTTTAACTCTTAATAAATGAATGTTTCCTGGAAGTAACCTTTATGCTTAGATCTACCTAGATTTTTTTACTGAGAAGTCATTATTATACAGTTGTCCTAGATTTTGTTATGGCTGCACTTTTGCAAGAAATTATTTTGAAAGTGACCATAAAAACTCAACAAAACATATTGACTCCTTGTGGTTTAAATTTTTTATGCAGTAATTACTTTGTCTGAGTTTAAGAATAGAGATAACTGGCTTGGAGCAGAAGGCCAAACAACTAAATCAGAGTAAAATCAGATTTCTTTTTTTTTTTTTTTTTGAGGAATACCAGATACCAACTAACTCTAACAAAACGCAATCACTAATTAAAACAGTAGTTAGGTATTCCAACTTACTGTGTAACAAAAACTACTTGTTATTCATTGATGTAGCAAATAATGGTTAAAATTCTAATGTGATTCTTGAACTAAAATTTGACTAACAATGTTTATTTTTGTTTAAGATATTTGCATAAATAGTTACAGGAGCTTTTAAGGACTGAATTTGTGAATGCACCAAAGTGAAATACAGTATTTTGACCTATGAAAATCAACTGAAAAATTGATTTAAACTAAATTAAGATTAAAATGTTCAGTTAATGTTAGTCACAAAGTTATTATTATCAGTTTATTTAAAAATGCATATTTATCAAATCATCCAAAGCAGAAAACTAAGCATGAATCTTCTTCCCAACACGTAACCCTGAGAAATGGCCAACGTTTTGTGGGTATCCAGCAGGCATTTGTACTTTTGCTTCTCAAGAAACCACTGAATTGAGACTACACAGCATTCTCTTTAACTGTCTTTAACAGACTACAGAAAACTCTAGAGCAAGGTCTTAGCCCCTAATCTAGGTAGGTACATAACAAAATGTATAAGTGAGGACAAGTGAATTGTCATCACTGACAAAAGTAGGTAGACTTATGAGAATTCTTTTGAATTCTCTAGGGACCCTGGTGTAGAAACATTGAATTAAGGTACTTAAAGATGTCTGTTACTTTTGCTTATTAGGAAAGGACTAAACACTAAATGTGTTTAAATGTGTTTCCCATAGTTTGTAGTATGCAATGCAGTAGCATGTTTTACTTAGGAAAGAAAAATCAGAGGTTTGAGTGTTTGGTTTGCTGGTTTTTGTTTGGGTTTTTTGTTTGTTTGTTTTGTTTTGGGGTTTTGTTGTTGTTTTGATTTTTTGTTTTGTTTTGTATTTTACAGAATGTGTGCTATTTTAGCATAGTATTTGAAAATATAAGTCAAACAAACATTATTCAACACAAGTTTATTATAAAAGATGTTGAAGAGGCATCTTTATATGGCACTTGTGAATATGGTGTAGGGCTGATGATGGTGTTAGGTTGATAAGTGGACTAGATGATATTGAAAGTCTTTTCCAAAGTTAATGATTCTGTGATTCTGTGAAGTGCAAAAATGTAATGCATTGAGAAATTTGTGAATAATAGAACATGAACAACAATACGAAAAAAACCAAACAAACAAACCCAGAGTGTGCACTGCCAATAAAAATATTCCCAAAGCATGGAAGAATACAGAGGTGGAGAACATGACTAGGACAAAACAAAGAAAGTCTCGTGCTTGGACAAAACAACCAGCCTTCAAATTACAGACTTGGATATGCTTTCTAAAGACAGCAGTGTGGTGAATCAAAGCTATCAAACCTCTGGACCACGCTATGGACATAAATTTTAAAAAATCCAACTCTGCATAGGAAGGAAAGTTTTTATTGTTTTAAGTAAATTTTAAAGAAATATATTTTTTAAATGGTAAAATCCAGTCCTCTTTAGATCTCAAAATGAAACAGTGATACACATCTATGAGATTTGTCAGACTGCATCTCTAACAGAACATTGTTTCTTTCAGGTTTTTTAATTGCTGTTTCCATAATCCTTTGTTCTGTGTCCCTTAAAGATTAAATCCCCAAACAACCATGAACTTGTCAGATCATAGATCTAGATCTGTTCTACCTTTTCTGAATTTCATTTAGTGAAGTGACTTTATTCACTTTCCAAGATCACTTTGCAAAAGCATCAGACACAATAACAAGATGTTTGTCAATTGTCCTCTGCTGCAACTAGCCCTAATTCTTATTCAAACACCAGCTACTCTGTCAAAATTTATGAATTTTGTTCATTATCTAAACCATTCCTCTAATATTGTTTAGTTAATCAGCATTAATTGAAAAATAAGCAGTATGTTTATTCTTTTACCACAACAGGTAAGACTACTACTGAGCAGTACATTAATATGGCATGTTGGGGTTTTTTTTCTTCTTTACCTTTTTCATTACAAAACCTGTTCAAAAACAGTTTTGAAATTGAAAATTGCAATATTCATCAGATTTCTATTAAATTTTTACATTACATTAAACAAGAAAAATAGCATTTAGGAAAAAACGTGTAGATATGACAGAGACAAAAATAATAATAGTTATAATAAAATACTTTTTAAAAGAAAAGTCTTTTTTGTGCTTTTAACAAAAAGTATCTAGGACAAGGAGAGTAGTTGTATTAAAAATGCATGTCAGAACTAACTTTACAAATACAGAGTAAAATTATGGGTACTGATCTGATATAAAATGATGACAAATTTACTCAGAAGATGGTAATAAGGAGTATTACGTACCTAATTCTGCTGTGAATAATTCCCAGAATTTACTGTCTTGGAGTAGTAAGAGCCAAGTAGATGTTAAATCCTATTGTTCTTATTTGTATTTCCTAAAATATTGACAAAATATAATAATGATAGAATAGGCCTCTAAACTTGAAAATCTCAACCCACCTTAGACTTTTGCAATCATTCCTATCCATGGGATCATGAACCTGTTTGCATTGTTAATGCAAACAGGAAAGATAAAAGCATGAATCTGAGAGAACTCATGCTTGGAAACAGATCTGATACTGGAAAAACTGAAGATTTCCTTTATAGAAAGGCTTTAGAAAAGGTTAAAATTATCAATTCCATAAATTTATACAGGGGTGTATTTTTACAAGTGTTGACTAAGGAGTTTAGCTTGTTTCTACTGATTCTAAATGTGACTATTGAAGACTGGCTCCCAGAATACTGATAGTTCTCTCTAAACATCATAATTTTCAAAATTCTGTTTTAGTGATACCCTAAAATAACCAGCTATTTGCTTACAACCTCAGATTTGGTTTTATATATGGTCATTATAGAACATTGTGGTCATTGTAGAACATGTGGTCTGTCTAGCAAACTAAACATCAAATAAAATATCATATAAATGAACAGAGGTTTTTTGCCAAAGAAACCCTTGCATTTTCTGATTTGTGGTATGACAGCCAAAGGAAATACAAGAGAAGAGAAACAGCAAAGCAGAAGTGATTGGCTAACACATTTAAAACTCATCATGAGGAACCAAAGGCACAGAGTTCATTCCCACAAACATTGTTTTTTCTTGGGAAACCAGGTTGAAAATAAAAGCATACATTCAGTTATAGTACAATGTGATGGTTCCAAATAGAAAAATAATATTTAGTTAGGGGAAGATTTAATAATTTGATACTTACAGGTATATTTCTCTTCTGATTTTTTAGTGAACTGAGTAGTTCCTTACTGGTGTGGTAACTCATCCTCTTTAGGAAGACATAAAAAAGGCCTTTGACTCTAACTGTCTGGTAAAAGCATCATAATTTTCATTGCAGTACATTTTTGTGAAGCACAGAGTTTTTAAGAGATAAAAGCTACTTTGTCAAGCTTATTTGGGCATTCTGTATCCAGTGATAAATTTTGTGATACTAACTAATCTCCAACAGCTACAGGAAACTCATTAGTGTTCTTTTTCACCATGTAAGTAGAAAAACATCATGGAGAGATTAAGTTACATTTCCAAGCATTTAAGAATGATTATCAAGAGCACAACCTGAATGGAAAGAAATAAAGCAAACGTGACTTTGAAGCCTTATTTGGAGACCAGACACAATACTAGGAAACAAGTGTAAGGACTACATATTCTACACTGGATCTCTTGAGACGACATGTCTGGAAAGCCTTGGAAAAGAAGTTCACTTGTTGTGTTAACTCTTCACACATGAATAGATTAACTCTCTCTTAATGAAAAGGTAACTAATGAAGTGTTAACTCTTCACTTCTGGTACAACTGAATTGCTTTTTTATTGAAGCAGAACCGGAGAAGTAAGGAAAACAACTCTTAAAACCTAGATAACTGCCTTGTTAAAGAAAGGACTAACTACATAAGTAATAAGAGTAATAAGAACATACAAAGAGGATACTAAACAGAAGACTAAAATAGTTTCTTTTCCCCTAGGGAAATTTCAAAGTTTGAAGCACATTGAGGAAAAAAAAAAAGGTATCCAATAAGAATAATCATAAGGGCAGCAATAATCTTCATTCCACTTCATAGGAGCTGCAGGAGATTAAATGTCAAATGAAACGCATTTAGGAAGGCTGCCAGAACATATCTGAGAAACAAACCCAGTTCACCCTGCTTAATCAAGGTCTTGAAATAAAGGCCACCATGTGTCCACAATACACATACACAAATCCAACACTACAATGAAACATGGGAAAAACGGTGCAACAGAGACGACAAAATAAAATTCTCAAGCAAAGAAGCAGTGTCATATAACAACAGATGTTTTGGTTGGGATTTTTTTTGTAGGGTGGGAATTTCCTACCCAAAGTAGAAGCCATTGTTGTAATAAAAATATTAGAGGGAGTACAGATTAAAGCAAATCCTTGTCACACTGCTCCTATAATAAAGGTCATGATAACCTGAGAAGAACTTAAACTGAAAATAAAAGAAAATAAAAAATGGATTTACACAGAGAATGAATTGTTATCCTTGATGGAGCTGAACTTGAGGTGTGTTATGTTTGCTTTCTTCCACTCAGAGGCAGGAAAAAAGTGATCAGTAAAAACATCTACTTGAATGGACTGTGCACTGAGGACTGTTTTTTACCCATCACAACAGTTTCTGAAAATCACCAGTCCTCATTTTTCATTCAGAACTTTTGACACTGATGTTTAAATGATGTTATGTGATTTCCCCTTCTTTCATGTCATTTTCTCAGAGAATCACACACCTACAGCTATTTCTGTCACTTCTGGTTGCAACCAGAGCTGGAGGGTCAAACAGTACTCAAAAATGGACACAGTATCTCAGCTTAGAAGGGTGGAAAGATCACTTCACTCATGAACCGTGTTTCTACTTATGCTTCCTGTTTTCTGGATCTTTTAAAATCACAAGATTGCTTACTCCTGTTCACTTTGTAGTCCTGTGTAACTCTAACTGCTTCTTGAGAAGTTGTTACTTATACCTGTCTCATTCTGTAATTCCATAATAGTTTTAAGAGAGTAATTGTTTGTGTCATCTTCCAGACAAGCAATTAAACACCAGAAAAAAACACATATTGACCAGAAAATGACACTCTAATGGCTGCAGATATAAACACTAAGCTAAGCTTCTAGAGGGCAACAGGTAACATAGGTAAAAAGTAACAATAATCAAAAAAAAGGTTTGCATGCTATCAGTTAAAGAGGACAGGAACACTATTTATACTTGCCTCTGTTTCCTTGGAGAGAAACAAACACAAAGTACTGCAAACTGAGTCATCTGTGTCTGCTACTGCTGTTGACGCAGCAGAGTCAAGTCATGTGAACTGACTCAAAGAACAGATCAAAAGTTTCTGAGAACTATGAATCCCAAAATTTTTTCTTTTAAGCTGGATTTTATTTTCTAACAAGAATTCTGAAGCAAAAACAATCCACTCAGACTTTACCAGCTTCAGCTAGCTTGAAAATGAAAGGACACAGCTTCCTTTTGCTTGACTTTCCCAGTTCCCCTGAACTTTGGTGTCCCATTTATTGCTCCTTTATAGGAGGCAGGAAGCCCTCTATCTGGCTTCCTGCAGTGTATACCTCTATTATCATTCTTGAGCAGTAAGACTGAAAGGGGTTTTTTTTTGGGCCCCAGGGGTTACAAAATCTCACTGGGTTGTTCACACATACTTGCAGACCCAGAGTTCTGCTGGGAAAACTGTTTAGGAAAATTGGCTTTGGAATCAGCCTCCATGAGTTGCCAGAAGCAAGTACGCTGATAGTAAACAATCAAAAAAAAAAAAAAAAAAAGGGCAAAACCAAAACAAAACACCAACAAATACTTCATCCTACATTTTAAAAAAACAGAAAAAAAAAGGCCCGAAAGTACTGTCAATATTAAAAAAAATAAAGACATCCAGACATTTGTCAAAAATGAGGTTGAAAGCCATCAATCAGGTGAAAATAGATACCTGTTGAAAATTTTTTTTTACAAAACTGTAAAGATTACTTTTCTTGGGGGTTTTGTTTGGATTTTTCTTCTGAACAACAAAACCATGCAATGCAAGGGGCATGTAATCACTAAACAGAGTTTAGTGTTTACACAACAGTGCCATCATATGTCCAAATTTCATGCATTTCAAAATGTCATTTGAAAATCAAAGTGAGACAGAATAATAGAAAATAAAATAAAATGCTGTGTTTTAAGCACATGGTGCAGTACAAAGAGCTTTTTTGCAATTACATATTGCACATTTGATAATGGACATAGTTCTGCTGGGTCAGTAATAAAATGCAATTTCTACTTAGTTCAAAAAGCTTATAAGAGACTCAGAGTTGAAGTTCTGTGTGCACAAAAAACTGATGAACACAGTCATTGGAGAAAAATTGCCTATGCAAGCAACCTAGAAATAACAGCAACCAACCAACCAAGAAACAAACAATCCCTCCATATGTAGTTTCTATCTTTCTCTTTGCAAATGTTCTCTATGTTATTATTAGAGTGAGAAATTTGGTAAATGTTCTCATTCCTAACATACCTGAAGCAAACAACCCTGCACTGGGCTATGTTGCTGCTTTTCCTAAAGAGAATAATTTACAGCCAAACGTGTGTCCACCAGTGTGAAGCATCCTCAATGCAACTGAGACTTATCAATTCTACCAACTCTGGAAAAACTTCACAGTAGTCTCAGATCTATTAAACAAAAGAAGATTCATCCTTAAATGAGTTTGAGCATGAATAATCAAACCAGCAGCTAAATCCTAAGCTTTATTCATTTGGTTTTTAGACTGTTCAACTTCAGATCTACTATAAGGTTTTTATAATTGATAATGTTTGCTCTTTCGTAAAAGTTGCCAGGGGACATTGAAGATTTTCACAGTAAGATATTGGGCAGCTGGAATTTTTGGCACCTGAAAAAGCAAGGAAAGCAGCTTGCAAATGAGAGATAAGCATGCTGGTTGAATTCTCCTGCTCAAACATTTGGAATAGAAACTGTAAACAAGAGTGACATTTCTCTTGCCATCACAAAGTTTCAGAACAACTGCACAATACAGAAATGGTCATCACTCCCATATGTAACATTTCAGGGTTGGGAGTTCTCTTTTCAAATTCAAGAAGTAGTTACTGCTCTAATAATGGTGGTTCAGATTTTCATCTTCAGTGCTTGATATTTTCAAAGAGTAATTATAGTATAAAATACTCATTCTTGAGAAGTTGTTTTGCAACAGAGGTATTTAAAACAAAGGCAGCCCACTGCACATACTATGGAATTCATAAAGTTTATGTTTGTTTCAAACCTAATATGTCCAGACCCAAAGTCTATCAAATGTTCAGTTTCTTACATTAAGTGATTCTTTATCTGAAAATTGAAAAACAAGCAACTGTAAAGAATACAATGTAATATAAGGCATGGAAAATTTACAAAATGACAAAATTTTCCCCACAACTCATGATGTCAGAATGGAAATTCATGTACACAAAAGACAAATTCATATTGTGTTCTGCAGTATATTAGACATCATCCAGAATTTGTCTAGCAGTGTGTTATAACTTTTAGTTAATACTTGTAGCACTTTTTTTTTTCTTATTATCCGAAGATCCAGGAGACAATATATATTTTGTACAGGACTGTGAAGATAAATTAACAAGTCCTCAGCTTGACTATAGTTCCATTTAATTTGATGGACTTATTTTGATTTACACTAGAAAAAAAAGTAACAAGTAGCATAACTCATTTGTGCATAAATTCTGATAAATGAATAAATTTAACAACTACCTCATTGAATTTACTCAGCTGAAGATAAATTATGAGAGAGTCCAACAACAGGCTTGATACATGCTTTGCTCTGATGACATTCTTTATAGATCAGTGTTGGTAATGAAAACTTGTCATTAGTACCGTAATGAAGGGATTCAAAATTTGAAAGACCAATATTAACCTGCAAAAGAAAGTGAGATAAAACATAAGTTGGTGTAAGTTTTCTAAATTGTAAAGATCATGGAAAAATACTGCTTTCCGTATAATTTCATGATGTAAGGTATCACCACCAGCATCTAATGTGCCACAATCAGAATCCTATCTAACAGTGCAAACATAGCATCAGAGAAATAAAAAGGAAACAAATAAGCATTTGTACAAGCATTTTGGCAGAATGTCATGTTGTCTGTTTGGTAAAAAAAAAAAAAGGAGTGGTGACGATGTGGAAACAATAATTCTAGTTCTACTGTGAGCTGCTGCTTTTTTTAATTATTCTCTTCAAAATACTTATATTACCTGGTCCAAAGAGCACAGGATTTTTACATACAGAATTGCACACATAGCTGCTTTGTTTTGTGTTTGCTAGACAGATTAGGTGTTTGCAGAAGACACCATAAAGGATCCACAGTACCTCTGAAGAGCAAGAAACAGGCTCTGATAACATGCTTATCGCCAGTAGCTGGATTTGGCTACTCAAGGCAGGTGCTGCTCTCATTTGTCCCACTGTCCAAAGAGGAAGAGTTATTACTACAGAACACAAAACTTTAATATTAGTGGGAAGATTACCTTAAACTGGTAAATTTCATAAACCTTTTGCTTCCTCTCTGCCACATACTTAACCAACTCAGTTGCACAGGGTTACTCTAATAAGAAAACCTGATTTACATAAAAAGGACATATATGTAAATCAATATACTGCTATGATAATGTGATTTTGTTTACTGTTTAAACTGGTTTTAGTATCAATCTGTGTGAGAATAATTTAACAGGTAAGGCTACCCATCATCTCAAAGTCACAGCTCAAGTGACATTAGTATAACAACATTATGAAGCCTCTAATATGATTTCAAACAGTGGATTCAGCTAGATTTGTATGATTTGTGGTGTCAATAATTATTATTCTTATGAATGCAAAATATAAGCTTTTACTACAGCAAATAGGAAACAGTTTTAAAGGTTAAAGGAACATGGCATACTTAACTTGTAGGAAAATAACTTTGGGACACACCTAATGGAGCCAGAAACAGAGTTTGAACAAAAGATATCTAAGCAGATGAAGTAAATTACAAAAGTAGTAAATGACCACCTTTCAACTCCTTTCATGTCATTGTCTACTTCCAGAACTTTTTTTTCTGAGATAACCCAAATGTCTTCATCTTACCCCCAGCTCACGTGAGCTAGCACACACTCATGGGAACTGCACCAACTGATGTCCTGGATCCTCACCTATACTACAAATCTTTTTATGATTGATTAATATTTAGTTTTATTTTGATAGAGGAAAACCAAAAAAAGATGTTCCCTTTTCAAATACTTCTATTTTTTCATTGTGCTTTTGATTTTGTGGATTGAGGTTTTACGTACTTTCGCAGAGAATCAAATTACAGCCCTGTAAGTGCAAATTCACCCTCAGTTATGTAAGCTTTTTTTCAGCAATGGTGTCAGATAACTTTTGGAGAAGTGAAATTCGATCTAAAGACTTAGCTGACATGGAAAGGTTTTGCTAACGCAGCCTGTGGGAACAGCTGACTACTGCCTGGGCTGTGGGAACGACTGGGATTTTTGGATGGCACTCTTCAGAATGACTCCATACTGAACATTCTGGTGTCTCAAGCTATTAAGCTCACCAGAAAAACAACTCAAAAATGTGCAAAATATCTTTTTTACCTCTGGTCATAAAAGAGCTGATTCCGTCCCCCATTTTTTCCACAGGTTTTGCTTTGATTATTTGTTGGGGTTTTTTTCCCCAGGGGGATAGAGGGCAGCAGTTCATGTGGTTTGGTTATTTTAGAAGACATAGCTAAGCTTTCTAACATTTATAAAACTAGATACTAATAATTCAGGGACTACAGACACAGATTTATGGATGAAAAATATTGGAAATATACTCACATTGACAAAAAAGTTTAATAAACAATAAAAATCGTCCAGAAAATCACATCCATTTAAAAAAAAAAAAAAAAAAGGCAGGGGGGAATATCAGTTTTGATGTATTGAAGCATCATTCTCCATTTTGGGGTGCATGAGACAGTATTTTTATGAAGTGAAGGACTTGACAGTGACTGGGAAAAGGGTTCAGTGGAAAAATTAATACAGATTAACTCTGAATAATGCAGAAGAATGAAGAAGTTACTAACCACTGAAAAGACTTTAATTACTTGTTTTTCCTTACATTATTTGGAAGATTGTTGACTTTATTAGGCCACTGGGGAGGTTAAAGACTGTACTTTTTTTTGTTCTAACCATGTTAATGATTCCAGTGTTAAAAAATTTTTACTTTGACGTCACCAATAGTGGAAACTACTACAAATTCCTAATAACATTATTTATGTTTAACCATGAGCAGGTATTTAATACATTTTAGAAGTAAAGGTTAAAGGGCCCACTCAGTACTTTTTTATCATCATTGAAAAAGTGAATTTAGAATACTAGAACACCACTTCAGAATAAAATACTGAGAGAACATTTCCATAAACAGTTTCATTAAAAGTTTTGAAGGCAACAATCTTTCTGAAGCCTTCAGAAAAATTAAATCCCATATTAGTTTTGTAAATGTCTGCACCTATTCTCAAAATTATTGTTATTAAAATAGAATGTTAAGGAAAACAATGTAAATTAATTGAGTTAATGAAATAAAACAAATTAAGCTCATAATAATTATCACGTAACACTGATAAACTCAACCCATTTTAAAACAGAATAGTGTTTTATCTTTGTTCTACAAAATAATATAGAATCAGCAGGAAGTTAGCCCAAAATTTACGTTTTACTTTAAATATCCACAACAGACATATCAAAAAGAAACTTGGCTACAGACTAAGAGACTGATCCTGACTGCACAAGTGTTTTGGAGACAGGTTTCAAGTGAAGCAAAAAATAATCCATCATCTATACTGCGCTAGATGAGGAAATGCCTTTTCACAAGAACAGCCAAATGATTGCATTGCCCATGCAAAGAAGGATGTCCTCAACATCTGGAGAAATGGGCTGACAGGAACCTCATGAAGTTCAGCGAAGTGCAAAGTCCTGCTCATGGGGAGAAACAACTCCAAGCACCAATATACACTGAGGGCAACCAGCTAGAAAGTAGATTGGCAGAAAAGGGCTTGGGACTCCAGGTGGGCACCAAGCTGAACATGAGCCAGCAATGTGCCCTTGTGCCAGAGAAGGTAAGTGATGCCAAGAGCTGCATTAGAGAAAGAATTGCCAACAGAGACATGAACCTTCCACTCCACTAAGCACTGGTAAGGCCACACCTCCATATTTGGGAGCCCAGAATTGAACACCAGTTGTGTTCAATTCTGGGCTCCCAAATATGACAGAGATGTGGAGATACTGGAAGGAGTCTCACAAAGGGCCACGGAGATGATTAGTGATCCAGAGCATCTGTCCTGTGAGAAAAAGCTGAGAGAACTGAACCTGTTTAGCCTGATGAGAAAGCTCCCATCAATGTGTCCAAATATCTAGTAGAATGGTGTACAGAAGACCAACACAGGCTCTGTTCAGTGGTATTTTCAGTCATTTTCAGAAATTTTAAATTCTGTTCTTACAATTTTAGAAGAAAATTTAAAAAAGTGGGGGAAAGGCATTCTTTCTGTCACAACAGAATTGCCTAAACGACAATATCTAGAATGATTTTTTTTTCTTTTCAGGTAAGAATGAGGAATATGCCTGAATATTACATTGTTTAATACTTTACTAGTATTAGGTAATTTACAAAGAGATCTAGCCTCTGTTTTGAAGTAATTTGTAACTTAGGGATTTTTTGCAGCTTTTATATGGACCTAATTATCTCTTGTGTAATTAATAGATTTGCAGCTGAGGAACTTGAAACTATAACAAGAAAGGGCTTTTTCAGAGAGATCAAGGAGAAGTCTTTTGACATCACATTTCCACTAAAGGTTTTACTTGGGAGGTCAGAAACCAAGACAGTCTAGAACTGTGGGAGTTCAAAGAGTCTTAGTGTAGGGGATGCCCACAAACATGAAAATAATTAGCTGTTTCAAGGGGATTGTTTTTTAGGGGACAGAATAGGTTTGTGTAATTCCTGTCTACTGGCTCCACTGAAGCAATTTTTAAAAGCTCTGCATGTATTCATTTACCAAAGGAAACCAGAAGAAAAAAGGATAAATATCACCAGAAAGTAATACTGTAAGTTCAAAGAATAAAATACACAGGGAGAAATCCTCTGAAGTTGTTATTCATCTTTCCATTCAAGGAAGTAAAAAAAAAAAAACACATGTTGAGCAGAATTTGCAGATTACAAAATTTATTTTTGCAAAAAATAAGTGTAATTTTATGAAAACATTACTGTCTCAAGATATCCACTTGATTCCCCTGAAAGGAAGGATTTCCAGAAGCACTTAACATAATTTATCTTTGCTTCAGCTTAAATTAGTAAAGGAGCAGATGCAGGTCAACAGCCAAAAACTCTAAAAAATTCCTTACCGTTAACTTCAATAGATCTATTTCACATGCTGCAGTCAGGAATACCAAACAAAGTTGGCTAAGAAAAGGTACAAGATCTCACAGTAAAATTAGTATGCAATTCCTTATTGTAGCTAGAACAGTAACAAAAAGGCACTTTTTTTTTTTTTTTTAGATTTTAACAGAAGAGAATAAAATACAAAGTCTAGAGCTCTCAGTGAGACAACCATATGTACTTGTAAGATTGATCAGAACAGTGAATTTTTAGCTGCACATTATAATGACTGTGAATCAACTGTGGAACATCTTTTTATTTTGTTATTTTAAAGACTGCACATATAAAACCTGTTTTTACCGCTCCATAAAGAGAAACTTTTGGCAAGATCACTAGGGGAAGAAACTGGGATAGAAGTTACCTTCCCACAAATGCCTACATAAACATTTCTTCTGGGAACAAGGATGAAACAGAGTGGAGACCAGTTACATGTCTTTTCTACAGTTCCATGTCTGTGGCCCACAAATTATCTAAAGAACAGCACATAGTATTGAAGAAAATATTGGATTTTCTGGAAAAAAATGAAGCTTTAAAGATTACAAATTAATCGTTAATTTGGATTTAATTTAGGTAACAGTTTCAGTGAGTGAAAAAATCAAATATAGGTATAACATTATTTCCATCACAATTTTCTGAGTTAGCGCAAATTTCAGATAAAAACATTTTCTTTCGCATTTTGCATTGAAGTGATATCTTTGTTTGAATTAGGCAAGAAATCTAAAACAAAAATAAAATGTTATAATCAAAAAATGGCATTTGGGATCAAAGGAAGCATTTCAAGTAGTATTTCTTAAATACAAGTTTTTACTTTTTATGTTTAACTCTGAAAAAATATCCAAACTTTCTAACACCAGGTTTAAAAAAATTGCCTAAGTCTACCAGTCAGTGAGCAGCCGGACCAGCACAGGATATGTCAAGGTACATGTACTGGAGAAAATGATCCATGTCAGGTCCCTCAGCATCATAAAAACAGCCTTGCCTTGGAGTTCCAGGGGTAAATGGGATTTTCTTAAGTAGGGAGTTCTTTCCTGTCCTTAATTTGCATTTCAGCCTGAATCCAGTCTGCAACACTGACTCACCTTCAAATTACATGTGCATATGGTCCATCCTCACTAAACTCTGTTGTCTATTTCTCCTTTCTGCATAAAAAGGACAGGAAAACCTTGAGAAAAGCTTTGAAGGAGAAAAAGAAGGGCAATAAAATGCATCACTTTACAGACAGCAAAACAACAATCTACTGGCTAAAGGGAAGCCTTCCTCAGTCCCCTGGGACTGTCGGCAGCATCTACCAGTCACATCTATCAGGTTAGATATTAGGAAGAAATTCTTTACAGAGATGGTAATCAGGCATTGGAATGGGTTGCCCAGGGAAGTGGTGGATTCTCTGTCCCTGGAGGTATTTAAGAAGAGACTGGATGTGGCACTTAGTGCCATAGTCTAGTAACTGTGGTGGTGGTGGATCAAGGGTTGGACTTGATGGTCCAGAGGTTCTTTCCAATAGAATCATCTGATTCTATTCTATTCAATGACAATCATATACACCACCAAGGACACATTACCATCCTCCCTGGCCACCAAGAATTTCTGAACCAGTGTGACCCATCCTACTTTCTGCAGCCATCATGACCAGAGTATGATATTCCTGAGATTTATTATGTGGAGAGCTTCCTTGAGAAAGCCTTGTATCATCATGCTACAGAAAGATAATGGTCTTCAGATCCATCATCCTCATAGAGAAAGTCGTAACTTGGTGGGAGTAAAAGGAAAATGTTTTTCCTGTTTTCCCTCAAAGAGTCTGAAACTTCCTAGTGTATTGGAAAGGCAAGAGAATTTATGACCACATGTTATGCTGAAAGCTCAAACTGAATATTTTCACAACAAATTTATGAGTTCATCTCCCCTCTAAAATGAGTTACAGAAATTTACCCAGAAATAATTGAAATAATTAAGAAAAACAAAGCCTCCTTTTTTTAATAAACAAATAGCTTTTCACAGCCACAAATATTATAGAACCATTCTTTTGATCTTCTTCATTGGCAGGAAACCCATTTCTATACTGGCCCAGGGGACTAGAAGATGCAGCATGAGTAAAGAAGTGTATTAGATTACACTAATATGCCTTATAGCTATATCCTAAATCCAGAGCTTTACATAAACTTTAAGCAAGCAACCCTGTTGTGAAAAGCAGTCTCACTTTAGCCCTGTCCATTAAACCCTGCTCTGCACTGTCCTTTCCCTTACAGCAATGTATGAGTTTACTATTTGGTACTCTCGATCCAGACTGGTAATATCACAGGCCAACTCCTTAGCTCCACATTATTGCTGCACAGATGCTTATGCTGACAGGAGGGGAGGGAAGTGGGCTGAGGGTGAGATTCCTTCTTCCAGAACATGACAGAGTGTTTGGAGAAACTGTGAGCTGTCACTGACCAGGGTGGTCTCTTCCCCAGCTGCTGTTTAATTTCCTTGCATCAGATGTAACTAATCCACAGCTGCAGGATGAGTCACTTTAGCAACGTAATCTAATGGAAAACTAATTTTTGTTTGCTTTGGGTCTATTCTTTTAGTGGTGGGCTAAATTTCAGTCATTAGATCTGACTCGAGGGAAATACTGGACACATGCAGCCAAAAGCAGAAAGAAGGAATGGAGTTCTTTTAACAGAGCTCACATTTATACTACATTAGGCATGATGTAGTATTTGATACTAAAAGGCAGAAAGTATCTGTTGACTACTCCATGCTGTCCACTGCAGTCCATTTCAAGCTAACTGAACTCAATGGTAGTTTGCTACTGAACTTGATAGAAATACAAAATTCTGTTCTTATTGAACACTGGCACTGTCTCCAAGAATTTCCATTTTCCCTTTTTCGGAATATAACAGACTGGTTATATCAAGGACTTACATTAGAAACTTTTCAGCAGCAAAGAGGTTTATATCATTATCACCTCTCATCCACTGTCAGCTGTTTGTTCCTGCACTTCTCTCCTGCCAGCTGTATTGACACAACAGTTTAACCCTTCCCTAAACCAGATCTGTGAAATTATCTAGGTTAAGGAAAAAACACTGTTTAACCCCTCCCCAACTAAATAAATACTTGTTACCTTCTACACAGATCATTCATATATTCATTTGAATAAGCAGTGCAATATGTACTGATGTCAGGAGATATGTGGGGATAGAAACCTCCAGCAGAGCTACAGAAATATTAAGAGGAAGCAGACAAATGGTATCTTTGATCCTGTTTGCTTTTGGTTGCAACAGAATCATTCGTATGTCCTGAAGATGACTTGTTTAACTAAAGCTGTACAAACACAAAGCACCTTTCTAACCACATATAAAATGATTGAGAGTTTATACCAATTATTTTTTGGTGACAAAGTTAAGCAGTCCAACTTCTGAGCTTAAACAATCTCATCTAACTCACAGGACTCTGACAGCTGTGCTGAAGTTACAAGAAAGCAAAAAACACTATCTGCATTGTACTTTGCTCGCCTTATCAATTGCCAAGCCAAATCTATAAATATTAAATCAGTTGATATCACAAAGTCCAAGTTCCATTCACAATGCACACACATTCACTAGCACAACTTCTCCCATTACTCCCACCTCTTTAAAAAATCACACAAGTACATAGCTCAGTACAAACACAGACTGGCAAACAACGGTGGCAGAATCACTCTCTGACATTTCTGGAGGGCAGATTAATTATCATCTTGAAATTAAACAGTACATCATGACTATGAGCACAAAAATACAAACAATTCAGTTATTCAAAGGGAAATTATTTTGAAAGTAAAAATAGCTACTTAAAGTGACAGAAAATAACTACTTAAAGTGATATAATTCTGAATTAAATCAAATATGTGGCTGATATTGTGTATACTACAGTAGGATAGTTGTCGTGGTTTTGCCCTGGCTCAATTTACTTTTATACCCTCACATACAATTACTATTAGTTGAGAGAAGGTTTATGCAGACAAAAAGAGACTGAATTAAAAAAAGTATGAGTATTTATTATTATTATCTAACTAAAACTAAAGAATTATATCTACAATAATTTTACTTAAGTAAAAGGTATTATGTATTTACAGAAGATATTTCTCCCCCCACTTCCCTTTATATCAGTCCAAGGAGGAGAAGCAGTCCTTTTCTGTTCTCGGAATTCCAGCTCTCTCTCTCTCCAGTAACTCTGCAGCACTTTCGTCGCAGCTGGAACTTCTTTATCTCTCTCTTATTCTGTGTTGGCCTCCAGGGCTGGGCCTACCCCCCTCCTGGGTTAAAACCGAAGGCTGAGGGTTACCCAGGTTCTGAAGGGTCTCCTTCCATAGACTTGCAAGGGGACACTTGCTTACTATGGATCTTCTTCCACAGGGTTACAGGGGATAATGGTTTAAGAGTTCACCCCTGTTTTCCTATGGAGGTCCCTCCCCATGGGAGAACAGTCCTTGATTGACTTCTCGGCGCATCACTTCTGCAGACAGCAAAAACAACAATCTACTGTGGCTAAAGGGAAGCCTTCCTCAGTCCCCTGGGACTGTCAGCAGCATCTACCAGTCACATCTATCCGGTTAGATGTTAGGAAGAAATTCTTTTTACAGAGAGGGTGATCAGGCATTGGAATGGGCTGCCCAGGGAAGTGGTGGATTCTCTGCCCCTGGAGGTATTTAAAGAAGAGACTGGATGTGGCACTTGGTGCCATAGTCCTAGTAACTGTGTTGATTGGTGGATCAAGGGTTGGACTTGATGGTCCAGAGGTTCTTTCCAACAGAATCATCTGAAGATTCTATTCTGTTCAGCCGAACAATCACATACACCACCAAGGACACATTACCTGCATCCTCCCTGGCCGCCAAGAATTTCTGAACCAGTGTGACCCATCCCTACTTTCTGCAGCCATCATGACCAGAGTATGAACTTGAAACTCATGATATTCCTGAGATTTATTATGTGGAGAGCTTCCTTGAGAAAGCCTTGTATCATCATGCTACAGAAAGATAGCCGGTCTTCAGATCCATCCATCCCTCATAGAGATCGTCGTAACTTGGTGGGAGTAAAAGGAAAATGTTTTTCCTGTTTTCCCTCAAAGAGTCTGAAACTTCCTGAGTTGTATTGGAAAGAGCAAGAGAGATTTATGACCACATGTTATGCTGAAAGCTCAAACTGAGATATTTTCACTAACTAATTTGTGAGTTCATCTCCCACACTCCAAAATGAGTTACAGAAATTTGCCCAAGAAATAATTGAAATAATTAAGAAAAACAAAGCCTCCTTTTTTTTTAATAAACAAATAGCTCTTCACAGCCACAAATATTATAGAACCATTCTTTTGATCTTCTTCATTGTCAGGAAACCCATTTCTATACTGGGCCCAGAGACTAGAAGATGCAGCATGAGTGAAGAAACGTATTACATTACACTAATATGCCTTATAGCTATATCCTAAATCCAGAGCTTTACATAAACTTTAAGCAAGCAACCCTGTTGTGAAAAGCAGTCTCACTTTCGCCCTGTCCATTAAACCCTGCTCTGCACTGTCCTTTCCCTTACAGCAATGTATGAGTTTACTATTTGGTACTCTCGATCCAGACTGGTAATATCACAGGCCAACTCCTTAGCTCCACATTATTGCTGCACAGATGCTTATGCTGACAGGAGGGGAGGGAAGTGGGCTGAGGGTGAGATTCTTCTTCCAGAACATGACAGAGTGTTTGGAGAAACTGTGAGCTGTCACTGACCAGGGTGGTCTCTTCCCCAGCTGCTGTTTAATTTCCTTGCATCAGATGTAACTAATCCACAGCTGCAGGATGAGTCACTTTAGCAACGTAATCTAATGGAAAACTAATTTTTGTTTGCTTTGGGTCTATTCTTTTAGTGGTGGGCTAAATTTCAGTCATTAGATCTGACTCGAGGGAAATACTGGACACATGCAGCCAAAAGCAGAAAGAAGGAATGGAGTTCTTTTAACAGAGCTCACATTTATACTACATTAGGCATGATGTAGTATCTGATACTAAAAGGCAGAAAGTATCTGTTGACTACTCCATGCTGTCCACTGCAGTCCATTTCAAGCTAACTGAACTCAATGGTAGTTTGCTACTGAACTTGATAGAAATACAAAATTCTGGTCTTATTGAACACTGACATTGTTTCCAAGAATTTCCATTTTCCCTTTTTTGGAATATAACAGACTGGTTATATCAAGGACTTACATTAGAAACTTTTCAGCAGCAAAGAGGTTTATATCATTATCACCTCTCATCCACTGTCAGCTGTTTGTTCCTGCACTTCTCTCCTGCCAGCTGTATTGACACAACAGTTTAACCCTTCCCTAAACCAGATCTGTGAAATTATCTAGGTTAAGGAAAAAACACTGTTTAACCCCTCCCCAACTAAATAAATACTTGTTACCTTCACACAGATCATTCCTATATTCATTTGAATAAGCCAGTGCAATAATGTACTGATGTCAGGAGATATGTGGGGATAGAAACCTCCAGCAGAGCTACAGAAATATTAAGAGGAAGCAGACAAATGGTATCTTTGATCCTGTTTGCTTTTGGTTGCAACAGAATCATTCGTATGTCCTGAAGATGACTTGTTTAACTAAAGCTGTATAAACACAAAGCACCTTTCTAACCACATATAAAATGATTGAGAGTTTATACCAATTATTTTTTGGTGACAAAGTTAAGCAGTCCAACTTCTGAGCTTAAACAATCTCATTTAACTCACAGGACTCTGACAGCTGTGCTGAAGTTACAAGAAAGCAAAAAACACTATCTGCATTGTACTTTGCTCTCCTTATCAATTGCCAAGCCAAATCTATAAATATTAAATCAGTTGATATTACAAAGTCCAAGTTCCATTCACAATGCACACACATTCACTAGCACAACTTCTCCCATTACTCCACCTCTTTAAAAAATCACAAAAGCACACAGCTCAGCACAAACACAGACTGGCAAACAACGGTGGCAGAATCACTCTCTGACATTTCTGGAGGGTAGATTAATTATCATCTTGAAATTAAACAGTACATCATGACTATGAGCACAAAAATAAAAACAATTCAGTTATTCAAAGGGAAATTATTTTGAAAGTAAAAATAGCTACTTAAAGTGACAGAAAATAACTACTTAAAGTGATATAATTGTGAATTAAATCAAATATGTGGCTGATATTGTGTATACTACAGTAGGATAGTATACCCAGTATACTATCAGTAGGATGCCTTATGATTGCATAGACTAGAAAAATTGGGCCAACTGCAATGGGGAAAGTAAACAACCAAATGAAGGTACAGGCTCATGCTAGGTGTCTAGTACAAGAACAATATATTCAAAATGTTTAATTCAATTTGAGTCAATAGAATGGTTGTTATAAGAAATAGGTGATGAACTAACAATAATGATTAATGGATCAGTTCTTTAACACAGAGAAACTGAATAACACTGTCTTAAAAAATATTCAATACTAAACGTTCAGTTTATCCAATATCATAAGTGCTTTCTCGAAAAGTAGAAATCACCTAGAATAATAAAATATGCAGTTCCAGTGCAATCTAAGTATCAGCTTTTCCCTTCTTTTTTTTTAATTAGTGAAAATAACAGAGTATGTACTGTACTGATAGATGTGAACCCAAGATATCTCTTTCTAAAGAATTTGCAGACTAAAGGTAAAACAACAGCAAGAGGAAATACTGTTAAAAAAGAAAGCACTGTGGCTAGTTGTTGAAGATTACAGATCATATTCTATACTACACTTTACTAGTATACTTTTCTTTTGCTTGGAACTTCCCCTTAAATCCATTTAAAATTGTTTTTCTCTAATATCAAGGGCACAAGCTAATTCTGAGTATAGTACTTACAGTTTCTCAAATATTCTGATTAAGATATCTGTGTGATCCTTTTTCTAAAGATATTCATACTCAGCTCTGGAACATCTCTGATCTTCTCAAGATAAGTACTTATAAGTTTACCTCTACTCATTGACCAGACAGTTTTAGTGCCCAGGGAGATTTAGAAGTGTATCTCCTGCACCTAAAGAAACACAGTTGTACACAATTTAGGACACTAAAGGTCCTATTTAAAGCGTATAAGTAATTCTAATACTATAGAAAAAGAAAAAAAAAAAGGAAAATATCATTAGTGAAAGAAGGTCACATACTTAGAAAGGGATGTCTGCATTTTGACAAGAATTCTAATTTCTTTATCTAGCCAGCAATTTGGTATAAAAGCAAAAGTTCTCTCTCTGCTGAGTACAACAATGGAACAAAACTCTGCAGCTTTTGCCCAAAGTTACTTTCATCTTTTTCTATTACAGAAGCAGTTTAGAGGCAAGCTTTGTCCCTTAGAATGTTGTCATAGTTCGTATTTTTAGCAAGGAATTTTTCTTTCCTTTCCTCCTGCCGTGTGTGTGTGTGTGTGTGTGTGTGTGTGTGTGCTCTGTGATGGGCCATTTAGTTGAATAAAGGAATTGGCTCGAGCCCCTAATAGTCGAGATTTGTTTCCTTGACAACGAAGGGGGGAGTTGGCTGGTGTGTGACTGGAAGGGGGTGGAGGCTGGGGGGGGAGGAGAGTCTCTCTCTCTGCCGGGGTGAGAGGCTGCTGTGGGCTGCAGACACTGCCGGGTTCCTTTGTTTTTTTTCCTGTCGGAGGGGAGTTTCTGGCTGCTGCTCTTGGCTCACCTCTGGCTGACTGCAAGCCCTGCTTACAACAGACCCTAATCAGCTGAAGTTTGTGAGTTTTCTTCCATTGGGAGAACTTTCTGTTTTATTGATGTTGTTTTTCCTTCCCCTCCTTTTCCCCCCGCCACCACCTGGCGGCAGCCAAGGATCTCACAGCGCTGCCTGGTGACGGGCACTGGACATTACAAGTTCTACTCCTTCAGTGATCCAACAGCGCCACCTGGTGACTACAATAGGACACTACAAGTTTTTTACACCTTCAGTGACCCAACAGCGCCACCTGGTGAATGGTACAGGACATTACAAATTTTGCATCTCCAGTGGATGATGCCCGATGGCGCCCCCTGCTGACTGTGGTTGGAACTGCACCAAAGGGTGCAAGAAATTGAACTATTTTCCTTTTGCCGGTTTATCGGTTTTGTTCTTGAAGGGGATTATTGGTGGGTATAGGAGTATTACTTAGTTATTTTACTTGGGTTTTTTTCGTGTTCCTGTTAATACACACATACCTTTTAATAAAGGGCTGTTACTTTTCCATAATTTGTTTTCCTTCAATCGAAGCCTCTTAATTTTGGATTTATAATTGCTTGGAAAGAGAAGTTTGGGTCTTTTCCTCCTAATTCATCCTCAGCAAAAGACCCTTGTCTCATTTAAACTGGGACAAATGTCATGCAGCTCATATATGGGCTTAAAAATTATGTTCAACAATTTGAATTTCAAGTGTTAATAATGTGTTTACTAGCTGAGTTCTTCTGGCAAATTAAATCAACTACCTTATAAAAAGAATTTTATTAGTGATTCTTATTCAGAGTTTGCCTCATTGGTATTCTCCTCCATCCACTGTAACAAAATGATACATCTGTTTTAATTTTTATGTTACTACAATTATTTTCATTGTGGATTTTTTGTTAGTTTTTTTCCTGTTGACTCTGTGTGGTAAAAGATTTGGCTTTAAGCTATATTTGGAGCACATGGCTTGCTTCACAGTGGACCTCACAGATGCTTGGCTATTCAGGGCTCCATCAGCTCTAATTTTAAGATTTCCTCTCAGGAATCCTGCATAAAAAGACACCAGTCATTTTCCATATCAGAATACCCTACCCCTCAGGCAACCTGAAAATGGTTCTTGGTGGATAATAGTATATCCATTCTATATGTTTTCAGGCACTAAAATACTTCTTTGGTGAAGTGTGTGTTTAGCTCACTTACCGTAACCTTTTTATTCCGTCTTTGTGCTCCTTAGAGATCAAGATCTTTTGAAAGACTTTACTCACATATTGTGTGCTGGGAAGAAACTTTCAGAGCTTCCTAAACTTTTTCATGATAATTTACATGAATTTCACAGCCTAGGGATTCATTAAATCAAAGCCAGCTAGGAAAACTGACCAGTTCTGAATTTTTCCTAAGATTCATGAAGACATGGGCGTATTGGACACCGATAACCTCGTGGTATATGCACCACATGTAACTGTACAACCCAGGTCTGAATCGAAGTTTCATTAATAATTCTAGGCATGCGGGTACACACTTCTAATTCAACTTATTACTGAAAGCAAAGAAAACTTTTTTTTTTCTCAATAAAATCCAAAGTTGATTAATCTTCAGATTTAGACTCAGCTCATCGAGGTACACAGGTCTGAATCTACATCACCCTGGGTACTGAGCTGAACAAACACAGTACAATGTGTCCCCAGGCCAGCATACTGCATCCAGTTTGCACCATATAATTGATGACAAAAGCCTCTGGGAAAGAGTCAACCTTGGTACCCACCCATACAATTTACATAAACTGAATTCAAACCAAGTTCTTTCCTTGTGGTTGTGATTTTCATCTTTCTATATGTCAGTGGCTACTCAATAAACCACATCCACGGGGAGTTCTCAGGCACAGCAGATGCTTCAGGCAAGAAGTTTTATTCCTCAGATTTTTGTTGGTTTTCCATTTGCACACAAGTATTGACCATAACTACCTGCAAATCGAAGTGAGCTCCCTGAATTTTATATTTTACGACTTCTAATTAATACCCATCATTAGGTGAGACCTAAGGGTCTCATTCAGGATCTGTTTGCAGTGTGCTATCAAAGCAAAGGGTTTGTTACTTAAAGAGCTGATTGCACATTTGCCAGAACTGTGAAGAGAACAACACACAGAAGTGTTTTACTAGAGTTAGTTTTCTTCATAATAGCTAGTGTGGTGCTTTGTTTTGGATTTGCAACCAAAACAGTGTCGATAATGCAGGGATGTTTTCACTATTGCTGAGAAGCATCAGGGCCTTTTCGATGCTCACTCCATTCCAATAGCGAGGAGGCTGGGGATGAACAACGAGTTGGCAGGGGACACAGCTAGGACAGCTGACCCCAACATGACCAGAGGTATATTTCACACCATATGGCATCATACATCTCAATAAAAGCTACAGGAAAGAAGAAAGAGGATCATAAGGAGTTATGGTGTTTGTCTTTGCAAGTAAAATTTACATGTGGTAGAGACCTGCTTTCCTGGAAATGGCTATGCACCTACCTGCCAATGGAAAGCAGCGAATAAATGACTTATTTTATTTTGCTTGTGCACACAGATTTTTCTTTCCCTATTAAACTGGTTTTTTTCCCTACATACATGTTTTCACAGTTTCACCCTTCCAATTCACACCCCCATGCTGCTGAGGGGTGTCAGTGAGCAGCTGGATGAGGCTTGACTTTCCCACCAACAATAAGTGTGTTTTTTGTCACCATTGGAATCTATCAGATGATATAACAATGTGAATTTGATTCCTTTTGCATATCATCAGCACATTTTTCCATTCCCACATATACAAAATAATTTTGTTATGTTTCCTTTTTATTTAAAACAACCTTTCTCTTCGTCTAAGCTACTGTATAGCCTCTAAAATACATAAAAAATATACTTTTCTATAAAAAGGTAAAAAATATAAGCATTACCTTAGGAGCTAATAAAACGTCATCATTTATAGTTTTACAGTATTAATAATATGTGTTTCATTAAATCCCAAGTTTTAAAATGGGAAATTAAAACTTGGTTTCACCACTTGCCTATAGGAAACAGAAAATTACAGGAACAGACAGAAGAAAATTAAGAAGTGTAGACTTCTGGTTATATGTAAAAACTATAATTAAACAATATAAAATTATCAAATGGAAGTTTACTGAGAAGTTGCTTTCTGTAATAGTTTATAATAGATTTCAGTGATGAATTTTTGGCTTGCAGAATGCCAAAGAAGCAAGACACTCTGACCGCAAAATGATGGATTTTCATTCAAGCCCTGAAGGGAACATGCTGCAAGTTTATCTACTGTTTTCCCCCTTACTGTTTCCTACAGGCTTCTAGGAGAGTAGAACATTACAAAAGAGACTTAATGTTTCTCTTTGGTAAATCCAACCTCTATAGATTTCGTTAAGATTTCACTCCTTTCTGCTTTTTTTCTACTACTTTACATAACTGTCACTTCTGTTTCCTATATAACCTGAAGATGAGTATAAAAAGAGGCACTGACTAGTCAGAAATAAGGAAATATAATTAGGTAATTACATACTCAGCCTGGCTCTTCTATTATTCTTCCTCTCCTTTGTTTTTATTTTGGCCATGACCATTACACTGCTTGCAGGTTTTACAGACAGCAGATCAAACTAACTCCTCCCTTAGAGAGATAGTCTGTTTTCTCCCACTTGGGAAATAAATCTGTTCCCACAATATTTATTTCCTACATTAATGCTCTTCATCTGCTTCAAAAAAGAGAGAAAAGAGTAGATTAATTAAACCCAGTGGTGCCAATACAATTTGTGTTTCACAGGAGGAAGCTATTTCCACTTACATGAAAAATAAAATAATTACACAGGAAAAAAAGATTATAGCAAGCTGAACAGAAGTTATCAAAGCCTCAAGAGACATCACTATTTTTAAGATATCATTTAAATTAGATACTGACACCAAGTCATTGATGATAGGGAAATTATCATCTATGGATGCTATAACCATGTCAGGATTTAATTTAGCCTTCAATATAATGTCCTCATCAGAGTTCTGTAATTCTTAATTCCCCATAAAGGGGGAATTCTTAATTCCCCCTTTAAGTACTGAAAAGCCACAATAGGTCTATCCAGAGCCTTCTCTTCTCCAAGCTGCACAACCCCAGCTCTCAACCTTTCCTCATAGGAGAGGTGTTCCATCCCTCTGATCATCTCTGTGACCCTTCTCTGGTCACACTACAATAGGTCCATGTCCTTCCCATGCTGAGGATCCCAGAGCTGGATGCAATACTCCAGGCTGGGTCTCACAAGAACACAGTAGAGGGGCAGAATCACCTCCCTGCTGGTCATATTTCTTTTGATGCAGCCCAGAATACAGTTGACTTCTCAGGATGTGAGTGCATATTGTTGGTTTATACACAATTTTTCATACATAAAAATTAGACTAAATTAAATTTTGGAATTCCCTTTCCTTGCCCACATAGAAGGATCCCAGATTTCAAAAATGGCCTTGTGTTTCTTCCTTTGTGTCAGATTTGTACAGAACAGTTTGCAATTCCCATTCCAAAACACCTCAGGTTAACCATGACAGTCAGTCACAATGTGCCTTGGAAGTTGTGAACTAACGTTAACTGCATGTGGTTGAAACTAGGGTTGCACAGACAGCCAAGAGACAGTCCTTGGGTTATGACAGTTTTGTCTGTCAAAACAGTGCACTGGCAACTCCTGAGTGTACAGTCATATTGCACCTCCTTTCTTTTCATAGCAGTTTGCTCCAGGCAGCATGGAGAGATAATTATTAATCTGAGAAATCTGCAAGACATGGCTACTAGGAGAAGGGAAAAGATCAGGGCAGAAGATTAACAGAGGGAACCAGAGAATCAGCAGTGAGCTTCTACACAGTAACCTTACAGGCTATTCACAAAATAAATACATAAAACAAAATACTTGGCAAAGATCTTACCTCTGTATTGCAGTCGTTTCATGTCCTTTTCACTAGAAAGTGAAATATTTTATATGTGAAAGATGAGAAAGGTGGAAAAGTGGGTAAACAGGGATAAGTCAGTGAGCATCAACACTTGGAAGCTGTCACTAACATGCAAAGAAAAAAAGCTGCTAACAACAGTGAGAGCCTGAATGTCAGAAATGTTTGGTTTTAACAAACATTTACTTAAATGTTTGAAGGGCTCTTTCTGTGAAATGTAATTACACGATTAAAGTTGTAAGTGTTTTCTGCACATTATCCACAATCTGCTGAGTAGAGCAGCTCTGTTCTGCAGCTTTATACTCTACAAACTCTAGGGTAGAAATGGTCTCAAGCTAAGATGAATGAAATGTTTATGTCTGACCAGGGCCTATAGTGGGTAGTAAATGAAGAGCATCCTTTTACATATACCAGAGTACAAATGGTGTGTACTAGGAAATATATGCACATTCCCTGATGCATCTGCACATGGCTGTGAGAATGGACAGCAAATGTATTAAGTTTGCATAACAACATCACATTAACACCTCTGCTAAGATTCACTCGGGAGAAGAGCAAGCTGTGGCGCTTGTGTATGAGATGAAGCTCATTCTCCAAATGCTGTTAGAAAGAATAAGCATTTAATTTGTAAACCTCTGTTTAACTCTATGTCCTTCTAGTACCGGGAGTTTACCTACCTGATTGCAGCAAGTATGGTGCTGTTTACATGAGAAATAGAGCAGTAATGACATGAGTAGAGAACTGTAATTCAATATATAGATCTGAAGATTTTGCTGCCTATCATGTAATGTCAATACAGCTTACACAAAAATATAAGTGTCAGCTGCACTTTAAATAAAAAAGATAAAGACAGGGATCAGAGTAGGAAAATGGCTCAAAAGGCTGCACATGCAGGGACTGTGGGAACCAAAAGAAAGAATACAAAGAAGTTTCTGAGTAATACTTTCAAAAGTGGCAGTGGTTTAGCTTAAATTCCTACATAGAGTCACATTTAAATTTAGAATGACTCATTTCCATTCAGCTTGGATTTACATTCAAGTCCACTTAAACCAATCTAGGATAATCATCTGTCTTCCACTCTGTAGTATCCATTATTTTTTAACAAGTCTCAAGACAAAGCTTCTAACAGCACAGATTTTATACTGTGACAAGCACAGATTTTATACTATGACAAGCTTATATTTTTCTGAAAGTTTAACTTTCCAACATTAGGGAAACACCATTATGGACCAGGAGATTGTTTGACTACATCTATTTCATTTTGATTAAACAGGTAGCAATTTAGGTAGTCATTTAAAGGAAGTAATTTTTACAGCTCTGTACAGACTCACACGCCAAGCCATGATTTTCTAGCTAACAAAAAAGGACTTAAATCAAGCTTTAAAACCACTTCAAAAACCGTTATCTGAATAAAAGTTGATTTTGTTGACATACCTTTTAACTAGTGGCCATAAGTTACAGTGATGAATATTAACCAGCTGTTAGTGTCCTACTCTAGGGAATGTTGTTTTATAAAGATACCCTCCTTAAGAGACTGTTTACTGGTACCTTTTACACTGTTTTTTGGGAAAATGTGTCAAAACTTTAAAAAACTGGCAAAACACAAGAGGCAACTTAAGAAAAATTATAAAACCAGTTTCCCCAAACCATTCTTCCCAGGCTTTCAGATACATTAGATTTCCTATATTTTTAATTCCGAACAAAATCTTATGTTTTTAGCTGAATTGTGATGTCCTTTGAAGGATGATTTTTTTTCTTTTTTAAATGCAGGACATTTAAAAAACAACAACCAGTCTTTCTTTTCTGCTGAAAGACTGTTAAAACCTTTTCTCTGTAATGTGAAAGCCTCTCTTGTAGTCTTGCAAAGTACATGACTGGTTCCTGCTTCCACCTCTTATAAGTCACTGTCACTTTCCCAGTCTGAGAAACTTTATTAAAGCATTATCTTTATGCTATTTCTGTTCTCTAGAGTATAAAACTTCGAATTTGGTTTGATTAAGAAAACTGGGGTGAGTTTTATCCAACATTTGATCAATCTTAATTGGGATCATTTACATTCCTCAGAGAAAACTAGAAGAAAAGGGAAGAATTGCTACTTCCTCCATAGCCCCCTTCACCTAACAGGATAGTCCATCAAGCAATAAGCAAGTCATGTACATCCTTCTTTATTCCTTATGCCTTGTATTTAATATATGCCTATAAACTTATTCATCTTCAGTTCACTTTTAAGTCAAACTACATAGGATATACAACAGTGATTTAATGGGTCATTCAGAATATATTTCAAAAAGATCTTTCAGTGCATCAGAAAGGATGAAAGCTTCTGCTTTAAAATATGTGTACATATATATTTCTTCTCTCTGAATCTTTGACAAAATCATCATTGCTGATATTTTTTTTCTTTTGTAAGAAAATAAGTAACAGCGTCCTGAGTGCTGTCATTCATTGAACAGTTGCCTCAAAGGAAAGTGATTGACTATGACTGCTACAAAGTCCTGTCACTGTAAATACAAGAGTAGAGTATATTTCAAATAATAAATTTCCATAAAAGAATTAATTCTGTCCGGTAGCCATCTGCCTCTGAGACATGTTAACTCAAGGTTATTGACTGGGATGGTTACTGTTAAATATATAATACATCCTGAATTCTCTTTAAGATTAAAAATTGAGAATGGTTTTGACACTGTGTTCTCTGTATCTACCACTATGCCGTAGTACATTAAAAGTGTCAAAATAATACCAGATTTTAAAACTTTTCTGATAGGAGGTAGAACCTGCAAGTTTGAAGCAACTTCTCTACCCTTTCATTCCTACCTTAGGGGTCTTCACATTGCAATGGTCTGCTTCACAAAACTGTGTGCAAAAAACTTCTAACAAAATCACTGTGGTAAGCTTAGGTTTTTCTTGGTCAATCTACAAGACATAAACTTGACTGGGACCTTAGATAGTGTGTAAATGAAGATGTCTTGTCTTGATCAGAAATGGTGTGGCCAGCAGTACTAGAGCAGGGATCATCCTTCTGTACTCAGCACAGGCGATGCTGCACTTCAAATCCTGTGTCTAGTTTTGGGCCCCTCACTACAAGAAAGGTATTGATGTGATTGAGTGTATCCAGAGAAGGGCAATGGAGCTGGTGAAGGGTCTGGAGCACAAGTCTTATGAGGAGTGGCTGAGGGAGCTGTGGATGTTTAGCCTGGAGAAAAGGAGGTTCAGGGGAGACCTCATCACTCTCTACAATTACCTGGAAGGAAGTTGTAGAAAGGTGGGGTTTGGTTTCTTCTCCCAGGTAACAAGTGACAGGACAAGAGGAAATCATCTCAAGTTGTACCAGGGGAGGTTTGGATTGGAACAGGCTGCCCAGGGTCGAGTCACCAACTCTTGAGGTATTTAAAAGACATGCAGACATGACACTGAGGAACACGGTTTATTCATTAACAATTAGACTCAGTAATCTTATAGGTCTTTCTCAACCTACATGATGCTATGATTCTCTGATTCTTTGTTCCTCTCTCCTACTTTTGGACCACTTAAACATCCTCAGCTGTACACTTCTGTCATAGCACCTAAAGTTATGTAATAATACAACCTTTTTTTATTATTATTATTTATTTTTTTAAACTCGCAATAAATCAAAACCATCATAGGCCATATGTCCACTCCTCAACATTCAGAGCTTCTTTCTTACTTGAGGTTGAAGACCAAGTCATTGAGCTTGCAGGTTGTCAGCAGGTTGCACTGCTGGCCAGGTTGCATCGCTGGTTGTGGATCTCACTTAGCAGAAGTTGTAATGATAAAAAATTGCCAGCCCTATCTTCATTACATGCTTCAGTACTATTTAAGAAGTCCCAGGGTAACAGATCATTTTTTTCCGTTCTCACATGGTATATTTGTGTGAGAACCTGTAGGATCCAACACAAAGAAACATGACTAATCATCACTATCAGAGAGAACAGTAAGAGGTCAAGAAAACACGCTGTACAGTCCAATGTGCATTCCAGACTGAAGGCATCCAGAGCCATAAGAATTTAGCAGTGATAATTGTGCCACAGTTCCACAATGAATGGTGCTGATTGCCAACCCACTCCTCACCCTATCACCTGCTAATGGCTGAGTCCACCTTCCAAATTTTCATTCATTAGACTTGAAACACATATCAAATGTGCTGATGTGGCAGAAGAAAAGGAGGGATGAAGGAGAGAAGCTCATAAGCGTGATAGCAAAACTCAGGACACTGGACTCCTGCTGCTGCCCAAGGTCAAATAAAGAGAAGTGGGTTTAAGAACTTCATTTTCTATGGCCAAAAGATTTAAAACCTGTGAAACAGCCACTCCAGGGAGATTTTCAAGAGTACTGCATCCCAGAATACCGTGTAAACTATAGCAAGGAAGAAAGACAGAAAACATACTTCAGATTTCCCCCTTTGCAGATGGATGCCATAACCACAAGAATACTGCATAAAAGAAATCACATCCTTTTTTATCTTTGGTGGGCTCCTGAAAGGAAGAATTGATAGATGTGTGTTTATTTGAGACAAACTCACAGACTTGAAGCCTTTCCTGGAATTAAATACCTAAATACAATAAAAACCTCCTAACTCTTAGAAAATGTAAAATGATGGCACTTACCCCTCTTCAAGACTTCCGGTGAACTATTTGCTTGACATATTAAGAGTGGCTTTTCCTTCTCACATTTAATTTGGGTTTGCAAATTAGTGCTGGCAGCATTTCCCGGTTACATCTAAGTACCTTAGCGCTCTTTTGTTCCCTTTTCCTCTGGTTGTTGTAGGCTGTTACAACATCCCCCACCAGGTTACATGTGATCTAGTTAACTGGTTTTCCATTAATCTTGACCTGTCCCGTGACAAAATTTTCCTCAACATGAGAGCCAAGCCAGAACTTTACAAGGCTGTTACAGTGAACTAACCGCATCATGTATGAAAAAATATCAATATCATATTGGTCAAACTGTCTTGCTTACTTCCTATCTCTCTCAAATTTTGATGTATGTTGTTATAGTTACAATGCAGCTTTCAGAGAATGCTCCTCTTAGGATTCCAGGCTTGACCTGTATCTTTGAAAATAAACAGCTTTCTCATATGTTTTTCAGTGATTTATTGAGGAAGAACACCTATATATTGCAGTGATTCTACATGCTACATACATACACATTTTAGGAATCAAGGTCAGAATAGAATAATCCTTTAAAAATATGTTCATAAATTCATATAGAAATCTTATGGGGGGAGGGAACGTTTGGAGCAGGAAATCTTCTGAAAGTTATGCTTCTATACTTCAAGGAAGAGAACTTCCCAAAATAAGCAGTTGTAAATTATTCTAACCTGGGTGGGGCTTGCAGATAATTAAGACCTTGCACATGATTAAGACTGCATTGTAACCTCAATAGTCCCAGAAAAAAACAATTGCAGATTGCCTCAAAGCCTGAATTCAGCAGCAGAAAATCTAAATATGCAAAGCCCAAGAATGCTTTGATCACTGCTGTTGCTGCAGGGTTCTTGTCTATAATCTAACAATTACAATATTTGCCTAGGACTATGAACAATTCCCTATACAGCACTCTGCAACTGATGCAAACAACCTCAAGTCACTATGCCAGATTTTGTCTTCAGATACACACTCAGTAATCTTGCTGATACATGTAAGACAAATTCGTTCCAAAGTTAAAGATGAGAACTTTTTCCACAGGCTTGGATCCCAGTCCCTGTTAGCATTAATAAGGGTAAGGCAAAGATGGAATCAGAGAAAGCATGTCACTAACTGTGAGCATCAAAGCCATTTCTCCAACTTCCCACTCACCCTCAAAAACCAGTAGGCTGGGATGGGCAGAAGGTTAGGAGGAGACACAGATGAGATAGCTGACCCAAAGTGACCAAAGAGGTATTCCATACCGTATGCCTTAGTACTAAGCAATAAAAGCTAAGAGAAAGGAGGCAGAAAGGGGAGACATTTGTTATTAAGGAGTTTGTATTCCAAAGCACATGAAGAATGTGCTGAGGCCTTACTTTCCAAAAAGTGGATGGATATTGCCTGCTGATGGGAAGTAGAGAATAAATTAATTTTTTTCCTTAATTTTATACTTGGACTTTACTTTCCTTTATTAAGCTACCCTTATCTCTATTCGTGAATTTTTTATCTTATTTTCTTCTCCTGTCTTTGTGAGGAGAGAAGTGGTAGAGTGGCTCAGAGGGGACCTGACAGCCAGCCAAAGTTAACCCACTACAGAGACCAGACAAGTGCAAAATATGATGTGACTAGACTGACATACATGTAATACACATATGGACTTTCTCATATGCAATGTACTTTCTATACAGCTCACATTTTGGCAAACAAAATGTGATAAACAAAAGTAGCCACACTTTTAATCTTTCCTCCCAGCACAGAAATTCAACGTCATGCTGAGAAGTGGGTATGTGTAACCCAAAGTTTTTGAAAGGTTAGACAAATTGACTTCTCAGCATTGAACAGATGTTTCTGTTCATGTAGAAAATGAATTTACTACTAGCTACTAATCTTTGTCTCCTCCAGTTGCTATATTGTATTCAGTAGTAGAGCTTGACGTGATGGTATCTTATGTTCTTGCTTCTAATATCCCTCAAGAACAGCATTAAAAAAAAAAACCCAAGAACATTCCACTCAGAAATTAAAAATCAAAAGGATTTTTACTGCCTTTTGAGATGTGCTTCAGGATTTATTGGCAAGATACTCTTTTCTTGGTAGAACACTTTAGGATAAAGTTCAGTAAACTTTCGATTAACTCCTTTCATGTGCTGTTTTTAGAACATTTTGTTTGTCCAGGGGAAATAAAACTACTATCTTAACACTAGAGTTCCCATAGGAATATAAAATAGGTGAGAAAAATGTTTCAAAAACTGCGTCAACAGGGCACCAAAGAATTCAGGACAAACACTATACATCTCTCATTTAAGTATGTACAGAAAATATTAATATTTTCTCTGAGCATCTGTAAATCAAAAATCCTGGTCTCCTGCTAGAGTATGTACATACAGAAGCCTGTCAACTGTCAGCAGCACAATTCTATAGTTTATGCTATGCTACACACTTGCAGCAGGTGTACAGTGGAAATAACCTTAAGCAAGTAGTGAAAAAAATTTAAAAAACAATGATGGATGTTGCTAGGGAATTACTAGATGGCAGTTCAAAACCTAAAAGGGAGGGAAGATTCTGTCGTTATAGTTGATTCTGAAAGACGTTTTTTAGTTTCCCAGAAACATTCAATTTTTTCTCATTTAATCAGTCAACCTAATCAAAGATACTGAGATATTGGTTGTACTGTTTCACAGATGCCTCCTTTGTAATTCTTTCACAGGAGGTAGTACTTTATAATGTCATAAATAGACAAGAAAAACCTCTCTGTATTATGAAGATACTAGGTAAATTTGTTCAACTACTAAAAAAAATAAAAAAGTTATGGTCATAATAAAAAGTGTCGTAACACAATATCTAGCCCTGTAAAAATCAATGAAGACTTGCCTCTAGTTTCTAGGAGTGTCTGGTATAGTTATATATGCAAGTTAGGACATTCATCCATCTTTCTTTGCATGCTAAGATGATCCTTCAAATTCGTTAGACAGAAATAGTCCTCTAAAGAACATACTTTATTGAAAGAAAGAATGAAGGGAACTGAAAATTTATATCTTCCACTACAAAAAACCAAAAACAAACAAACAAACAAAAAAACACCAAACAAACAACAACAACAAAATTAGTTTCATATATTTTCAAGCAATTTCAAAACAATCTCAGTATACCCATAGCTGAATTATTTCATCTGGATCCCATTTGGAATAAACTTTATTGGAATTATTCAGAAAATGCTCCTGAGATGTTCCAAATTAAAAGGTTACTGCCATCAATAAATTATTCAGACATGGCTTAAAAGTCATGCTGTTTCCAAAGTATATACTTTTGGACGCGCTTGTTACTACACATTTGTTCAGTTTGTGCTAGAAGAGCCTGCGTGGTTATCATGGGCCTCATTGCTGAGTGGCCACTTTTCACTTTATAAATGGAAAACTCTGCTAGTCAGAGTAGTTGCATGATTTTAAGCTCAAGTATCAATCTAGTCTGCAATGCAATTATTTTGTTAGAAATCCACAAGCAGGCAGTCTTAGGCACAGTTGTGAATTTTAGTTTTCTTTGCTCTACAAGTATTTGAAGCTGAAAAACACATTAGACAATAACTCTTTATCATAAATGCAGCAACAAATTATACCTTTCTTCTCTTCTGAGAAGCATATTAATAAGGAAAATTTAAAATTCTGTAGTCAAGACCAAGCAATTATTCTCCTAAACCTCACCAATCTACTGCTTTCCCTGGCAAACTATCAAATAGCCTTTTTTTCTTGCATAAAAACTAGAACTAAATAGGCAAGCTCTGCATGAAACATGTTGTGAATATGAATTGGTTTATGGACTAAATCAGTCTAGACTGCAGATTTCATAAACATACCATACAATTTGCCTCAAGTTGTCTGATTTTATACTGACAGACCTATCACATCCTGTACCACATCCTGTACCAAAGATCTGTAGTTACTGTGGCTCTATATGAGGGACTCCTCAAATCCAGTGAAAAGGAAAATATGTTGAACCAAATAAAGATGTCTATACCCCAAGAGGTATACACTACTGAGTAAAAATTTAATGCTTGCAGGTGGGTTTGGTTTTTGATTTGGTGTGTTTGTGGATTTTTTTTCTTTAAGAGAAAGACAATGACTTATCACCATGCAAATTTTAAAAGAATAGGGCTGTTGAGGATGTATGTTTGTTGTATAACTGTTTCTGTCTTCTTATCTCCACTTCCCCCCTCCCCATTAATTATCTGAGAGACCATGGGAATAATTTTTAAAAAGTGAGGGTTTTGGAGAGTTGTTGGCATACCTTTAAACATAGTAATAATTAATGCATGAGGTGGGTTTTAATTTATTTATTTTAAATTATTTAGAATTCCAGAGATTTTTGCCAGCATCAGGCTAAGTTGCAGAGCTGCTTTCATACCATCTTTTGTGCCGTGTGGTAATTGAAACTTTGGATCACGTTAAGCTGACAGTACTCTATATCTTCTAAACTGAAAAACAATGAACAGAGGGAAAGTCTCATAGATGGCTATATTAAAAATTTTCTGACAATATCATTCCCACAAATTTTTCTGTGTAGATCTGTCATGTGGGAGTTCACATTAAAAAAAAACCAAAACAGTAATACCACTGCAGTAGAACAACTATTTGCTTTTCTGCTGGAAGACATACTTATTTATTGCAGCTATGTCTAAACATTACCAACACTGGCAAGACCAAAACCAAGTTTCCCCATTTTCACTCTTCTGTTTCCTAGATTATCTGTTTACCAGGACTGACAAATTACAGCAGAAATAGTAACTCCCACATGTAATATTATTTTCAGCATGAGAGTTCAGGATAAACTCTACACAACCTGACCACAATAAGAACTAAAGCATGACCCATAGGAGAGGTATGCACATCATGCTGGAGCTGTGATAAGGGTGACAGAGTTCCCTTGGAATATGACATAGCACATGGAAATGATTTCTACATTTTATGGTGTCTTGGTTCTGGCCGGAAAAGGGTTAATTTTTGCAGTAACTAGGAGGAGGCATGGTTAGGACCCAGAGGTTATTCTATACCACCTCACCTCATTGTCAGAGGCCTGGGGGTGGGAGTGGAAAGAGAGTCTCTTCCAGGGAGAAGGGGTTCTTTGAAGTAAGAGTGGAGAGGGAGTAGCAGCGGGATAAGGCTGGTTCTGAGCAATCTTGTCTATCTTGTAGACTTTGTTATTGATATTGTAACTATTACTGCTTGTTTTCTTATCTCATTGCTTTTTCCAGTAAATTGTTCTTATCTCAATCCATGATCTTTACCTTTTGTATCTCCAATTCAGTATCTCCAATCTTCAGACTGCCAAAGGGGGAGGGGGAGTGGAAGGGAGGAAGCAGTGCATGGTTTCAGTGGGAACCTAATTTGGAGAATACCATTCCTAAAACACAACATAAGGATATCTAAAAAAGAAAATAACATTGGGAGCCATTTTTACAAGAAAACTGCACACATTTTTTCCTAAGGAATCTAACAAATAGCCAGCTATAGGATTGATATAAGCAATCAGTTTAGCCTTCACGGTCTGGACATTAACAGCTGTTCTAGCAGGTTTTTAATCTATTTACTCATAGGAAAGTTCTCTAAGCTATGATAATCAAAATTAGTCTCATTTACAAAGAATTTCCAGAGTGTGAGCAGGATGAATGCACATGTTTAGATAATTCCCTTGTTGCTGCTGTTTTAATCTGCATGTTGCTATTTACAGGAGTCCAGGAAGAAGAGCATTTAATTACTGAGACTCAGAAACTGACAAACCCTGTTTGGCTTTTTGGAAGAAGAAATACAACACAAACCAGTAAGCAACAGCCTTATTGACAAAAAAAAAAAATACATCTGTCCCATTGAGTTCTGTACATTTTAATTGATCTTATATTGAAAAGAGTCTGTTCCTGAAATACTACCTGACTGTTCTAAGGATTTATGCTGTATAATTGTAGAAAGGAAAAAACCCAGCAAGATAAAAATGAAGCATCTTTTCTTTGAGTAGATGCTTCTGCTAATGGATTTTTAATTTTCAGAGTGAAAAAGCAACCCAGGACATTCATGTAACACAACATATTCATAGAACAGTTTAGGTAGAAAGGAACCTTTAAAGATCATCTAATTCCAACACCTGTGCCATGGGCAGGAACATCTTCCACAGATTCAAAGCCCCATCCAACCTGATGTTGAAGACTTCCAGGAATAGGGCATCTACAACACCTCTGGGCAGCCTGTGCCAGTGTCTCACTACCCTCCTCATAGAAAATTTCTTCCTGATGTCTAATCTCATACTCTGTTTTTTAGTTTAAAGTCATTAATCCTTGTCATGTCACTACAGACCTTGGAAATGTAAAAAAAAAAAAAAACAAAAACAAAAACAAAAAAAACCAAAACAAACACAACAACAAAAACAGTCTCTCTCCATTTTTCTTTTAAGCCTCCTTTAATACTGAAAGGACATAGTAATGTGTCCCCTGGAGTCTTCTTTTCTCCAGGCTGAACAATTTCAACTCTTTCAGCTTTTCTTCTCAGCCTTTCTAACACTGGGGACCCCAGAGCTGGATGCAGCACTCCAGGTAGGGTTTCACCACAGCAAAGCAGAGGGGCAGAATCACCTCCTTTGACCTGCAGGCCACACTGCTTTTTATGCAGCCCACAATAGGACTGGACTGAAAGCACGTATGGCTGGCTTAGGTCCAATTTTTCATTTATCAGTATCTTTAAGGCCTTCTCCACAAGGCTGCTCTCAATGCCGTAATTCCTCAGTCTGTACTTTGAGGATTTTGCCAACTCAGGTGCTGCACCGTATATTTGTCTTTGTTAAAATTCTTGAGATTATCAAGCTTGTCAAGGTTCCTCTGGAAGGCATCCCTTTCCTCCAGTGAATGAACTGCACCATTCAGCTTGATGTCAGTCTGCAAACTTGCTAAGGCAGCACTCAATCTCATCTTCCATATCAGTGAGGAAGACATAGATGCTATAGGTCCCAATATGGATCTCGGAGGGATATCACTTTTAAATGGTTTCCACTTGGACATTGCGCTGTTGACTACAAGTCTTTGAATACGGCCATCCAGCCAACTCCTTATCCATCTAACAGGTCCATCTGTCAAACCCTTCTCTCTCTAATTTTGCAACCAAAATGTTGTGTGAGACTATATCAAAATGCTTTCACAAGTCTAGGTAGATTACATTGCAGTTCTTACCTTGTCCACTGATGCAGTCACTCCATTAAAGAATGCCACTTTATTAGCAATAAAGTAAAGATCTGGAATATATTCCAATTCCTACTACATTTGAATCACTGGGATTTTATTAAAGGCATAATAATGTTGAAGATTGGGAGAAAACAAGGATCAGTTGAAAGATAAAGTGCTTCTGAAAAAAGAAAAGTTTGCAAGAGTATGAACTACAGAAGGCTGGGAAAGATATTTATCATTTTTAGTAAATATCACACTTGTCTTTTAGAATTATCTTAGAAGTATACTAACACCAGATTTAGGATAATTCCAAATATGACTGTCAATTGCTGGAAAGTGACAACACATATGCCTAACAGTAGTTGCTACAACCTCCTCTCCACCTCACCTACATACCTGCATATGTTGGATATCTCTCTAGGCTTCTTGCTGGGCTTAGGTATAAATGCTTTGTTATTCCTTTTTCTATTAATTTCATCTTTCTTCTTTCACTCTTCTTGCTGCTACTCATGAGTTGCTTATCATGGAGCAATATGATTATGATACCTGCAATATTTTAGTTGGTCACAACAATGTGCAAATAATCTTTTTGTATAATGAAATCTCTCTGGTTAATATGTCTTAAATCTTATTTTTAATTAGAAAATAAAAATCTTAAATTTAAAATTTTTGGATGGCTGCATATCTATGGCACAAAAAGTGGTTTGAATGATATTTATCTCATCCAGAAGTCAGAGAAGAAACTCATTGCACATGCAAGCAAGTGAGCTTTTGGCATAATAAATGAAATCACTGCATTAATGAAGTTGTGTGACTGAGATTCTGCATGATTCCTTACCACAGTAACACATGTGGATTAAGAAACTGATGGTTAAATATGTGCTCTGTCACTTACCAAATCTCCTAGAAACTCTGGCGAGGGTTGATATTGAGCCCTGAAACAGCACATGTAAAGTATGTCTTAGTTTGATGGATCTGATTAACTGATTTCGCTGTGATTTAGTATACAGCAGACTAGACTGGGACTGTACAGTCTCAACATGCTAATCTTAGCAAAGAAACAGATCGAAAAGTTCCTGTCTTTTTTGATCTCATCCCTATTTCCGGCCATATGTTGCTGTCTGTGTCTTCTTTTCAGAAGGTTATCTTTTAGCTCAGATCAGCCCAGTGATTCACTTTTTACTGAAGACAGAAAACACCTGCCAGCACAGCCAAGGAGATTGTGAGATCTTACAGATGGGTGAGAATAAGAAGTAGGAGAACCCACTTCATAAATTATTTCTCAAACTACCTTAGCTGTTAAATCCAGAAAATCCTGAAGTACAGTCCAAGCAGAGACCATAAGAGAAGCAACATAGTAGCTAAGATAAACAGACCTAGCGCAGGTGCTCAATCAACTGTAGTCATTGTTCTGTAGATAAGATATGGCTGCAAAAAATAAGGAAGCACAATGTTCTGGCATCCCAGGAGCTGAATGAACAGATCAGGAACATTATAGCTTTCATTTACATATGGTTGAAAGCAGACAAACAAGCTAATATAGGTGAAAAAAACCTACAATCCTAGTACAACTGAGGCCAAAGACAAGTTTTTACAGACCATAGCAGGAGCACCAGAAGTATTTAAATCTTTTGCTGTTTAGATAATACTATTATCATTCTGATTTCTCAAAACTCTTCTTTTCCTACCATTAGAACAGCTTTCCATGGATTCCTGAGCCCAAAGTGTGTAAGCATATAGCAAAAGGCTTTAGGAAAAAAAGGGTTGTTATTTTTCTGAGCCCAAAAAGAACAGTTTGGTCTCATTCTACCCAGTACTGCTCACAGAGAATGATATAAATCCTGGTGGGATATTCTTAATTCCAAAATTTTAAAGTGAAGAAGCTAATACCCCCAAACTGTTACCACTTTTTATTTCGTATTTTTAGATAATGAAAATTTTGCTTTGATAAACATTAAATCTTAATGGAAAGATAGAGTTGTCTACAAATTAATCAGCAATGACAGATGCCACAGTCTAATTATAGCACTGAAATGTGTGAAGAACTGTAATGAAAACTGATTACTATCCACATAATTTCTATGATTTTAATTATAATAAATACTTTAAATGACTGATTATATAAGTATGTCACATTTGCCTACTCCATTCCTCATTATAAAATTCCTACGGCAATGCAGTTGCTATGCCTTAGATTTTTGTTCCATTAGTTTTCTTATTGCATATGACCCGCTTCAAATTTCCTTTTCTGAATCAAAAAATTTAATTGCATGTTATTTCTGTATGAAGATGCTCCAAGAAGAAACCCAAACTATTTAATCAGTATTTAAGCCTCAAACAATACAGAAAAAGAACCATATCTTTAAAATAACATTGAGAGGACAAGAGGAAATGGCTTCAATTTGCACCAGGGAAGGTTTAGATAACATATTAGGAAAAAATATCTTTGCTAAAAGAGTGGTCAGGCATTGACATAGGCTGCCCAGAAAAATAGTCACAGTCCCTGGGAGTGTTCAAAAAAAACACGTAGATGTGGCATTTGTGGGCATGGTTTAGCAGTGAACACGGCAGTGCCAGGTTAACAGTTGGGCTTGATGATCTCAGTAGTTTTTTTCAACTGAATTCTTTGATATCCATTTTATCACTTTGAAGATAAAAACAATGAATAAGCTACCAAACACCCCGCACAAACTTCCCTCTTTTCAAAAGCCAAAGAATATCTAGCAAGCCCACATATATGACCACCATGAAATATTGATTTCAGGGTATGTGAGAGAAAATAGAGGGAATCTCAGAACTCACAAGCCCTTCATGGAAACTTGTATGTCATCTGAGTAAGAAGCATCTTTTATGCTATCTTCAGTTAAAACGTTTAAGGATGATCATAGATGAATGGAGTGGGATTATGGAGGCCTGAAAGAGCTTTGAAAAAGCAAGATGTGTACAGAACAGAAGAAAACTTTCCTCCAAAATAAAGAATATTGTGGGTTCTCCTGTGAAGATCGAACTGGAAGAACCCAACTCACATGGGCATTGAAGTTCTATTTTGAGCTCAGAGCTCACACTACTACCCTGAAGTAGGGCACTCAAGCAAACTAATCAATTTTTTGGTGAAGAGAGTGGTACATAAAAAGTCTCTTGTGCATTTTAGGGTCTTAGTATACTAAGTCTTAAGTTAGAGTTTTATAGTAATTGTAGAGAAAATGACTGGATAGAATCCCAAGAGGGATAATGAGTCCTTCATTTAATACCAAATCAGTTTTAACAATACCAAACTCAAATATAAGCAGCTCTCCTAATACACAAAGTGCATGTGCAGTGCATGCAAGCAATAACTAGATGAATACACACACACACACACATATACATACATAAAACTCATTTTTGTCAAATGGAAACACTTCCCCTGCATGCTTTTATGGTGTAGGAATATTGATCCCCTTCTGCAGCCATTCTCTAAGTGCTGCTTCAGCCTTGCTCTGCATCCACACATCCTCACATGTGAGGAATTTGTGTACACTTGTCTGCTAATTCAAGTCTACACAAAAATAGCAGTATAGTTGTACTGCCTCTAGCATTTAGAGGCAGGCCCATAAATCTTTACTGCTTGATAAAACATGCACTTTGTTATGATCCTATTAGTGAGAGATGCCACTACCTTAATTAAGGTGCAAACGAGACCGTATGCCAAAGTCAGTAATATGGATTTCATGTAACAGCAAATAGGAGGTAGAGAGAGAGAAAGAAACAGGAAATAGGGAAGGGAGAGAGAGAGAGGGAGAGATCAAGCAGAAGATAGTCACCATCCCACTGGTCCTTCTCCACCCTGGGCTGCTCAATAGTGGGGGTCCCCCAGTCCTTATCACCTTTATATAGTCCAAGTTCCAGGTATCCATGAGGTGGTCATAGATACCATTACCATAATTTGGAGTAATATGTGTATGAGTAGCTGCTTTCAGCCCACAGTTTGCCACAGTGGCAATTTTTGTCTGGATGTGTTAATCAGTACGTGCTAACCAGACCTCACCTTGAGCAGACCTGGAGTTAGCACCTTCCTGCCATAAATTCTCCCTTCTGTTCTTAAGTTTCCACTGTGGTGGCTTAGTTTATGGCAAGTTCTCTTTGTAGCCTTGGCAGTGTTTGAGACAGGTAACTGTGCTTTTAAAGTTCTGACACACTTTCCTAAGACAGTCTTTGCACATGGTTGCATCTGTGTCTCCTTTTAAAACAATGCTGCATATCCTGCAGCGTTCAAGTCACTTTGTTAAACTTCATTCACATTGAAATGTAATCTCCACTATGGGACTGGAAGACCAAACAGTGTGTTCTGCTGAGACAGGGAGAAGGGTGGGGAGAGGTGCAAAATATTTAAAACAAAAGTTCTGAAAACATTAAAGCCTAAATTGGTCCACATGCTTAATTGCTTTGAGTGTCCCTGGGCATACAGCTTATGCCTAATGAAGCAGCATTAGTATAGCCTGTGGATGTACACAACACACTCAGTCGCCCCTGATGTACCACTGAAAATAATTGGGCCATGCTAAAGGATATGAGATGAGCTCCAGAGATATGTGTCATTCAAGGTATAAATGTCATAATTATTTCAACTAGGAGAAGAAATGCCCAAAATAAAACCCTTTAAAAGGCTGGCAACATAAACCACATTCTCATTTTGCATATAAATACATTTAAAAATAAAACTGTTTATTTGCTTCTCAGAGTTGCAGTGTTGACTGGTTTTTATCCATAATTTACTGTCATTCATTACTTAATTCATTTTAATTCTGGTAAATTAGTTTTATTTTCTAAGCCTTCTTAGCAAGTCAATTTGACAGATGGAAAACTATCAGCATTAGAGCTCATATTCTTCACTGTTCAGGGATTTTCATGTATTTTCCAAACAAAAATAGATGAAATAATTGTCCTGTTTATACAAAATGATGCTTGACCCAGAAAGGAGCAGCATCCATTTGATAGTATTAAAGAAATATGTTAAGGGTAAAATCTCATCTCTTCTACTGCTTTTGAGCTGGATGCAAGTTTTGTCACAGACACACAGAAGTCTTAACTTGGTAATTTCAAAGTGCCATGGAGCTTCAGCTCATAAAAACAAATTCTGCTTCCTCAGAATTCTTCACTGCCTCCAGGATTATCCTTCCTTTTGCTCCATCTAAAAACAGTCTACTACAGCCTTGAAACAAGCAGGTACAATAGCTTAGTTGCAACACTATTGGTTGATTATTTTAGATGAAAATGTTTCAGATACGATCCTCCCAGTCAGTGAGATACCTGTGCAAGTACTGTACTTCATCATGGTGCATGGAAGGAGGATGAGAGACAATGCAGTATAAATTGAAATCAGAAGGTTCAGACTGGAGATAAGGAGGACCTTTTTTCCCCATGGCACTGCTTTGAATATGATTTGGATGGACTAGAAAATTCTTAAAGTCCCTTCCAGTCCTGAATCATGGTCCTGCATATGCAGAAGAAATAGGGATATGGTTATTACTAGGACTGGCTTTGTGAATTTGAATGAATCGATTGCAGCAATAGCTACTGGTACTCCATCTGAAACCAAAGTGAATACATACCTTTTTGCTAAAGGTTCTTATAAAAAACCAACATTCTAACACACATGAATTATTTAAAGTTTTATATAAAACTTCAGTCTTTATGAAAATAAGCATGCATCACACCGAGTAAAACATATGTACCTCTTGTGCAAAATTGAATTGCTACCACTTCTTCAATGGTCATAAAAGTATTTCAGATTATTTGAAGAAATATGACATCAGAGAAAACTGACCTAGGCATATCCTTGGTTTTAAATAAAACAACAAAAAAATTAGAGTCCAGGGTCATTTTAGGTACTATATATTGTTTAAGTCTCAAACCAAGATGTATTTAAAATGGGAGTTTTGTGGTTTGGTTTTCTCCCTAACCTAGAAGTTCCTCTCTCTTTACCACTTCTGTTTCAATGATCTGAACAAATATTGAGGAAAACTGGTCATGGAGAACCTACCCATGTGCTACAAATGCATAATGAATTCAGAAAAGGTAAAAGATAACTATTTTCTTGCTCCATTGATTATTAACAAAAAAAATCCCACTTGATGATACTTGCAAAAAAACTAAGCACAACATAAGAAGGAAAGTGATTTTAAAGTTGACAAATCACCTAAACAGTTTGATAGAATCAGTGCTTATTTTTCAAGTGTCCCAAATGATTTGATAAGAGATAAATTATTCTCTCAAAAGGAACTGCTGACTCAGTATTTCTTTTGGCACAAGCATGTTTCTTCAATCCTCTGTAACATCTAGAGCTCAGTTTGGCTAGGATGCTGAATACTCATTCTCAGCACATAGATTTTCAGCTTGTGTTTGAAAAGAATCAATTTAGTGGTTTATGTTGCAGCCTTCAATACTGGACATGGGTGTAAGAGGCCACAATGTCAATACTGAGGCCAGAGCCATTTACATCACACACATTGCTCAACCTGACAGCAGAGGTTGTACAGGGAGGGGTCTGAGCAGGGAGGAGATCCAGGCTCTGACCACAGCCTGAGACATCAGAAAATGCAGCAAAAAGCAAGCAACAAGTAGTAGGATTTCAGCCTGCAGGAAGTGCAGGGCAATGAGGTCTTGAAATCTCTAGCTGAAGTCTCTTTTCTCAGCCTAGAAGGTACTTGGCTGTTTTGTTACATAGTGGCACATTTCCAAAGAATAAACTGTACTCCAGGACATTCTTAAAGTAAGGGTAAATATAAATGGAAATATCACAAGCAGAAGCAAGTCTTCAGACTGGGTCTGCCACATATAAATCAAATTTTAGCATCCTGGTGTTTTCTGATAGCACTCTGCTAAATCACTAGAACTGAACCATAGACAGTGTCATCAAAAGATTACAAGGTAGAGTAAAACATTGCCTTCAAAGTAGTCAAAATACTCAAAGATGTGAGAGAAAGAGTAACAGTAGTATTAAGATGAAATAATTTTTAAATAATCCTTTATTAGTTTGTAAAAAAAAAAAAAAAACCAGACATTTTACCACTATACAATATTTAAAATCTTCCCATGATTAACAGTTCATGAGTAGTAAAACAGGTAGTGGTAGCCAATGCCTATTTAAATCTTCAAAAAGATCAAAGACCTCATTGCATTTTGCTTCATGCTCCTGGAATTGGCTTCAGACATTGCCAACACAAATTAAGTTGATGAATTTTTTGTTTCAAATCAAATCCATACCAGTGATCAAAACATTTCTATTCCTGACAAAGATTTCTCAAGAAACAAGACTAAAGCACTTAGATATTCCAGCTCCAGCAGAGGAAAACAGTCAAAGAGAAGGCCAAGTTCTCAGCAGAGTATTCTGAGGAAAGAGATGAAGGAAAGCACACACTTCCAATTACAAATGCAGAAACAAGTAAATTAAATCCTAGAAGTTTTATTAACTGGTGTTATTCTAAAGCATTTTCTTTTGACAGATTGAACATATCACGGTTACAAACTGGTAGCTAATGAGAATCAGTGTCTCGACATGCAGTTTCTGGTTTGGAATTGCAATATGCAGGGCCCCATGAGGTTCTCCCTAAAACTACAGGAGTGGAGGGTGAGGGATTGTTATTCAGAGCAACATATTCCTAATTTTACCATCTGCTTTCTTGTGTTTAATATTTGCATAAGCTTACAGAAAAAAAAAATGATTATGCATCCAGTAAGAAAACCATGCATAAACATTTTTCATAACACTATTTTACCAGTTTCTTCTCAGAAGTCAGTAACAGAAGAAAGGAGCCTGAAAGCCAGAAATATGCTAATTAAGGAGCACAGATATTAATCAAGAAACTTAAGAAGAAGAGAGAAAGGAAAGGATTTGGTTTCCTGCACTGGAAGATGATATCCTGGTGCTAATTCACAGGAAATTACAGGAAATAAACAGGAAAGAGAAATGTAGATAATATCATCTGGGAATGAAGAAGAAAATACTTGCCCCAAATCTTAACCTGAATGACTTCAATAAATATTTACCAAAACAGAATTCAAAGAACTGCAGTTCCAAAGCTCCCAAAGAAACACCAATCCTTTTTTTTTTTTTTTTGGCCTGTTAATCAGGTTTGAAGGCTGACTTAGATGCTAAAACTGCTAGGGACAGTCTTTATTATTAAATATGTTTTAATAATTTTTTGTTCAATGAACTTTTTAATTAATTTGATTAATTTTTCTACATCTATGGTCTTAAATTTATTTTATTTTAGATCCTGTTATGTGCAACATGACTGAATAAGCAAGGCATTCCTCCATATTGAATAGAACATTTTGTAAAACATCCTGCCTCATCTTCTTCTGTTTCCCCTGAGTACTGAGTTGTAACAAGTTTTCCTGTCTCCCAGCTGCACAACCAGGCTCTGTACAGGTCCTACCATTCCCAGGGATTAAGAACCAGCAAGGAAAGCTGCTGCTTGTGACAAGGCATGACAGGGAAGATGGGGATTTCCTAGGTCTCATTTTGCAACAGTTCATTGTAAAAAATGGTATCTCAGGGAAAAACTGAGGAAAGAAATGGCTCTTCATTACCCTATGAAAGCACCTAACATATAAATACCCAATGAACAAAAATTTAATAAATAAAATACTGCAGATCTGGCCTTTGCTACAGACAGCTGTAGCAGTGGGTCAGGAACCACACTACAACTGACACGGAGGAGCACTGACATTTCCAGTTTAGCCAGTAAACTTCCTCAACTTCCTAAACTTCCAGGTACTACTGGGCTAATAAAATGTTTGTCTTTTCTTGTAATCTTTATACATCATTAATCCCTATTCACACAAGAGTCTTAGCTCTGATCTCTCTTGTCTCTGAACAAAGAGTAGTTCTGACAAAGTAAACAACTATAGCAGAGAAGCTGAGATCATAATTGGGCCAATTAATGTGTTTCATAACTTTCATCAAAGTGCCAATAGTATTGCTAATGACTGGAGCCTCATTCTCCTGTGTGTATATTTTTCTTCCCCCTCACAGTCTTCGGAGGGCCATCAGCTTGGCGTGTGGATCTGTTTGTTAGTTCTTTTGTGTGGGTCAATCACCCAAGGCAAAACTACTTTACCCGCTCAAGATCCCCCCTTTACAGCGATGCAAGGCAAAGAAAAATTTCCTGCCTGTTTTTTTAGAGCAAGTAAACCTATGACAATTGATAATACATTTGTCAATTCAAATATTTTACTCACATTGTTGCAGGGTGGATTTAGGTCTGAATGTTTCATTTGAAAGGGCTTACAGATTCTCAGTGTTATCATGGAGCATCTCCTCCTAATCCAGAGCCCAAAATCTTCCACCTTACATCTACGATATCATAGATACAAAAGACTTTACTTTTAAAGCCTAAAGAAAATATTTCCTCCTTTCAGGCACAAGTTTTATGATAGGGTACTTACACATAGACTTAGAAATGTATTTTCAGGTAAAGAATGCAAATGACTAAAAAATTTGAAGAATGGAGTTGAATCTGTGCTTACACAATTTAAAAAAAAAAAAATCATTATTTCAGCAAAAGGGTGGCAGTTTCCTTTAGTCTTTTTATCTCGGCAAATTTTTATTTTCTTTGTTTTGACATACATCAAAATCTTGTCCAAATTGATGCATTTGGCACACACTGATAACACATAATAGACCTGGGTCAGGAAAGACAGTTATCTAAGGTTTAGGTATCTAAGCTCTGGACCTTAACCAGGCATAAAATGAAACTGAGTTTTACTGAAAAATAAAGTATTTGTGTGCATTTCCAGACAAATATTAAAATTTGGTGCACCTAGGAAGCCTAAGTAACTCTAAGTAAAAAATTAACAAGTATTTTTTAGTCTTAACATTTTGAATTGAGATTTAAGCCACGACGGGTTTGTTGAGAAATGACATAATTAAAATCTAATTAGCTCCACAAAGAAGGCTGCTACTCATGAACAAGAGAGAATCCTTGACATCAGGGATGATAAAATATAGATTAGTTTAGAGAGTTTAAGCATTTTCTTTTCTATAGCTATTTTGAATTATAAAATACCTTATATGTAAAAGATAAACATTAATTTGTAGAAAACAGTTTCAGAAGAGGGTAAATAACAGTGCAATTATAGAGCTGTAGAGATCTAAATTCTCCTTATCTACTACTCTAGAAGGTGTGACCTATAGAATTGTGCATGATATGTTTAATAGAAGCTCAAATCTATTGCTATCAGAGAGGAGCTTACTCTTTTCCAAAGCAACTTATTATAAATGAAATTAGTAGAAGAGAGGAAGAAACCTGATAAGTTTCTTTGAAGATGAGGGTGATAAGGTCTGGTGTGTGTCTTTTGGGGCTTTGGAGGGGCATACTGCATAAAAGTCAAGATAATTTAATTGACCTAATAAAAGGTGAAGTTTGTTGGACAAATTAGAATTCCTTATGAGTATTTTCATTCTATGTTTGTTAATAAGTCTGACATTCACAGTCATCATAATCATTTCCAGCCAGAAGTGTTCACTTTTTAATTTTCTGGAGTATCTCATGGCCCGGAAGACAGAGCTCCTGCATGAGTAAAGATTATAATGAGGGACATTTTACCCTGTGAAGTAGAAATATATAGGAGGTATATACTGCCTAAAAAGGAACCAAAAATCTCATAAATTGATGCAAGAGGAGTAGAGGGAAAATCTAGGGAAAAGAATTAGGTACTGGGTTATCATCTCATTCAGTTTCAGGCCTCAAAGATCTTTTTCTCTGTGTTAGCCACAGAAAATTTTTACTATGGACATTTGCAAGCATTTCAGAAGATTAAACTGAAGAATGATCACAAATACCTTATGATGAAATCCCAAAACTTTTTGGTATAATCATAAAAGAGGTTCTAAAAATATACAAATGTACTTCAAAAATTTACCAATAGCTTTGTGATTCATGTTGCAATTTGACAGAATAAGCCCGCTGTAGACACTTTTAATAATAGTTATTAAAATTTTGCAAGTGCACTTATATGAGCATGTTACTATGATAATTATCTTAGTAAAGTAATTACCTTAGTCGAAGATAGCCTACAATTTCAAGGTAAGATCACAAGGAAGACTACATTTATAAGTTCATAAATAAATTTAGTAGATAATCAAATTAAACTTTTAGTTTAACACTACAGGGTAAGGGATCCTGCATGTTCCTTTGCATTTGCAGTGCATATTTTTCCACCCACTCTGCATCAGGAACCACCCTTGTACCTTTGTATTAATCAAGCAAATGTGTTTGCAAAAAAAAAAAAAAAGAAAACAAACAAGCAAACAAACAAAGAACAAAAAAATCCCTTCCACAAATCCAAATCTTCTTATGGGATAAAGTATGTTCTACTGATTAGTACTAAGAAGTTTCATCATTTGAAAAAAAAAATCAATTAAGCCAATATAGATTAAGAAGTCTTTAGAGAATATAAAATCTGAAACACAGCTAGGATACATTCTTGGAAAACACACCTTCACCTTCTAGTTGACTTTAGTGATTGACAGCCAGTAGTAGTGATTGACAGTCAGTAGTAGGAGTTTGTTATAAAAAATACTTTAATGAATGCATTTTTTCTACACATTTTGAATATGTCTGTTAATGTGTTTTCAGCATTTGCCAACATGATCTGGATTTCTGACTTATGATGAATTAAGGGAAATAATAGCAATAAATTCATGACTTCTCAGGATGGCATCTGTTCTGAAAATACAAGCTGCATTTTACATTTTATCAAAACAAACTCTATACATAAACAATTAAAGTTCTCACAGCTTTAGATCGTATTGGACTCAAATTTCACAAGGGTATATATTAGCACTAGAGTGACATATGGAATACCATCAGTCCCTGGAAATTTCCAATGAGGAACACTTCATAAAATGAAATGTAACATTTAAAACCCAAGTTTCAGAAATGGAACTCACTAATACAAATTAGGAGTCTTTCCCTCTTTAGTAAATAAGAAGACTCAGACGCTTTTAAATATGGCTTAGAAAACACATTATGCTAAACAAGATGACATTTCCTGTCATGGCCTGGAAATGCTGTAAAGCTGTCCCACTCTTCCTGCACTTAGAACATATTGTCTTTTCACTTGTTCACTCTGAAAGCCAAGACCTGAAACTAACTGAGACATGGCAGGCACATTTGAAATTAAATTAATATTTAATATTATTAGAATATATAACATTTTTATACAGGCTAATTATGTTCTGTCTTTGAAACCAGTCAAGACAAACAGGTACTTACAAACATGATTCACTGGAGTCACTTAAAATGTTTGTATTAGCAATTAATGACCTATGCATTAAGGGTCAATCTAGTCAATTAGTTCCACTATGAATGTCTCAGGTTGGTTGAGATGAATCCTACATCACTATCAAAAACAGTGTGTGTATCTCTTATTTTCTATATCCAGGTAAAGAAATTTAGGGAAGTAGCAAAAACTAGGTGATGAGTAATATCAGCAACTTTCTGATTAGTAGATAGTTCTGAGGTTACTTTTCTTGCCATTAACTATTATGTTAATTAGACTTCTGGCAGATGTCAGAAAGCCAACAATCATATGAAAAGTCTTAGAAGAACAAGTGAAACAGGGAGAATAGTCTGCATTTTCTTTAGCTAGTCTGTCTCAATAAACAGAAACATATTAAATTTCCATGTCTACCCACTAGGTTATGACTGATGAATATGTATTTTTTTACCATATCTTTATCAAGTAGCAAGAAATCAGGCAAGAAAGGCAAAAGATTGACATGACTGAGTCAGAACCAGCTAGTCAAACTAAAGGGAAAGAAGCAACTGCACATGAAGTGAAAACAAGGACAAGGTGAAGCTAGAACTGAACCTGGCAAGGGTTGCAAGGAGTTACAGGAAGGGTTTCTACAGGTATGTTAACCAGAAAAGGAAGGTCAAAGAAGGTGTACTCCCCCCAGATCAACAGTGCTGGAAAACTGACAACAACAAATGAGGAGAAGGCTGAGGTAATCAACAACTTCTTTGACTCAGCCTTCAACAATAACCTCTCTTTCCACACCTCTCAGGTGGATGGACAGGAGGACGGGGACTGGAGTAATGAAGTGTGACAGTAGGATGGGGACTGGGTAGCAAAGGTATCTCCTTTTTATGGTAATTGTGTAGTTTAAGTATAATGACAAATACTTTTGTCAAGAAATTTTATTTCACATCTTAAAATTTTAGTTATTTTAATTTATAAATTATTCATCATGAATATTTTACTGCTATGTTAAGCTATTGGAATTTGGGAAGAATATTTTTTTTTTCTTTAAGAAATTTCCTATGACATATTCAACATGACCCTTAAATAATTATATGTTGTAATCCATTATTTTCTAAGGTGCAACCAGACCTTGACTAAGTGTCTCCAAACTGAAACTGTCTCCACAATGAAACTACTCTTCATTGCTATTGTTTTACTGTGGTTTTTAAATTAGAGTGTAGAGTGATAATGTGGAAAAAAAGAATAGAAACATAAAGAGGGGAAATAAGGCAGAAAATTTATATTCTCTAGCGGATGTAGCGAATGGCCATAAGAAATCATATGTCATTGACTGCACTGCATGTCAATGAAATCTTATGCAGCAATGGCACTCTCACAGACAATCTTAATAATTTTCTGTAGAGCTGAGACTATGTGAGTTATGTTCACGTAAACCAGGGTCAAACTGCAATTAAGGGGTGACATTATTCCATATTACTGTGGTGGTAACAATTTTAAACGCACACACACGCACACACCCCCCTATACACACTGCTCTTGTTTTTCTCAACTTTGAAATATCTCCCTTATGAACTGCAATGAGTCTTGGTAACAAAAATGAGCAGGGAAGAAGCATTATGTAAAGATACAGGTACTTTGTTAGATTCTCTACATTCAGATCCTACATTCAGTGGGAAGTCCTTTCCCATATCTCCAAGAGAGATATATGAAAAACAGTTTTGAAGCAGATGTAAGTTCCTTCAGAAGCACAAAAATTTGAAACAAAAATGCCCCAAGTACCAAAAATCACTGTATTTGGCTGTCTCTAACCTTGTGCATTTTCCTGAAAATCAGGGTAGGTGCAAAGACCCAACAAAAAGCACCTGGGATAGATAGTCTGCTTTTACTGACTAATGTACTCCACTGCTTTAGTTCCCTGATGGTAAAAATTCAATCTATGTTGTCACCAGCAAAAAAACCAAACAAAACCACAAACAAACAAACAAACAAAACACAAAACCCAAAAACCAAACCAAACAAACCAAAAAACAACAACAACAACAAAAACAAACGTGGGGTTTGTGCTGGTTTCTCTGCTTGGACATTTTTATGCTCTCAAAGAATTCCTGTTCCCTTATTGCTTTCCATCAGTAAGAATGAAATAACAACAAGGGCGCTGCTGTGGTTTGTTTGTTTTTTTCTTTTATGTGCAACAAATACATTTCCACAAATAAATAGTTCAAAAGCACCATTCACAATTGGCTCTCAGCATAAAATAACAGAACACACAAAACGTTTTGGAACATTGGTTTCATTCAGTGCTTTTCAAATGCTGTGATAAGAAGTCTTTTCAAAACTGAAGACTGTATGATGGAAGTTTATTAACTGAAGGCAAGATCTGCCTTTTTTTATCCCATATGTCATTACAAGCTATAGACATTAGTACAAATAAATTATACACTAGGCAGGAACTGCCCTTACTCTAAGAAAAATACCAGAAGCCAGTCAAGATAGCCAGGCAAAAAGCAGCTTAATTTAAAATCTGTCAGACATAAAGAGCCCTCCTGGTGAGACATTCTGTGACAAAGTCTTAGATATGAAATCACATCCAAACCCCAAGTTCTGTATAAAAGTAACAGTTTCAGCTCAATTGCTCTTACAGCCCCTTATTTATACCAGAATGGAATCATATCTATTAAAGAGTAAACTTTATCAGTCTGTCTGAAAAAGCACGTGCTTCTGGGTTATATGGAGACTTAACCAAGACAGTAACCAGGGCAATTTACTTATAAAGTGTTCACATGGTAAAGACAACAGAATATTGTGATCAAATTCAGTAGGATTACATCAGCAGTTAGGACCAGAAAGTTAGATTCTCTGCTATGCTTTGCTCTCTTCAGTTTTGTATATCTACAGAATGTCTACATAGGGGGATTTTAAACAAGTTCTGATTAGCAGCAGTTTATTTTGTGATGTAAGGCATAAACCCCACATCACTCTAGACACCTATTACTCTCTAATTAGTGGAGCACCATTTACAAAGCAGCTTGTCTCTTTTCTTTAGTGCTGTGATCAGAGGCAATTCCAGAACCTCCCCCTCATTGCAAAGTTTGTTCATGGCCACTTTACACCTAACATGAGGTAAGATAACACAGAAAAACCCAAAGACCTTTATGATGTGTCTTATATTTAACAAACATTTATTGCAGACTTCTTTTTTTTTTTTTAATGAATACACCAAATTTCAGGTTGTACTTATTGCATGACCTCCAAAGGATTTGAGGTTCATTCATGGATGAGTCCATCTATTCTTTCATGTTGGTGTGTTATCAAGTGTGTACTAGAGCCCAGAAGCTTCCTCTTCTATTGCATTGCAGGCAGAAGTATTTCTCATTTGTCATGGAGAAAGGCAATTGTTTCAATGATACACCAAAGACCACATACTGAATCAGCAACAGAGTTAAGGTGAGCTCTCCAGTATTCACAGCCATCACTGTTTGACTGAAAGCTCTGGAAATTCCTATCGTAGCATAAATTCCTAATAAACCCTAACCTCATGGCACCACCTCCCATGAGGATTACTATGTTCTTTCAAGATCTCCAGAATTATCTTGCAAAATGGCACAGTATGCACTTTTTAATAAGAACTGTCCTTCCTCAGATTTCTCATTCATCCTCAGATTTCTCATCTCATTTTCCTCTGAACTCAGAAATGCTATGCAAATGGTATACCCCATTTGTCCAATTTAGAAGAGTTGCCTGAGACCTCAGAACCATCCTTAAACAAAACACAATCTCTCAAAGTATAACTTCCTGTCTTTTAAAGTAGAATGAAGTCTTTAGGTACAGGACATTCAACAGTTTTCCACTTGTGAAGACAGAAGGGAAGGTTTAATGATTTTCCTTGATGATTTCTTTTGGAGAAAGATGAAGTTTCATATATTAAATGAATCTGCTGATGAGATTCATGTCAACTTACTTCATACACCTAGGCTGGCATGAACTCAAAGTCACCTGCTCTATTTCAGGAGTTAAACTGGCCTCTAAAGGCACTTTTTTCTGTAATTATTTCCAACAGAAGGAGCTAATGTAGTAATCTCAGATTTAGAAATCTAGGTTTTAAATATCTAAGGTCTAAGAGGTGACTCACGGTCAAGCTGCTGTCACTTAGGGGAAGTGCCTGCAATGATATAATTCAACTTATCTAATCATTTACCTTCTCCCCAGTACCCCTTTAAGGCTGACAGTAACATTGCCTCAAATGCTGCATATTTGAAGCCAGACTGTCAAAAGGTGTACCAGTGAATTGAAGGCTTGTAAAAATAAACACCAAATCCAGTATTAAACCAGATTTATTTCTTTCTTCAGTTGGTTCTGTGCATACTCCTGTTGGTCTGAAGGCTTCTTGACTGTGATGTCCCTAAGACTTTTTACAGGTATGAAGATTTTAGTTAGAATGTTTCTTCCAAGTTTCACCAATCTTCAGGTGACAAAAATCCATGTAGGGCCTGGGACTGAAACAAGTATCTGGAGACCACTGGCTTCTGTGCTGAGTTTTACATCACTACAGTCATCACTGTCAGTTGCAGACAATGGGAAAAACAAGACCCTACTGTCTTGAATATTGTGATTCTGTCCTCAAACTTAATAGCACAGGTGCTGTCACTGAGTAATTTTAAGGTACAGAATAAACCATAAACCAATACTCTGGCACTGGCAAGAGGAGTCAAGGGAGATCTCAGATCTGAACTTAGATCTCTCTCTTTGCTGTTCTGGATAAGAATCTGATATGTCCCTGTGTTTTCCCCACATCAATTACTGGTTTTTGTTCCAGCATAGCAAAAGGAAAATAAGGAAGGAGGAGAAGTCTCACCCTGCTGTAATGAGACAACACCTTTCTACTTTCTTTTCACCAGATTTCTAGATCAATCCAGGTCTCAGCATCCAAATCTAAGAAACTACATAGATATTGAGATCAAGCAACCTACATAACCATGTAATAGTCCCAGTGCATTCTGAATTAATTATGAACTCAGCAGGAAGTCATAAGGCGTTGCACAGAACAGCAACAACAATTACTCTTAAATGTAGGCCCAGCTGGCTCCCAATCTTAAACCAGCAAGAGTTTTGCTAATAACCATAGCAATACCAGAAAAATAAATACCTTTGCTCAACACAATCATTATTTACTTGCATCCACCCCACTGATGTAATTTAACTTGGACTTTTTTTTCTATCTCTTCTCCTCATGTCTCCCAGCCAGGGTATCCAGGACAGTATATGTTGAATTACTGCACTGTTCTCACACTGCAGAAGATCCATCTACTTGATATGGGAGCACTGAATAGAAAAGAAACATAGTAAAATCAGTACAGGTGTCTCTTATTTACTTATTTTACCGCTTTGATTGAATATGAAGTTGTATATCAGTGCAAGGAATATAATCAGTCATGACAGAATTGGGGACTGTGATTTGTGTTAGGAAGGATGACCTCGAAGTAGGTATCTAGAACTTAATTTTTATAAAATGAATAAAAACCACATATAACACTAAAGTTTTCAAGGAATGGGAGAAAAAAAAGACTAAAATCTGAGTGCAGCTGAGTCAGAATGTGAAATTTTCATGTCTCCAGGCTGTTAATTCAGGAGAGGATGTAGACTGGCAATTGCTAGAAATTAAATGGAAAGTAAGTTGTGACATTCTGTCAAACTTCACCTTCAAGTGCAGAATATTGATAAAAATAAACTCAGCTCAACACTTCTATTTCCACAAAGCATGAAAAATAGAAGATTGAAGTTATTTTCTCAGTGCAATAAAAATGAATCTGTTTAATAGATTCAAACTGAAAAACATGTTTTGCAATTCTAACGAGTGTATTAATCACACTTACTATATTCAGGAATGTAGAGTAATATTTTCAGAAGTGCCCAAGATTTTCCACTGGCCTGACTTAAGAGTTCCCTTTAAAAGTTTGGGTTTAGATCAAATGAAATGTGCAGAACAGCAGTTTCCAGCCATCACTGGTCCTCGAGAAACAATTCTGTGAAAGCAGCATTTTCATAGCAGCCCTGCAATGTGTCCATCCCACTGTGCCCAATTTTAACCTTTCAGTTCCCTCTGAATGCAAGGGACATCACAGGATGTTACAAAGCATTTCCCCTCAGTGTACAAACTGTTGCTCTGAAACAGCTTCAAGAGCAATAAATGATTGTTAGAAACATTAGTTTTACTATAGATATCTTAGAATAGTACAACTCTACTTTTTACTATATTTATTCACTGCTCAAAACCCAGTCTTCCAAGCTGATACGTGAAGATGGATTTTAGTTCTTCCATGAAACCCCACTGATTTCTGTAAAGCTTTTTTCAAGCATATAGTCATATGACTAACACAGACTTACTGCTCTTGGCACCTCATTCTTTCTGAAGAAAAAAACAGATAGGAAAGTACCATTTGTCTCTATATTTGTCTTCTATTGGCTCCAATGTAACAACATTACTCTTCAGATTCATTGTACTACCTTCTGTTTGTTTACATGAAAAAATATTTGTGGTATAATGGAATTCTTCAAGATAAACATCAGCATGCTTTTCTTCATATAGCACTTCTTTAACTCACTCTTGATCCTCCTTTGTACTTTTTCCTTTAAAGTTTTGCAACAACATACTTCAATTTTTTTTGGTATAATTATTTGGCAGAATGCCATTGGAGTGACTTCTGCAATCTGTGCAAGATCTTTGGAAAGCATTATTAGTTCTGGAAAACAGGACTTTCTGTGACCTAGAGGAGTGAAGATCTCTTGTTTGTTTAAAAATAAAACATTTTTTTGAGGAAAAAAATTGCACTTTGTTTCTCACTCAGACTGGGGGAAAAAGAGCACACAGAAAGGATGTTTTTGAAGTTTCTGTCAGATGGTATGCACATTGCAGACATTTCTGGTAAGATGTTAATATGTGAATCAATTCTTCTCAGATAAGTTTTGACCCTCCCCTCTCTACTTGAGATTTTGCTGAAAAGTAAAAAAGTAAAAGTCTTTCAGTTGTAAGTATAATGAACAGAATATGGGCACATAATTGAATTTATCTTACATGTTATTATATGCCTATAATAGGGGAAGAGAAATTGAAGTGAGGGAGTGGATTGGTTTACCTACTACACCAACTTTAAATCAGTATAAATTTCCAAAGTAAGCAACTCCTTACCTGGCTTCAGCAATCACACTGTAGTGTGTAGGAGCTTTTCACACTGCAGTAGGAGCCAGACTGTTCTAAACTCTTGCAAGCTCTGAGAAGGCTTTGGGAAAGCTGGGACTGAAACTGAGAAAGCACAGCAATGCTCAACACTTAAGCTGTATGAGCAACCAGCAAAACTCTGACTGAAAAAGAACAGTCAGTGGAAGTAGACTATACAACTGAAATACCTAGAAGGACTTTGTTTTATTGTTTAAGAGTAAAATCTATTTCTATACACTTAAAAAAAAAAAAAAAATAAACAAACAATCAAAAAATTAGTGACTTGTAAACAAAACCAGAGGTCTATATTTGATTTACAACCCAAGATCAGTGCTGCAGCTTAGCTATATTCCTAAAGGAGGATTAGATCAAACTGTCAGGATCAAGTGACCTAAATCTCTGTGGATGATGCTGATAGTCAGAACTGCACTATTGAACAGGGAACATATCCTAATCATGCTAAATTTATGTGAAATTAGGCAGGCAAGCATTCACTGCTATTCCATTTCTTGAAAATAAATAATTAAATGGCTTGTAAATAACAACCCACCTCCCTTCAGAAGGAAAATTAAGAATAAAAATTTACATTAAAACACTCTAAAATAAGGAAATTATAGAATTAAGATCATCCATAAAATCTTGTGTGTGGTGATAAAACCCCTTTGTGCTCAGGACATCTGTCTCATTATATCAAAAAAGAGAGAACTAAGTGAATGAGCATATATACTGTGTCTTGTTTTGGTATAACTGTGGGGTTTTTTCTAGCAATTTTTAATTCACTAACCTTAAAACTCTTAGCAGAAGGGCATAATTAAATTATTCTACCCCTTCTGCAGTGTTCTTCCTTCTAACAGGTGTCTGAGAACTGATACTTTGTTTCCTTAAACTGTCCCTGACTGACCCTGAACGAGAAAATCCCCAGTTTTAGACAGGGAGAAGGCAGTGAGATATCTCAGCCAAGTCTCCCCAGTTCTGCATACCTGGTTTGAGGTCCTAAATACTTGACTACCATCCTAGGGGTGTCACTGAGTACTTGCCCACACAGCCCACAGCTCTCAGAGAGGGACAAGAGTCTGGAAACTAGAACCCAAGGCCTTCAGCCAGGACCCCAAGCAACAAAATATGAAATATTTGGGGATCAAATAAGGCTGGGTTTAGTGGCTTACCTACTATCAAAAGGAGTACCAGGCAGAATAAGTTGTCACTTCTGCAAGGTGAAGTGCATATCCTTTGGAATAAGACTCAGTTTGCAATGCCATCTGATTCAATACTTTCCTTATAACTGAGCTGGGTAAGCCACAGACTACAGTCTCCTTCACAGACACTACAAACCTGAATCATGACAAAATTAGTTACAAACCAATACTACACACTGAATAATTAAAAAAAATCTTAATCCTACCATATTCTGATTTACCACTATGTAGCATAATAATCTTCAAATTTAAGAGTTCAAGTATGAATGAACAAAAACATCTCAGACAAATCTCACTGTGTGACACCACACACAGCCTGTTGGCAGTGGAGAAACATTAGGACTTTTATGAAGTCCTGCAGTAAAACACTGTTTCCAACCAGCCTAGTACATCATTCAGTATCTCTCAATATACAGCAACAGCTTTTCTAAAAGATATATAGAAGTGATGTATATAGGTTTTTATTCAATATAGGATCACCTAGTTGAGGAAATGTACTTTCAGTTGTTCCAAGCATGTTTGGATTTAAGACTTTAGGGTTCATAGTGTAAAGAAACACGTCTCCTAAACGTTTCTCTGGCTGAGATATATTTTGAGACAAATCACAGAGAAAATCACTTGAAATGATCTCACCACAGCCTCGCATTGCTCTCCTGAAATGTCCCTCAAGTATTTTCTTCAAGTCCGTTCTCTAAGCATCTGACCATAAAAATCCCTTTGAAGCTCCATAGCAGGAACTGTGGAATCTCAGAATACAGAAATCCAATTACTCGAAAGTCCAGTAATTAAAGGAGCAGAACTTTACAACAAGTCTGTAAAGCTCCAGGTGGCTGCTTTGTTTTCTCCCCATGCAGCTTTATCAGGCTTGTTTGTTGCTTACGGAGTTTACTTGTTCTATTTTCTTGTTTTAGCACTAGATTAAAGACTGCTTTGGACCATTCATGCTTTCAGATGGTCCACAGAGATGCAGGCATAACATTATTTCATGTAATATCGCAGATGCCATCATAAGAGTTGGACTCAATGACTCCTGTGGGTCCCTTTCAACTCAGCTTATCCTGTGATTCTGTGATAAACATTCCCTGGATCCCCTGCACGACACTGATGACAGTTAAGTTGCACCCACACAGGCTTCTGCCTGGAGATGCTAACACACAATAGAAGTGGTTACATTTCTTTTCAGAATATCCTTTATCAACCTGTTAAAGTGTGTGACAAGATCTCCTGAAGGCAGTGGTAGAAAGCTATATCAACACGCAAAAGAGCAAGTATCTTGTCTAGAAGTCAAATTAATCTATTACACTTAAGCAAAAGTTTTCCACATCCATTGATAAAAAACATGTCCTGCTCCAGAATGACAATTATCTGAAGAAATGGTAAGGCAAAATGAATTGATAAAATGTTATTTCCAATTCTTTTTGGGGAATCAAATCTATCTCAAATCATGTTAATGTAAATTACTGTGGCAAATGTGACATCTCTGTCTGAGAGCATGTTAATGTAATTTACTGTAGTGAATATCACATTTCCATCTGCTAAACAATCTGCTAAAATTCACCAAGATTATTATCTTCGAGAGGCAGAAATGTTTAATCTTTCAGGTTGTTGTTTTCAGGTTCCTTCTGATGGAAATAGTATCTAACATGTGATGCTGACTGACAATGTTTGATTAAATTAAAAATGGAGTATGTAAATTCCTAGTCCTTACCAGCTCACTGTAAAATAGCAGCTGGTAGGAAGCTAGGGCCAGAATTTCAATAGCTCAAAACATTTAATTTCAGACAGGATTTCTTCATGAGTGGTAAATAGAAACCAGTACTGCAAGATTAATGTGATAAATTTTATATTTGCCTAAATTATGTCAACTTTTAACAAGTCTTTGCTTGCTGTCAGAGGTCAGAATAATGGCTCCAAACCAAAATGTCTTACTTTAATAGGTTATGTAAAAGTAAAAAAACCAAACAAACCAAACAAACAAACAACAACAAAAAAAAAAACAAACAAACAAAAAACCAAAAAAACCCAAAAACCAAAAACAAAACAGTGAAAGAATCTAATGGATATGACTATCTAAGAGGATGTCATACACATACACATAATGTTACAGGATTACATTTTGTGAAGGCCTTAAATGGATCCAAAAAGACAGTACTTACACATGGTCATATAAATGCTGAAGTTTCACTTAATATTTTTTTACTTTAGCACCTAACAGGTATTACATAAAAACATTCATTACTATGTATTAGAAAAGCACTTTTAGGAGAAAAATAGATGGGATGCAAGAGCACTTCAACAGCTTTGATTACAGTCCACTGCACTGATCAAAATAGCCAAGCATGCCACTGTTAGACTTGTTTCCAGTGTTTGGCTCTGGATCTGGCCCCAGTGGCTAGGGAGCACAGAAGGGCTTGAAGACTGAAGTCAGAGAGCACAGAGCTTTTTGTGTGGATGGGGAATGAAAATGCTATTACCAGGATAAGTAGGAAAAGAAACTAAGGTACCTACTTTAGGGATGGAAGGGTTTCTTAATTTCCCTTCTCTCTTTCCCCTCAGAAGATAACTTCTTTCCTGGTGGTGACAAAGCACTTTACAAAGTCGACTTTCAAAATGAGACATCTGAAATACTTATACTCGCCGTTCCAGCCTCCCTACTTCTAACTCGTGTCTGGCTTCTGGGCAGCTTCTTCACTTTGGGGTACTGACACCTGCTAGCCAGAATAAAGATAGCAAACTGTTTTTTCTCAGGAACACAGTCTCAGTGCTGGATGCATATGGTTTCATATTCTTTCTCTGCCATATGTTAGAAACTTTCTGATTCAAATTGGTGCAAGTAAAAATCATAATTTTAAAACTATTACATCTTTAAAATATGCTTGGTTTGGATTTAATGCCAACATTCTCTGAACAATGGAGGCATTACCAAGTCTCTCCAAGTTCTCTCATACGATATAAATTACAAAATTTTTCCTTGGTTTCCAATTTTCACAGATTCCAATAAATCCAAAGAACCATGTACTCTAGACTTTGCTAGAAGATAATCTGAAATGAAAGAAAATAAAAGGTCCATATCTTGAGTTTTTAGATTTGTGTTTTTCCTACATTTATGAAAATCTCCACCTCTTCAATTGTTTATTACCTATTTGGCTCTAGAATGTAAACAACGAACAGCATCCTCTTAAACATGTACACAAGTTAAATATTTTCAGTGGAAGACTGGAGACATTCATGAAGGAAAAGCCACCAAGGGTCAGTAATTGCACAGGTATTACATTTGGCTTAATCTAAATAATTTTAGAGTTTGAGATATCATCAGTGCAAATACAAGATACTTATTATTTCTGCTTTCATTCTTCATACAACTTTTCCTAGGCATCCTCTTCTGATTATTCTCAGTGAAAGGATATTGGGTTAAATTGCCTTTTGTTACGGTCCCACAGGAACAATTTTAAATACTGAAAAATATCTATTAGTGAATACATGATAAATGCCATGACCACTCCTTGCAAGTTTTGGTTAAAGGACAAATCTAATTGTATTCCTTTATGATCCCACTGAAATCTGAGGCCCACAGGAAATTTCTGCTTAACTGTGCAGCAAATAATCTCCCAGTAGAAGCTTTCCCTAATTATAAAAATAGAGCTTTACATTAGATATCCTACTATTGGTAGTCGGTCACTTCTATTTTACAGGTAAAGTAAGGCAAACATATCAAGGATGTAAATCCAGTTCTCATCTTCAATGTATGTTAAATCCCTGTACAGACTCCTTTATTTAAGAGATTGAAGAGTAAAATTGTGTTAATTAACTGCACAATAATCCTTATTACATCATTGGTATTGGCAATAATCCTTGTAACATTGACTTCACAATTTCCATTAATTTTCCTCAATATTTCTGAATGTTCCTTTGTAACAACAAACAAACAAACAAAAACACCAACACCCCCTTCCCCCCCAAAACCCACAATACAAAACAACAAAAAAGTAAACCTTATAAATGTTACTTTTGCTGGTCTTGATCTTTATTTTGGATAAACTGTTTTGTTCAGAAAGTATAAAAGTTAATTAGCCATGCTGCTGAGGAAGACTGTAATATGATTGTCATCATATTTTCACTGCAGGCAACATGGAACTACTCATTTTCCCCATTTCAGTTCCCTTTGTCTTATTCGGTCTGAGCTACTGCAAACTGAAATGGCACAACGCATGACTGAAAGGACATTGCAGTGCAGTACATTTTAAATGTCAGCTATTTTACATTTCAATTTATACAGAATTTTCTCCACCTTCTCTAACATTATCAGACCAGTTTCCTATTCTGTTTCATAACGAGAAGGAATTATAGACATTGCTAGACAATGAGAGACAGGTATTGAAACATTAATCAGAAAGAAATAAAACAGAGGATGAAGAAAATGAAAACCTTCATAAGTAATAGCAAAATGTTTAACTAAGCAAGCAATGCAAACTTAAACTGTGAACAAATGGAAGTGTCATGTTTCTTATTGTTAAAAACTCATAGCCTAAGACAAGATAGGAGAATAAAAATCGGTAATATCTGTGGAATATTAATGAGACGGGGGAAAGCAGAATGCTAAGAAGGAAGACTGGTCAGCAGAGGGTGTGCTGGCAGTCAGCAACCTGAACAATCAAAAACACCCTGTGTTGGTCGATGGAAGAAACATCCTTTCAATACCGCACAGGGATTGAATAAATTTATTCATCACTGTCATGGTTAAAGTGGGTTTTATATTTTATTTCCTTTTTCCAACATTGCTTTGGAGAAATTGTTCTTTAAGAGCAAACACCTCACCACAGCTGGGTGGAGGGCAGAGGGGAAGGAGCCTGTGCTGGCAGTCCTGACTACCAGGGTGAAAGTGGAACTCTTTCTATCTGGGAGCCACCTCTCTTCCCTGGCACAGGATAAATAAAAGGGAGCAGCCATGTGAGCCCTGCCATCCATGCTGCTTCATTCACCTCGGCCACTTCTGGGGACGAGAGTCACCACTCCCCAGCCTGAATGGAGCTGGGGCCAGCCAAGTGGCACAGAGAGGCAGCCACCACCACCTCATAATTCCCACCTCACGAAATCTGGCTGTGAACTCCCAGCTGAGAGGAAGCTGTCCATAGACATCTGCTGCTCCAGGGCTTTTGCCCTACTCTTGGCCATTTCTGCAGTCCTGGTGGCTGTTACTGTTGCCACCCATCCCTGGAGAGAGCCAGAGCAAAGAAGAGAGAGAGCCTTCACCCATACTACTACAGCACCAGCATCCACGCCAGCACATCAGCAGCATAACTTCTTTTGGGACAAAATAGTCTTCCAGGTTTTTGATTTGCCCCTGTTTCCCCACAGTTTTTGTGTCTAGCTGGGGAGGGCATTAAACCATAGGAACTTGACTGCCACAACACTTTCTTTGTTATCCTGGGGGAAGGGGGGGAGCATGTCAACCACCCTTTTGTCTGTGCACCAAGGGGGAAGAGACTAGGAACAACTTCTGTCTAATTTTGGACTAAATGATTTTGTTTGCATTGTTAGAGTTGTTATATTCCTTTTCAGTAAACTGTTATTTTTTCACACATATTTCCTCACATTTTGTCTCTCTGTATTGGTGAAACAGGGAGAAGTTTAATTTGTTGGAGTTTCTGCCCCAGTATTTGTCTTAGACTGAGGCAATCATCATAAATAAGATCTACCCTTATAAATACTCTTACAAATAAATAAAGAAATAAAGCCCAGAAATTAACTGATTACTTGAAATGTCTGCTCTTGTGAAGGAAACACTGATTAGTAGCTTATCAAAAATACAAACACAAATATACAATAGTGGTTACTTTTCAAAATAAGTACAAATCCAGAATACAACATGTGATAAAAATTACAACAACTTGACAGGAAATATAGGTTGTACCTAATACGAATCACTCTGATGTTCGTGATGCTGTACTCACTCATCTTACTTTAAATTGCAATTCTTTTACTTATGTAGTCAGAGTATAACACTGTTTCTCACATGTTACCATCAGCTTCCAGGTCTTGCTGAAACCAACCAAAATTGTCAGATTGGAGGTAAGGGAAAGCAAATGCATAACTATGGCATCTGGGGAGCTAGTTCAATTTTCATCTGGTTTTAGAAACTCTCTGAACAGCCAAATGCTCTTGGTTTTCATTCCTTGCTTCTTAGCTCAACTGTTCTAGCAAGAAATGGAGAGAAACAGCATTTGGTTGTGTGTCACAGCTGGAAGGTTCAGAGATGACACTTAAAAATTCATTGTTTAAAAGAAAAGAGTTCTAGAAACATTGTTAATTTGCTAATCTTTCTATCATCCCTGTTACTCCTCCTGAGACAAAGAAATGAGGAGTGAGCAAACATGAGTTTAACACACCTAATTCGAAGCTAACATACCACCCGAAACCTGGTAGCTTTCCTTTTCAGTTTGCAGCATGTATTTCCACAACACTCTTTCACAACTGGACAATAGTATTCCTCAGAGTGAAAGCAAGCAGCTGCATTGTTTGTAATATAAAAAAAAAAAAAAAAAAATGGATAAAGCACTGTTAGCTGTTATGGAAGTGACTGAGTGAAAAATGCAAACTACTGATGTCATATCTTAGGAAGCATCTGCATACCTTAAGTATAAATTTCAGTTGTTCCCATTAAATATATGGATGTAAGAGAAAGTGCTGCCAGCCTTATACTCTAGCCTAGAACTTTCCTCTAGAAAGCAGTACACCTAGCTTTTCTAGATATTAAAGAGAAATTAAGTTCACGTTTTCCCTAAGAGTACCGTAACCACCTGACAGATAAGGCTAGGGCTCTTCCCTCACCTCCAAAAGAATTATATGGTTACCAAATCTGTTCTCACTAGTATATGGAACTTTGTTCAGTAGTTGCTTGGTTTAAAATGCATTAAATACCCTTAGGAGCAGAGACTGGGGACTGGTTCCAGGCCTTTCCCCACTCTGGACCCTAACATTAATGCAAAGGCATGCTCCCTCATGCACATCTTCTTTTACTCCCCCTTGAGTCTTGTGTTCTTAGCTGCATAATGGTTCAGGCTTACCAAAAGACAGAAAAACCACCACCACTTCTGTCTACCCTGTATGTGCTGGTGCTCTCCTGTAACATGGTAGATGTGTCTAGAACACAGTACCAAGGAGAGCACAGACCTTAAACTGACTGCTTTGCTTGACTACAATGAATCTGTTTCATGTCCCAAATCATATCACTTTGGTTTGCATTAAAGGAATCAGGGATGATACAGGCAGTCCAGACAGTCTGGCCCAAATGCATTTTCTCATTACCTAAACTCAGGTCAGGCAGAATTTCAGCAAGTCCTACTGTGTGCCACAAGCTGTTGACCTATTTAGGCCCCTGGCCCTTGGCATGTGTTTGTGAGTCTCAGGTTAGGTCCTGACTTCACTCAGGGTTGAGATATTCATTGTTGCATCCAGCCTCCAGGCTGAATGTTTGAAAGCATGTGCATCACAGTACTTAAGTTTCTTTTTGTATGCAGAACTTCTGAAACTTTCGTCAATGTTGATTTAGCTGTATCATCAAGCTGATTTAACAATCATATACATTAATTTTAACTGCATTATGCCATAATAGACTGAATTATCTAGTTTTGGTGGTTCAGAAGTTTAAAACTTGATTTTAATTACCCTTAGATTATAATTTTCATATCTTCTCTAATGTTAATAATTTGAAGAAATATTAGCCAGAGGGGAGAGAAGAATCTATTTTCAAATGCAATAAAAGGACAACGTATGAAACAAGTGTCTTTTGTTTAATTTGCATTTTATGTTTGATTATATATCTCTCTGCATGCAGGCTTTGCTTTTTACTTTTCTGAATTTCCAGGAGAATTTTGTTAATATACACACTGACATTTTGCAAACAATGGAGGGAGAAAGATGGAAACATTTAATCAGTTTAATATTCATTTCAAACACTTCGAAGGTTTCACAAAATAGATATTAAAATGAAGGTTACTAGTCTATATTGATGATGTGTAATACAACAGCTATATAAGCCTAATTTGTAAAATGTGACCTTACACACACTATTTCTCTTTTTCCCGATAAACAATACCACTTTAATAAAAGAAAAGCTTTTCATATTAATTTGGAATTCTTGCTTTTTCAGGCACTTTGCACTTAGTAAGGGAGAGAAGAGGAAGCTGAAGTTTACTCTGAGGTTTCAGTAGGTTAAGATAACTAAACCATTCTTACAAACTGTATGAAGAGATGCCTGATGGCCTTCACCATGTGATTCTTGGCTTTGGGAGGGTCATACAAGCTAAGGTCCAGTGTTCACAACAGGGTTGTATTTAACTCTAGCTACAAGTCACTGAAATATTGCACAGAATCTGTATGTGCAAATTTAAGATTTTTTTTAATTGTTATTACACAGAAGCTTTAATTAGAGTGAAACCTTAACTTTTCATCTTCTGACATCACACAAAACCTTATACCTCTGGTTATGACATTTTGGTATTTGCGAACTCTGGTTAAGTTAAATGGTTGATACTTCTCTGCAAATGAAGTTAAGACAGAATTATGATTATGTAAGTCTCTTGGATAAGTATTTCCATACTTTTACGCAGCTGGATCTAAATTCATTCCTCCTTCTGAACTCCCTAGATAAACAACATTTGGCTTCCTAGCGACCCCATTTGTCCTCAGTCATTTAGACAAATTATTACAACTCAGTTCTAAAACAGTTTGATTTGAAATTATAAAAAGTATTTATTGCAGATATACAATTTCTTTTGCTGCAAAATTCTTGCACTACTCAGGAAAAATGAGCAGAAAAAGATTCGTCAGGTACCCTACTCTGTTAATTCCTCTCCTGCTCCTTACATTCAGTAAAAGGATGTTACAAGCATATCCAGAAAAAACCAAAACCATCCCTTGCCCTTTGAGTATAATAGAAACTTTAGGAGGGATACAGAGATGTCACAGTGAAATGAACCCATCAGAAGCTAACCAGATGGACAGTGGGCTGAAGTTCATGGCATACAGAGTGAAACTGAGAGCCAGGTTTATTCAGTTTTCAGGAGAAGGCAAATGGTGATTTAGCTCAAGATGCTGCTTAACACAAGGCAGTGGTAGGATGGAGTCATACTGTTCTTTGTGGTGCACAGCAATAGGGTGATGGGTGATAGGTACTGGGAAAAAAATCAGCCATGAGAACAATTTACCCAGTTGATTAATCTTCCTCCTTGAAGTTATTCAAAACGTGACTGACAAGGCCATAAGCAAATGCCTTAGGTCATCTCTGATTTGAGCAGGGGTTGGATGAGATAACCTCAAGAGGTCCCTTCATTATTCTATAGTTCCAGCTTTTGAATAAGCTACTGTTTCTGAGGCAGCTGTGTTTCAACTACATTGATATGCTAGAGGATGACTACTGTACAGTGCAGTTCCCCTACTCTCATCAGTAGAGTGAGTTTGGGGTTCTGCAAGTGACTTCAGCAGAAGCAGACCCTAGTTTCAGCTCCAAATCATAGAATCATAGAATCATAGAATAGATTGGGTTGGAAAAGACCTCCAAGATCATCAAGTCCAACCCCTGATCCAACTCCAATTACTATATCATGGCACTAAGGGCCATGTCCAATCTCTTTTTAAAAACTTCCAGGGATGGTGAATCCACCACCTCTCTGGGCAGGCCGTTCCAATGCCTGATCACCCTCTCTGTAAAGAATTTCTTCCTAACATCTAACCTAAACCTCCCCTGGCAGAGCTTGAGCCCATGTCCCCTTGTCCTGTTGTTGGTTGCCTGGGAGAAGAGACCAACCCCCACCTGGCTATAACTTCCCTTCAGGTAGTTGAAGAGAGTGATGAGGTCACCTCTAAGCCTTCTCTTCTCTAGACTAAACAACCCCAGTTCCCTCAGCCTCTCCTCATAGGACTTGTACTCAAGTCCCTTCACCAGCCTGGTTGCTTTTCTCTGGACCCGCTCCAGCACCTCAATATCTTTCCTGAACTGAGGGGCCCAGAGCTGAACACAATACTCAAGGTGTGGCCTCACCAACACAGAGTACAGGGGAAGGATCACTTCCCTGCTCCTGCTGGCCACACTGTTCTTGATGCAGGCCAGGATGCCATTGGCCTTCTTGGCCACCTGGGCAAGAAAATAAAACAGTCTTAAAACATAACACCTTCCCCCTACTCCTCTTTCTTCGCAGATCTCCTCTCCTTCTCCCAGTGGTGCAGGGAGAAGGGAAAAAAGGGGGTTCATTGTTATTTCTACTGCTGGTAATGTGAGTCCACCCCTCGGACAGCAATTCTCTTCCCAATCTGCTGTCCTTTGGGTTACTCCTCCGTCGGGTGCAGGGGGGTCTTTGCACCCCAATGGTCCTCTATGGGCTGCAGTGGGACAACCTTCACCATAGTCTTCACCACAGGCTACAGGGCGGGTCATGGCTCTGAGTCCTTCCCCTGCTTGCATGGGGTCCCTTCCCGCAGGAGACAGTCCTTGATGGACCTCTCCCCATAGGTCTATCCACCCCTTGGGCAACAGTTCTCTTCAATCTGCTGTCCCGTGGGCCGTTCCTTCACGAATGAGCTGTACTGGTGTGGGTCCCCCACAGAGCCACAAGTCCTACCCGGGAAAACTTGTTTCAGCATCGATTTTTTTCTCCGTGGGCCACAGGTCTCCTGTAGGACTTTGCTCTATCCTTAGGCCTCCCACGGGATCACAGTTTCCTTCATGTAACCACCAGTTTCAGAATGGGCTCTTCCATGAACTACAGGGGAGGGAAGAAAATCTCCGAACCTCAATACCCACGGCTTGGACAGGGGCACTCTGTGTTGGGTTAAGAACTGGTTGGAGGGCCGGGCCCAGAGAGTGCTGGTGAACGGGGCTGCATCCAGCTGGCGGCCGGTCACCAGTGGTGTCCCCCAGGGATCAGTGCTGGGCCCAGTCCTTTTTAACATCTTTATCGATGATTTAGATGAGGGGATTGAGACCATCATCAGCAAATTTGCAGATGACACCAAGTTGGGAGGGAGTGTCGGAAGGCAGGAGGGCTCTGCAGAGGGACCTGGACAGACTGGAGAGTTGGGCTGATTCCAATGGGATGAAGTTCAACAAGGCCAAGTGCCAAGTCCTGCACTTTGGCCACAACAACCCCTGCAGCGCTACAGGCTGGGCACAGAGTGGTTGGAGAGCAGCCAGGCAGAAAGGGACCTGGGGGTGCTGATTGACAGGAAGCTGAACATGAGCCAGCAGTGTGCCCAGGTGGCCAAGAAGGCCAATGGCATCCTGGCCTGCATCAAGAACAGTGTGGCCAGCAGGAGCAGGGAAGTGATCCCTCCCCTGTACTCAGTGTTGGTGAGGCCGCATCTTGAGTATTGTGTTCAACTCTGGGCCCCTCAGTTCAGGAAAGATATTGAGGTGCTGGAGCGGGTCCAGAGAAAAGCAACCAGGCTGGTGAAGGGACTTGAGCACAAGTCCTATGAGGAGAGGCTGAGGGAGCTGGGGTTGTTTAGTCTGGAGAAGAGAAGGCTCAGAGGTGACCTCATCACTCTCTTCAACTACCTGAAGGGAAGTTATAGCCAGGTGGGGGTTGGTCTCTTCTCCCAGGCAACCAACAACAGGACAAGGGGGCATGGGCTCAAGCTCTGCCAGGGGAGGTTTAGGTTAGATGTTAGGAAGAAATTCTTTACAGAGAGGGTGATCAGGCACTGGAATGGCCTGCCCAGAGAGGTGGTGGATTCATCATCCCTGGAGGTTTTTAAACAGAGATTGGACGTGGCCCTTAGTGCCATGATATAGTAATTGGAGTTGGATCAGGGGTTGGACTCGATGATCTTGGAGGTCTTTTCCAACCCAATCTATTCTATGATTCTATGATTCTATGATTCTATGATCTTCCACCAGCGGCAGGGACCTTGGCTCTCAGTCTTTCACCTGCTGGAGGGCGGAAGAGGAGAAAATGGGCCCCTCATTCCCCCTCCTGCAGCACTGACCTTGGAGTCTGTTTGTTATCTCCTCTTCTCTGAGCTGGAATTTCTTCTGCTCCACAGGCTTGTCTTCCTCTGTTCTTAAATATGTTATCACAAAAGAGCATTTCATTGGCTCAGCCTTGGCCAGGAGCAGGAAATTCACCGAGAGCTGACTATCACTGGCTTTTCACAGTGAAAGCTTCTAGTAGCTTCTGACAGAAACCACTCTATAGGCCCCTCCAGCTACTGAAACTGATGATAGCTACACTGATAGTATTGCACTTCCATGTAAGGAACATCTGACTGGTTGCATTTGGACAGTGTAAACCAAATTTAGCTTTTGTTTAAGCCCCGTATTATTTTCTATCTGAAGATGTTAGCAAGTAAGGCATTTCTGCATGAGTTAATGACATTTTTAAGTAGCAGCTAATTTTTTCCTGTCTTGTTAAATCATATTTTGTTGAAATTTTTCATTTCACAATTTCATATTAGTTCACTAAAATGATACTTTAAAAATATCTTTGTAAACATTTTCTCACTTCAGCTAAGCATCAGAATTTCTTGGAAATTATATGCAAACATCAAAAGTGTAACTACAATTATGATTCTGATTAGGCAATTAACATACTATTGTCAAGGATAAGGATTCAGTGGAAGCCAGATGAGATGGAGCTTTGTGACAGCAGATGAATGTGTGCCTTATGAGTGCAGATCCAGAGGAACATCCAAGGTAGAAGACTGTAGTTATCTATGCATCTGTGTTTTCTGCAGCAACACCTGCTAAATTTTACTGTTTCCAGTAACTTTCTCAGCCTAGTTCCCCCACAGATATTCTGAGTATTTCTACATCACTGTGAACAGATGCCAGCTTACTAGGTTCTCTACAGTAGGATCACATGCAACTAGTTTTAAGGATGAGAGTATTACTACTGTTTCTACTTACCCAAGCCTATTCCTGTGTGGAGCTCAGGTAGAAAAGAGATCATCAAATACTATTCAAGTGATAATTGAATTTTTAATGGTGACAAATTGGAAATAGACAGGTTTTTTCAGATGAGGAAGCAGAGCAATTACTCTACTCACACAATGCAAGGAAAACTGAGAAACGCATATGAAAATCTTAATGCTGAGGTACACAATTTAATTGCAAGAGTATTGCTCTTCTCACATTAAAAAATGGTAATAACTATACTTCAAACAGAATTACTGGCGACACCAAGGGAAAGTTGTCTTCAATCTGAGCAGGACTAATTTTCCCCTGATTTTACATTCTCTTTTTCTCACTGAAACAAATGAGGACCTTCTTATGTTTATCTGCTATTCTTTGGATCTCAGTATGAAGGGCTACATACCTCACTTTTAGGTGTTCTGAACACTGGAAACTCAAACTGCTAATAACTGTCCTTGGTAACTGTAATTTTCAGAATATGACTGAATATTTCAGAATATTTCAGAATATTTACTCTATTGACTGTACTCTCTAAAGTGCAGTGAGAAAGATATCCTGCAGAGACTAAAATAACTCTACTTCCCATGGGTAAAGCTGCCATCATCTTTTCCATATTGCCACTAACTGGCCTGGTTACCTTCACAATGTAGCCAATTTTGCATTAGAACAATTCCACTATCTTCAAAGAATGTTGTCCTCATTTATATTTAATCTGGGCTCCAAACATGATTTAATCTTCAGAAAATCACATGAATCTGAAAGTAGGACACTTTAAATCTTAAGCTATTTTCTTCCTTCTCTTTTAAACGAAAAAAACTTTTTGCACTGAAGAAGGTAAGTCAAGAGATTTACTCATTGTAATCATTTGAGTTACATAGGCTGTTTTCTCTTCCCTTTGCTCCAATGTTATTAATTTCTTCCATCTTTCTGCTTTTTTACTCTAAGGGAAATGAAATTAGCACTGAACAAACCCCATATTTTTCAGGTTTAAGATCTCAGGGTTATAAAGGTATTACAGTAGTTTACCAAGGTAAAACTACAAAATAACTGGTGTCGATCATTCAAAATATATTAATATATTAATATATTAGTACTGGGATATAGCTTATATTAGATGTGCTTATTAGTCTTCCAGGGCTTCCTTCCAAAATGTTGATGTGCCTTTGTGATTGGAATCAGTATGATTTTGAGCATTGAAGATATAGCACTTGTTCCAAAGCCCAAATTATTACAAAAAGGTATTAAACCATGATGAAAGTCCTAAAAATATTTCTAAATAGAAAAATTTCTGTATTTTTTTCAGGGGAAAAAAAAAGAAAAATAAAAGAAACCAAACCAACCAATCAACCAAACAAACAAACAAACAAAAAAAGAAACTGTTGAGGCCATCACTTGCCTCCCACGTTATTTTCTAAGCAAAAACAGTAAAATTCAAATGATCACTGTATGTCACACAGGACCTCTCCTCTTGTCCTCATGTCCTGTCACTTCTTACCTGGGAAAAGAGACCAATACCCACCTGGCTACAACCTCTTTTCAGGTAGTTTAGAGAGTGATGAGGTCTCCCCTGAACCTCCTCTTCTCCAGGCTAAACAACCCCAGCTCCCTCAGTCACTCCTGATAGAACTTGAATTCCAGACTGTTTATTGTCCCCTGGAAGTACTTTCATCTTCAGGTTCTGTGAAAACTTTTCGTGATGTTCTAACAGTTTAATGCAATGTTCCATGTAACTTTAACCTCAAATGAAAGCAGAGCAATGGAAATGCTATGTTTGCAGCATTATTTATTTGACCTGAGATTGCCTAGGGATTTATTGTAAATTTGAAACCTGCAGAGCTCTGGAGGAAGCTTTTAGCAATTTACTTATTTACTGTCTTTGGTCATATCCTGAAAGGTAGAGATACTCAATTTATTTTTATTTCTTTGCTCAGACTAGGACTCTTCTGTGCTTACACTGGCAAATACAAAACCATTTATAAGCAGAATAAAAAACAGCTTTCCAAGAAATTAGTGAGGTTCACAGATAAAATGTTAGCAGTTAACTATAGAAGATTGCATGTAGGACTATTATTACTTAATTTCACAGTGACTGATGCCTTATAAGAAAAAAAAAGTCACTCAGTATTAGAAAATAGAATAGTGCACATGAAGAATTTTTAAACATGTGATGAAAGGAGCACTGAAAAACAGCTACCCTTACATAAAGTATTATCCTCTGTGTCCATGAGCATGTCTGATGGTCAACTGGCACATATTTCCCATGAGAACAGCTACCATCACTCCCTTAATCAATTCAGTTTCACGATTGAGGCTATTTTTCTTGAAATTTTGTATCATAACTCAAAGAGATTAACCCATTTGAAAAAAAAGTACTAAATTGATACTGACATAGCCTCTTTGCCATCCAGGTCTCTCTCCTGCTCTTTTTTTGATTAAAATAAATCTTCCCTCACTTAAGTAGCATTTCCTGTCAGATTCAGTATGTGCTTTTCCAGGAAAAGATCAGTTTTGTTGAAGCAACATGTTCTGATGTAGAATGTCTTTCTCCTGGAAAATTCCCCACTAGCTCTAATCCAGTTCTCTTCCTTGAGGTCCCTAAAAGAGTTATAATATTCCTGCTATGCTTTCACCATAATTTTTAGATGGTCATGCTGCTGGCCTGGAAGTTCTGGGTCCCTTAAATGACTGTCCCAGAGGTATTTTGCCCATCTAAAAGCTAAAGCTGAAGCTTTCCACCTCCCTGTATTAAAAATGCCTTTTCTTGAAGCTGATGTGAGCAGAAACCACATGGTAGAAGTTTTAAATTCTCATATGCATTGCCTGTTCTCCAGGCACTCCCCAGCCCTAAGAGTGCAGAGCAGCAGCAATGGGGCTGATGAGACAAAGCACATCTGTCCCCAGCTGTGGTGCCTCTTCCAATCTAACTCAGCTATTCTGTGGGTTTGGGGGAAGTCACAAGGGTGAAGGATTCCTGCTCGCCCTTACTTTCAAGGCAGCTGCTCTTAGCACAAAAGCTGAGGTTTTTTTTCTCCAGGGCCTTCTTTCCCTCATTCACTACTTCATTACAGCTGAATTCTGGCTTTGTGCTGCTACAAGCTCCAACAGGTTTGTGATACCCACATACAATAGGAAGTCTATATTCCCCCAGAGTTATGCAGAAGATGGAAGATGGCTAGGCTTTGTCTCTTCAAATTTGTGCCAGATTTATAAGGAAGAGTTCTACTAGATACTTCTTCAAATTATTTTTTTTTCATTGTTTCCCATTCAAAAAAATTAAAAAGCCATTTAGTGTGAAACTGAACTGAGACATATCACCATCCAAGTTCAGTCAAAAAGACAAATTCAGCATGCAATCAGTAGCATTTTATGACTTTGCTTAGCTGGGAGATAAAAACCACTGCAAATATAGTACTTGATATATATGGTAAATGCAATACAATGCCATGTAAAAGCTTATTTATTTGACAGTGGCCTTAACGATAAATATAATGGACTTGACAGGGACAGACTTAATGATGTAGCACTCTCATTTAAACTACTATTCTGTCTCAGGACAATGGGTAAGAATTCATCCATTCCTAAATGGGTTCTTCTAGTAAGAACTCCTATTAACCTCTTGTGAACCTTTATAAACTGAGGAGCATTGAAAATGTTCTAAACCAGTAAATGGTGAAAATGTGAAATAAATGTTGCAGAAAAGCAAATCTGATGGGATTTGTTCTTTGAAATCTTTCACCTTGCAGGGATTTAAAGACAAGGACACTGTTTCCTTCATAATAGCTATCATTTGAATGATTGATTGCATGGTTGAAAATTGAACATAGTATTTTTGAAATACGCTTTGTTTAAGATCATAATATATTTTAGCCTGCTTCTGTTTATAGCTCAGTAACTGTTCCACTAGCTTGCTATCAAAAATACAGCAATTTTTTCCCTCTGTTTATTGTCAGTTTCTCTAGAAAACTATGTATCTCGCTCAATGATTTTCTACTCAAGTAATTTAGAAGGTTTTCTTTTGAATAAACAAACCTATATGAAGAAAATCTATAAAAAATCTTATCCCAAGGGACTGCAAGACTTATGTTTCTATCCAAATAAAAATTTTCCTCATGGACTCGGTACAGTCCACGATTCACAAATCCTATGGGATTATCATAAATCATTAAAAATATATATACAAAGCCATACTTCTAGTCATTAAAAACATTGAAAGAAGAAACTACATAGAAAACAGAAAGGATGCAACTTCAGAGTTCATGGCTTCATAGAATGAAACAGAATCCATAGAGAAATAAAGTCTTTTATTCCCTTAGTTTGTTTTTATTCCCAGGAAGACATTTACTGAACAATTAAACAAACTCCAAAACAGTGTGCGACACTATGGTTCTAAAACACAGCAGAAATGGAGGGACAGTCTTTAAGATACATACCAGGATTAAGATGCCACTGTAACCAGGTGAGAGGATAAAGAGGTTTCTTCCTCTTTTTCTCATCAGTAGACTTTGGAGCATTTGAATCCATTATGACTGTGATATCAAGTCACATTTTCCTGTTTGTCCCAAGGTGCAACCACATATAATCATCATGTTCTCTACAGAAAACTCTCCCTTCACAATATGGAAATATCGCAATATTTTTTATCTTCAAAATTCTGTGGAAACTGCTCTCTTGTCTTGGATTTTTTGTACTAAACATCCAAATAAGCCTCTTGGCTCTTCCAGTTTTAACAGACTCATTTTCAATAGCTTATTTAATTGTTACTTCTATTCCACTTTTAATCATTCATAACATGTTCAACTCTTGCATGGAACATAACCTATTCTCTTCAAATAAGTCTCTGTTAAAATCCTATTTCAAGTGAGAACACTCCATTAATTTTTCCGCATGTGCACATATTTCTTGAATTTATAAAAATACCCTCCCTCTTTGACTACCTTTTATACCGTTAACTCTTCGTAACAGAGACCATGTTAAATTTGTCTGTTCAGAAGCTGAATAAATATTTGTACGTCCTGTAAAAGCACAATGTCCTTTATATATCTTGGAACATAAACGAAGCTCAGTATTTTATGTTCACGTGGATTTTGTGTATTCTGGAATTTCCAGTATGTATTTGGCACACTGATGCTACAAAGTATGGGTCTGTTAAGAGTCATGGTGACTTTTGAATAGCTGATTAAATGAGAAGTGACATAACATACCTGGATATTATCGGGATTTTTTTTAGTTCATGTCACAGAAAATTACATTTTGGATATCTAAGACAGCCAGCCAATTGAGAGCTACATAAGCAAAAAAGGTAGTCATCTAAGATGGCAGGGCGCTGTCAGTTACCCTTCCCACACTAAGCTACCCTGACTTCTGCATCCAAGGAAGCAATAAGCATGTGTGTCAGTTACTAATAGGAGTGAGGAGAGATCATTTCCCAGCAATAACCTCAACCCTTCCATCTGCCCACAATGCAAGAGCAGCAAACTCAACCATCTAATGTGCTTTTATCCTAACACACTACTTTGTCATGACAACATGGAGTAAATAAAGAAGTAAAATCCAGCATTCTCCCCCACTCATAATACATGTATCCAGTAACCAGTTCTGGTATCCAGAATGTAATAATTCATGAGATTAATCTGGCATCCAAAGTTAGCAACCATTTTAGGATTTTTCCTGTCTACATGAGGAAAGGAAGACCAGGGAACTACAGGCTGGTCAGTCTCAACTCCACACCCAACAAGTTTATGGAGCAGACAGTCCTAGAAACTATACTAAGGCACGAGGGAAGTAAGGAGGTGACCAGTGACAGACAACACGGTTTCACCAAGGGTAAATTTTGACTTACAAATCTGGTGACCTTCTATGAAGGGATTATGGAGCTGATGGATAAGGGAAAAGAAACTGGCATCATCTGGCTGGACTTGTGCAAAGTACTTGACACTGTCCCACATGATATCCTTGTCTCTAAACTGCAGGAACATGCATTTATATTTGATGGATTGGCTACCTGGTGGCTAAGGTATTGGTGGATGGTCACTCTTTGAGAGTTTTAGTCAACAGCTCACTATCCAAGTAGAGATCAATGATGAGCAACTGTGTGAGTTGACACAGGCAGGCAGCCAGAACAACCACAAAACCGTGGCTGAAATGTAAAGGGTAAATTTATTTCATTACCTCACTAACCAGAGGATCCTGAAGCAACATTTGGGTGGGGACACACAAGTGGGAATGCAGGCACCATTAGGCTTAGTCCATCCTAGGAAGGTTGTGGGCCTGCCATTCGCACCAATTTATCAAAGGCCTGTGCACACGTAGTTACCACCGTGCTGTGATCTCACCTGTGCTTTTTATGATCTCTGAGCCTTGATCTTCTTCTCTTTTCAAAAACAGAGAGTTCAAGAAGTTCATGAGACTGCCTCCAACTCTCTCAAAACAGCTACATTATCTCTACACAGAAATTTTACTTTTCAAAACAGACAGAATAAACAGCAGCAGGCATAATATATGGGGTTTCCCACACTCTTATTTTCCATGTCTTGGTATTCCCACTGTAAGGTCACTTGACTGAATCTACTATCCTACTCACCATTCTTCCTCTTTTAACCCTTTCCTCCAAACAGTGGCATTCCTGAGAAATTTATATTGGGACCAGTGTTGTTTAACATCTTTACTGGGGACATGGAGAGTGGGATTGAATGCATCCTCAGTGATTCTGCCAAGAACACCAAATTGAGTGGTGAGTTCAACACCTTGGAAGGAAGGGATGGCATACAGAGGAATACAAACCTTGACAGGATTAAGAGGTGGGCCTGTGCAAATCTCGTGAACTTCAACAAGGTCATGTGCAAGGTCCTGCACCTGGGTTGGGGCACCTTCCAGTATCCATACAGGTTAGGGCATGAATGGATGAAGATGGGCCCTAGAGAGAAGGTCTTGGGTGTGCTGGTGGATGAAAAGCTGAAAATGGCTTGGTAATGTACACTTTCAGCCAAGAAAACCAACTGTTCCCTGGGCTGCATCAAAAGAAAAGTGGCCTTCAGGTCAAGGGAGAGGATTCTGCCCCTCTGCTCTGCTTTACGTGAGGCTCTGTGTTCAGCTCTGAAGTCCTCAGAGCTCCTGAGGTCCGGAGGAGAGACCACAAAGATGATCAGTGGGCTGGAATGCTTTTCCTATGAGGAAAGGTTGGGAAAGTTGGGGTTTTTCAACCTGGAGAGAAGAATACTTCATGATAACCTTAGCAACCTTCCAGTACCTAAAAGGGGCCTATAGGAAGCCTGGTGAAGGACTTTCTAAAGGGCATATAAGTGACAGGACAAGGGGGAATTGCTTTAAACTGAAAGAGAGTAGCATTTGGATTAGATATTAGAAAAAAATTCTTCAGTGTGAGAGTGGTGTTGTCTGGTGTTCCACTGGAACAGGTTGCCTAGAGAAGCTGTGGATGTCCCACCCCTGAAAGTGTTTAACACCTGGTTGGATGGGGTTTTGAGCAAGCTGGTCTAGTGGAAGGTGTCCTTGTCCATGGCAGGGTGTTGGAACGACATGATCTTTAAGGTCCCTTCCAACCGAGGCCATTCTATCATTAGTAGTCTATCTTTTCCCAAATGAGTGTACAGGGAAAACACAGAAATCTCAACCCCACCACCACTCCAAATTATTCTTTGAATTACCTTTGCAAAGGTAGCAAAAAAATGAACAGCAGCTGTGGTCTTACACAGTACAGAAGGGAAAAGGCTTAAAAAGGTGGTGTAGGAGAAATCTACACTGCAAATTATGCTAAGAGCAGGACTTGGTGACTCAGTCCAGAATACAGAAAAGTTGTGCATCTTCCAAGATGAGAAGGAAATAGAGGAGGACAGTCATCCCTGAGTGCTAATGCAGTATCATGCCTTCTGTGCTATGACTTTTTATAGAGCTAACATACATCCCTGAACAAAACTTGCCCATCTGTTAGAGAAGAAATCTCTATATTTACATTCTTGTGGCTTTGCTTGCAAGACCTCTAAGAGACCATGTCAAGTAGCTTCATTTACAGGCACTTATCTGCATTATCCAACTCAAGAATTCATTTATCCTGATTCCTTTTATAATGCTGTTAGAAAAAAACATAAATGAGCCTAACGTCCTTTCGGGAGGTCTATTGCTCCCCCTTCAGATAGTCGGGATGTATCTCAGTCTCTGAACTACTTTAAGACAAAGCAAAGAAAGGAGAATAAACATATGTTTAGATGACCATATAGAGTTTTTGATCACAGTGTTTATTGTCAAAAGAATCCTTTTCCACGTTTTCCTTTTCAAATTCATTGATCAGGTGTGTGATAAAGAGTAAATCAACATAAAAAGGAGAGCAAATAAAATACACAACAGGATTAAAAAACAATGCAACAAAAAGAGTTGGCAAGAAAGTGACAGATTATTTGGAGTGTGGTATTTATCAAAGGCTAAAGCATAATAGGTGGCTGAAGTTATTGTATTTTGGTATCAATGGCATGGTTTCTTGGCAGATTGTGTAAGCAGTAAGCTCCTCAAAGTCATTTTTAGCTTTGCATGTAGTTCAGCTGTTGAATACAATGGGAATGTATAAACTCCTCTATGTAGTTCATCCTACAGAACATATTTATCTCATGTTACTATGCTACAGAGCAGTACAGTAAAATTTGCTTGCCCCTTTAAACAAACAAACAAACAAACAAACAAAAACATCTTAAGAAACATCTATATCAAAATGTTTTCATATTCTGTATGAACTACTTATTTCATTTAGAAATAGCAAGATATAATTTCCAGTCTACATTAAAATAAACTGTAAAAACATGACATCTCACCAAGTAGGCTGCTCCTCCTGTGAATCCAGGACCATACCTGCACACTTAGAAAATATTTGATACCTTTTTTACTTCTTTCAGTCCAACAATACCCATACAGCTGAGAGCATAAGAAAAATATTACACTTTTGTCCAGCTGACAGTGGTGCAATTATCTAAAAATTTTCCCATCACTTTTGCTTGAGGGCACCACTAAAACAGGAGCAATGCTGAGAGCAGAGCTTGGTTATTTGTAAGAAATGGCAGGACAAATCAGCAATTTATCTGCAGGCTACATAGGTTTTTAGAAAAACTTTGAGATGGGAGAGTGAAAGCCGAAAGTTTGGTTAATGTCTAAGATGAAGTTTGATTAATTTCCAGAAGCTTTTAATACATACATATCAACAGAAATAAGGAAGTAAGATGGCATGAGGGGTCATCTCATACAACATTATCTACTAGAATAAATTAATACATGAAGATTTTTAAGTACTATCCAACAGGAGAGTAGAGACTGCAGTAAGATCCTCTAAATGTATTGCATTTAGTTGCAAATTCACCAGACTCGGTGCCTAAGCACTCAGAGTTACAATCACAAAAGGTATTTCTAAGTGTCTTATACTGCAAGAGTCATTCAGTATTTATTGACTTAAAAAAAGGTAAGCAATGAAACTCCTTTGTAGATCTAGCACTTAGCTCTTATCGAAGAGTAGAGCATTTCTAAATTACTGGTATGAAAGGATGCACCCAGGCTTTTACTGGGGCTTTAGCACTACCTTCAAAACTATTCAATGCTGTATCGGTAAATAGCAGGACTCTTCAACTCATGATCTACAAGCTAGTTTTGGTCAATTATCATAAAAACATATCTGTCCATATGACCATTGTCATCCCTTACTTGGTCTAAACAAAGTTCTTCTCCAAAGAAGAGCTCTGGCTGTGATTTGCTATGTACATTAGTGGTGCAAGAAGTTCCACTCACCATTATAAGTTGCCACTGCTCTTGCTAATAGAGCACTAATTGAGGATCCCGAAAAAACATAACCATCAGCTAGTATGGGCTGCTTTCCTTATGACAGATTTGGTAGAGCAAAAGTAAAAAGATTATAGAGGATTACAGAAAATAAAATTGGAATGAGGAAGAAGCTGAAAGAGACCTGTCCTAACATCTAGTGGGATTTTTAAGCAGGACACAGCATTAGAGCTCTGACAGAAGAAGTGCAGTGGTCTTGCAACAAAGTGACACTGGATCTCAGAATTCTCCTGCATTGGCATGGTAGGAATCAAGATAAAGTACCTGGGGAAGAATACACTGTTTAGTGGTTGTGAACAAGCTGAAGAGTGAACTTAAAAAGATTTAAGACATATATTGCAGAATCACAATGAGGAAGGAATTTTGGACCATTATACAAGTAAAAATTAATAACCATATGACTGATTGCAAGACTCATGGGTTTTCTTGGTTGCCATTAGGTTGGGAGTCAAAAGGGGGGAAGTTTTGCTAAACTAGTGAAGGAACATGTTTCTCACAATACAGAGGGGTTTGAGGATGCATAAGACCAGGGTAACTGGAGGTGTGAGTAGATGCCATCCTCCATGTTCTTCTTACACATGCACATAGAAGGAAGCAGAAGAATGGGATTATCCAGGAGCTCACAATGCTTTGCTTTTAGTCCACCTCTATCAGTCAGATGCCCTTAAAAATAGGAGTCTTTGTGAAAGACCAAACAGCCAAGTATAAATAAACCAGAAAGCTGTCACTAAGAACTTTTCCAGGATTTCAAATGTAGGAAAAATGACTACTGCTGCTTTATAACTCTGGAAAAACTATAATTTTAAAGAGAACTATAAATCTCTTTTCCCTGATAAAATTTACTGCTCTTTATAAAATGCTTAGTCACAAACTTACTAGTGCTTTTGATTAATGACTGGGGAGAGAAAAAAAGTCATATTTTATCTACATAAGAATTGGCAGTTTTGTAACAGTGAGAGCCATAACCATGCTAACTCTATAACAGAAAGGAAATGGCTTCTTTCCAGCTTTTATAGCACTGATTGAGCTTTGAAATACTAAATAAATTTATTTCCTAAACTGCTAGAACATCATTTTTTCCAAGAATAAGCTTAAACCTGATATCAAATACATTAGTAAAGTCTAATACAGGAGAGGGGGAAAGAGTGCTCTATTTGAACAATTCCTTTAACTTCTTCAGGTGTTCTTTAAGGTTTTTTCCCTCCTTAAGTGGAAGTAGGCTTTCAGAACTAGTGACCTGAAAAAGACAATGTTTTGTTGTATCTTACCACCAAACGTATCACCATTGGAATTTCTTTATCTACATTTCTGTCCAGCACACAGTACTCTGGACTGTGAACATTCAAATACAACTCCTAACACTTAAGATATAGTCTTTCAAAGACTCATAGACATGCTGAACTTTAAACAGATAAATAATTCTATCAAATTCTTTTCTTCTCTTTCACGATTTCAGTGAAGGAGTTCAACCTTTTTGGTCATATGCACATATCTCAGCAGACCCAGAATCAAAGAACAGGATAGATGATGGCAAGTAGAAGAATCACTAGTGCAAGTAAGTGAAATCAGGTAAGTTTAAAAATATTGCTGAGGTTAGCAGGGCTCCAATGGATGTTGTAGGATTTTCTTATCCATAGAATAGAAAAGTCAGAATTAGATTAATTATTTTCACTAGGAAAACATGTGTGAGTAACAATCTATCGATTCAAAACTTGCAAAGAACACTTTTTCATTCACATTGCCACCAAAAAAGCTTAGTAAAATGGGAACATGAATTCTTCACAGCACTACCTGAATATATGTAAACCACTGCCTGCAAATATAAAGTGAATATAGTAGGTCAACCAAACCAATACAGAACTTTTTTTTTACCATGAAATGCTCTTCTTTTTAAATCTATTTCATTGTTTAGTGTGAGTGACTCCTAATAGTGCAACCCTAGCCTCTATTGCTTCTCTTAGGGCTGTTACCAGAAGTGTAATCAATGTTATATCTGCAAATGAGAGGTCCAGGAGAAGTTAGAAGTGAAGCCTGACTTGCTCATAGTCATTGCTCTTCTACCCTTTATTACTTTTGACTTATTGAATCAAATGAGTTGCCAAACCAAGTCCACCTTTAAAACCTCATGAATTACAGGCCAGAGAGGTCATGGGTGCTACTTATTCAAAGACTTTGCCTTTTGGTTTTTCACTCCTACAAGTTTGATGTATTTTATGCAATAAGTTAAAATGAAACTATTTATATAAAATTTCCTGTCTTTACAGGAGAAGCTGCCAACCTCATCTACTGTTCCCAAATGATGGAAGTGCAGGGCTAATACTTGCTCTGGCTCTCCTTCTAATTTTTTGTTACAGTTAATCTTTGAGTTATAATATGTACAGCTATACTGATTCAACAGGAGATGTTGAGAGTAATTCTGATCTTTACTAAAGGTCAGCCTAGTACTGCAGAAGAGTGGGAGCTGTGAGTACAAATCCCTTTTTCATAAGTCGGAACCGAAGACAGTTCCTGTATTTGAGTTTAGGGTAGAATTCACTAGATAATTGCATTATAATACTCTTATTGCTCTCTTGTAAAAGAAGAGACGAAAAGAAAGCAGAATACAGTACAACACTTGGAAGAATTTAATCGTGTTAGACACTACTTTTCGGAACAGAAAAAGTGAATGTTTGCTTAACATGAATGTTTTCGTAACAAACTGTTTCATCAGAGTGAACTGGAGTGTTAAGTACCATTAGTGATGGATAAATAATAATAAGAAGAATTTCTATTCCTTTTACCAGAGATTTCCTCATCCAAACAACTAATTTTTCAATCATCACAACTGCAAAAGTTCAAAAAAAAAAAAGAGTTAGTATTGAATAAATTAAATTGGTCTTGATCTGCCCATGGCAGAGAAAGGCTCCTCAGACAGTAATTACTTTTAAGTGGAGAAAAATACACAAAGCAAAAATTTAAAAGTTTGATGGACTGGCTGAAATGGGGTCAAGTCCCAGTTCAACGCTTTATCAGTTATATCAGACTACATCCATATTTAAAGAGGTGGGTTTTTTCTTTACTGAGAAAAACACCACTGTTTCTGCCATACTCAATTCTCAGTTTGTTGCTGTGTTGTTGACTAGATTAGGTAGTTTGTGTTGGTGGCATGCTTTAAATATTTATGTTAACAAAAATATACGGCTTAGCATCACTGCAGTGGGAATAGGATGCTCTGAGGTTACGTAGAAAATATGATGGGTTTAGAGGAATACATTACACCTTTTGGAAAACTTTCCTTCTTTTGACAGCACAATGAATTTCAGCTTTCCAGGAGAGATGTAATTCATAACCAAATTTCTATTTCTATTTCCCTCAGATACAAGTGTTAATATATACAAGTATTAACATTACTGGCATGAAATACCCTAAACGTATAACCCTCTCTTCCTCCCCTCCCTACAATGATCATTTGCTTTCAAGAGAGTATAGGAGCACAGTGGCCACAGATGTTTTTCCTCCACACAAGTTGGGCCTTGCATCTCTTGCACTTCACACCTCTGGGTCCTTTTTCATATAAATTAAGCCATGTCATCAATTTCCAAGTCCTCTTCAAGAAGATATGTCAAGCTTTTATAACTAAAGTAATTGAGAGGTAAAGTAATCTTATGAAAAAAAAATTGGGGGACTGCATCATTTAAGTTATCACATTTGTCTCTGTTTCTTAAACTTCTCATTTTTATTAAAAAGGGAATCTTCAAAAGCCCATAAATACTGCACTTGAAATTCCAAATCTATCCTGATCACCTGCAGATATTCTTCAGTGTAAGAAAATATGTCTTTCTCTCTTCCCTCTCCACTCACCACCTTACTCCTAAAGGAGAATGTAATTGAGGAATGTTGAGCGGACATTGATCAGGAAGCAGGTACCAAGAATGAGACTATATTTTGGAAATATTCTGAACAAGACATACATATTTAATTGTTTTGGGGTTTTTGTTTGTTTGTTTGTGTGGGGTTTTGTTTGCTTTTCTTTTGTTGAGTCTTTTTTTAAATAATAAAGTCCTTTTTACGGAGTCTCCTTTTCACATTAGATAGTTTTGAGTTCTAAAATGCAAGGATTTAGTCTTAAACCTTATCAAAATTTGAGATTCAGTAATGGTTCAAGAATATCTTTTCTTTTCAGATACATCAAAGTTTCCTTTTCCTGATGTGCTCACCTGTACGAAAGACAAACTCCCTTGTTTTCTTACAGACTTACTTAAGGGAGTGAAATTCCTTTCTACCACTCAGCAAAGATAAATGATACTATCTTTGCTCTCAGTAGGTATTCTACATATGAGAAGCAAGTGATAAGTGGTTAAATAAGTTAATGATAACCAGCTATTATATGTGAAATCACATGAATGTAGTGACTGGACAATAACTTACATTCTGCTTCTAAGTATAAAGATATATGTAAAGCAGTGGTCCTGAAACCAATATCACACTATCTTTCATGAAAAAGATATTCAAAATTTTTAACAGCAAGAGGTTGTTATGGATAAGGCTAGAACACAAAGCAGCAGAATCACATCTTTTTGGGGAGTCTTGGTGTTTTACCAAGCTTTTTGGCAGTCTACTATTTCAGTGTGTGCTTGCATGGTTCAAAGATCTTACTGCTCCTACTAGCATTTGAGGGAAAATAATTTTACCAAAGTGACTTACTTTTCAACCTCTTGATGTAAATAGCCTTCAGGTAGAAAAACCAACTTGTCCAGGGGTTTCCAGTAAAAGTTTTTAAATTTGGTGCACAGTCAGTCCATGTAGTTCCTCACTGAAATGCAGGTTCCAATCCAGGAGTCAGACCTTTCAAAGTGAAAGGTTGTTTCCCCTTCTTGTATTACTACTGGGGCTTCCTCCTGAAGGTATTCAGCACAGGAGCTCTTGTAAACTTTCCTATTGTAAACAGCTGCAGTATTTACTCCCAAAAAACATAACAGTACAGAATGATGTTTGAGGTCCTCTCAACATTTTGAGAAAGCCTAGCACTTGAACTTCATATTTTTACTTACTCATCTCCTTTGAAGTGCTTTACACACAGAAGCATTCCCCTGGGAAATATCTAGCAGACCACATACAGGCAATTTCCCATCTAAATGTTGTTTTATTGTTCTTTGTGGACATGCATGAAAAATGGGGGGAAAAAGGGGACTATGAGTTCAGCAATATAAGGTTGCTAAATGGCTACATGTGGCACGAGAGCACTGCTTTTTGAGTTGTTTGCTTTTGACACAAGAATGACTTCTTACACATCCCAACACAGTACTGCTTATCATTTAAGGTACTTGAGGAGACCCTAATTGCTGGTTTGAGATTATTTGGGCTTCCTGGAGGGGTTGCAGGATACTTAAATCTTTCAGTGGCCTAAGCTTGGCTGAGAATCCTCCAGGTAGGTATTGTGACTGCATTTCTGGAGAGTCTATTCCTTTTGGGCCCTAGGTCCAGAGATTCATTTTAGATGATATTTTAAGTGGGAGAGATACTTTTGAGCACTACCTTAGCAGATAAAACTTTCTCATGTGATGAATCACATTTTAGGCAGTAAAAATGCTGCTACTAAATAAATTCTGCCCATGAGAACATGTAGGAAATACAGGCATAAATATCCACTGGTAGGGCCTTCTTTGTTTGGAGAGGAAAATAATAAGATGCCAAAAAGATAGAAAAAATAATTTTAAAAAAGCCAGAAATGTCAAGGTAAGTGTACCTTCTACTAGTAGACAAGAACCTTTCACCATCTTTTATTTCGTCTGCAGGTGACTGGCATAATTAAAGAGGCTTAAATTTTTCTTCTGTCTTATGTCCCATTCCTTTGATTCACATGTCACTTTCACCAAAAGAGCTCAGGAGCGAGAAATGACATCAGCCATGATAATTTCGGCAGGCTGACCGTCGATTTTGTCACCACCTCCAACCACCTGTCCTGTTATGACATGATTCTATGATCATACTCAAAGCTAGACAGGATCTGGTGAAGGCTCTAGAAAATAAGTCTTTATGATATGGTTCCTAACTTAACTAAGCAACTTTTTATAGAGGAATGTGAAAAGGAATAGGAAATATCAGCATTCTGTCTTTTTTTTTTTTTTTGTAAGCTGAACAAATCCTGTTGATTTCATTTGACAACTAAAACTGAATTTTACAGGAAAAATTAGAGTTTGTATTTCTTGAAGGCCAAAGCAATCAAAATTATCATGTATTTTCAAACTCCTTCAGACCATAACACCTATTAATGCCTGAAACTTAGGATGCAGAGAATTTGTGCCAGTGTATAAACTGCAACTTAAGAAAAGCATTATGAGTCAGTGCAAAATTAGATATATTAAAATGGTGAAGAATTGTCCTTTAGATAATCTTTGTAATTTCTAAAGATACCTCTCTGAATACTAGTTATAATGCATTCATCTGGTCATGACTTTGATAATACACCTAAGTAGACATATTTCCATTAAAAGCAGGAATTAATTTTCTTTTTTTTAAGGTAGAGTTAGTTAGATGAAAGTATCACCTCAGATTAGAAAAGAAGACAATGAGTAGATATGAACAATCTGAGCTCCAGAACAATTTTCTTTCTTGGGAAGAAAAAAGTCTTTTAACAAAAATCTCAATATCAAGGAAGACAGATAAATTAGTTTTATAAATTTTGTTAACTCACAAAAATAGGGAAAATTGTCAAGTCTTACCCTGTGAAGAGGCAAGAATTCATAAGTGCTAGATTCAGTTTTTGTCTGGCTACTATTATGGAGCTCTAAAGAGAGATGTATTACTTGTAGCTGTGAAGATCCTTGAATCATGAAGATAAACTGAAGAAAGATACCTATGAAAAACATCTGCACACTACATTTTGCATAATTGGAATATCTGAATGGAAGTGAAACTCAGGCATTGATCTTTTTAACCATGTTACGCATGATTTAATAAAAAAATAAAAATTTCAAATTATATCTGTTGATCTGTAAATTCAAACATATGAATCAACTGACACTGCCTGCTGAGGAATGAAAAGCAGTCCTTGGAATTCACTCTATGCTTGTTAAACTACAATGATAGTTAAATCTGTGCTCACAGGGTTTTCAAGTATTTTATAACTAGTACCAGTCAAAAAAGATCAACACAAAGCAAACCGTCCCAAAGAACAGTCCTGAAGAAAGGAATCTTCTCATTAACAACTGGACTAATTATTCAGAAAAAAAATATCACACTTACTTTTTATATGTTCTTATGATTTAAGTACTACACTTTTTAAGATTAAAAATAAAATCCTCCAAAGAGAAATGCTATCAAAAGTTTGGAAAGCTGGTGCATATATCAAATATTTTAATGGAGGAGCTATATTTCCTTGAAGAAAAAAAAATGGGAAAGGAGATGCATCATTAATAAGTATAAGATACACTGCAGCAGTAGTGAGAGAATGCATGAGATATGCTTGAAATCCCTGTACCCTTTAGGGTTTACCACAAACAGCTTCTGGTAAACACTGGCCAAAGCCACTGCAGTTAAGAAGCTCACTGGACATAGGCTATGCTATCTTCTTTGCTGCTGCACTCTTAATCTTCTTACTTAACAGTGCATCATGGTATTCAATTTACTGAAGTGCTTTTAGCATGTTCAAAGTGTGGTAAAAATACCTCAAGAGCCATAGAAAATAGAAGAAAAATGAAACATTGAAGCAGATTAATCATTTTACCAGGGTAGGAGATGAACTTTTACCTCCACTGGTATCAGAATACTAGTTTTGTTGTGGTCTGCTTATTATTTACAAAATCAGATCATATGAAGGAGTTTCAAACATTTATTTAACTAGTCACAAATTAAAATAATGTAACATTCATTTACTGTGGATGCCAATAGTTATTAACATATTCCAAAATGAACTTTGCTTTTAATGTCTGATACTTTCCTTTTTCATGCCTATTAATTATAACTTGAAACCAGCATAAACAATACATTAAAAAAAATAAAATATTTAAAACATGTTGCTTGACATTTTTTAAAAGATGAATGTGCATAATTTTGTAGAAATTCTTAAATAAGATACATATTTTCCTTTAATATATGCTATATATTTTCATCATATTATGTTTTATAGTTTAAGGATTGGAAACCATGCATGGGGAGGTTCCCTGATGGGGTTTGAGCTGTCTCTCACAGTTCCCAGTTATAAAACTGAAGTCTGGCCAACTATTATAAAGTCTGCTTCATAAGTGTCAATGGAGAGAAAAGGCTTGTAAACTAATGAAAATTGTTGTTTCATTCTTACAGTTATTACTACAGTAGAATAAGGATTGGAAACCATTCTTGCAAGCAAGTAGAAGCCCCAAGGTGGCACATTTTCAATAGTTCAATGTAATTGTAAAATATGTAATAAAAGGAATAACTCAAAGGAGTAGGCTTCTGTATTTCTTGATGTTTTGATGATCAGCATAAACTGATTGTAAGCTGTTAGTTCAAATTCAGAGCTCAAAGTGAAGGTATAGACTTGTAATAAATAATGTGAAATTAAGGACAAAAGAAGACAATTAAGTTGTAAAGATCATTGTTAACAGGAACTTAACATGGTACTTGAGGTACTTGAAATTGAATTTTACCTATAAACTAAACCATGATTGACACTTACATAAGATGACCCAAAGGCTATAGAATCTCAAAATCATGTCCCAGTTATAAACTCAATAAAAATTTGTTCTACTAATTCATAAGATATTCACCTAACACTTATTCTCATCAAAACTGTAGCTATGACCTTGCATAAAGTTGTATGGCCTTTAAGCAAAATTTTTTCCATGTTTTAATAGGAAGAATGAAATAAAACAAGGTATAAAGTTGCTAAAACAAACTCCAACAGAAGACTTTTTATTGTCATTCACTCAAAAAAAAATACTAAAAAGAAGTTCAGGACTGCAAAAGAAATTAAACCTTTTGAGATCTCAGGTATTGTACTGTTGATTATTTATGAATTAATCATTTTCATTTCCTGGTTAAACTGCAGATATCCTAAGGACTTAAAATATAATTTTTACATATAAAATAAATGCTTAATATCCAATACATAAAAGATTAGACACTGGTTTACTCTAAACAGAAAGTGGTTCTCCTCTGAATTTTTTCATGAAAAGTTAAGCTGTATATAGTGTAACTGTCAAGACTAGAAATAACTTAGTCTACAACATAAGAAGGAAAGTATTAATGATGACCAAAAAAAATGTCACTGAAACAGACGGTGCAAGGAATTTCTTTGAGGCACTAATCAGACCTAAATCTGATTAGATGACTAATTGGCTTGATTACTGATGGTAAAAAAACGTGTGCTATAAACCTGTTCATGGTAAAAGAGTTATTAAAGGCTACAGGGGAGAAACTTTGAAGAGGCAAGATGTTTAGAAAACTAAGATCAGTTTTTTCTAGACCAAAATTAGCGCCTGCAGTAACAGATGGCAAGAATGAAGATGCCCCTCCACCATCTAAGGCATCAGCAGGCCAGGTATAGTTTTTGTTGTCTATTATAGACCCCATTACTTCTGCCTTTTGTTTAGAAAGTATTTATGTAAATAAATGCCAAAAGAATGTAAAATATACTGCCTTTATTCTTCTCCTCCCTCCCATCTTTTCTTTATGAAGAAAATACAGATTTTCTCTGTTTGCAAGTTGCTTTACTAACAGGGCTAACCTGAAATAGCACAAGTTTATGAGAGGTCTTGATCAACATTGCAAATGGAGAATTAGAAATACTGATATTGCTGCTTTTTATATGCTGATGTACTCCTCTGCATCCTATTTCCTTCTGGCAGGAAATGTCAGTATGTCCTTTCTGAATATTGCAATGACATAAAGGTATATATCAGCCTGCTACCTGATAACTGTTGGAAATGCAAAGTAATTTAGTAGCTTTTTAAAGCAGTATTTTTTTTCAGCTTGGTTTTATTAATGCAACTCCTCTTTGAAAAATACAGGGTCATATTAGTCTACACTCTATATTTTTATTTAGTGTTACTACTATGAAAGTTAATTCATTCTTTTCAATTTAATTAATTGAATAATTTAAACTTAAGCAAAAGGATAGATACTCTTTCTCTTGTTGCCTTTGAATTTTTATTTTTTCTCAATAATGTCCTAGAGAGTGTTCTGGTTTTTTCCAGCCTGACATAATCAAAATTTTACAAGGTAAAATGGTAACAATTTAGGGTTTCACCCAACAATTAGGAGAGTGAAACAGATTCTTTAGTATCAGCCTGAGCTATTAATCTGAATTCGTGCTTATTGAAACAATTGAAACTCCTTCATTATAAATTTAATTTCAATTAAGCAGTTTCTTTTAACACATTCTCAACAGCTGAGCATATACAAAGACTCAGACATAAAGTCCAGGAGCCTTGATTTATGTGTACAAGAGTTCCATAAATTTTACAGTTTTAAGTAAAACTGATTGAAACATAAACATTTGTAAGACTGAATCACTTCCTAGAACTGATGTTTTCTGACTTTCTTAGGTTTGTACAACCTCAAGAAGAGTTGCAGTTTAATCCAACCCAACTACAACTCAGATTTGATTTATCATTGTTATAAATAAGATGAACAGGCACATCTGCACTGCCATCCACACAAAATGGCAAAAATGCCTGTGTTCAATAACCTTCATATGCTGCAGATCTACAGGTATTGTTCATGCTTCTTTTTACAGTTTTTTCTTATGTCAATAAAATGCTCTCTTGAAAGAAGAAAAATCCTGAATCTCATCAGGTGACTCCTGTGCAGGCTAATATCTCACTTGGCAAAGTGCTCTAGGAAAAGATCTCACTGGAGACATGAGAGACATTATTCTCTTCTGGTGAGAATAATTTCATACATCAGCACAACATTCAGATCGTATCACATCAGCCTACACTATTCAAAATACTGTTAAGAAGGAGGCAGATGAGTGGATCAAGGATCAAGATATTTTCTGCCTGCAAGGCAATACCATCTAAAGAGAAAGGAAGAAATGTACGTAATACCTGACAACTGATTAATGTACTAATTAATGCACTGATTAATTTACTTATGCTATTAGGAGGGAGCCCTGAAACAAAGAAAAGAACATATACAGTAAAACATCATACAAGTAACTCTAGTATGCACAGAGATTTATTAGGATTTTAATTTTAATTTTTTGTATATTGATTCTATAGATACATATTAGAACTTCAGTTCCTGATTCTCTGAATAAAAACAGACAGGAAAACACAAATATTTTCATAGAAAAAGACAAACCCCAATTTAAACCCAGAAACACAAAGAGAAGCTCACTGAGTTAAGGAAGGGGGAAAAAAAGCGCATGAAGACCTGAAAGCTCCTAAAGTCAAACAACTTTTCCATATGTTGATATTATCTTTCTCTATTAATCAGCACAATACCAGGAAAATTTATTCTATCTGGGATAACAAATGTTCATGGCCTAGATCAACACCGTGCTGTCACATAGTACTATGAACACCTAAGACTTCCCATGCATTTCTCACTCCTTCCTCCAAAGACCACTCTGTCAAAGCCAAGATAAACCAAGGTACAGGTACAAAAGCGATTTGATTCATGGATCTAAGTCAGTAAAGTGGAAGGAAGTAATTTTTTTGCAGTGAAAGTTAATACCCTCTCAGTATTTTGTTAAAATTGGGATCTGTCAACTGTGGTAAGTTACACCAAAACATACCAGGTGTATTTGCCCAACTGAAGGTTTAGGCAGAAGTGTGACTAACTCAGAGAGGCAAGTCAGCTCCACGAACAGGCAGCAGCAGAACTCCAGGCTAAGCAACTGGGTTTGCACAGAGGAGGTGAAGATAGCGGTTTCTGATTTCAGTATCCTTTTGTGAATCCATGTGGAAACAGACAGAACACCCAGGAACAACGGTCAGTGTGTGTCAACTTGGTTAATCAAACTCCTACAAAAATGTTGCGGTCATCAAAGCACCCTTATCGTTCTCGATAACAAGCATCTCAGAGTTTCTAATCCTGTTTATTTTTTTAAGGATGAAAATACAACAACAAATGAACCACAGAAAGCAGAGGCCAATAATAAAGCAGAACCAGTATCAAAGCAACAAGGTCAGTAATAAGCTATTTATGAGTATTCAAAGATTTTCTGGACAAAATATATGTATACTACATAGCATTCTAAATAAAACTGTTGTTCTTCCAAATGCTCTGGCAGGAGCTCTTGTTTTTTATTTGTGGAAGAAATTAAGATCTGTGAATTGTCACTGACCCCATAGCAATGATTTGTTACAAAAATAGGAGCCGTATCCAGCCATAACAAAAGGCAAAAAGCTTTCAAGCACACAGTCCCTTAATGAGTTTGCCCACTTTAATCAGCAAGTCTAAGAAAATCTGTTTCCTCTTATTGAAGTTGACTTCTTAGAAATCTTACTTTAATAGTAAAGGTATTTATAAAATAAGTATTTAGTAGTTTATGAAAGAAAATTTTATATTTTTAAGGTATCTTTTTGGTATACATCTTTAAATAAAAGAAGTTAAAAACACACAAAGATGAGACAGACTTTAAACTATCTGATTTTCAAATGTTTCACAGAGCAGCTATTTAAAATCTTTTTTAAAAAAAAAGTCAATCAATTAAAAAAAAGTCATTAAAAATATTTGCCATCACCATTCAGAAGACATTCAGGACTAAAACACAGGAACATAGAGCTCAGGGCAGTGAAACAAGGTAATCATTTGCCTAAGCAGCTTTTCATATGGCTATTCTGCTCCCCTTTCCCACCATCTCCAATAGCCAAGCCTATATTCCTTATATCAGAACCAAAATGACTGCTACAGCAGCTACCAAAACAAAGGCTCAGGATAGGTGAAGCAACAACTATTACTGGGCCTGTCTTCCCTCCCTCACATCACTAGTGCTGCAGCCCTTTCCTTTTGCATCCTCCTGTACTGGAGAAAAACACAAAGTCCAGTTTTCCTGTCACCTCATGCTTTTCTTTGGGAGAGTAGTTCATGTTCATTTCACTGAAGCAGCAAAGCAAAGACTGAGGAACCTCCAGCTTTCTGTGGTAAAGATGAATTAAGGAGACAGGAGAGATTGGAAAAAGACTACAAGGAAATTTCATAATCCTTACTTGTGCTTTGTGTAATCATAACAAGTACTTTCCTCATATAATAAAACTTTAAACAAACTCCATTTAATTCAATTATCTTGTTATATAATGTCTGTAGCATGAAATCAAGGGAAGACAAAGTCTGATATGAATTAACTATAGTAACAATGGGAAAAAAGGAGCCCCTGGTGGTCTAGTGGTAAGGGCGCGGCGCTATCACCACGGAGACCCGGGTTCGATTCCCGGTCAGGGCCACTCCCGGGCAGGTGGGGCTCGTTAGCCCTTAAAGGCAACCCACCTACGTCCTAAGGACCTCGCTGCCACCGTCCAAGCTCGCTTGGCCCCGGCAGATGAACCTTAGGATTAAAGGGTGGGCTCAGTTCCGCGCACACTGTGTCTCACCTAAAAAATCCAATGCGCAGGCTGGAAGGTGGAAAGACCTTCCCCGGATCTTCGCTCGCGAAGACTGGCCACTAATGGGAAAAAATAAAATTTGATGTTTTGTGACTTTTTAGCAGCATTAAATCACAGATGCTATCCCATGACAGAATAAAGTATTCATCCAAAACCTAATCTAATTTTACAGATTAATATAACTCATTAATCTATATTTTGGGATACTAAACTACTGTCCTTTGCAGGGCCAAGAGTTTGACTCAATGATTCTTGTGGATCCCTTCCAACCTAGCATACTCTGTGATTTTTTTTTTCCTTCTAAATTATAAAATAAGTGGTGGCATAGTAGCAACTGCATCATTAATTAATTTAGGAAAGTATAATAACACAGTTAGGCTCCATGGTTTTTTGGGGTATTTTTAAATCCATAGTTGTCTAGGAAGTACTTCAAGTCTCATTTTCAAACAGCCATGTGGGTACTAATGAGTAAGATACTTAGTGACTGTACAAGCCAGAGAATTTACACAGGCACCACATCTGAGGAAAAGCTTACGAATTCTTGTACATAAGAAGTCCTTATCATCTGAGCCAAAAAAGGAACTCCCTTATGTCTGGGCAGAAAATGGAGGCTGAACTCAAACAAGTCACAGGAGGGTCTAGATAAAAGTCCTTCAAAATGTTGTGGACTTTGTATCAGACCTAAAATCATGAGAATAGCTGCTAGAAGAAGAAAATAAGAATACCTGTGGGTAAGCAAGGGACTTGAGAAAGTATTTTGTGGTGTATGTACAAATTTGGAGAGAATTGTTAAAAGCACAGCTGGGACTCAAACAACATTAGTTAAGGGAGATCAGCTAAATGGAGAAAAGCCTTTCCACAATCTCTCATTAGCTTCTCTGGTATAATCAGAATGAAATAGACCAGTAAAGCCTTTAATCATAGTATCAGTTTGCAGCTCCATACAAATCAACACCCCCTTCTTTTCACATGGCCAAAACCAGCCATCACCTTCTCTCTTTCTCCTCACACTTCACAAAGCAGCACAATGTTCCCAGCACAGATGAGGATTCAGCAGGAGGCACCATTGTAGCCTGTTTGATAAAAGCTTGGCCGCTTACCTCACTTTACAACACCTGGTACTTTTGGCTTCTTTGTTGGCTACTCATTGCCTCATCTCCACCTCCTCAGTTGCCCTCTCCCAGCTTGCTTTGTGATTAATCCTCTGCATAATGAGTTCATTCTTAATTAATTCTCTGTGCTTAGTCAGTTTGTTCCATAATGGTTTAATTTTTTTTAATTTATTCCCTGCATTTTTTGTGTGTATTTAACAAAGTGTGATTCACCTAATTACAGGTTCTCCATGATATTGGATCCAATTGCTATAATTTCTTTGCATATTTATCACCTCCCATAACTGACTGGCTATACAAATGCCTCCCTTGTTTTACCCACTGCTGTTCAATAGCTCTGTTGGTGGTTATACTATTTAGAAGGACACATCCACCCTCCACCTGCTAACTGGTGACTGCATTATCATTCTCTGTCTCACAATTTCTTTCATCCTCCTAACTGATAATTCCAGTACAATTCTTTCCAACTCATCCCTTTTCTTTCCCTTTCTCCAAACATTCTCAGCACCACATTTAAGCCCTTCTGTTCTGAAGTCTATTCTATTCCCTTCTAACTTTTCCCTTACTAGGAAAGTATATAGAAAGTATATAGAAAGTATATAGAAAAGTATATAGAAAAGAATACTTTTCCAGTATTCTGGGATTTGGTCTTCCTACTTCTGACTAAATCAACAAGTGTCTCAAAGATTTCTTTCCAGAATCACAGTCACATTTATTCAGTTTTTACTAAAGTCCATGTTGACATCACTCTGTTCTTGGTAGGACTTGAGTGAGAAAGCTAAACCAAAACTACCACAGGCATTTCTATATGTCATAAAGTAGACAGAACATCTCATTACCATGTTAATGTTCAGGGATATTTAGTATTTTCAGAACCTACATGCTTTGGAAAGCATCTCAAGTGAGCAGTGAGGTGCCTTGAAAGGAAGGGCTGCTCAAAAGGAACTTCAGTCCGCTCCAAACTCTCTCCCACTTCTGTTTAGGTACTCAAGGACAATTCACTAAATGTTTAACTGACAACAACAAAACACAAAACACACAAGCTGCTGATAGCTGCCCCTTTCATATATTAGTCTACTTGCTATACCTTGCCTACTTTGTAATAAGAGAGTTCAAACCTGTGTCTCTCACATTTCTATAGAGTTTCCTAATTACCTGCCCAAAACCTAGACTAGAGAGATGTGGGAGGAAACTCTGTGTCCTTCCTAATCTCTGGGTCATTGTGCAAAAAAGAATGCAAAACCCAATGAAATGTAAGAAAATAGAATATAAAGTGGAGCATGGAACCAACGTAGAAGTTAATTACAATAGTAACCTCATAGGAGGAATGAAGAATTTTGATTTCAGTTTGATTTCAACAAAGTTGTGGAATCATTAAGAAAAAGGAAAAAATAATTCTCCCACCAAATATTTAACCCTATTACAAATAAATAAGGCTCAGAACTCAGATCTCCTCTTCTCAGAGGAAAGATTTGATCATTAGCTGTTATATAAAATATGGTCACTCTCTTTTCCTGTAGATAGAAATAAAGCACATATATTTATTGAGGGTACTAAAATCCTGTTGCTGTAAAACCCTGGCTAATTCTGTCTAATAAGGTACTAACTAAATCTACATGGACTACAACTGAGTTATAAACCTCTGAGAAGGGTGATTTGAGTTAAATGTGAAATTTTGCAGCTAAAATCTCCCTTTGGCCTCTTATGAATCTGACTCATAAGCTTCTCTTAAGCTGCTTTTTAAACCTGTCCCCTAGCACCTCAAAATCCAGGGTTAAATAAGTAGTTTGTATTTCAAAAAATAAAAATTAAGTATATGATATAATATGAGGCAGTCCAGTGATCTCAACCTGTCAGTCCAAAGAGACTTTGAAATAATCTTATTCCTTGTTGTCTTATCCTTTATAGTCTTCATTGGCACTAAGAAAACAAGCAGCTATTATTCCCATAAAATATTTTTTTTAAAGATTGCCAAGAACTTAAATATGTTTAATCAGCTTGCTTTCACTCCTGCTGATATGAAGTCTTTTAATTCCTCTCAGATCTTCATTCTTCACATGAGTGAAAGGTCTAAATTCTAGGAAAACAAACTCAGCGTCTTCATGCAATCTTTATTTCTTTACATAGAAAATAAGGTTATATAATACCTCTGATAGTCACTGAACTTGAGTGTTAAGGTGGACCTACTTACTGACTGTTTCACTTCACCCCTGCTGATTTCTGAACTTTTTTCCCTGCACATAGCATTTGTTCAAAAGATTTTGCTTTTAAAGTCACAAAGCTGTGTATTTTGTAATGTCAGAGCTGAAGTCTCTTCTCTCCTTTGTCCATAGGTTTCCTATGTGTTTATTTTTTCTTGATGGCCCTATAGCCATTATTCAGATATTTGTGGATAGCACAAGAACACCTCTGGGAGGCAAGAACAATCAAGAAATTATTAACTATGTCAAAAGTATCACAGGGAGTTTGTAGACCAGTTCTCTCACTCCCATTCTACTGTTTCAAACCTAAAGTCAATCTTTACTCTATTTAAGAGAACCTGCTTTTGCAAGCAATAACACTTAACAGCCAATTTGAAACTTCTAGTCTATTTTGAATCTTTTAACACTTTGTAATAAAAGGAAACAGTTAAAAATCACCGATTTTAAGTGTTTAAAACTATATTTTTAAAGGATATATGTCACTACTAAAAAAAAAACATTACTCAAACATTAGCCACTCTGTCTCCTACTAGCAGGCTCTACCCATGTCTTTACGCAGTGTTTACTGTTTCAAACAATGCTGTCTATGCTCAAGTATTTCCATGCACCATTAAAATTATCAACGTTGTTCGTATGTTGACTAAAATAGTTTTGTCATATGAGCATGTTGTGGTTTAACCTCAGCCAGCAGCCAACCCCCACACAGCCTCTTGCTTAACTCCTCCTTCAGCAGGATCAGGGAGAAAACTGGAAGGGTAAAAGCTAAAAAATTCATGGGTTTAGATAACCACAGTTTATTAGGGAAGGCAAAAGCCATGCACAAAAGCAAAGCAAAACAAGGAATTAATTCATTTCTTCCCAAGGGCAGGTGTTCAGCCACCTCCAGGAGAGCAGGGCTCCATGGCACATAATGGTTACTTGGGAAGACAAACAGCATCACTCCAAACTCTGTTCCTACTTCTTTCCCTCACTTTATATATTGAGCATGATGTCATGTGGTCTAGAGTATCCCTTAGGATAGGTCAGCTGTTCCAGCTATGTCGTCTTCCAACCTCCCATGCACACCCAGTTTCCTCACCAGCATGGCAGCACAAAAAGCAGAAAAGGCTTTGTCTCTGGGTAAGAACTGCTAAACAATAATAAAAACATCTTTATATTATTAACCCCATGTCCCGCACAAATCCAAACCATAACACATACCAGCCACTGTGAGGAAAATTAACTCTACCTCAGTCAAAACCACCACATAGCACAAACATCAAGCTACACAAGGTTTACAAGTAACCATTAAATGTATGTACTCAATAGAAGAAAAATAAATTATTCCTTTCTAGTCTTTTTCTCTACCATGCCTAATTCCTTCTTTGTTTCTGCTTAGTCTTGAAAATCTGATCAAGAAAGTTCAGACCAATAATATTTTCAGGACTACTTTCACTACTGAAGGAATACAAAAGAACCATATTAAATGTTCTTTAAATAAACATTGCCTTCATTAATCCTGGTAATAAACATCAGAACTGAGTGCTAGCATTTGCAACTGTATTATACACATAACAAGTCAATTAACTATATTTAGTATAACATTATCATTGTGTGATCATATAGTAGATTTTAGGCATCAGTGTATTTTAAAATGCCTACACGTTTGTAAAAGCCACAAAGTAGTTAGCAGTAAAAGAAAGTATTTGATCATATATTTAATCAATATAACATAGACATTATACTGGAGTGTTCTGATGGAAATACAGCTTCCACGAAAGAAAACAAACAAACAAACAAACATACAAGTGAGTCAAGGTTTTGTAAATCATTCTGTAAAACAATATTTTGTGGATTCAAAATGAAGTGAGATTATGTCAGCCAATTATCAGGTTGTGCTAAAATGTGCTTTTGAACAGGGAAAGAAGAAACTCAGGGAACTCTACTTTTTATATAAGTAATTGCTAGCCATGACAAGTTCTACCTTCACATATACCCAACCACTACAGATGTGAGGGGAAGCATAGATAAGATTATGGTCAGACTGTTAGTACAAGGCAATGGAGCTGGCTGGGAATTCCAGAGAAGAAATTCTTCCCATCCTGAAGGGAAGAACTTTTTCTGTTCTGGACTCAAATGGTTACTTTCTGCAGACATTTATTCATATCTTTATAGCTCAAAACTAATTTTTTTATTGACATTTTGCTTTTCTCCTTTTTTATTTGCAATAAGGTGAATACATTTCTGATGATACAGTCCAGTTATTATGGCTGTGAAATGTGTGCTGGACATAAGTGACCCAAGAAATAGAAATTTTAAAGCCAGTCTAGTGACTGAGAAATCTATGAGTTTTATTACTTTTCTGGAAGAAAGTCCCTTCAGATTGTCTGACTGCTCCACAGGCATGGACACTGATGCTGAATTACCAGTAGGACTGCTGGTCTTCACAGTGCAAAGTGCTTTTTCTTCTATCTCTAAGCGTCCTGCTGCTGTTCACAGCTGCTTGCTCAGGCAATCTCTTCTCTTGCTCTGAAAAACAGGTTGGTATCTCAGCACTTCAGTCTCCACACTGACCTTTGGAGTCAGGATGGTGAGGTAGTGATTACCCTTTACAATTCCAGGACTTTCGAATAACATCAGGAGCAGCAGAAATAGGACTGGGAAGTAGAAGAAATGATGAATTAGTCAGCTCTTCTTTTTGCTAACTACTTACTATGATAGAAAATAAAAATCTTATGCTCTATTGCTGGAAGAACCATGACAGTATTCATGGTCAAAGAACAAGATTCTTTTTCCTGGTCTAATTCTCTCCTGGAAGAAGCAAAACCTGTGAAAAATGTGAAAAATCTGAAAGACTAAAAAAGCTAAACAAATAGGTCTCATGACTTGCGTCTTGTTCCTTATTCCTTGCTGTCCTGGACAGGTCACTGGTACGACGAGGTTTCAGCAGGCCTCTAAATTTAATCTGATATCTTTTTGAGGAATTCCATTAAGCATTGTTTTGCCCACAAAGTAATACTTCCACAACTGTCACTTTCCCTTTCCATTTTAAAACAGAACCATCAACATTTACCCAATTCAGTTTTAAAATGTATTATTCTTATGGGCAGGCCAAAAATCTAGAATATGTAGACACCAGTGAGCTGCATTCCTCAACTCTTACTACTAATGCATTAGCAACTTAACCTACCTTTATTCCAGTATAAGGAGAATAGAAATAATTTAGAAAAACTCAAGGCCGTTAATTTTTTGAGTAAGCATGTGTCTATATGTTTTGAAAATCTCTTTCAGTGTTGGTGCCTTGGCATGATTCTGCCTCTTTTTCCACACTCATGATTTCTTTGCAATGACCAAAGTTATGCAGAGCAAACAGAAGATTCCTTTGTTGTCCTGTAAGCCTACCATCTAGCTGCTGGATCATTATCTATTCTGGAAACTTAATTGTTGTTGGCTAAATTTTCCCTAAAATGACTACTATGCTGTTCTTAAATGTATTCTCTTGGGCCTGGTCTCATAAGTCGAAGGGCTACAAGCTAGATTTAAACCATGAAGAGGCAACTGGTTTTTTAAAATGTGATTATGCAGGTAGCCTTCACAATTTCACATAGAAAGAGGCAATTAAAAGTTGGCACACAGCTGGCAGTGGTGTTAGGCCATGTTATTCTAATCTTAATATAAATAAATCTTGTACTGGTCCTAGAAACTTATGAATTTTTGTATGTAAAAGTTTGGAATATTCATGGGATTACAAGGTTTTCCATCAGTCTGAGTCCAGTCAGCATTTAATGGCCAGTGTGGCTTCAGACATCAGACTGAATTACTTGAGAATATCTGGCAGGCTGAGAAGCTGTAACCCTTCTGCAATGGAATTTTTATGTGCAAGCACCATATATTTCTTACTTTGAGGTCTTTGTTTCTCATACACATTGTCATTCCAGAGGATTGTCTTATTCAGGAGCCTATTACACTAAGTAATATACCTACACTGGCATTTTATTTCAAATTAAGAATATACTTCTGAAAAAGTCTGATTATACCCTGCTGTACTCTGCTTTTTCCACCAAAAAACCTCTAGGAAGTGGAATCCTTTAGAATAAAACTAAACCAGAGGAAACACACCATGAGTCAAACTACTTTACTCAAACTGCTGATTGTCATTAATTTCAGAGGATCACAATAGACCTCATTTGAAATATGTCTGCCAGATATGCCAGATATTTATATCTAACAGATACAAATTGGATGCCACGCTTCAGCACCATTTCACTGTTCTGATTATTCATATCAGGTTGTATTCTATACTAGTACAGATGCAACTAGAAGCAACTACTATAACAAAGAAAATTCCCAAAAGTGAGATGATTACAGGAATGTTGAGATTTGCCTTGCTTTCACTCTTGATTGAGTACATGGCTTTTTGGCTGGCAGAGTCATGGCAGGAAGAACTGGGAGACATGAATTTAGAAAGGACCAGAAACTGCAGCAAGTACTGAAATCTTTGGCTCTCATCTTCTTTTCTACATCGTCTCATACTGATCACAAAATCACAGAAGGATTGTGTGCCAAGGAGAGCACAGTCAGTAGCATGATTTGTAGAGATCCCCTGAAAGGGTTAAATAGAAATTTAACAGGTTAGGGTTCAGTAACAAGACTCACAAATTAATCAGTTATAAATAGGTCCAATCCCCTTTATTTTCTGTAACTGCAGCTTCTCTGTGATTTTCTTACATAGGATACCATGAAATACCTAGGAGAAATAAATTTTATTTCACTGTGAGAATGTATTCATTGTGTTAGAAGTCTGAACCCACTTCAAAATTCCTCCTTCCAAAAAAAAAACAAAACAAAAACAACAACAAAAACAGTCTTTTTGGTTGGATCTCCCAGAAAAGAATTTTGAAAAAAGTTTAGAAACCCTTTCATGTTTTCTTTAAACTTCCTGCGGATAGGAGCAGTAACAGTCCTCTTTGCAGTCTTCATTTCCCTGAATGCATGCTATTCTGTATCTTGAAAATTCACTGGCAGATCCTTCAGGTAACATTCATGAAACATTCCCTACTGACGTATTTTAGCAGACTTTTCCCCAAGATACTACTGCAATACTGATTGCTGCAGAAAGGAAACAATAATCTGCATTTCAAGCCATAACATTCAATCGTGTGTCAGAGTTTTAAATGGAATTCCTCAAAAAAATCTTTCCACTTCACAGGTCCTAAGTGATACAAATCCTGCAAACTATCTCTTCATACTCAGAAGTGCTACATTTCTCCAAGGGACTAAATGAAAATTAAGTCCTAAACTTGCTTAGTCAAAACCCAGTTAACCAGCATATTGGGGGACATGGATTTCTTTTTGTCACTTCAGTTGCTTGTTGGACTGTGGGCTGAGCATTCCAGCATCCACAGACACTTCTGTCTAGATCTTGCCTTTGGTCCTGTTAAAAAAATGAATTCCTGTAAGAGTAGCAGGGCTCACACATGATGTTCTTGCTTCTTAACCTAAATACTAAGAAAATAAATCTAGAAATGCCCCATTGGTCCTGTAATCAATTGTCTGTGTGGCAGAAGTCTGAAACTCAGCTCAAGAAACATAGTGTCTGTTCTTAATAGATGCCTGGAAGAAGTTATGATCCCAAATTCGAATTAGGAGGGTAGTTTGGTATATCAAGTGCTGTAAACAAACTGGCCCCCAGTCCTTCACAAAGTTTTGTTTCGATGAAATTTCAAGCAACCACCTTCGAGCTAAGTAGCTTGACAGTTTAGTGTTACAATTGCCTTTACCCCTCTGAAATGAATAGCTCTCTAAATACGGAGCTTAACTATCAGAAGAGTAATCTTACACTGTCCATCCAAAATAGTCAAGGTTGGATTTTCTTTGACATGTACTGAACTTAAAATACAGAATACACAACAGGCTCCTGATTTATTTGCTGAGATGCTGTGCTGTCAAGCTTTTTCCTCTATAATCATGTAATGAAAGTATTTATGAAGGCTGAGCTTGTCCCTCCTTTATACAAAGTGTCAGACTGATGAGAGCTATCAAATTATTTTTCAATATAAAAATTTAAAACACAGATATAGGATCAATTGTAAAAAAACATCACTTAAGGCCACTTAAATGTCAAGAGACTATACCATTTGTTTCAAACTCTATAAGCTTCCTACTTGTGATTCCTTTAAAAAACATAGTAGTAGCAGAAATGAAGAAATAGACCAGCCAAAGTATGACATGCTCACATGCTTAATGATATATTCCTATCATAATTTACTCAGCAACAAATGGGACTGTCATGGCAGCTGAAGCAACAACATTTTTAATGCAGTTCAAACCCTGCAGTATAAATAATGTCATTAGCATTTCTATGCATAAGCAAAAGCTACTCTTCATTTTATTGCTGTATTTCACAAGACATTTCTGGACAGGTCTATCCATCTGTCCTCTACAATTTTTATAAATAAGCACATGTTAAAATTTTATCATACCACAGGAGTTCCTGTCCCTCATAAATATAGAAGAGCTCTGTATTGACCATTGTTGAGCTGGGTACTGATGCACCTAATTTAAAAACCACAAGCAAATTACATATTCGAAAAGGTGTATTTATCATGAACGTATTCTGTACAGCTGGCTTTGAAATAGATTTATGCAGGAAATTGTTCAGAGGTCAGGTCCCAGAAGCAGTGTCATGTAGTGCTTGTTCACTGCAGAAATGTTGGACAGAATGCGATTCCTTCAAAAGTATTATTATAATTCTTTAAAAATTTTTATTCAAAAAAGTAAAACCTTTTTTCTAGCTACAGAAACAGCAAAAGCACCAGAGCCTTCAAAAACCGAAAACTCAACTGAACCAGCTAAGACAACTCAACAGGAAAAGCAGCAACTCCAAGATGGGAAAGAAGATGCTAAGTGAGTAAATTCAATTTAAAAATTTGAAGCTTTTTCCCTGACATCATGATCTAGCATTTCTGTGTTCCATTTCTTTAAAAGTCCCATTCCATTTCTTTAATTTTTTTTTTAAATCCCTCCTGTAAGGATCTGAAGAGCCTTTATTTCAATTCTAAGGCAGCATAGATATGAGGCATTCACTTACTATGTGCATTTGATAATTTGTTGTGTATGCCACCCTAAACTACAGGAATGAGAAAAAGATTTGCTCAACTACTCTTATACACTAATTCTAACAGTGCTGTTGCTCAATTATTATTACTCTACCTTAGCAAAGAACAAAGTCCTAGAATACTGCCTCGAATACCTGGAATGTTTGTCACATCTCTCTGACTTGAAACTTTTTACCCTGCTTATTTTTTTTCTTAGTTGTACCATTAAATCAACATTAGTGTCCCCAAGCAGAGGATTAGTACTACCTCCTCCTGAGAAGAGAAAAATAAATTAAAGAGTAATATTACTTCAGGGGAAAATCTAGGGTCATTCAGCCTTCGGAAAAAGCTGAGGTGACTGTTTTGCTAAAATAGAAATAATTATGAAGTCTAAGAAACAATAATCTTAGAATAGTCTACATTTATTACTGAATCACAGATTCACAGATGCATAGAATCGTAGACTTGTTTGGGTTGGAAGGGACCTTTAAAGGTCATCTAGTCCAACTCTTCTGCAATAACAGGGACATCTACAACTGGATCAGATTGCTCAGAACCCCATTCCACCTGACCTTGACTGTTTTTAGGGATGGGGCATCCACCACCTCTCTGGGCAGTCTGTGCCAGTGTTTCACCACTCTCACGGTAAAAAATTTCTTCTTTATATTAATCTAAATCTGCCCTCTCCAAGTTTATAACACCTTGTCATACTACAAGACCTGCTAAAATGTTTGTCCCCATCTTTCTTAAAAACCTCTTTTAAGTACTAAAAGGCCATCAAAAAGGTCTCCCTAAAGCCTTCTTTTCTCCAGGCTTAAAAACTCCAACTACCTCAGCCTTTCCTCATAAGAGAGATGCTCCAGCCTTCTGATCATATTTGTAGCTCTCCCCAGGACCTACTAAAACAGGTCTTCGTCTTTGTCACTGCAGCTTCAGAGCTGAACACGGTGCTCCAGGTAGAGCAGAGTAGAGAGGAAGAATCAGCTCCATCAACCTGCTGGCAACATTTCTTTAGATGCAGTCCAGGATACAATTGGCTCTCTCTCATATCCAGCTTTTCATCTGCCAGCACCCCCAAGTCCTTCTCCCTAGGGCCAATCTCCATTCATTCATACCCCAGCCTGTATGGATACTGGAGGTTGCCCCAGCCCAGAACAGAATTTTATACTTGGCCTTTTTGAACCTCATGAGATTCCTGTGGGTCCACTTCTTAAGTTTGCCCAGGTCCCTTTGGATGGCAGCCCATCCTTCAAGTGTGTCAACTGCACCATTCACCTTAGTGTCATTTGCAAACTTGCTGAGGATACACTTGATGCCACTGTCTCTGTCACTGCTGAAGATAAAGATCTTCATAGATCTTTAAAGCTCTTCAGGAGGAATGAGGTCCAAACACCTGCTAAGAGCATTTAGAGATTAATTAGATCTAACCTGATCTAATTCCCAGTAAGAGTAGGTTGCCTAGAATTTTGTTCAGTGTAATTGTAAATGTATATTTCCAAGAATGGAGTTTCCACAGTTTCTCTGGGCAATTTGGTCCACCATTTGACCACCCTTATTATGAAAATTAGGTAGAATTAAATTTTCCTTTGCTTTAACTTTCTTCTGTCATCTCTCTTCCTTTTGCTGTGCGCCTCCAATGCTTTTTCTAAATTTCTAAATGAGAGCAAGTAGTTAGCCTTCACTGCAGCAAGAATACACTGTGGATTCGAATTCAATTTCTTGTCTACCAGGACCACTAGATCCTTTTATGCAAAGCTGTTTTCTAATCAGTCAGCTCCAAGCCTTTACTCTCACGTGGGGTTATTGCATTCCATGTATGGAAACTTGCATTTCCTTTGCTATGCTTCATGGAGTTCCTGCCTTTTGAGACCACTTTGAATGGAGAAAAAGAGATAAACTCAGTCCGGAAAAGAGTAGAAAGTCCTCATGCTTGTCTTTGCTTTCTCTTATTTTGACTGTCCTGACAATACAAAACTAAAGTCTTTCCCTGACATGGAGGTAATTTATAAAGATGATTACCTATTTCCTCTCCTTTACCAAGTTAGACTTTGTACTGCAGTGACAAAGAATAATAAAACAAAATGCTACTGCACATGCCTCTATAAAATAATGTATGCAATTAAAAATAAATCAACTAGAAAGAATGGAAATTTTATAAATAACTTAGTAATTTAAATGGGAATTAGTAGGTCAAAAATTTAAACCTAGATAAAGAATTTTTTTTTGTCATTCTACAATATGTTATTAGACACTTACAGTTCCACTGGTAAATCCTGTAACCATGGTTAACATAATTACTATATGCTTATGAAACAAAGAAGTATGTTGTTTATTAGTAGAAACAGAATCTGTCTGTTAAAAGGAAATTAAAAATGTTTATGTTAAACATTTCCTTCTTAGAACTGTTCTGACTCAGAGTCATATGTACATCCAGATAAATCTAGTCAGTCTAATCTGAGCAACAGCTTCTAAAAATACAGTAAATATTTGGTAAATTCTACTGGCAAAATAGTTACCCACCAAATTCTGCAGTAGAGCTTGGAAGGCATGGTGCTGGTGCCATTGCATTGGCATGAAACGAAACTAAACAGATCTATTGTAGGAGCTGGAGGGAGAATCATTTTTAAAATATGCCTTTGAGAGAATTTAATTAATTTCTTCTGAAGATACATGGAAGTCTATTCAGACATTGTTCTTGATCAAAGTTACGGCTTTCTTGAGTCTATGTGTTCAGATCTGCTCACTAGAATATTTTTAAGGAAATCAACTGCCTTTATCACAGGAGAAAATCTATAAGAATTTGAGTCAAATGGATATGTGTAGTCAACAAAAGTAGCAGTAAATGAAACATGCTCAAATCACTGCACTGAGGCCAACTAGAACAATAAAAACTGCCTCCTGAAGAGTTTACTCATTGCTAATTTCTAGATATTTCCATACTGAGTTATTTGGAAAAGTGCTAGTTTGATTAGTCAAAGACACGCCAAGAACTGTTAGGATAGTCAGGATAGTCAACTAAGAGTCCCATTGGCTAGGAATTTTCCGTGTCACTGTTTAATCTACATTTGGATACTGCTCAAATAGAGATCAGTAATGAGTGGTGTCCCTTGGGGTTGGTATTGGGCAGCACAAAACTGTGTGCCGTGATTTCCACACAGGAGGGAATGGATGGGATTGGATGCCATCCAGAGAGACCTTGACAGACGTGAGAGGTGGGCTCACGTGAACTTCATAAAGTTCAAAAAGACCAAGTGCAATGTTCTGCACATAGGTCAGGTTAATTACCAGTATCAATACAGCCTGTGTGAGAAATAAATTGAGATCAGACCTATGGAGATGGACTTGGAGACATATTGGTGGATGAAAAATTAGCTATGAGGTGGTTATGTGTGCTCAGAAGCAAGAAAGCCAACTTTTCTTTGGGCTCATCAAAAAAACAGTGTGTTCAGCAAATTGAGGCAGGTGATTCACCCTCCTCTACTCTTCTGTTAAGACTCCACCAGGAGTACTGCATCCAGCTCTGGAGTCCTCAGTACAGGAAAGACATGGACTTGTTGTAGCGGGTCCAGAGGAGGGCCACAAAAATAATCAGAGGGGTGGAGCACCTCTCCTATGAGAAAAGGCTGAGAGAGTTGGGATTGCTCAGCCTAGAGAGGAAAAGGTTCTGTGGAGAACTCATAGCTGCCTTCCGATACTTAGAAGGGGCTTATAAAAAAGATGAAGACAGACTTTTTAGCAGATACTGTTGCTATACAAGAAGAGGTAATGGTTTTTAATTTTAAGAGTGCAGATTTAGACTAGATACGAGGATGAAAATTTTTTGTGATGAAGGTGGTGAGACACTGGTTTGTCAGAGAAGTTGTGGATGCCCCATCATTGGAAGTGTTCAAGGTCAGGTTGGACATGGCTCTGAGCAACCTGATTTAGGTGAGCCCCTCCCTGCCCAAAGCAAATGGGTTGGACAAAATGATCTTTAAAGGTCTCTTGCAAACAAAACCATTCTGTGACACTGTTATGGAAATCAAGGCTGGGGAAATCACTGGTAGACTTTTCTCAGCTGGAATTTCAGATTTTGCCCAGCTGTATTTCAGATTGCAGCAAGGGATCCCTGAGGGAAGCCAAGAGATAACTCCAGCAGACAACTCCCATCCAGAGATGGGAGCCAAGGATAACCCCAGCACAAGCATTGTCCTTACCAACAAAGTTCAGTCCCACAGGGTCTGAATACAGCAAGCAGAGCAGGATCCTAGCAATAGGCTCCATCAACAAGGCAAAGGTTTAGAGTCCATCCAGAGAGTCCAGTCAGGGTCCAAAAAGACAAGGTCAGAGAAAGGGCTGGAGGCAAGGTGGCTCCAAAGTCTCTCTAGGAGACAGGGCCAGGGACAGAACTGGAGCTAGACATAGCTAGGCATAGCTCAGGCAGGGACTAAGGCCTGACCTTAAGGGGACAACCAAGACAGAGAGTGTGGATAGAAGTCCCATTGAAGGCTCTTCAGAAACATTAACTTTTATAGACTATTTTCTTATACTAATTGTCTTCCAGCAGTCAAAGTTTAATCAAAAGTTACTTGATCTGCATGGAAAGAAATCAGCAGTATGCCTACAGACCCTAAGTAATACACATAATAAAATTAAGTTTGTGGATACCTATATTTATTCACAACACATACATCCAGAGAACCTCAACTTTCATGGAAATTTTGTTAATAGAAAAGGTTTCACTTTATCTGCTGCTACTGAGACATTTAATTTTTTAAATGCTCCTGTGGAGGCTCAGAGACATAAAGTAAGGAAGAGAGAAGGCAGTTGTCCTGTTTGGAACTGCACATTTTTCATTTGAATCAGATCCATGTCACTCCATGCAGAATTTAAGGAGAAAGTAATGAGCTTTCACATAAGGATTTTAAACTTTAAAATCTTAGGTAATATTGCTTTTTGAACAATTATATTAACCTAATTATCAGAAATCAGTAATACGTATGACAGTTTGCAAGACTGTGCTCCAGCTGTCTCCCTCTTCCAGTTCAGCTACAATAGAGTAACTTTTTACTCATGGTGGTACACAGCTTGTAGTATCTATCAACAGGAAAATAGTGTTTTGAACTTTCTCTAAAAGAACAAATATTTTTTTCTCTTGTTAAGTGAATGACAATTCTGACAAATACTGCATTTGCTTCTAAAAATTCTGATAGAAATTGTTTGTCCACAAAAAAAAAAAAAAAAGTCTGTTTTTCCCTCTCAGCATACCCTCATTTTTTAAAATACCACAGTACATGAGGATAGACATTAATAAAAAGTATACAGATGCAGCACTGGTCTCAGCCACCTGAACACTATGTCTGAAAGAGAAGACAAGCAAGAATGGACGATGTGCCAAGCACTGAATTACGGTCCAGTGACAGAAACTTTTAGTGTCTCTTTCCTAATGGCTTGGAAGGGATTGCACACAAATTGGCCCTGTCTGCCAATATATTTTTCTCCCTTCCATCAATAATGATAATGTAACAGAGTACTGGGCAATTTTCACAAACAGCTATTCACTGAGCAATAATAACCTCTGGAAGGGTGTGCTAAGACTATCCTCTCTCTTCACAACAAGAAATGAGGGAGCAGAATGCTCAGGACCTCATTTGCACTGTAATAGAAGGCAGTGGAGTCTTATTAACAAGGAACTAACACAAAGTGTCATTGCAGCCTTTATAACATGTAGGAATTGCTTTCTGTTGTGGAGGGTTTGTAAAAACACGTATGTGCACACACAATCCTGCACTTTTTTGAGCTGCCATGCAAAGCATTTCCTGTGAGGCACTGCACAGCACATAAGCAAACCTGGCACACCACTGGGGACCCACAAGGACAAAAAGAAAGTGACAAAATGCTTTGCGAGAATACTGTTTGGAATCCAAAATCTAACAAAAAAAGGTAATCAGAAAACCATGATTGACATGATCACAAACGTGACACAGGAGAGGCTAATATGAAACCTTTGCATGATGCCACGCCAAAGGCTGGAAGCAAATGTGGAGCTTGTGGCATGATAAATCTGATGAAGAACAGGACTGCATAAAGTGTTTTGGCAGGTAAAAGCAGAGGGGAGACAGATGCCTAAGGGAAAAATAGTAGTGGATATCTGGCATCAGGGAGCGAGACAAAGAATTCACAGCAAGTTCAGGAAAAAGTAGGAAGGATAGTAAACAAAGCATCTGAGAGGATGGATGAGAGAAAATGGAGGGTCACGAACAGCTTCTATGACCTTTTCTCTCCTCTGTGTCTTTTAAAAGCCTTTAAGCCCAGCTAAATTTGTAAGACTGTTTCATCTTCCCAGATTATCAAAGAGATTACAAGGTACTATTTATACTAAGGTAGTACTCTGAAACCTCAGCTAAAGATCATGAACTCCACTCTGCAAAATGCTGTGTAAGATAATAATCCATATTTGCAAGCCAAGCACACATAAAGAAAAAAAAATATGGTAGGCAACTGGTACTTCCTATGCTCTTAGATTTCACCTCAAGTTCTTACACATTCTCAGTTATGATTAGAGAGGAACAAAATACTATGTGTGATATGCCACCTTCAGAACCTGGTTATTATGAAAAAAAATAAGTTAATATAAAATGCAGTAATGAAATTTAAATAAAATATTAACAATTATAAAAAAAAAATTCAACATTCCCATCCAGAAAGATTATTCTTCTGATTCTGCTTTTTCAAATGCAGAAACACATTTTCAAACAAAAGAGAACTTCAGTGCTTCAAACTGCCATATGAACACGTGGTGGTTCAGGAAGACTGAATTTTATGCCTGTAGTTTACCCTTTTCACAGCCACATCCTATTACCTAATAGACTATATAAGTCCTTCTCAGGCCCATAAAGGACATTTTTTTCCGCTTTAATTTGGCTAATAGCAAAAAAAGAAAACAAAACAAAGATTAAGAGGCAATTTTCTATGTGGTGCATAACCAGGCTAATAAAGAGAACTCCTGCTGGTAGCATGTTCTTAGTGAGTAATGCACTTCATTTACCTCAATTACCTTGACCAAGAAAATTACCGTGCTTATTAGTGCTTGCTATACACTAGTTACAACACATCAGTTCACCAAGTAGATGCATCTTAGTGAAACTATGTCCTATCACAAGAACAAAATCTCCACACACTGGTGAAAAAGACCCAGTATCAACCCTCTGCAGTCTCCAGAAAGCCTTGATTCCTGTCGGGACACAAGAAGGTGACACTCATGGCGCTAAACTCCAGTCAAACTGAGATGAAGTAAAACAAGGCCAATGCTGGGCCTTCTGAAAAATCCCAGTTAGAACGCAATTACAAACACATTTTATAAAGAGACTATATATTTCCTAATTTTTTTCCAGCTAATCTCTGCATTACTTAAAATTGTAAACAGAGAGAATGCATCCAGTACATTCTTTAAGCTTGGCTTTAAAGACATTAATGTGTTAGAAAATAAAAATACTTTCCTTGGCACTTATGTTCCTTCTGCTTAGGTATTCTTTATTTTCAGAGCCTGTCACTTTTAGTTCTTGGATTTGAATTTCTGCAATGACTACATGGAGAACCTGAAAATTAAATAGAAAGGTGATGGTGTGTGGCCTGTACCAAAATGGGTTAAACTTGTTGTAATTATTGCTGAGATGTGTTTCCCTAGAGCCTTCAAATTCCGTCTGTTCTGTAGGATGTAGTTATCCATGTTATTTAATGCCATTCAGTCTGCATGACAATCAAGTAGGTAGCCTGAAATTAAAAAGATAGAGAATTTGGGAGTTTTTCATTGAAGATTAGGTGAAGTGAGTAAAGGGATAGGAATGTCATTATACAGACTAAAATGCTTCTTTTTTTCTTCTTTCATGTCATTATTTTAAATTATATGACCATAATATTCATATATATTCATTTCTGGCTGTATAAATGGAAGAAATTTTTTTTTTTTTTAGAATACATAAGAATTTGTAATATTTTGTCACTGATTTATTTCTTTAATTAAAAGCATTTTGTGCAAATCCTCCATTGACTTAATATTTTTCAAAGTAAGAAGCAACCTTTTTTGTAAAGGAAGAAATTATAATTTATTCAGAATATTATCTCTGCTATTATCTGTTGAGTCATTCTCAGGGAGAAAACACAAAGCAGTGAGCATTGTGACAGGTGCATTACTGTGTGCAATATAAACCATTAATATTTAAATTTCAGTTATTTAAATCACATTTGTACCAAAAATTTGCAAATATATCAGGGTCTCTCTTGATAAATCTAAGAGGCATATAAATCTAAGACATAATGTTTACTATTATTTAGGAAAAGAAAACTGGTTATTACTTCGTGACAAGTGTAAGTAATCATACCTATATTTAATTTGGTCCAACATGTTTTATTAAAATACCATGTCTGCAGTTATTTATTCGTTTTCCAAATATGAGCTATTTAGGTCTAAAACATCCTATGTTGTACAGCTCAAGAGAGGACCAGAGGAAACAGTGACAGGTGAACACTTGAGGGTGAGATGAGAAGTCAAACAGATCTGGCAGTCCAATCTTATTCAGTGCCCTGGGTAAATGATACTCAGGAGGAGATGTGTGATGATCTGTGTCTGCAGGAAACATGCCTGCTTTGTTGCTGAATTCAGAAAAGAATATATCAGAGGCCTGCAGAAGGGGAAAAGATGGCCTTAGAGAGTGATAACTGGAACTCGTATCAGAGGATTGGATTCTTTCTGTCTCTCTCTCACCATATTTCTTTGTGATCCTGGAAAAGGTGAATGAAGTGAGTTTCTACACAGGTTGCTGTATAACAGTTTGCCACTAATGAAGGTAAAATTGCAACAAAGAGAGTCACACCAAGGTAATTAGCATAGGTAACATTAGTATATGGCATGAAGTTCAGCAGAAAGAAAAACAAACAAACAAAAACCACAAATCCAAAACCACAAACAAATAAACAAAAAAGTGAGAAAACAAAAATGTGCAAACAACCAAAAAGTGATATAAAAGAGAAGGGGCAATACATTTTATTCCATGTCCCCAGAGCATAGGACAAATTTTACTGAAAGAGATTTATGTTGAGAAAAAAAAGTAAAATAAATATAGTAAACCACTAGAATAAATTCTTTAGGAAGGTTATGGAATAGCCATCACTAGACATGTTTAAGAACAGGTTAGACAAGAATCTGTCAGGTATACCTCATTCTGCTTTGAGCTTTGGGCACTAGGATTACAGGATGTCTCAAACTTCTCTACAGTCTTATGATTGTATGATTATTTTAGAGTCTGTATGAAAACAGATGGGAAATGAAAGCATTTATTGAAAATTAAGTTTTTCTAATTTGAGACTTTTTGAAATGTTTTAAAAAATTCACTACGGGAAATTTTATGGTGTTTTAATTTTAGCTTTTAATTCCCTGGGTATTAATAAAAACTGAAGAATAGAAAATCAGAAGAAGGATTTGTGCTGTGCTGCCCATGAGCTCTGTACAACACTAGATCATACTCTGACAATTTTTTTATGTAGGCATAAATTATTATATGCTTATACAAATAAGTTATGAGTTTGAATTTAAATGTGTTTGAATGCAACAGACATTATATGTATATGATAAGAAATATCTTTAAAAATTCCTGATAAGTGGAAGATATCCCAGATTGATTTATTTACTTACAGATAAGAAAGACGCAATGACTTCCTTAGAATATTATGCCTTTGTTCTAAAGCAATTAATATTAGAAATTATGATGTTTACATCATAGTAAAAATCTAGTGCAATTAAACAACTTTATATCACCTGTTGCCTTAAAGAAAGGTGATTTTTTTCATAGCTAATTCATACCTTCAACATTTGTACTACTTTCTTTGCATAGTTCCTACTGCAGAATTGTTAATTAAAATAAAATCTTATTCACATTTTAATCTGGTATCTCAGTCAGTGTTCAGCATTGAGACAGACTTCTCCTGAGAGAGAAGTGTAAAGAAGATTAGAGGATTCAAAGACACTTGTGACATAATAACTAGGATGATGTCAAAGCAGCTGTTGTGACAAATCTTTGAACTAAACAGGAGGAATCTCATGCAGCCCAGATTATTAGTTTTCAGACTTTACTCCAACAGGAAGTTTGTTCTGAGTCCAATACGAGTAAATAACTCTGGCACACAGTACCTTCCTCAAGTGCTGTTGTTTCCATAACTGCTTTGCTTTATGAATACAACATGAGACCTGGGAAATGCACCCAAACAAGCATGATTTCTGTACAGACTCTAAACTAAGGGAAAGTCATACATTCCAATGGAAAGTTTTATTTACATGTTGCCCACATGAAGCTTATAAATGCTTATGACCCATTCTTGCTTTTATATATATATATATATATAAAACCAAAACCAACCCAAATATTATGATATGTTTACATTAATGAAATATGTAATAAAACATATAGTAGGACAAAAGTAATACCAGTTTAAAATCAAATTTCATTGTGAAGAATAACTCAATCCTAAAATAAAATTAAAATTAAAATGTAATTTGTTCTTTTTTTTATTGCAAAGAAAATGTAATATAATGCCAGTATTTCAAAACAGGCAGCAAATAGAGAAAGTCATAATCTGTATCACTAAAGATGGGACTCTCTCAAACATTTTCACTTGTCAGGGGAGGTTCAAATTTGATATTAGAAAAAAAAATTCACTGAAAGAGTGTTTAGGCTTTGGAATAAGTTGCCCAGGGAAGTGGTGGAGTGACCATCTCTGTAAGTGTTCAAGAGGTATCTGGATGTGGTACTTGGGGATGTGGTTTAGGAATGATTGTGGTGGTGCTTACTTGACTGTTGGTGATCTTGAGGGTGTCTTCCAACCTTGATGATTCTGTGACTAAAAGAAGAGATGGTGGATCAAAGGAAGATACTTGTTCCAAGACTACTAGTCTTGGAAATTAAAAATTGAATTTAGAGTTTTTTGAAATTCAATGGAATCTAATGAGTCAACAACTTGTTCCGAGACTTTAAGACATTTATCTTAGAAATTCACTTTCTTATCATTTGAGCTATTAAGATTTATGGTAATAGCAGATCTGATGGTAAGAATACAGGTGAAGTCACTTATTCCCTTTCTAAACCTTTTGTATAATTCAAGTTTGTTTGCTGAAAAGGGTCTCCTGTCATGCTGCATAGATTCTTTTGCTTTCCTGGGAATCATAGCCTACGACAATTTCCATGATCCTAACTAATACAATCTTGAAGTCTGTCAAGCTTGCTTCAGTTGCTACTCACATTAAAAGGCTTCCTAGAATTCCGGTCATTAAGTGCCTAGAAACTTTCCTCAGACCTTTAACTCATACTAATTAATTGTGTTTCTATTCACATTTTTTTCTTCTTACAATATTCTTCTTACTGTTCTGCAACTCAAACACTTCTTTTCCCTACATGGTTCTTCACCAAAATTTGAATTTACAGACAATGATTCTACTGCCTCTCAATCTGCTTTGCTGTCATTTTTAAAGCCACATTCCCAACAGCCCTGGCCATTCTAAGAGACTTTATAGAGTTTCCTACGTGAATTCACCTTTTGAATACAACTGGTCAAAATTACTCTCACATTGGCTCATATCCCAATATTAATGTTTCCTTCCCTGACCATATGTCATATGCTTTCTGGAGTTACATTTGCACCTGTGTTTTTCATAGCCAGATTACATAGGGCTCATAGGCATCTTGCTGTTGACTAAACACTTGTATATTTATCTTGATGATCCCAGCACTTACAGAAGAAATTCTTACGCTTTGATTCTTAGTACATGTCCGCAGTATGGAGCATTAGATGCATTCTCATTTCTATTACTTAGACTAAATAATTCAAATTTTCCAGGATAGGAATCATTCCTACTTTTTAATCCTCCAAATCCAATGTCCTATGAAACATCATTAGTACACAACTACGTTTTGTACCAGCATCATGAAAGAAAATATTAAAGCTCACTTCTAAACTCCATCAGCTTCCTGTGCAGGTAAAGCAGAAGGATAGGCTCCTTTTGCAGGCAGTTCACAGCAGAAACTTATCTCAGTCATTCTGACCCTCTCCTCAGGGAAGCCTTCCTTTGACTATAAAGGGAGCATAATCAAAATAGTTAAAGTTAGCTTTTTGGAATACCTCTGTTCCTATGCCAAAATGATGGCTGATGTTATTTTTCTACTACTAGGTCTACTAGTAATTTAGGATGTGTGAACTTAGGCGTGGAACTTGGGGCACATAGAGAGTTCTGGTTTCTATGACATTACTATGGGATTGTCAGCACAAACTGAGGATATGTTTTTGAACCAATACATTTTGCAATGCCTGGAACTACATTTTTCTGACATTTTTCTGTCTGAAATCTTTCTCAGCCAGACAATCATGTTTTGTGGACATCTGTATAGCTATGCATTGTCACATCCTTTTGAAAACTCCATAATTTATTCAGAAAAACAAATAATTTGTTCAAGACACAGGTCATAAATACAATCATAAATCACAATGCATGGCTCAATAAATGCATTAAAAGCTTTATTGCAAGATCAAGAACTCTATTTCCATGTAGTTAGGACAAAGTTTTTCAAGTGCTACCAAAAAAAAAAAAAAGAAAAAAAAAAAGAGTTATAACTGAAATCAGCAAAAAGTGGTATGGTATGGATTTTTTTCAGGCAGCAGCATACATTTGTGAAATACATTTTCTCAGGGGTTTCCTACTACACAAAAGATTAAACCAATCTCAGGTATTTAGTGTTCATGGCCTAAAAGCAAGAAGGGATTAAAATCTTGATTGTAATTTAGAAGAGGGTAAACCTCATTTATTCTGAAATAAGTATTACATTTCTTTATTACAGTTTATTTAAACTCTTAACACAGAAAACTTTCAAGTCACAATACTTAACAGCTGTTGCATACATTAGCACACTCAACACAGTATTTCCATAGCCTGTTTCAAGTCCGTATTCTTTCACTATGTGTCTAAATCTTTTCTCATGGCATGGACAGAATTGAGACACTGTTATTTTATTCACTAAGCAATCAAGTTTAAACCTACAAGTTAAAAAAATAAAACCTACAAGTGAAAAATATCAGAAAACTGCATTATTATTATTATTATCATTCTCATGTTACATATGTTGCTATTGTTAAACAAAATATGTTTGAGGTAATAACAAGAATATGTGCATAGCACATGAGTTGTGGTCCTGACTTTCATTTCCTAGGCCACATGAAACTATTACTTCTTCAGGGAATAAACATTTTCACTCTGTAAAGGACTTATGGTGTAGTAAGTAATATAGACCCAGGCCTATTGTAACACATTGCACAAAGGTCAGGTATAAATTTGCTTAAAGAATAACAACTTGGAGACAAATCCCAGTACCACCTGATGCGAGACAAGTAGTTAAGTTTATTAGAAGTGATTTAGTCAAGTTTTAATGGGCTTCATTAGCCAAGGCAATTTAAAGTGCACCTCCACACAAAGTGAATGTACAATGAACATCTTTGAATTAGCTTTGTTCAACATGTGGCCTCTTCCACATGTATTAACAAGAGAAAATTTAAAGTAAGCATTTCGTTACTAGAGAAAAATATAGGAGGAGGCAGTGCAAGCCAAATGAGAAGTAGGGCAAGGAAAATCAATTTCTCATCAACTGTGGGGTGAATAGCTTTAAACTAAGTCACATAGATTCTAATCAGTACCAACAGAAAAATGCTTCCTCTGTACTACACTGCAAAGATATAGCACCAAATTCATGGTACAGGAGACTTCAAATTTTGTTGGAAATTCTGTGAAATAAGAAGAAAATACCATGCAATTTATAGGTCCCTAGAAAGCAGACAGAAGGGGCCTTTGGCATGACACTTGTGATTAAGTGTATTCAGCTTCAAGATAGCTAATACCCTGAGCAAGTACAGCAACAGCGAAAACTAAGAATTATTTTAGATTCTTTGCATAGAAGCCAAAAAACTAATTGTGACATGTTAGCTCAAAACAAGAAAGGATTTCATTACATTGCAGACAGCCTGAGCAAAGAGAATATGTGACACAAAAGGAACTGTGATGAGATTACAAAATGTATCAGAACTGCTTTGATTAATCTTGTCTGGGGAGTTTTAAGAAATAGACACTACACAAGACTTAAATTAGAGGAATGACAAGCATATAATTCCAAACTTCTGCTTCTTCTGCTGCTTTGAACAGCATATCTCCACTTCATCCAATGGTTTTACAGCTGAAGGATTTTCACATGCTTAAATTATACTTCCTTGGACACCATGATGTGTGTTGTGTCTCCAGAAAACTGTGCTGCTCAAAAAGCTAACTCTAACACTGTCCTTTTTTTAGTTACACCTCCTTCTGTTAGGAGCTTTGAAGCAGGTTTAGGTCTTGAGGAGATATGGTGTTTACTCAAAGATCTCTTCGCAGTGGTTTTCATTTCTTCTCTACCCGAGATGCTGTGATACCGCTTTCCCTCTACTCACCTTTGGGAAGATTTTCTCAAGAATCTGGTCATTTCAAGCATAATTCACTCTTGGTGCTGCTTCTCTTGTTGTAGTATCCACATCTCCGTGGTATTTGGGGCGTTGGGAATAGATTTCAGGCATTTGGTACCAGGGTAGCAATTATGACCTGTGTGGGAGGAAGCCTTGAGCTGCCCTGTGCCAGTCACAGGAATTTCCACTCAGCTCTACATCAGTGTGTCACAGCTGAGAAGTATTGAGTCAAGGTACAGAAAAAAAATCCCATATCCTGGTCTCCACATAGAGGAAGTCCAAATGTGTAGCCCAGTTGCCAACTGAGTGACACTCCAAAGCAGCCCCAGTCTGCATAATCACACAGTAGCAAGTAACTGAGGATGAAATTTCAAATATGAATAAGCCCAAAAGAGTTGATCAAGAATCACTTTCTATTTGACTTACCAGCATGCATAAATCCTAATGAAAGCATTAGTTTCAGTGCAGAATGTGAGTTTGCAGGTGTTTGAAAATCAACAGGCCTCAGGTTTGAACAAATGCTGTGAGTGCTGGAGTATCAGCTCAGTGTTACTATGACCCAGAGTAAAACACTAGCACAAAAGGAAGAAACCTCAGCAAGAAACATCATTGTTTTGTTTTCACTGAAAACAAATGTACTTTTTTATCTCATGTTAGCCATAACAAACAGTAAAAATCCTAGATGAAATCAATTTTCCCAACATTAGGAAGCATCAGGTAAGCATAGTCTCTCTTCCCCCACCTCCATTTCAGTCTTTAGCTCAGTTTTCTCCCATCATCATTAGGACATTAACATACAATAACGAGCACATTTTTATGCACAGATGGGAAAAGCATGCCTTGTCACTTAGTGAAAACATCAGATTAGCTCTAGGCTTTACACAGTCACAGAACTTGGTGAAAAGCAGAAGTGGGAAGTCATTAGTGTAATGGGCTATACAGGGTACCCTGATCTCCTCTGCATGAAATAATACATAAACTGCTGCTGGCACAAGCAGAAAGCAAGAGCAGGTAACATAAGTTTCCTCTTAGCATGAATTAAGTGATGTGAAAAAGCACTGTGCTCAATAAAGATCTAAATATCTGACTTCAGCTCGGAAATGGAATAAGAGTTGTTTTCTTCCATTGATTTCCAGTACATAAAACTTTATTTCTTTTTGTTTTAATTAGCACACAGAAGCCAACACCTTCAGATTTCCAGAGAAATGAGTATGCTGAGGCCCAGCTTCAAGAGATTTTAAAAAAATTACGGGAAAGGGCAACTGTCTATAAGGAAAAACTGAATGACCCAGTGCTGTCTTCACCTGAAGGCAGTCCTACAGCTTGTAAGTGACTCTCAAAATAGCTGTGAATTTGTTGAGCTTAAACCTGAACATTATTTTGTGGGAACAGAAAATACTGTGATAATTTTTTTGTAAGTATAGTGTATTTATCCACTAGAAGGATCAGTTTGTGCCCACTGAATTCAACTTATCCATAGTTCTCTACAATAAGCCAGGTCCCTAGGTACAAGCTCCCTTTGAACTCCATCACTGAAGAATTTGGGAAAAAAACCTTATAGAGGTAGTATCTAGAAACTTCCCTGTCAAGAAGCTCTCTGTATTTTAAAATAGCTCCCAAATATGTTTATTCATGGAGATGAATCAGAGACACATGAAGAAACATACGTATATTATGAGTGGATATTAGTCACTCTGATATGAGATCTGCTGTGTAAATAAAGTAAATAAAAATCTTAGCCTTGACAACAATCTTCTGGGCACACCGAGGACTTAGTCTAGGCTACAAATAGATCAAACTCAACTGATGTTAATTAATCCTTGATTTTTTACAAAATATGAAATATAAAACAAATCCGTATTTTTCCTCTTCAGAGGAAAGTCTGATTTTTTTTTGCCTTTTCACAAAGAATTCAATGTGGTGGTTTTATGTTCTGAAACTTTTTAGAATCTGTTTATATCTTATGTGCTTTTTAAAAAACTGTAAAAAGTGGTTCCTGAAGAACTGTAAACTATACCCTCTGATAAAGGAATCCTGTTTTCTTTAATTATTTCTTTGCTCATTTACCTCTTTTATTCTCTTTATAGAACTTAAAACCATTTATTTCCTAAATTATTACAGATCTAGTTTGCCAGTTTACTTTTAAGAATGTGTATCCTAACCAGAGTTAACAGCACACATGTGTGAACAACAATAACCAGCCCAAAGATGAAAGAACTGGGCTCAAAGGAGTGCCACAAAACTTTTATAAGCCTAGAAATATACAAAATCATAGGCTTCCCACTGGTTTCACCTGCTGCATCTTGTATATCAGGTCTCAGGAGAGGGGAGAGATCAGCCCATGGCACAGGTGTCTTTGCCTATCTCCATTCTCACTGCATTCATTCTTTGGAACAGTCACGTAAAAAGAAATGTCCAGTTGCATTAATGAATGCTGAATTATGAATTAGCCCTTTCTTGTCAGTCTTATAAAAGGTATAACTTGTGGGCACTGTTCAGGGAAATTATTATACTCTGTAACGTAAGTGCCCTGTTCATGATAGCTGATGCACATGTTTAAGCCAGTACTGATTTTATTCTCCAATTCTTTTTCTAATGCATTTAGTATAATAAAATGTCATTCTAGTCACTGCCCAGTGTTTTTAGAAGAGATTTTAACATGGTTAAGTTCTTGTTCATGTCAAAACAGGGTGTGGTTATTGAGTCATTATTAAAATACCACCCTTTGTGGCATCTTATGTGTCTAGCACCAAAGAAACCACCCCCACCAAAAGAAGAAAAAAAAGAAGAAAAAAAAGAAGAAAAAAAAGAGGAGGCAGAAGCAAAGCCAGAGGAGGATCATTACTGCGATATGCTGTGCTGTAAATTCAAGAAACCTCCACTGAAAAAATACATGGAGAAACTGCAGCTACCAGACACCATAGACTCATACACAGGTAAATTAAAATCTATGCAGTAGAATGGGGTAAAGACATATTGAAGTGACTTGGTGTTACATAGCACCTATGAGACACCATAAGATACACATTCCAGTTTGCAACTCAGAGGGATGCAAAGGTCCTGCCCTAAACATCTTTCCAAACAGGAAAAAGACGTGAAAAGTGACATCAAGTTGGGGGGAAGTGTCGATCATCTGGAAAGCAGGAGGGCTCTGTAGAGGGACCTGGACAGACTGGAGAGATGATCTGATTCCAGCGGGATGAGGTTCAACAAGGCCAAGTGCCGGGTCCTGCACTTTGGCCACAACAACCCCCTGCAGTGCTACAGGCTGGGGACAGAGTGGCTGGAGAGCAGCCAGGTGGAAAGGGACCTGGGGGTGCTGATTGACAGAAAGCTGAACATGAGCCAGCAGTGTGCCCAGGTGGCCAAGAAGGCCAATGGTATCTTGGCCTGGATCAGGAATGCTGTGGCCAGCAGGAGCAGGGAAGTGATCCTTGCCCTGTACTCAGCACTGGTGAGGCCACACCTTGAGTATTGTGTTCAGTTCTGGGCCCCTCAGTTCAGGAAGGATATTGAGGTGCTGGAGCAGGTCCAGAGAAGAGCAACCAGGCTGGTGAAGGGACTGGAACACAAGTCCTATGAGGAGAGGCTGAGGGAGCTGGAGAAGAGCCTGGAGAAGAGGAGGCTCAGGGGAGACCTCATCACTCTCTACAACTACCTGAGAGGAGATTGTAGCCAGGTGGAGGTTGGTCTCTTTTCCCAGGCAGCTATCAGTAAGACAAGCTCTGCCAGAGGAGGTTTAGGTTGAATGTTAGGAAGAAATTCTCTACAGAGAAGGTAATCAGGTATTGGAATGGGTTGCCCAGGGAGGTGGTGGATTCTCCATCGCTGGAGGTATTTAAGAGGTTGGATGTGGCACTGAGTGCCATGGTCTAGTAACTGTGGTGGTAGTGGATCAATGGTTGGACTTGATGATCTCAGAGGTCCTTTCCAACCCATCTAATTCTTTGATTCTATTCTATGATCAGTTGTAAAGATGGTACGCACAAAATGGCATGCAAACCAATCACAGTCATAACCCAAGTTTCTTGATCTAGAATTTGTACCATTTATTAGGGTCAACTAATTCTTTTGTCAGTTATAACACACGTGAACAGCATGCAAAATGATAGTACTGAGTTTCTTCAGATGAATAAATTTCTGTATGCTCTCATTATCTCATCTTTTTTCCCATTTGCAAATTCCTTGTGTGACTCCTAGTTTCATCTATATCACTTTAGCAGTATGTACCCTTGAAAAAGGGAGAATGCTAGATTGCTCTGGGCAGAATCATTCCCAGAGACTGCAGTAGAATAAATGTGTCTAAAAGAATGACAATAGACTCTAAGTTCATGCCTGTAAATTCAATGTGTTTTTTTTCAGATCGCCGTTACGTAGGATGGCTCATGCTTGTGACAATCGCCTATAATTGGAATTGCTGGTTTATTCCCCTTCGCTATGTGTTCCCATATCAAACCCCAAGTAACATAATATATTGGTTTGCCATTGATGTCATTTGTGATATCTGCTACCTCTGTGATTTACTGATTTTCCAGCCCCGAGTGCGATTTATAAAAGGGGGAGATATAATAGTAAGTGCTAGAAGTGGAATTTCCATAGGTAGTAGATGTGTGTTAAAGTAGAATATAGAAATTCCTCCAATCTGATGCTTTTTCTTCTCATTATGTCAAATCTGTGTAAATTTTTTGTTTACATATATTCTTCTTCATTGACCCATATATTCTTCTTCATTGACCTCCCATTCTTCACTGATTTTCTATTCTCCACTGACCTTCCGTTCTCCTGTGGGGGAAGAAACGTAACCATTGCCTACATTCTTAAAAATAGAAAAAACAGATTTGAAAATAACAGAAGAGAGCAGTTGAGACAAGCATATAGCTCTCAAAAGGAGTAAATTGGTGAAGTTTTACTTGAAGCAGTGATTATATCACATGTACTCATGCATATATACATGTTTGTATGTTTGTGTGAAACTTTCACCTTTCTATTCCCCTTATACCAGAATCATAGTGCATATTCTGCTAGGGTTGGACAGGATAGCATGTTATGTAAAAGACTGTGAGATCGTGGGTTTATTTTTTTCTAAAATCAGATCAAATCACTGTAATTTTTAGGATAGTTTGAAAATAATTTATTTGATATATTATCTTTTGGGAAAATATGTACATTCAATTTTAATTCTTGCTACTCTTTTTGGTTTATCTTTTCTTAGAAAAATGCAAAATGAAATTTTATACAAGTATCTGAAAAAGGTTGAAAGTTTGCCCTTAACATATAAAAAGGACATCTAGAATATTAACTTTTCTTTAAAATCTTCCCTGCTTTTGATTCTTTAACCTCTTAGAGGAAAAAAACAATTTCAGAAAAAAAAAAATTAGTTTTGATAACTTCAGTGTGACATTACTGTGCCCAACAGACAGAAAATTCAAAACTACATATCCTCAAATGTAATTTGGAACTAGCCTTTACAGTGCTTTTACATAAAATTTTATACATTGTACATACACAATATTAGAGATACCTTTACAGATAAAGCTGTGCAAATATCCTTTGAATAGATATTAAATGCAGTGCAGTGTAATGTACTTTCCAGGCCAAGACATTCAGCAATTGGTAATCTTGCCTAAATCCCACAAAACTCAACTTTTATGAGCAAAGTTAAAACTCTAACATGGAAGGCTTACATTGTGTTTCCCTTGAAGCTGTTTCTACAATTCATAGATTTTAGTGCACAAAGACATCATCTACTGCCTGATCTCCTGTGTTTAGTTTAACGCTTAAACTGATAATACTGAAAGTTGGCATGAAAATATGCTTAAGATTTTAAAGTTCTTTTAAAAGTGTCTCTGATACAAATACAAAAAGTATAAAAATAGATACTTGTGATTACCCTTTCTTATTAAGGTATTAGCCTGAGTTCCCATGAAGAACAGTTTAAAAATAAAAAGCTAATCATTGCTAATGAATGCAATGATGATTATTATAATGCTAATAATGTTATCATGTTAATGCTAGCTTTTCAGGAGCTAATTTTGTACAACACCATCAGAAACATTCTTTGCATTTTTCTTGGAATCACTGCAGATTAATGCAGTTTTTCACCCTGAAATTGGAGGGGTTTGGGTCAAGCACCAAGTGGTACAGATGTCTTGAGAGCGAAGTTTTTTGTAAGGAAAATGTAAGGAATAGATTGGAAAAAAATCAGTCAAATCCGAAGCCTCATTTTTTCAAATAGTTCTAATAAAATCAGATCTATTGTAAACTGGACTAATAAAAGTACTACTTTTCCCACCATTCATACTTTTAGACTATCATTAATTTAACTGTCATCATCCCTACTATCAGCAGATAATTATTATTGTCAAGTAGCAGAGGTTCATTCTTGACATTCTGTTCTTGACTTTGCCTTTTTCTCCATTCATTATCACTGTAGACAGACAAAGTGGAAACAAAGAAATTCTACCGCAGCTCGGTAAAGTTTCAGGTAAGTAAATCCTGTGTAACTGATATCAGTATGAAGTTCTTTGTGCTCCTTCAGATTGCTTTAGGCAGCCTGGTTTTAGAAGCTGAAGGACTTTTAAGGCATGTTTGTGGAGTGATGTCCCCATCTCCGCTCACCAGCCATATGCCTAACACTTTAGTTTTATCAGAACTACAATTGAAATAACAGTATGTATTAATAATCAAATATATGAGATACTATTAATAATCCCCATGAAACAGATCACAATCTCTGGCACAGAGAATTTAAAAGCAGGGCAGAGCTCTTGGTGCTTTCAAAGAGATGATCTTGCCTGTCAGTTCTTTGAGAAGCTACATGTTTAGCATGCTGACTTTTCAAATATTATTGAAGTCATGATTCAATCTAAGTAAGTTTTTGACAGCAAATAAATGCATGATGATTACTATGAAGTTTAAATTGACCTCTCTGCTCTTCAACAGCTTGATGTGATATCAGTATTGCCATCTGACATTTTATACTTCTTCTTTGGATTTAATCCAGCACTTAGAGTAAACAGGATGCTAAAGGTAAGGTCTGTGTTAATGATGGATGGCTAACCATGCATAAATGTTTTGCAACTCAACAGAAAGTCTTTTATAATATTTAGGAATATGAAATTTATAAATTGTAAAATATCTTCAGGCTAAGATACAACATCAGTAAATAAACTAACAAAAAATATAAACTATAGTCTAGCCAAATTAAGCGTTTATTCTCTTACTTTTCTTCCAGCTTTTAATTCCTACTTTCAAAAGGTATTTTGTGATTAAAGCTGGTTTTTTCCATAATTTAAATGAGATTAATCTCAAATTACCTGTTTAGTTTTCAAAGATTTAAAAAAACCCCTAATTAATGACAGTGATTTTTCTCTCTTCTGTTGCTTATGACTCATGTTTAAAAACAAAGGAAGGAATTCTAAGGACAATATAAACTATGCACAGAATATTTATCAAGCATAAACCCACTTTTTTTATTGAGTCCAAAGACACCTGGAATTGTGTCTACAAAGGGATTAGAACATGGTACATAGCAGGCTTCTCTGCAACTAAATACATTCCCCTTCATACAATCAATATGTTGACGAAGAATCGTCTTCCATTTAACATTGTGGGGGAGACACAAGAACTCTGAGAATAAACTGAGGGTGTTCTTCACTTCAATATTCAACAAAATTTCAACATTCCATAAATCAGAACCAAAATAATATGACAGAACGAAAAGTTAGATAGGACCTCATGTTAGGTAAACAGATGTGTACTGAACAAAAACAAAGAAAAAGGTTATATACAAATATTAAAAGCTACCACTAAAGGTCAATGACAAATACTTAACAGGAAGAATTTGATACAGCTGCAGTTGATACCACATAGAATCATCTAGTATGTGGCTGTTGATACATATGGTCACTTACTGCAGAATTACTGGAATTTCAGAAAGAGAAAAAAGGAGGGTTAGTGCATATAATTCTCTGTGATCAAGTTGTCCAAGTAATTATATACACTTGAGGAAATAGAAGTCATTTTATCTGCAGCAGTCTGACCAAATCAGCAAGGTTACTTCTGTAGTCAGATTAATGAGACAATTAACACTCAAAAAACCACATTAAACCCAATTTTTATCTTTGCTTTTCAGTTCACAATTTAGTTAAATGTTTGTCATGGTTTAGGAATGGTATTCTTCAATTTAGTACTCCCACTAAAAACCATGTGCTGCTCCCCCCCTCTCCAACTGAGACACAAAATGCAAAGATCACTTGTTGAGATAAAAACAGTTTAATGGAAACAACAATGAGATAAGAAAATGAACAGTAACAGCCACAATATTAATAACAAAATATATGAGAGAGAAATTATTCACATGGTAAAACTCCTCAATAATAGATAATACCACACAGCTCCCCCTACCACGTTTTCTCAACCAAAAAGAGCTGCTTCTACCTGGAACAGAGTCCATTTTCCCCACCCCCAGCAATGAACTGAAGTGGTACAGAATAACCTCTGGTTCCTAGCCATGCCCTCTCCTGGCTACTGAAAAATTAACCCCTGTCCTGTCTGTAACCAGGACAATGTCTAAAGAAAGTTTGATTATTGAAAAATCCATTTTCAAAATGTGTATGTGAACCAATGTCAGTACTATTATAAAAAGATGCATACTAAAGAATAGTGATTGGATTGTTTTCATTTTTTTCCCACTCAGCATAACACATTCTTTGAGTTTAATGATCGTTTGGAAGCTATTATGGAAAAAGCATACATCTACAGGTATGTGCTGATAAAACTTGAGTAGCATTCAGAGCTGGGCACAGAATCCATTTCATATGATCCAAATCATATGATTTTATGAGTTGTCAGTTAAGCGCTGGATGGAATATGATATGTCTTTAACTGTTCAGTTTAAGTTTTTTAAAATATGTCTTTACTGTAACCTTTAAAATCATATATGTAAGGCTTCACTCACATGTGAAATCTAGCTCAGTTCAGTTGGCCTGGTTCAGGCAAAACATTTACCAAACTGAGGCTCCTGCCAAAATTTAATTGATCAAAAGTATCAGAAAGAAGTTTCTTTAGTGAAAGAGCTAAAGAACAGTTTCTTTAGGTTGCTAGTAGCAGTTCCAAATCCTCAGTAGCTGTTTATTTGTACTTAATCAGAGTTATGACCTTGAGCCTGTGTCAACATTTTCCTTCAAACATGCTCTCCCTATGAACCTGGCATACACAGAAACTTGATCCTTCGCTGCGTTGACTACACTGGGAATGAGGACCAACTCAGCACAATTCTCAAACAGTGATTATAAATGTTGTCTGCTGAATTGTGTTCTCACTTTCTGCATTGACAGGAAGAATTTTGGATGCAAATTTATGGCAAGTTTCATAGGTCCCTCAGCTGTCAGTGATGCTGCTAAGACCCAGTGAACCCATCTACTCTGTCACCATTATTGTCATCTACAGTCAATGCCATCAGCCCTAGTTTATCTTGTGCAATTCCTATGCCAACAGATTCTTTTCCCTGTCCCAGTTTTGGGGCATGTATTGTTCCTGTGTGTTGCTGCTGCAGAAACAAGAATATGTTGTTTACCATCTTACTCTATTTCAGAGATTTTTGTGCTAAAATGGTACAGTTGATATTTATAAATTTAAATAAGATGTTTTATGAAATTTTAAAACTAGTTATATGTGAAAAGGAGGTTGAAACGTCATGTCTTTCTTATTTTCATGTACCTGTAAAATAAAAGAGAAGTTTGAAAGTTCTATGAAAGTATTTTTGAGATGCTGACCTCCATAAAGCTTATTATTGTATAATAATATGTATAACATTATATAATAATATATATAATAATATTATATAATTCCCTCTCTTTTCAGTTATCAAAGGCTCTTTTGTGGTTTGATTGGGTTTCTTTTATTATCTTTTTTTTTAATTCTTGTTGGTTCAAGAGAGAGTTTTTCTGAATTTCCACAGATGTCACTTTCTGAATCACTGCATCCCTATCTTCTCCATTTTCTAATTTAATTAAAAGAATGGGCTTTCTTCTGCTTATGTCTTTTAACTTTTTCTAATGTTTATAAGTTTTAAAGGTAATTGGTTTTAAATTAATTAGTTTCTATATTTTGTCTTTTGCATTTTGGAGTAATAACTCAATGACTTTCCTGTATCTCCTATAATGTTTGCAGTGAGTACTGGAAGATAAAAGTTTTTATATACAGATCGTTCTGGGTAAAGTAACTAGTTTGTATATAACAATAGTGTTGTGTCTACATGGATTTCAAAGAAATGGCAACAAACTTGCAAACTCATTTTCACTAAAATAAACAGCTTTGCAAGGGACAGAGTTTCACATTATATAAAAGCATGGAATGGGAAATGATTATTCAGAGGACAAGTTGAGAAAGGGATGTGAGCAAGATCTCACTGGTCCTGTGAAATGTATACAATAGATGGAAGGACAGAGCCAGGTACTCTGCAAAGCTCTTTGCCTTATTAGACATTTCTTTAACATGATTTTTGGGTTGAGTTCCACAACTGTGTGTTGCTTCTGGTGTCTTTGTTTCCTGGTCACAGGCCCATTTAGATTTTCCAGTATTAAATCACTTGCAGAATGTAAATTTCAGAATCTAAATATTACAAAGTGAATCTATTTTCTACCTCATACTCCAGAAAACACCAACTCCTGGTTTTGCTCACTGGCAAATGGAGAACAGGGGTAGTTATATAGAAGAAGAATAGAAGTGGGAGCTAAAAAGTCTTAAAAAGTCAGGCCTTTTGTGCAAACTACTGCATTTTATTTTAATGTAGCAATGTTGCTTTGGTCTGAGATCCTGGTATAGTCATAAATTGAGCAATAAGTCACCAATTACCTAAATAATATCAAACTAAACAACTAAATTTCTACATGGCAAGTGTATGTGCCTGGGTGGATTCTCTTCTCAAACTAATTAGTCTGAGTTTCTAAGAATAGAGCTGGCAAAAGTTACTTACATCTTATCTACCCATTGTGATAGATTCAATATGTGTATAGAGAAATATAAAATATTTTGTAGCAAAGGCTTCCCGAATCTTCACTCAGATCTCAGGAGTCCACTTGAATGGAATCAAACTTGTTCACAAGACCCTGTATGGTCAATATTGCAATATTACTAGATCACAACAGCTATCTGTTGTTCTCAATAGCTTGCAATCCTAAACAGAACTGTTTTGGAAGCACACCAACTTTTAAACAGAGAAGTGACATTCATTTGTCAGCATCACAAAGAAGAAGAGTACTCTTAAGTAGATTGCTTAATGGCACGGAGAGGTCAAGGAAGGCATGCAATGGTACCTGAAGAACCAGCAAAGGAGTGCATAATACAGAACTAATAACATTAATGGTTGATATTATCTCCCATTAACTTGGTTTATAGACCCAACATATTTAGATGTTATTAAATTTTCATAAAACCACATACTCAGTTATTCTGGATTCCATACTGCATTGAATTCTAACTGTAGCAGATAAACTCACTACATATCAGCTTCTCTGTGTTTAGGGAAGTCCTGTACTTTTCCTGCTTGTTTATCCCCTGCTTGTATGAATATTTGAATGGAGACTTAAATCCAGGAGATCTTTCTTTTTATCCCCATGCACTGAACAGAGGATATACAATGAGATCATTATTGTATTAAACAGAAAGCTGCTTGGTGCTTAAGTAGTTCATCACTGGTATTCTTCAAAGAACTGGTCTTAAGCATAAGAACTGGGATTAGGAATGAGGTAACTCCTGGTGTAAACACTAAATCATACTACTGAGAGAATCTATTGCAGGCTTCTTAGCACAGCTCTTGCAAAACAGTTCATTCTTGACCTCAGACGTTTCTTGGCTTTGGTTCTCAAGTTTAGAGCCTATCTTGAAGTGAGTTTGTCAAATGCACTAGTTTATACCTTCTAGAGTCATTAATATAGCTTCAAATTTCTATAAATACTCATAGCCATTTAAAGAAGCTGATTATAAACTCCTCAGGGACCCATAATGTAAAAATCACCCCATGTCAAATATTCTAGGAAATATATTTATTTGACCTTATGTGAGAGAGAGACAGCTATTTTTTTCACAGAATCCATACAGGTGGGGAACTACTTAGTAGATGCTTAAGATTAACAGTGTTGATCCAATGAAGGAATGGGTTCTATATTAAAAGGAAGGAAAAATGTAAGTTGTTTTACAGGAATCTGTTGACTTTTATAGGGTCATTCGAACAACTGGATACCTGCTGTTTATCTTACACCTTAATGCATGCCTCTATTATTGGGCTTCAGACTATGAAGGAATTGGCTCCACTAGATGGGTGTATGATGGCGAAGGAAACATGTAAGTCCTTTTCTCTTGCAAGAGATTTTTGTTCATTTTGGTCCTTCCTGCCTCCCACTCCTTTTCCTAAGCCTTTGCTTGCAGAGTATGCCTTTACTTTACAAGTGCTTGAATAGCAAACTTTTAGCATCATGACTGCTGATTAGCAGCTTTCATTACAAGCATATTGGGAGGGCAGGTGCAGTGAATAATCAGTTTACCACTTTCAGCTTTTATAGGTTTATGAGTCAGTGTAAAGCACCAACTTAATTAAACATTTAGAAAGTAACAAGGGTCATAAATTAAACTTACTGATTGCATATGCACATGGGAACCATTCAAAAGATTGTATGCCAATCCCTCGAAGGAAACAGAGGAATAGCTTAGTGAGTTTTTTGCTGCCACACAGCACTGTGCCACTAAAGTGCAAATATTTTAATCCCTCTACACCGTGGTGATTGGTCTGAAAAAATTCCACCAACTTTTTCTCATCTTTTGGGAAGATCATGCTTAAAAATGTGGCAGAGTGTTACCAGTGGGAAGGACTGGATATTGGCACACTTTTCCACATTCTCCTTATGAGAGCACTAGGTTGGGCACCAAGTAAGGAACATTTTTTAAGACGATTAAGAGAAACTAAGAGAAAAATAGCAAAGTCATAATATACTTTGTGTGTAGTTTTATAAAAGCATATCTCATAGGTTCAGCTCTATGAACATTTAGTTATTTAAAAGGACATCATACAGTTAAAGCCACGAAAGCTTAATTTGTTCATTACATTCTTTGCAAAACCGTATATAATATCTCACTGCTGTCATAAACCACCTTTTAAAGAACTTTTCACCTTTTTCTTGGAGATGTGCTCCTGTCTGCAGTTTTGTCAGACTTCACAACTTTGATGTGAAGTCACTATTTTGAAGGATAAGAAAATAGGCTTTGAAAGAAAACCACATTTTGTGTAAAGCAGCACTGATTTTTTTTTTATAATTAGGGTTATATCTCAAAAAAAATTACATGTCTGAAGTTTTCACACACCACTAACATATGCAACTTCAGTACTGCAGTCAGGCATTTGAAAGCAGGGTCATGGAGCTCAGTGGAACTACTTATGTAAACAAAGTTACAGACAGGTATTTATTTTCAGAATCAAGGCTTACAGAAATCTGACAAGAAACGTGCAAAACTAATTTCTACTATAGACATTTTTGTTAATGTCATTCTTGGGAATTTTTGCCTCATAATTAAAAATAAAGTAAGTAAGACCAAAAAACCTGAAAATTCTGAAAGTAGAGTTTATTCAGTCTTCAAGTTTTTTAATGCTTCTTCAAAAAATCTAGGGAACAGAAAAAATAATTGGCATTTCACTCAGAGGAACAATTGGTAGAAATTATTTATTAGTTTGATTACAGACAATGCATTTGTCTCCAGAGGCAATGGCCAGATTTTTTTAATATTTTGTGATATCTCTTCCATGAGGAGACAAAAACATTTCTCAAATGAAGTCACACTGAAATCACATGGAATTTAGGGTAGATTTATTTTACAAACAATAATAATAAACTGATAATTCAAGATCTGCATTAAACTGAGATGCTTAAATAAAATACATATTAGGATATGCATATATCCTAACACAAGAAAGCTGTAAACTTATTGGAGCAAGTCCAGAAGAGGGCTACTAAGGTAGCCACAAGGCTGGAGCACTTGTCTTATGAAGACAGGTTGGGAAATTTTTGACTGTTCAGCCTAGAGAAGAGAAGGCTCTGGGGAGACCTTACAGCAGCCTTCCAGTACCTAAAAGGGCCTACAAGAAAGCCATAGAGGGACTTTTTACAAGGGCATGGAGTGATAGGACAAGGGGGATGGCTTTAAACTGAAAGAGAGAAAGTTTAGATTAGATTAGATATTAGGAAGAAGTTCCTTACTTTTGACAGGGAAGCACTATGTGAACATCAGTTACAATTGGAGATGCATTCTGAATTTAAACCTATCAGATAAGATACTTTTGGTTTTCTAGGTATTCATTTGTTTGTAAAGCAGGATTTAAGAACAATATGAGGAAAATCTGTCAGGAAAAGTGACCAGTGCTGCAGCATATGTTATGGCACAACATAATTTCTTTTCACATAGTATTCAGGGTTGACAATTTTTGAAGAAAATAGTCTCACAAAGAATGGGAACACATTCAGAAAGAAGATTAGGCAAACATAGCTACCTAGCTAATTTTAAAAAATGACAGTAAGCAGTTTGACATATAAACAAAAATTCTAGTGGTTTCAGATTACACTGACCCAAAGCAAATGATCCGGTACTGATTTAGAGGCATTAATGTTTTATGAAGAATCCTTGCTGTGTCCATAAAATATTGCTAGTTGTGGCCAAAACCAGTTCTTAAAAATGTCAACATTTCTAGGGTACTTTTTTTTTCTTTTCCAGGCTAAAAAGAATAAACAGAAAACAGATTCCTTTATCAGTTTGATTACATATATATTACTGAGCAGGCATACTAACTGATGAATAAAATCCATAACTAACAGCTGTACACAACACTCAAACCATGAGAAAAATTACCAAAGCAACTCTTTTGCAAATCTCTGCTATCTCTATTCTTTTCCAGTCCTTGCCCAGATTCTAAAGTGTCAGTGTCAATCCAAAAAGACTTGAGTTTTTTGCAGGGCAGCCTTCAGTCAAAGCCTTTGACCTGACATGCAAAATGCAGTCTTTACTTTACTTTACTTCCCTACAACACACTCAAATTAGCCACACAAGCTGTTCCCAGCATTAAAAGTGCACTCATGAGCTTGATATAATTAGGCAGACAGACCTCACCCTTTCCTAATGCAGAAGTGCAGCATCACTAATGCAACACCATAGTGTAGAGTCTATGTAAGCACTGCAGCATGATATTGAAATGGCCTCTTAATTAAGTGGAGAATTTGAACTATACATGTTTATTTACAATCTAATTTAACTACCTAAGTAAGAGATCAGTCTCCCTAATTCCTGAGGAAAATGGACAAATCCTTTAGAAAAGGATTCAAGGCAGGAACATAACGCCATTGTTCCTAATTGTCCAAAGGAACATTATGTTTCCCTGTAGCTGCTCAGACTTAGTGGACATCTCTAAGTCCCAGAAAATAGTCACTGTACATGTCTAGAACAACTCAGCTTCTGTAGTATGCTTGTCCAATGAGCAGTGAGACTGGCAAATCTTAAAATGTGTCTCAGGGGTATCAGCTGTACATTGCTCTTGCAATAGGTCTGTTGTGTCACAATCACAGCACTTGCTATACAAAGGTAGTTTTGTGCTTCCAGACAAGCTGTGAATGCTCAGCCCAACTCATACATCACACCTAATGCTTTCAGACCTGCTATCTGCAGCCATACATTTTAGGTAAAAGCTTTCTAGTTTACTCCATTCTGCCTGAGATCATCATACCCACAGCTACCTGATGAACACAATGCTCTAGAAAAAGAGGTACCAAGGAGGTCATATGATTACCAAGGAGGTCATAAGATTACCAATTTATAAAAGCCATTTCTTTACTCTGCTTAAACCCATCCTGGTTGTAATGTGAGAGGATCAAATGTGATAGCCCTGAAATAATGCTTCCCTGGGCTGAAATGAGTATGTAAATACAAGCTTAAAAACTGAGAGCCACGTGCACAAAGACTTGATTTACCTGCATTAACCAAAACCATGTAAGAAGTTTAGTGTATTTTAAAATGGACTTTTATGAAAAAGATATTTCTATTGGCATAATATTATAAGGTAACTGATTTGCAGTGTTCCTGAATGTTTTCATACCTTGGACTTATTTTAGGGAAAAATCTCATAGTTTGGTTGCCTGAAGGATAAACATTCTCTCTCTGATGAGCAGAAGGAAAAGTCCCTTTCTTTTCTCATATTGCTTTAACAGTAAATTTATAGCAGGCCAGTAAGCTGTGATGGTTTCCAGACACAAGCCAGTAGGAAGCAGAGCTGCTAATACTGTTGAAATAGGAGTCTTAAACAAAATTTACAATCTCACTTCTCCCTTTCGTAGGGAAGAAAGAAAGCTGCTCTGTATTTCAACTGTGTAACTTTCATTTCAGAGTAAAATAAAACCAAAAATTCATAAATGGAGAAAACCTGTTTCTAAGAAATGTGACTTTGCCAGTAGAAAGTTTCTTTTAAAGTAAAACTACAGAATAATCTCGGGTATTAACTACATCTTCAGAAAGAACTAGGCAGATATCAAAAAAAATATCTCCCATTTTGTATATACAACACTGTAAAGACATATTCCTCTGAGGAGCTGCTTTCATTCTTTGTAGACATTCCCTGAACAAAGATTATATTGTCTATCATTGTGGAATCAGTAAGCTTGGCATGCAGGGCTGTTGTGGGTGATGGAGTTGGTTCATTACTACTGTCTCCTACAGTAACTAGAACAGAAGTAATGTTAGTTTCTTTACTTTTATATTACTAAATTATACCTGTTTCAAGCACTACAGCATTCTCAGTTAATATGCCTCATATGGTAATTCCTCTTAGCCAAACTAGAAACATCATTTTATACTTAAATCTGTTATTCTTCCAAAACAGATCTTAGTCTTTTTCTTACTATTTGTTTATGCTACAGGACTCTAGGATAAAGCTGCAACTTATGCATATTTTGCTGTAAAGTTGCATATTTGATTTTTTTTTTTTTTTTAACACAGGTGAAAATATTATAGTGGATGCAATGAAATTTTTTAATTTATGGGCTCTAAATCAAAATGGCCAGTTCTGGCTATTAGAATCTAAAACTAGAAAACTATAGTAAATATGATAATTGTTACTGCATTTCATTAATCTACAACCAAGAAAAAGATTTTTGTAATGAAAGGCAGAAATCAATCATGTGGTAAAGCAAATTTTAGGTAAAAAACTTGGAAAGAGTTTCAAGTGATTTAAACAAACCCCTCACTGGAATTGGTTGTGAGTTTATTTTCTCATATTTGCACAAAACAAGCTCTACATTGTAGTATCGCAGGAACCACTTATTAATAGTAGTGGACTTCATATCTTAACAAGGGAGGAGTTTAAAAGTAGAGAGAACTAAATAAACTCTACACCTGTCGTCTGCAAGCAGATCAGGTGGCCTCAGATTCAGTAGAGGCAGAAAAGATGCATGCTGGAATTTCTATTTTCAAAACAAACATCTCCAAAAGTATTTATTCTGTGCTTTTTGTTTGGGAGGTTTCTGTTTGTTTTTTTTATTATTATTTCAAACTCAATAAAATTCAGCAAATAGAAGGAATCATTATTGCTTCAAAAGCAATAGTCATAGCTGCAATAATAGAAAATCTCACTCTACAATTAAGGAAAATGAACTTCCACTCCTAATCATCAGTGAAGCTGAAGTCTGATTGTACAGAAATGTCAGATTCTAATTAATAGGAGGCTTTTAAAGGAATACCTAAACCAAGTACTTGTTTGCTCAGAAAAAAAGCAAATGACAGCATACTTCTGACAATGATTTGCATTACTTGTGGTGCCATTTTCTAGAATGAAATTTAACCCAGAATTTTAGAGGTACCAAGGCACTTTTCCAAAACATTCTGCTCATGTCCTTTGTTGCTTTCACGAACTTGTGTTATCATACTAGAAATATATATATTGTAATAGAAATATATGACTTGAAGGCAATAGGCTCTGTCGTGAGGGCTGTGTACAAAGAGGACCATATAAATAGAACAAAAAAATTTGTCCTCACAGTTCACACTTCAGGTAGGAAAAGTAACCGATTGTAGATGGATACTATGAAGGAGTCAATATAAACCATTCATTGAAGCAGAGTCTTAGTGACTAACCACTGCTTACTGCCCTATTTATTTGCATTTTAGATCAAGAGAATTCTGAGAAAAGTCTTAAAGTGGTTTTGTAGCTACTGATGGACTGCTCTCCCCTGGCAGCAGGGAAAGTAGTGGAGAAGGCAGGAAAGTGTTTTTCAAGGTGACAGAAGGAGTAGTGAAGACCAGCACCTAGGAGACATTATACAGGAATCAACCTTCCAGTGCTGAATAAGTGAAGTGGTTTGGAGAAGCTGGATAAGCACACAGCTTGTGGAAACATGTAACTTCTGGTTGACATAACCCAGGAAGTAGAGCCAATAAAGGATGCTCAGAAGCAGAGTGGGAGGAAGACCAACGTGGTTAAAGGGGTAGGAATGGACACAAGAACATCACATTTGTCATTCCCACAAATTCACACTGGTGTCATCAAGTGAAAGCCATGAAAGAGACCTTCAGATGTCTGAGCATCGAGTATACTGCTACAGAGAGACTCTGGGAAGTCTCTAACATTTTGACATTGCTTTTAACATCATGACATCTTCATTGGTAGCATCCTATCACTGTAATGTCCATCTTGGCGATTTTTTACAGGAGTCATCTGTAACACTACATAGAGTTACTAGAAAACAGCAAGTACTGCATTTCCCATACACTCTTATTTTGTTGTCAGTGAGAACATTCAGCTCAACCCGATTTATGTAACTGTTGCATTTGTAAATTCATAACCCCTTATAAAAATGCTGAAAGTCTTTTGGACTGAAAAGCGTCAGTGAAAGGCCCAGCTCAGGCAGGTATATGTTTAACTTCACCCATGTAAGCACCTACTTTCTCTAACAAAAGTGCTGTTTGTACCCACAGGTATCTGAGGTGTTACTACTGGGCAGTTCGCAGCCTAATCACCATCGGTGGCCTTGCAGAACCACAAACGCTGTTTGAGATAATCTTTCAACTGCTGAATTATTTCATGGGTGTCTTTGTCTTCTCCAGTTTAATTGGTCAGGTACATTAAAAAAAATAAAATAAAATCAATAACAAGTTACATTCAAATTACGGCAATGTAGTGATAGTATATTTAATTTAATGGAGTTTAGTTCTGGGAAAAAGTTTAGCTTCCATCCTCTATTTTACTGTCATCCCTAGTCTTATTCTTCTGACAAATAGATGTATTTAATCAGTTACTGGTTTTGTAGCTATTTTACACAAAAGCTGATTTAAAGCCAAAACTCTGTAGGACACAGATGATTCTTGAAACTATTTATAATTCATTTTTTTTACTTACTGACAGCCAAGGAGACAGTTCCTTGACATTCATGTTATACTGTTAAATCTGACATAAAAATTATAACTGTTGAATAAGTGACGTTCAGTACTACTACCAATAGAATACTGTTAATGGAAATCCCATGATTTTTGCCAAACTAGAATTCTGATCACTTCCACAAATTACAATATATTTGTCAATCTGAAAATTAACTAACTGGTTTCTCTTTCTCTTAGTTCTCGTTTGGCAGGAGGGGAAAAAAAGGACCATAGCATAACAAATCACTTATACTTCCAAATATTTCCAGCTTTAAATCCGCAGGTTTTAAAATACCTTCCCTATGGAAAAATAAATGCTGTGGTTCCTATGTGAGACTTATGTGTCTTACAGTTTCTGTAGAAATCATTCCAAACTTTTTGATTTGTATATGCCTGTTATTGAAAGAATTATCAAAAAACCCCAAAACCTCTAAAATTTAATTTTTATTTTTAATACAGCATTTGAAAAATTCAGTCAAATAGTTAAAAATTGCATACAGTCTCTTGCTCTTCAGAAGTGTAAGAAGAGGTAACTGTTACAAAAGAGACTCTTGCCTATAGGATTTTAAATTCATCCACAAACAAGAATTAGCAAAAATAAAAGAAAGTATTCATATAAAATATTTCTTCTGGAAAACAAGTATACAGAATTAAACTTCAGAGTTTCCATATTTATAATTGTTTCCTAAATTTTTGTAATTGCCAATGAAAGCCTCATTCCATAAGAAGATTCTGCAGATTACGTTTTGTAACAAGTTTATAAATTTGTAGACTCTAAACCTTAACACACAAATTGCTTCATTGCAGTTTTTTGTTACAGTTCCTGTTTACAAAGAGCTCTTAAAATAACTGAGTTATTCCCAGTTTAGCACACTTGCCTAAATATTGTTATTCCCACTGCAATCAAATGCATCCTTGTAATAAGGAGCAAAATTCAGCCCGTGGTTGAATCCTTGACAGTAATCCTTGGCAGCTGCCAGATGAAGCCATTCCACTAAAAACATATTTAAATACTTAAGCTTTTGAAGAAGAATATCTGTGAACACTAAATCATCCACTTTCTAAAAACTGAATTACATTTGTGTTGAAATGTTAAATGATGTTCCTGCACTAAAAACTTTTAGGTCAGCTTTCAGCTCACAGTACTTAGGATTGATCTCTTAATTATTTAAACAGTGGCACTATCTCAGTTCTGATGGTGTCAGGTGACATTACTAGAGAAATTCAGCCCAGTTTGTTTCACTTCTGACTTGCATTGCATGCCAAATGCAGAGTAGCTTTACTATGGATTTTTTAAAAAAGCATTATCTACAATTTTCATCCATGTCCAGAAATATGAGACAGACGAATAAGCTAAATCCCAGAAATGATTCCTCTAAAACCATAATTACACTTTCCAACACAATCAGATTAAATCTGTAATGTTTCTGAAAGAGTGGATGAAGCACCTGTTCAAAACATGCAGCTGAATGTATAATTATTCAGTGATTTTGCAAACAAGTGTTTCATTATTTTTATATGTTGTTGGCAAGGTATTAAAATCATGACTATTTTTGCTGAAATGTGTAGTGACAACAATTGATGTTTGCAGATGAGAGATGTAATTGGAGCAGCAACGGCAGGACAGAACTACTTTCGCTCCTGTGTGGACAATACTGTCTCCTATATGAATACTTATTCTATTCCAAGATTGGTCCAAAATCGTGTTCGAACTTGGTATGAATACACATGGGACTCTCAGGGAATGCTGGGTAAGGATTTACAATTCCAGTTACCTAGCATGTCCAAGTGAAAGTGGTTGTATAGATACAGATATAGGGTGAAATTCACATTTCTCCTTTTCTGAATTGCATTTGGGAAGTGAGAGGAAGCTGCTCAACTTACTTTGGAAAAGAAACTACAAAGCAATAGGACACTTACTACTTCACAAATTCAATTAATTAATATAATGTTCTGGTAATAATTTTAGACAAGATATATTAAATATCCTAGTAAAAACCTATTAGCAGCTTCCCCACTTGAACTCGTAAATAGCTCCATTAAGTTATTTTTCTGTACAAAGCTCATTTTTATGGACATTCTTCCATTCTTCCTTTTTTTTTTTTTTTCAGATGAATCAGAATTACTGGAGCAGATGCCAACAAAAATGCAGTTAGCCATTGCAATTGATGTGAACTTTGCCATTGTCAATAAAGTGGACTTATTCAAAGCAAGTACTTTTACAGAAGAATGCAGAAATGTGTTGTATTCCTGAGACAGAAACCTTGTTCTGTGCATCTTGCAATATTTAAGAACATGTTTGTAAATATGCAAGGCAAAATAAGTCTAAGAAATGTCTCAATTAATGGAGAACAAAGCTAAGTGTCTGCATTTGAATGTGGGTTTTTCGTCAAGGCAGTGATTTTTTAAAAAAACCAAACGAGATTAAGACATAGTCCTGTTATGACAACATACTAAAGCTGATGGTATGGTCAGACTGTGAGTTAATTAATCTGAAGGGTCAGACATAGAATAATCTAATTTTTAGCACAGTTCACCTTGCTGTGTGCTGCCCAGGTCAGCCTGAAAGATCTCCCATGCTATGTGTTCTGGCAACATAACTTTAATGTAGTGAATGCTGCATTTTAGTAAGTTTTTGTGCAAAGAAGTTTTCTCTTTATTTATCATAGTAGTTTTCCAGAGCTAAAATTTAAATGTGTACTTAAAACTGGCTTTCTGAGACAAAACTAAGAAGACCCTGAATTTTTAGCAGTAGTCTTGACATACAAGAAATTTGCTTGTTAGGATATTTTTAAGAAATCACATGAAATATCTGTATAAACATTACATGGCTGTATGGTTTTTCCACATTTCCTGAAGACATGGAATTCACAGATTCATACCAACATTTGATATGATCTGGTTTTTATCTCTGAATCAGTAAAAACAAACAAAAAAGTTCCCATGAAATTCCCATAACAGAGCAAAAAAGCTCTAATCATAACACTAACTGAGCTTCCACAGCAAATTTGGGTGTACAGAAGCTCAATTTGTAAAAAATGGAAAGATGTTCCACCCATAAAGAACTTTATAAGTATTTGAAATAACAACTCTTTCAGTCTTTTTCAGCTCTAATAGCTGATCTTTATGATGATTTGAGTTTGTATTCCACTTAAGAATCTCTCGGTCATTCCTGTATTGTTGGGGTTTGAGGCCATTGTAAGCATTAATAGTCACTTTTGTTACTGAATTAACAGAGCAATCAACTCTAACTATTTTAATAGGGCTGTGATACCCAGATGATATATGACATGCTGCTAAGGTTGAAATCCATTGTGTATCTACCTGGTGACTTTGTCTGCAAAAAGGTGAGCATTTTTGTCTTGTTGAAATAATAATTATATTACGTATTTTAGAAAAAGAGTCCATATATTGGTAAACAATGTCCTTTAAATAAAATTAATCCTGACTGAATTAAGACAGCATAAAAGTAATTAAGATGCTCTAGGTAATAACAAATGTGTTCTCAAATTTTACACACATAGTAGGGAATAAAACCCTGTTGGAACCACCTCCCACTTGGATGTATGTTGTATCTCATCCTAGTCTACCAAGGAGATGCTGCATGCAGGCTTGGAGGACCAAGTGAAGAGACAGGAAGTGCAAGTCCCTACATTTCCATTTGTGGCTACATTGCTACAGCTTTTTGACTTTTAAAATGAAAGTGCTGCTTTGCCTCGCAGTATTGGTAAACCTGGAATTTGTCATATTATTCTAACAACAAAAACCACTGCTGAAACATGGGTTCTTTATGTGTTTGTGTGCCCAGGGAGAGATTGGCAGAGAGATGTACATCATCAAACAGGGTGAAGTTCAAGTCCTTGGAGGTCCTGATGGTACAAAAGTACTGGTTACACTAAAAGCAGGAGCTGTATTTGGGGAGATCAGGTACGTTCATCACTATTCTTAATACTTTCTTTGGAACTGGTCAAATAATCAATGGTTGTTTAAATTCTCTGTGGTAAGCATGACAGCTACCATGGAGAGACTCAAAAGTGAGTAGTATCAACAAAGAGGACACTGAACAAGGAGATGCAGATAAGTGAAGGAAAATCTAAGCAACACATCAGCAATAAATACGGCAAGATCTGAGACCAATGTTTTGGTCAATGCACACAGGTATATACAGACAAATTTCTTCTTTGGTATTTTAAAGATTCGACACATCTCCCTGTTACACTGTCTGCCATATACCAGGACCAAATACATTTTATTGCCTGTATAGTGAGCCTAGGTGCCCTTAAATGGCAGATAGCAAAGATGAAAATTAATTTCCAACAAAATCGATAAACTAAAATAGCAAATAAAAATAAATCATTTAGAGCTGAAGTAGGGATTAAATTGACGGGAATCAGGTATCTTAATTTGAAAAAGTGTTTATTTAGGAGCATATAAAACAAGAAAAAAGCTGATAGACCATATTTTTTTCATCTGAGTTTATCTGGAGGATACAATTTTTTTCTGGTGGCTACAAATGGTTTTTATATTCTCCATGTACTTGCTATGCAAAATCCATTAACTCTTATGTGCTATGTTCCCCAATGAACCAATCAAGTGCTAGTTTTTAGGCAGTACAGCACTCCCCTGCTGAGGTTGGCCTGAGGAAAACTAATAAAATACATGTGCTGCCGCATGTGATAAACTGGATCCTTGGTTTCTTCCAGCTGCTTTCCAGTTACTGTTAATCCTCTTGCTGGTAGGTTTAATCCGCCTTTTGAAAAGGGGTAATCAGCTCTGTGTCAGGTTTACATTTGTCTTTTACTTGTGTCTCTGGTTGTAGTAGGGGAAACATTCCTGTTTATCCAGTGATGTGCATACAGAACTTGTATAGACCTCAAGTGGAAAACATCTGATATATCCAGTAGATACAGAACTTTTTCATTGAGTGGGAAAGTGAAATTATATCAGCTCTTTGAAAGAAGGTTATTTGGAGGTTATTATTTCTCTGTGGGACAATATACTACCTAAGCAAAGCCTCCAAAGAAAAGGCTGTATTGTAAATTACGTGAAAAGGCTGAGAATGAAATCATCACTAAGGGCTGAATAATGAAAAGATAAAAGAAAAAAATTAAAGCAGCCCCAATATGTAACAGACACATGATTTTCAATTATTTATTAGTCTGGTATTTGGAGTGACAACTTTAAACTGAAAAATTATAATGATTTGTTTTAAAACAAGGAAGGGATTTTAACACTTTTGATCCAATATAGGTGAGTGCTTATTTCCATGTGAAAACCACACAGACAACTTTTAAAGATTCCTTTCCAATACGTGTTACTCTTTACATAATTGCCAATATGTCCAGGAAAACGCTCAGCAATGCTATAATGCTACACTTCCAGTCTTGTTTTATTCATCACTGACCTACTGCAGCAGTAAACCCATTCAGACACATATGATTTGCATATAAAATGTCAAGTAGTGGATAAACTTGAGGAGAAAAGCCGCAATAACTGGCAGACATGAAGCACTAACTATCGTGAATATGCTCTTCCTTGTGGCAAAGCACTAGAAAATAATGAGTTTGTATTGCGTCCTTCTGTGTAAGTTTTGTCAAGGTCTTCTGAATACAGAATACCAGAAGAAAATGGAAAAAAATATTTTTTAATGGATGAAAAACTTACTTAGGACATACAAGTTTTCCCCTCACTTTATAGCGTTGTTATAGCCTGGTATCAGGCTGATTTCCTTCTGATTTCCAATTCAAAATTTGTTTAGAGAAATACATCACGTTCTTTCTGAGTGGTTTAAGTATATGATTGATGAAACACTTGCTATTTAATCTCACTCTGTTCAAAATGCATGTAAATGATTCTTAAAAAGTCTCCAGTGGTAAAGGAATTGCAGAAAATAAAATCCGTGTATTTCAAAAAAATGCCCTGAATTATACTAGATAGCCAATGGAAGACTAGTAATCAAACATGTCTTTTGCCAATTTTGGCCTAAAAATTATTACAGAAAGAGATTAAGTAATAGGAGTTCCAATTAACATCCTACCCTCATTACTGCTTCCCTGCATAGATACCAGTTTGGGGAAGTAAAATAATTTCAGAATCAGAAGCAAACAGATTGTTGCCTTAATGAGAGCCTGTCAGCACACACAATTCAGAAAGAGAGAAATTCAGTTATAACAACCCTTCATTAGCCCAGTGAAAGTTACACTTTAAGCCAGATGTCCTCATTCATCCATTTACTGCTATTTTACTAGAGCTATTTCCTATCAGAAAATGGTAATTCTGGAAAGACTAAAACGTTTCTTCATCTTATGTAAATTTTTGACAGGAAGATCTCTAAATGTCTGATCTCAGCTTTAGCTTTCAGCTGGTTTGTAATTCTGAACTTTATTTAAAAAATCAAAACTACTGGGAATATTTAGTTCTGTAAAAGATTGCATTTTCCATCTCTTTGGTCCAGGATTTCCCTCGAAGTGGTAGCTGCTGCTTTTCAATGGGTCTGCCCTTTGGAGCTTGAAATTCTGCTCAGAAGCAAGATCCAAACCTATTCCTCTTTCCTGACTTACCAGTTCTCTTCTCAGGCACAGAGGTGCCAGGTTGAGCCACCACAACCCTGCACATTCAGCTGATAACACGTGCCATCTCCTGACCAGTTTGCTAATTTCAATGGGCACCAGCTTCCTACAGAGATCAGCTATATATATATATATACTAAGAAAATAGAAGAGTCATCACTTTGACAACTTTATAGCTTGAAATTTAATTTGCTAGCACAGGAATTCAAAAGTTATCAACTCCTACTAATATTACCGCATTTCAGGCTAACAACTGAAGTAAAAAATGTTAGGTAAATAAAGCAAATTTCACAGTTTATGTAGATATTACATTACCAAGAACCATTGCAAGGCAAATGTATCTATTTAAAAATATTTGGCCATTTATACACTAACCAAAACAGATTCAGTGCTGACATACATAACACTGTCCTTAGTCAAAGACGATTCTGTTTGAGCAGAGACTGCCTTACTTGTAAAATTCACCTCACATCATCACCATAATGAAAAAGCTGATCTCCTTAGTCCTGTCTACCTTGATAAAATAAGCTTTTTGTTAGGAAAGCCTTAAAATGATTGTTCAATGACTTGTTGAGAAGTGATTCATCAGAGCTCAAAAGCTGTTTGCAATTTTCTTTAGTTGCTTTTTGTATTGTGCAAAGAGTTTTATTCTATCTGAGGAATTGTACAGAATTGTTTAAAGAGAAGACATTAAACTGTATTTTCAGCTTGAGTTCGTATATTGATTGCTGTCTTGGCTTGAAGAAAAATACTCTTTGTGTGCATGTAAAAACAGCCTTGCACACACAGTTGCAGAGGTCTCCTACTGTCCTTTATAAATTAAATATATTATCTGTATGATGCAATATTTAGAAATATGTTCTAGAAATATATTTAATATTAAAACAAATACTTATATAACTTTGATTAATATTTTAGATAGGTATCAATTCTTGTTTTATGGGGCTCAGATAATTTTTTATTAATAATTTTAAATTGAGATAATACTAGGTTCTCTAAAAATATTATTTCACTGGGAAATCTTTAAGGGAAGAATTTTAGAGTAGATTATGAGTATAGTGATAGTGCAATTTTAGTACTAAGAACAGAATGCAAATTCTCTTGCTTATCACCACAGCTGAGAGGTGAAGTCTCTTCATTTGTTTAACACAAGATGAATAATTTCATTTTTATTTGGACATATACTTTCTTCTTTTATATATCCTTCCTATGACCAACTGCTGCTGGCTAAACTGGTCTAATGCCTTACTTTCAAAACAAAATAGCCCTCTTTTTCTGGCAGACACATTTATAACTGTCAGTCTGAAAGACCTTCCTAATCTGTATCATTCAACTCACCAACACTCAAACATGAGATATGTTATGCGAGAAAACTGAAAACCAGAGTCTGGCAGAAATTACTGGCAGAAATACTCAAGAAAAATTAAATTCTTGCAGAATCATTTACTCACTGTAAATAAAGCTGGCTTACTTCTGATGTAAATAGTTTTCAACAATAAAATTGAAGAAATGTCAAGTTCCCATGAGGACTAAAACAAGTGCAGTCCTTGCTGTGAGTGTCTTTTAACAGAAATGTCTCTGTGTAGCAAAACCTTTTACAGTCCTTAGCATCTACCTGACTGGCAGTGACAATTTGCCTTCCTGAGACAAGAACACATTTCTAATCCAAACTGTACAGGGCCTTTACAGAACATCAGATTGAACAGCCAGGTTCATAAGTCAGCTTTACAATGACTTTAACGGAGAACCACCATAAAGATCTTCCTCACTAGGGCAAGTAACAATGTGACTGATGATGTTTATTTTCATTCCAGCCTACTTGCTGCAGGTGGAGGAAATCGAAGGACTGCCAATGTGGTGGCTCACGGTTTTGCCAACCTTTTCATTCTGGACAAGAAAACACTAAATGACATCTTGAGGCACTACCCTGACTCAGAAAAGCTTCTCATGAAGAAAGCAAAGTATGTCCTAACAACATTTTTTAAGTCATATCATTTAGCTTACACAGAATGGACAGTTGTGACTTCTAGACAAATTCCTTTCTTGGAAGCGTAACAGATGTAAACACATTTGTATTTAGAGCTAAGATTTGCCTGGTATTTTACAGTGGAAAGCAGGGTCTTGGCAGGAATCCCAAGGGTTGTGGAAGCATGGTAAGTAGAATGAAATCCTCAATGTAGTTGCCTTCTGCATTATATTTAAGGTAACAAAACAAATGGGAGATAAGGATACATACCAGGACTCCTTACATAGTCAAGAAAGAAACTGCAGAAGAGAAGTCAGTTAAGAAGTAGGTTTTCAAAGAAGCAACCAAACACTTACAATTAATTCTACAGAGATATGCTTCAATGTCCCCCCAGAATTGTATGCATTTTCAAAACCCTATGTAGCAGTTAGGAATGGATTTAAAGTAAGGCCCGACAAGACGGGGGTACAAAGATTAGAGAGCTGTGTATTATGTTCAAAAGCATAAGATTATGACAAAATTAATAGCTTGCTACCTTGTTAAAGGTCCAAAAACTCAAAACAGTTTGTCATTATTAGTATACTTCAGCACTCCTATTATTCTCAACTGTTGCCTTTGAATTGCTATCAAAGGTTGGAAGGTTGGTCCCAAACTTGAAATTTCACCAAAGACTAAACATAGCACAGGAGTGATATATTGTTTCATGGAAGTGCTAGCAGATGGCTGTATTCAATATGTTGCAACAGCCCTGGTTGTCAAACAACAGTATCTTGAGAATCACCACGCCCCTGAGGAACAAGGATTCCAGACACAGTATGGGCTTATTGCTCAATTTTCAAAACCTGCATCAAAAGGTAGAAAAGTGGAACAAATCCACTGCTCAATGGTCCCCAGAATTTCTTTCCTGACTTTCCTCTAGCTTCTACTTAAACAGTAGTACAACCATCATTACTTGTTATTTCTGTCTCTCTGCCCCACATTACCTCTTCTGCCTTCTTGCTCACCCTGATCATATTTTGCCAATCCATTAAATTCTGCTTCCACCAGATAGTCTTTCTCAACTGTGGTGCTTAATCATCCAACTTTTGTACCTGCACTCCCATTTGAGCTCACAGCCCTCTCTAGATATCAGACTAAATACATTATAACCTGTTTAATTTTAAAGATATGCAATACCTGCCCTTTGCTGGAGGACACGTATTTTGCCTGCCTGCCTAGGCATCCACTAATTCTGCCAAAACTAGGCAACAAGAGAAAATTTGTGCACTGTTTTGATAAGGATTGCAGTTATGTTCAGTTTTGGAAAGAAGTTGCCAGTTGCTCTGCCCTGGTAGGTTTACATTAGAGTTCTCTGTGGCCATCTGACAACTTTAAAGGCTCCTTGAAATAAACTCAAAAGATTTATTCAAGCAAGAAATTTGTTCTGTCACCACCTGCCCGATCCCCACATCTTTACATAACAAAGCCATGCAAGTTGCTGAAGTGTAGTTTTTTAATTAATGATAATAAAGCTGAAAAAAAAAATTGTAAAAGCTACACTTCTGAAATTTCTAAAGCACAAGATGCTGGAGAAAATTAGAGTATTATGGGATTTACTGTACTACAGACTGCAAGTATAGTCCTTGTTCATAAAAAGCCTTAAGCTTTGCAAGGATAGAAAAGTTGCCTTGAAAAACTGTACATTAATCTAATAGACACTGAAAGCAGGGGAACCCTCTGCTTTTCACTGGTTTCATCTATCTCAGATCTGTCATCTAATCTTTACCCTCAACATTCATTCTCACTTCTTGTCATTATGGCTGCAAACCAGCACAGCTACAGAATGGTGTGAAAAATCTAGTCTGCCATATGATTGGCTGTAATGTTTATATCTTCAGGGTGTCTTCTTCTACTGAAGAAGACTAAAAATAAGTACCACTGTCTAACCTGACCTATGAAAAATGAGCCATGCTGGAATTTACTTTGGTAAACTATTACTTCCACAAGTCTCAGCTGGTATCCCAGTGGAGCATTAAATGCTCTATGAATTTGCATCTAGAAGTCCAGGCAAGAGATTGACACCTCAGGTATGGGGCACCCATCTGCCTCCACATCTCTTCTCTCCCTACAAAATTCTCATCTGCTTTGTGACATGTTAATTTGAGCCAGCAGCTGTTTATTCTCCAGGATACCAGTAAGCAACTCCAAATTTGAACAGTTGCCTCCAATTCTACCAGAGCCTGGGGCAAAACCCTTACCATTTCAAGTTTTGCTCTTATCACTGGACCTGTGAAACAAGGAAAGTTTGGCTGTAAAAGCTGCCAGATTTTTGTGCATGAATGTGGTATTTCAGTTTAGCAGGAACTTTGCTCATTTTCACAGCACTGCTTTGTGTCCTCATTCCCTTCCATCTCCAGGGTGCTGCTGAAGCAGAAGGGGAAACCTCCTCCAGGACCACCAGTGCCTCAACCACGAGGCTTGGCTGGTCTCTTTGGGCAGAAACAGGAAACTCCAAAATTGTTTAAAGCAATGCTTGGAGTAAAAGGAAAAGATGGCCTTGCTAAGCTGCTGCAGCTGAAGAGACAACAAGAAGTTGAGGTAAAGCCACAGAAAATAGACTAGAATCTTCCAGGTGCTGAAAGATTCTTTGAGGGCTTGGGCAAACAGAGTAGATGAAAATGTAGCCTTACTGCCATTAACAGCAAAAACTCTCAGTAGCTGAGATATAACCACTCTCCTAATCTCTGTAAACACTGATTCTAAAATTTGGCTCAAATCTTCATGAACCTAGACTCTATGCAGAGCAGAGAAAAAAAAAGCAAGCTAACAAAAATTCTCAAAGAAAGTAAGGATAAAATAGGCTTTACAAAGGCCCCGAGGGCATCTGATCTTCTAGTTTAATGTAAACAACAGTAAATACAGAAATATCTTAACACAGTAATCTGATCCAGCTGACTCGGGCACATGGTGAACTTTCCAATTCAGTGTCAGATCTCTGGTTGTTACAAATCCTGAAGACAAAATGTAAAGTGTAGCCCACACAGACAAAACTGATTAAATCACTAATATATTGCACTTACGAGAAAACTGTTATTTTAACTGATAAAAAATAATTCCAACATTATACTCTATTCTGAGAAATGTTAATGTTGATAAGAACCTGCTCAGTTCTACATATTTACCCAAAGTTGACAGAATCCTTTTCTTTATAGCTGAACTGGTTGAGGTTTTATTTAGGTTAAATAAAGAACTTTGCTTACACAAATGATTACAACACTATGATTAGAGCAGAAACATTGCTCAATTTAGTATTACTTGTGAACTTAATTGCAAATAGGCCTGGCTAAGGAATTGGGGCTGTGGGCAGCATGCCAAGATTTATGTAACACTTTTTCTTTCTCCACTAGTGTAAGTGCATAAAGTAAGGCAAGACCTGAGGAAGGATTCTGTGCCCCAAAACAGGCCTGTTTCATCCTGCTATATTAGTAAGAAGCAGATACTATCATTATCCACAAGTTTTTGCTAGGTTTTACACTGATATTCTAATTCTGAAATTACATTTCTCATTTAGAAACTGATTCTCAAGCATCTAAATAGAAATTTACATATGTTGCATACCGTTAATCACAGTTGCCATGCTGTGCCCTTCCATAGCATATACAGAATAGAACTACTTCCAGAATTTCTTCTGCAGTATTGGAAAACATTAAACTTCTTGTTTCTAGGAAGCTGAAACGGAGACTAAGCCTAAAGAAGAGGAGAAGATGCCTGAGAAGCCTGCTGCCTCCTCTGCACCCCCTGCTCCAAAGAAAGAGCCAAAGGCAGATGCTAAGCCTGCAGTTATGCAGAGACGAGCCAGTAAGGAGTCTCTGATCATTAGTATGTCACCGTCCTCCAGAGCAGGAGAAGGAGAGATCCTTAAAGTTGAAATTAAAGAGACACAAAAGAAATAGATGATGCTTTGGGTTGTGGCCCCCTCTATTGTCTTGCTGAATTCAAGCTTCTGAATTCAGGGCTGGTGTGACTTTGCTTTTGGATACAGAAGATAAAAGTAGAGACTACCCATGAGAAAAATCTACTCCAGCTCCTCTTCTTCTTTCCCTCCTCTCCTGGCACAATGGAACATATTATTTACATTCTTAACCTTGATTCTGAAGAGAGAAAGGGTGTCCTAGGAATTAGAGCTTAGATTGTATTTCAGGACCACTTGTTTCTTGTTTGATCTGTGCTCTCCTTTTTCTCTTCCTCTCTCTTGTTTTTGCTTTTTCTCTTCCCTCTCTTGTTTATCCTTGCATTCTGGCTGAGCTACATCACACCTGTGAGCTACACCTGAGTGCCACAGCTGAAAGGGATACAGCCTCCTGACAAGGAGCTCCCACACTGTCAGCCTTCTGCATCAACTCATCACAGTGCCAGATGCAGTATGAAACAAAAGGCTGAAGCTATGTTTAATTCTCAGTTACTTTTTTCTCTTCCCTGGGTTCGCATCTCCTCTCTTTCCCTATTTGCTTTCAGACCTCATTGGATGAACAGTTTTGTGAACTAAAAACATTATGCAGAGGCTGAGCCAAGACATTGTAAGGGCAGGCTTCACGGCTCCTCAGCTGACCAGCCAACCAAGGAATGCACCATGCCAAAATTAGGCATTCACTTTGCAGGCTATATATGACCCTGCAGGCTACACATTCGGTACATCTGTACTTTAGAGCCTTTCAACTTCTCTAATCAAAGAAAACACTAGCAGCTCAACCAGAATCAGCTGGAAATTTGCCTGAGTAAAAGCTGGATGACTGAATTCTGTATGTTACATATTCCACAAATGCAGTTTTTGACATGTACATGACAAAAAAGTATATGACAAAAACACAATTCCCTTTCAAAAAGAAAGTTCTGCTGCATTAGCAGTGAGGCAAAGGGTCCACTGCTACGTGGGAAGAACCATCTTTATTTGTATGTTACTTGTTATTTAATAAATAAAAGGATATCACAACAGAGGGAGAAAATTTTATGTTACATCATAAAGAATTACCCATCTATTGCACATCCAGGAATGACTCAATGAAATCTCAAAATCAGAAATACTGCAGAACTGTTTCACAAATGAGGGTCCTCTATGAACAGTAACAATCTATGAATTGATTACAATATAGTTTCACATCTTTTTTTTTTTTGAGATTTCTCAAAACATTATGAAAAGGGAAAAAACCAGAACTCCCCATATTTTAACACTTTTATATTAATGAATAAAGCTTGCTCTCATTGCAAAATAACTGATTGATTCCCTTCTGCCTACAAAATGCTACCAGGTAACTTCAAACGTTCTCTCTGTGGGTGTATTTAAGTTCGTCAATCACACATTGACCCACATTACAAAGTAAGGGCTGAGGCTGTAGCAGTGAGGGCTACACTGCAGTGACAGAGCATCCCACGAATTGCTGCTTTGCAGGAAAGCCTGACAGTTCTGTCTGTATGATTACCAAGTTACACAGCTCTAGTGTTCCTTAGACCCAAACTCAGTACAGAAGGTTTGGGCCACACAGAAGTACCATCAACCTGGTTTTCTCTGACATCCTACTTTTCTGGGTTTGGAGTATTTTCCCCTTCCCAAAATTCCTCCATTTTTAGGGGGTGGGCAGGGGCAAGAAGGTTCCATGAATCCAAGTTGCAACTGTTTGTAGTTTTTCGCCAGAAGGAATGACACAAGAAAGGTCAAGCTGTAAGCTGTAATAAATCCTTTCACAAACTAATTCTACCTAGTAGATTCTTGACTGGTGGAGAAGCCAAGTGAATTACTCTAGTGCACTTAGAAGACACAATTCCCAGTTATCAGAACTGACTCAGGCTCTGTATGGCATCGAATTCCACTGCAACGCTATGTCTCCAATATCTCTGTTTCCCAATAAAGTACCTCAGACTTGACTACACCTGAATGTAAAGAAACTGAAGGACAGAATAGGATAATGTATTTGAAAAGTACAAATAACCAAATTTCCATGCCTCTCCAATTAAAAGGTAGACGCTGTTCTGAAAAACTTTTCGGAAAACCTGATAATAATTGTATGAAATGGCATGCATGGGAGAACTGTAACGTGCCACAGAGCAGGAAACAGTGACAGCTAAAACTGTCCAGTTTCAGAATATCTTCTTGCTAAAAGCCAGTATAAGATGCTTTATAAAACAAAACATACACTACAGAGTCATAAACACTAAATGAAAAGGCATTTTTCCTCTTATCTGATGATAGTTGTTATGAATCTGTGGCTCAGGAACCACAGGAACCACAAAAGCAGTGTTTAGCATTACACAGAAAATGCTGAAAACAAAAGCACAACAGAACAGTATATTGAAATTATCATTTTAATGCATAGGTATTGCAAATCAATTAACTTCATCAGAACTGAAATACGTAGAAAAGTAAAAAATTCTGGTTAGCTCTCTGCTGTACATATTTATAATACAACCAATAAATGGCAAAAAGCATCCAACGACAAAGACTGCCATACATCACTTTTATCACAAGGTGGTGCCAGTGACCTACAAGCACATTCACTTTACAAAACTGACAGTATTTTGCTTTGTCATTCGTAAGCTATTAACTCGGTTTTACACGTAAAAATACATAAAAAATAATAATAAAAAAAGAAAAAGCAAAACAACAGAATAACTAGCTTTCCCCTTGACTCACAATCTGCTTCATTTCTTGATTCAGAATATTGTTTCAGTCTACCTTGGAAATTTTCAACAGGCATTAGCTGCATATCTCTAAGAGATGTTATACCTGGAAAATGGTTCTTGCCACGGTCAGGTCTGAAATACATATTTTACACAGAATAGGGCACATTAAGAACTAAGTGTCATCGATATGCTATTTAATTCCCTAAGCTTGAAGATCATGGGATCAATTCTCTAATAAATGATAATGAATTCTCTACTGTAGAAACTCAGAATTTATATATAAAATACAGAAAAAACAAAAGGTTTTCTTTTGCATGAAGCAGATACTTAGTATAATAATACCTACTAACACATTTAAATGCACTTCCATGGCAACTTTAAACAGAATTGACAACAGAACTCAGATGCAGCATTATATTTTTAGCAAACAGCTCAGAGAAACTTCAGTAGTATCCTGTACTCCTATCAATAGTACCCATCCACTTCAATTAATCTAGACAAAGCATTAACACTGCATCCAGTTATCTCTGTATGGAGCAGGTAGTTGCGAAACAGTTTACTGTTCCAAAATCATGCACTCTCAATTTGCAGTAGTGTGATTTAGGTCTATTATAACAACTTCCCTTATCTTAGTATTTTGTGTTGCATATTTGATATGGCACTTCATTATAATTTATATATAAAATAGTAACAGATTTGTACTACACTGATAAAAAAGATGATTAGAGATTTTTTACATAAATACGTGAATTACATTTTTCAAAAAAGAGCTTGTCTTAATGTGAAGCACAATTTCTTCCTTAGTATTCCGCTACTGAAAGTATTTAGGACCACCTTCCGCCACGGAAAATAGAGTGGAGATAACATACCCATTCATGATTGATTGATAACTGTCATTTATCTTATATAAGACAATCTCAATACACATATCTTTCATCCATCAATGTTTATGTGAATTCAGATTTCTGACAGGATTATATGAGTAAAAAAAAAAAAAACAAAAAAAAACCCCAAAAAAAACCCAACAAACCACCAACAAAACCCACACAAAGCAGCTCCAGCAACTAAAAGTCACATACACTACGACCTGTTAAGTCACATACACAGTGACCTGGTGCAACCTTGAGTGTCCAAGCGTGCTAAATTTAGTATTAGTCCATTCTGTTCTTACATGAAATCAGTTTGATGTCTAACTCTAAACCACTTCAAATGGGAATAATGTTCAAGATTGACATTTCAAAGTGATAAATGTGACCTTTACATCCACTTACATTACAGGCAGTGACAGGATCAGAAGGGATCCTCAGCAAGCAGTGTGCAACTGGGGGACAAGAAAGCTTCCACTAAGCAAACAACATGATTTACACTCGGTATAATTGATGAAACCTCAAGCCAACAAAATAAGCCAGAAATTGTTTGCCCTAGAGAAATGCAGTATGATTATAGGATTAGGGCTTAGAGACTTGACTTTCTTATGTCTTTCCTAAAGGGAGGGAAGAGGGAATATTGCCTTTTTTGTAGGCACTTTTCATTAGTAGGCTCATGAAAAAGCAGCATGACTCAAAATATAACAAAAACCAGACATAGGTAGCACTTTGAAGAACTGCCTTTGCCTGAAAATATACAGTCATAAATCAGACAAGAAATTTTTTAACCAAAAAGTGGATTCCTATTTCACAAAAAGGCCTTTGAAGACCAATAGTCATTGTTTTACGGAGGGAAAAAAACAGAAAGAAAACCCCTACCAAAACAATATTCAGAGTTTTCATTTTCCAGTACACTGCACATTAAAACACATCATACAGCCCTTACAGTACTATCCTCTGATGTCAATGGTATTCTTCTGAGATGTTTGAGGTTTATCTTCATTCACCCTAGTTATTCCCTTACTACTGTAAGTGAAGGCATATTAAAAAAGAATATACACTTTAACGACTTCTTTGGTTCATGTTCACACAGCCCTGAATCCCAGGCATTGGCCAAAGGCACTGAAGTGGCAATCGTGAAGCAAGTGCGCAAGGAAGGCCTTAACGCTCTGAGGCACTTGTCTGATTATGACAACATTTTGTTATGGTGGCTAATAGACAAAGAAGCCTGAAATATTCCAGATTCGTTCATGCACATGCTTTGGTAGGGATATACCCTCTTTTCCATTTCAGACTGGTTTTATGATCAGTGAGAAACTGCAGTCTTCAGTGCTGATCTGCACAAAAGTCACTGAACATTCCCACTGACCATATTTATCAAACAGGCAGCTCTTCCACTTTCAGCCATTCTCCCTATTCTTTCCGCATATTCAACCTCTTTTTTCTACTTTCACTTTTCAAAATAAAATGCATCCATGTAAGCACTACCTCTCAAATCAACAGCAAATATTAACATCATTACATTTTTGGCCCTTAAAAGGCACACTTGGCAAAGTTATTTCTAGCTAACAGACATTACCATACAGAAGTATCTTGAGAACCAAAGTCTCTAGATAGAGCAAGCAAAGCAAGCATAAAGTCTCAGGTCCTCTGCTCAGCCCATTCATTTTGCAGCAGGATTGTTAGGAGGTTGCAGTTTGTAGGTGCTGAAGTAGTTCACCACTTGCTGAGGGACTTCTGCCAGGACACACTGTGCCAGAGCTTCTTTTGGAGACTTATAAAAAAAAAAGAACATCAAGTTTCAGTTTCCACCAACTGTTAACAGAGATGCTAAGACAAGTAATAAGCACCTCCTCTACTCAGCCAATTTAAAGTCTGACATTATACAAAGGACTTTACACAGTGCCCTCGTGTGACAGATGAAAACTTCCCTGACATCTCTACCTTCTCACTCCTGTTACCAGGAATCACATGGCTTGTTTCATCACAGTAACAGTAGCTGAGTGCACAAAAGGCTGCCATGTCTGAAGGTACCTTTTTTCATATGAAATATACAGTGCAGACATCAGATTACAGTCATGTAAACATACTTCCACTATCCAATTAAGATGACCCTTCAGGGACTTGTCTAAATCATCTGCAATTCTTTCACCAAGTCTCATCCACAGTAACTGTATTTTTATCAAACAGTTCTTCTGGAAATACTGTTTTTAATGTAAGACTAAGTGTATGGGGAAACTGAGGGAAACATTTTCTAGAAACTGAGAGCATTTGAATATACAATTTTATACTGAATATGGACGCTAGTTAAATCTATATCCAAGTGCATTATTTGGTCAGCATATTCTATACTGATTTTGCTCTCTTTCTCCTTTCAGTTTGCCTTGAGTTGCTCTGAGATTAAATAATGAACTTGTATCAACAGCAAAAACAAAACCACAAAGCCAAAATAATATCTAAGGAGTATTAACAGGGTTATTATTAAGACACAGAACAAAATTAGAACATACTAGTATGGAAATAAAATTACTGATCTTGCCCATCCAAAGGAAATTTTGGTGGTTTTTATTTTAATCAACAGTTTCAAACAATATGACATTTAAAAGTAGTCTTCAGTTAGCATTCACATATTTTAATGGCTTTTACAGAAATTAAAAAATATCAAGTCCATTCTTTCACCACTTTTTTTTTGCATATTTGCTTCAATGAAAATGAAAAGTATCACCACTACTGATTATGACCTCCCTGATTCAGCCTTGAATTTTAATGCTGCACTAAAATGTGAGACTAAGCCACATTCACAAATGGGTATCCACTAGAAAAAGAATACTACCATAAGAACAAAATCACAGTAAGTTCTTCCTCCCAAATTAAAACCATATCCATTTGTTTAATCAAGTCTGACAGTTTTCTCCAAAGGTCATTTGCCTGCAACAGCTAGTCAGAAATGCAGTGCTGGGACCAGAAACAGTCTTTTTCAACACAAATCAGCTCACCTAAATGGAAATGCTACAGATGTTGAAGTCTTCTGTTCTTTGTTTGTTGTTTTGGTTTTTTTTAACCATTTGATAAAGACTTATTTCAGAATTCATCTTGGAGACACTAGAAAAGCTTAGCACTATATGTAGGCTATCCTAGCAAACCCAGCATACCCCTATAATATTTATTAAGCATAACATTAAGATTACTTACATTTTGGAACTTCCTGAATGGCACAAACTGGACAATGTCTCTGACAGCTGGTTCTCCTGATGAGGACCTAAGAACTCCATTGTCACCATCAAGAAACTCCATAGCATCGAAGTCTGCTCCTCCAACACCGACAATGATAATGGACATGGGCAATTTTGAAGCATTAACTATGGCAGTTCGAGTTTGATCAAGGTCTGTTATCACACCATCCGTTATGATCAGAAGTATGAAGTATTGCTGTCAAATCAATAAACATCATGTTATGGTAAAGAAGTAGCAAACATCTAGGCATGTACACTTAGAAAAATGCACATACAGACTACATACTCTTGTTATGTTGAGCACGTTCAATGTGCTCACTGAATTTTACAATCAAACATCTAAGTTGTAGTCAGGCTTCATCTGTACAATCTCAAGAAATTTTTAGGGACAACACAACCTTTTAAAAGAAGTAATCTTTAAAAAGAAGTCATCTTTAAACAGTCACCTCCCAAAAACCCAGTGGCATCACCTTTCTCCTCTTCAAAATCCCCAGACAAACCAACAGTTAATTTCTTTTCCAATTATTTGTCCTGAGATAGAAGGCAGTTTATTGAGGTTCTGGACAGATAACACCTGTAAAACTTGTTTCCTCTCTGGTCTATCAATACCTTTATGAAATGCTATCCTTGACTTCATTACAGCATCCTGAAAATACCACACCTTTCGAGCTGAAAAACATCACGGTCATTTTCAAATTCTTTCAATCACATTTTCTAGTTGCTTTATGAAGTTAACTACCAAGGCATCTGTCTGAGACTGAAATAGTTAACAGCTTAAACACTGTCAAGATCACCCAAAGATGCTTGTCCACTGTAGAAAACTGCAAAGAAACAGCTGCTCATCTTCGGAAGCCCACTCACTCTTCCCTGAATATGCCTACTAATTTGGGCAGTGAAAGGACTTAAAGCTTTATAGTACAGACAGTTAATTATCTGTGTTGGCAGCTGAGTGTCAGAAGCTGTATCACCCATTTCTTTACTACCTTAGTTAATTCTCTCTCTCAGTTATCTAACGTGAAACAAGATCTAGTTGATTTTTTTCAGCTGAGATTAAATCACTCTTTTGTGTGTAAAGGCTTAAATTAGATTTTAACACTTGTAGAGTACTGCAAGAACTTTGAACAGAAGATACCATAAAGGTGTTGTGTATTTTTAAGTTGATACTTCAATTCTAAAGAGTTTATTTAGTTGATTTATGAGAGGGCTATTGAGTACAATCTGCAAAAAAACAATAGCTTTGATCTTGTTTTAAGGGTAACAAACACTAACTCACAAGACAAATGACAAGCTGTTGTAACAAGTACACTTAAAAATTAAAGGAGAAAAACAGAAGGGAAATAAAGTAAGAAAAAACAACACATGGTATGATAAAGAACTTACAGATGCTGTTTGCTGTTGTGTAGCTGCAGCAGCAAATCTTGCCACATGATTTATAATTGGAGAAAAATTTGTTGGTCCATATAACTTCACTTGAGGAAGACAAGCCCGATATGCATCAACAATGCCTTGGATCCCTAGAGAACAGAAATAGATGATATTATTTTTTTTCTTATTAGAATTAGGACATTTTGAAGCACTCAGTCTTCCTAAAGCTGTATAAAATACTTAACTGAAGAGATAACACAAAGATTTAAAACTAACCATGATGAAAAAAATAAACAATTCATGAACAATGGCAGCTTTCTGCTTAACCAATGCTTAAGGACCATGTATAACATGAGTGGCTTTATGAACAAAAAGGCCAAATATTGTACACTCAAGTGAGTGTAAATGAATTACAACAGTTCTCTTCACCTGGCAGGTTGCGGTTGTTAGTCGTGTGACCAGAGAGGCCACACTGAACAGGCACTGGCAGCATCATATTCAAACCAGAAACCTCCACACCAGCACTGAAATATAGTAGCTTGACAACACGAAAGAACTGTTCCCAGGCCCATGCCCCAGCTGTTTAAAACACTTGTTTCACAAATCATTACAGAAGACAGATGCAATGCTATTTTCCATAACCAGGAAACTGGTCATACAATTGTTTCCTGCCACAAGACTAAACTAATTAGTTACTTAGAACAGCATGCTTCAGTTCACTTTTCAAGAGTTTTTATTCCTTCACCTTAACCATTTCATTCTCTAGGTCTGATGTTACTTTCTCAGACTTACCACTACAGAATGGGTTCGAAGGGTTAAAATTTATTGGGAACTCATGAGATACCTGTCAATACACAAAAGACATAGTCAGGACTGTGCACGTGGTCTCCTTCTGAAGTGAGTTCTTTCAGCTGTCTTATGTATTGCATTTACATATTCCATTACCTGAAAGGAAGGAGGAATTTGTGCACCAAACCCAAAGGCTGGAAACATCTTATCTCTAAAAAAGCAATTTTAAAGAAAATTAAGTCAGTGCCTTCCTTTAAAAGCTGCCATAGTTCAGTAAATTTCACTATCAGTGCTGCTTTCATCACAAAAAATGCTCTTTATTAAGAGGTAAAATTAAAAATGGAAGTTCCCCCTTGTAGTTGTTTCTAGGACCAAAACTAGTCTTTAGCACCAAATTAGAAAGAACGAAATCATTTATTTAAATCAGTGCTGCTCTTTACATCAGAGATGAAAAGCCTTGTATGTCTGCTGTAAACACAAGTTTATGTTTGTGATTATATGACTGTACAGTGATTATTATTTTTAGCTCTATATTGTAGCTAAACAGTTTCATTCCAATATATCTGCAGGTACCTTCAAAACTGATTTAACAAACTACCATAAAAATCTAAACATATCTAAAAAAAGACCTAAGTAAGAATTTCACACTTACGCATCATAATCCTGAATGACCATTCCTACAGACCAAATGGCTGTTAGGTATTCATTAACTCCATTAGGGCTGAGGTAATGCAGAGAGTCTGGAGAGCGAGGGTCTCCGTTGGAGCCTGTAAAATCTATCCCCACCTGTCAAATGCAACATTTAGGTCTGATTGCTGTTAGAGCTAAAATTACTTTTCATATCTCTGGCAAAGCCAAAGTGAAAATCACAGAACAGTTGAAAACAGTAGTTTGGAGGACATCTACAAATCTAACAGGCACAACACTTAGATTCAGGTTTCTTGAATATTAATACTCTTAAAACAATGCCACTACAAAACCAGCAAAAGCTCTGCATCTCTTCAGAAGGGCTGAGATGAATTTCATTTGAATCACAGAATCATAGAATGGGTTGGGTTGGAAGGGACCAAAAAGATCATCTAGTTCCAATCTGCCTGCCATGGGCAGGAACAGCTTTCACTAAACCAGGTTGCTCAGATCCCCATTCAACTTGGCCTTGAACACTTCCAGGGATGGGGCATCCACAACTTCTCTGGGTAACCTGTCAGGTTTTCACTGCGTTTACTTTCAGTTACTATTCACAGTAGCTCTTCAAAAGCTGTTAAATTAATTTCATTCTGTATCTTGCTACATACATCTTCCCCCTCAGAAGTACAACTAGTTGGGCACCACAGAAGCCTAGAGTTCTCTCTCTGACTTCAATGGGTCTTCTCTGCTTTGGTGATGAGGCTTATTACTAGGGTAAAGACATCTTAATGTTATTTGTGCTGTGTTTGGTTCAGAAATTACATAATTTAAAGGTCCTAACCCACATGATGACCTCTGCATGTTGCTTTCGAAGAACTGTAAATTTCTCCTTGGTCTCCATCCACACAGCTTAGCTAGTTCCTAACAAACATAACTACAGGTACTTTGTGCCATATGTAAAGAAAATATTTTTTTCTAAACACCATAGATGCACTCTGGTAAAATGCAATCATCAAATGAAGAGCGCAGGCAATCAATCCTGTATTTCAGTCTGTTCCAAAACTCAAAAGCTATTTCATATAAATGACTTAACTTACTGTGAAATTCAGCTGACACCCCCCCATGATGTAATCAAGGAATGTACATTCTACAATGATCTAAAAATAGAAGAGAGAAATGTTGGTTTTTCAAAGGGAAAAAACAAGCAAGTATTATTGCAGCAACTTCTGAGGTTCCAGATTTATCTTTACCATGAAAAGCACTAGTTTTACTCTATAGCTATCCTACCCATCCCTGCAATGAGGATATCGGCAGCATGTGTCAGCATTTGCTCAGTGCATCAGAATCAAGTCTTTTACAAAATTACAGGCAGACAACAAAGCTGCTCCAAAAAGACTATCATTTATAAAACACCATATGACAGAGTTACACAATTTTAATTCACCATAAAACAGTGAGTTGGGAAATGCAGGGGTTAAGGAATGACCGTACAAACTGCTACGTGACCTTTGCCACAGAAATGGCAACTTCAAGAGGAAGTGTGTGACATGGGAAGACATATGTGATTCAGCTGTCAATTTGTCTCCTTATGTGAATCAGTCTCTTAAATACTTACTGTGTCTGGAACTGACTGACATTTTAAAGTTTCTTACAGTTTGAAGGTGAAGAGAGGTTAGATGAGAGTTATTATACTTTAAAAAACAGAGTCATACCAAAATATATTACTGACCTCACAATGCTTAAAGCTCACAATGCCAGAGTTTTTGTAGTTTTTCTTCTTCTGTCTTTTCTTTTCATTGATGCACTCAAATTCAATCTGCATGAATGCAAATACATCCAACAAAGGTGCTATAATATCATTTATGCAACAAATTTAAAATAATCCTTTATTCAAGGACTGGTACTTTGAGCTTGTATTAAAAACGCAGTTCATTTCACAATAAAGAAAAATTAAACCTAGCCTGCCCAATATCAGCAAGAGGAAAAAGAAATATCATTATCAGGAGAGAAATCTTCTTTTATCCAGAAGTTTAGTAATATGTTTGTTTGGACAAAGAAATTCTGTACTATTTTCCCTCTGAGGATTCTGCTAACAATTTTCCACTTGGTAAAGACATGGCCAATGAAGCAAAGCATCGCTGTTTCCAGCAGCTGTGCAAGTAACACATGAAATAAGAGCTATATGTTTAAGTTTTCCAAAATCAGTTGACGAGGCTTTATCAAGTAATCCAATACCTTAACAAGAGACAGCTAGCCAGGTTAAGCAGCTCCTGCCATCATAAAGTCATGATGGCACAACACAGCGTGTCTAGTTCATGAACAGTCTGAAGCAGTACTCTAGACATGCCTTCTGGCTCACTGACAGGAACAGGTTCCGCTGCTTGGCTTAAGTTAATTTTTTACAAAGAGATCTTGCAATTGGTTTCAAGTGAAAAAATGCACTAACAAGGTCAAGACCTGAGAAGTCTACATGCCTCTGCTTACCCTCTTTTATTAGACATTTCACCACTAGCATCACTTCTATGTGACAGAAATTGTCTTTCAGGGACTTGCTTTTGTACTGTGTCATTTGGTGAGGTACTCACTACTAACAGATACACAGCAGTGCTGAGAATCCTTCAATTACATTTTATAATCCTCCAACCAGTGCTTGCTAACAGGATGCTTGGGGAAAAGATACACCTTATGGGAAGGGGAAAAAACAGCCCACACTAAAACAAGCAGTTCTCCAGATAATTAAAAGGTTCCTATCCCTTTCAGTCATACGAGATCAGTTTTTTCAGCAACTGATGATACAGTCACATCTATGCTTGCCTCAAGTAAACTTGAAGAAAGTTGTGCCAAATCTCCCACAGGTGCAACTGTCAGAATTCTGGGAGTAAACAAAGATCCCACTTGGGGTATATAAAGTGAAGTTCTAATGTGCACTAGAAATATTTTACAGACAACAAATAATCAGATTACACAGGATTACAGTAGGTATGGCCACAGTTCTTACAACACAACTTTTTAAAGTCATTTCCAAAACCAGCACAGGCAAAGATTATAACTTAAAATACCTCTTCTTTAAACTCTAAAGAGACTGCACCTATTACAGTATTAGGAGTGCAATAAAAATCGCTATTTGTATTCTCAAGGAGCCTTTACACAACACACTTCACACTGCACAGGAAACGCACAGCTTGAAATCAAGTATGTGCTTTTATGTTAAGGTGGTTATGCTAACTTTTGTCTTCTGCATGTAAGCCATGCCTATTAAAAGGTTTGCAAATTGCTACAGTCTGTAGGATCAGGAAGAGCAACATTAAAGAAGAGCCACCTAGACTAACGCATTCAGTTGCATTTTCTGCAGTGGCATAAACACTGATTTTTTTCATAAACATCAATGTATGCATCATAATTGGTAAGTACCACACTTTAAAAATAAAGGACTCAGTAAAACCTGAAAATAACAGTACAAGTTTTGGCCTTTTAACTGTAGTTAAATTTGTGCTGCATTCTGCCTTTTGACAATATATTTTGTTTTTAATTTCTGTATTTTTATGATTAGTGAAATTTGTGCTGATGGTTGGGTATTTAGTTATGTGATACCAAAAACTGTAACCAAGATATTAATCCTAGGAAAATGGATGTATAATGTAAATGATGATTTGGCCTCAACTACAGTAGCATTATTAAAGTGTAGCCTAACACAACTTCAACACCTGCAAGTCAAGTGACACGTTTTACTCCAAAATGACTAAAACATCTTATCAAGAACACACAGGCAGCTTAGACTATGTAAGACTTACAGGTGAGGACCGAGATGCTTCCTTCAGTTTTGACATTGTCGTTTGAAAACTTCCTATGAGATCATGAGATCCATCATTATCATAGTCATAGCATTCAACCTAGAATGAAGCAAGTGTTAGTAACAGATATGGCCTTACAAAACCAATAAACACTGCAAGGGCAAACCCGAGCATCCAAACATTCCTATAGTTCTTATATCACATTGAAATCTTTGAGAGTAATGGGGTACTGGGAAGAGCAGAAAAACAATGTAGGGTTTTTTTACACTTATCATGCATTTGAGCAGCCAGTTAAACAATTAGTAAATCAGTTATTTAGCAATCGTGAGAGTTTTAGTAACACTTTTATACTACTTTATTAATCTACAAAATAACCCATTATTTATAAGCATATGAAGGTTCAGTTCCAAATCTACAAACAATATTTGATAATTTTTTAAGATTAGCAAATTTAAACAGTGGATCTGTTAAAACTATGATCCCCATGTCATGGATCTGAATATCAACTAAAAATCTCTTTTCCTGTGTTAGGAGTTTATTGCTAAGCTTTACTATTCAATCAATGCATCTTTTAACAGCCCAATCTACCAAAGAAAGCAGAAGAAATAAAAAAAAGACTTTTTCCCTCTTTAAGAATGTGATCCAACTGCATTTCTATATAAAAAGTTGGTTATTTATCTATAAAAGCACATGTTCATTCCATCCACTTCTGATATTTTATTTCAGTTCAGCAACACAGACATGCTAGCTAACTTAATCAAATCTCAGAAAAAGTATTAATTTAATAATGATGATAAATAACAATAAGTAACAATAATAAATCAAGAGTCAAAGTAGGAATCCCACATTATTTGGAATCTAAACAAACTTCAAGAAAAACTGTCAGAGTATGTATGGCTGAAACAGAACAGCTCATGTCCGTGTTCCAAGACTGAAAATATTGTACCTTATATTCAAGAAACCATTTAACCGATTACTTGAACAGTTAGAAATAAAAAAGTAAAACAAACAACTTCAACAGTCTCGAGCTTCTGAAAGAAATTAAGTTTCTGAAAACAAACAGTAATGTTGAAGTACAAAATGTGATCTGTAGATTGGGCGTTCTGCTGCACAGAACATGCCTGTTGCAGTTTGCACTACTCCTAACACATTTTGAATGCACTAAAAAATAAATGCATGCACATGCACTGAACAGCAACGTAAATCTCATGGAAGCAGCTACACAACCAACAGACTAATTAATGTTCACAGCAGATGCTATGTAAATTCTTCTGAATGCCATAAATTATGCCAATCAAATACTCAGCCAAGTGCTTCAGTATCTGAAATTTAAAACTGAAAAAATTTCCCGAGCCAATAGTTAGGACACCTGTTTGCACAGTTAGTAGAGTTATTTCCTTTTCGTTTCAAGGACATCAAAGTTTGTTTTGCTTGACATATTTGACCCATCTAAGTCAATTTTTAATACTTTTTCTAGACAAGAGAGAAACTTGTTTTCCGTGTATGTTTCTCTGGACACACAGTGGTGCTATGGAACCACGTGATAAACTTGTACACATATATTTCTCACAGCAGAACTAGGCATGCTTCTCCAGATGAAAGGCTCACATTTTCAACACACAAAAAATTCACTGAGTGTAAATACACTCACATGGAACATAAAAATGAATCCAGAAGATAAAGAATTACCTTGGTTTGTGCATTGCTGGGAATACACAAACTAAGACATTAGACTAAAGAGGTGAAAAGCCACTCATGGAAAAATCGCAGGTTTTACTTACTATGACAAACAGCCCATTACGCATGCAACTGTGTGCGTATAAAAGTGTTAAAAGTACTGTTTAATCCTTCAATAACATTATAACACAAGTCTGCATTTTAATGTTTGAAGTGATAGCTCCTGAATTTCTAAGTTAAGGCATAATCCCACTGCCTGTCTTCAAGACCACTATTCCAAGCCAAGTCTATTTCCTCTGGACATAAACCTACACTTCTGAGGTAAGATTTGACAAAACAGACTTTATTAAAATGATGGCAGAGCCAAGAATAACTCTTTATAGATATGTTTAGATCAATGGTCTATACTTCTAGTATGGTTGCTTACTGAAAAAGAGAAATACATTTACAGTATATGGAGATTTAAGAGCTGTCACAGCTAATTTTGGGAAAAGGGAAGCAGAAATAAATGAGCAAGGAAACATGGAAGCAGTAAGGGAAGCAGTTTCTAGGCTTGTTGCCCATTAGTCTCCTCTATTAAAATGTATTTAAATCCATCTAGGTGCTTGTAACACTAGGACTGCCTCAAGTCATATGACTAATATCTGTCACATGCAAATCATACATGTGACATGAAGGAAGTTTTCCTTCCCAGAGGAAGAACAGCAAGTATAATGATTTGTTTCATTTGGGTTTTTTGTTTTCTTTTTCTAATTCTAAAATAACAGGTTTCTAACAAAGAGCTTAAATGGCATTTTGATTGGTTATTTAGCTTCAATTCCACCCTTAAAGGGGATTTCTGAAAAAAAAAAAAAAAAAAAAAAAACAAAAAAAAAAAAAAAAAAAAAAAAAAAAAAAAAAAAAAACAAAACAAAAAAAAATCAAACAGACAGAAGCTAAGCACAATTTATTCAAGATAAAATTTAAAGATACAAGGCACTAAAGACCAGCATTAGTAGAACTATCACTTCACAGGTTTGGTTCATCTTTTGACAGAAAGTCCAGTTTTATATAAGGAAAAAAAGTTGCTAAAACTGGTATTCACAAATTATATCTGGTCCACATCTGCTATGTCAGTTATATTAGGCAGCAACAAGTATTACAAGATCCATTACATAGAATAAAGCATATACTAGCCTTTAACATGCATCTTTCACTATATAATATCTTAAACACCACCAATATTGGTTGATGCAATGCTAGAACTGTACAAACAGAGTAAGAAACTGAATCGGACATTTCAAAGATACTTGTGTATCTTTGTGTATCTTTGAAAGTCTGGTTTCCCAGACTTTCAAAGAACAACTTCTACCAGACAATGCATCACAAATGCACATTGTTTGCTTTTTTTCCCTCTAAAACATGCACATGTATCTGTGACTTTCAAATAAGAAACCTAATACTTTCAATTAAATTTGAAACAAAAAGAAGCAATAACTAGAATAACATATTTTCCCTTTATTATATATCCCCATTTTTAATGCATTAATTTACGCACACATTTAATACACATTACCTTGATCGACTTATCCATGTCACTGTAACACAGAGAATTGAGGGAGATTTTAAAGGGCCTCCAAACAGGATTCAGGTTGTTTTTAATGACCTGATTAAAAAAAAAAACAAACAAACCCAGAACAACACTGTTCACAAGATTGGAAAGTAGTCATCATAATGGGTCATACCTTCATGCCATGACTTCTATATGCCAAAAAACAGTTGACTAATGCTGCTATTAATGCATTTTGAATCCTAGTATATAGGACATAAACTACTCTTAACATGCAATACCATCACTCAAAAAGAGATGGTCTTTTTCAGCTCTGTATTTTTCTAGACTTCACTGTCAACTACTATATCCTTCAGATACTACACTGTAAAAAAATAAATTTACCTTTACAGAAATAGATGTTGCTTTCTTTTAATAAAAACACAGATATACATATACATACACACATATAAAGGCATGAGTTACCAAAAAAAAGCGTGGAAAAATATTATGCTGGAATTTCTGAATACATCAGTGCTCTGGAGGTTACAATTCACTTACTATTTATTCTGAAATGCCATTTATGGAAATATTTCCTCAAGAAATTCATGGTATAGTAAAGTAGAAACATGTGCATGAGGATAAAAGGCCTCTCAAGCTGAATGCTAAATAAGTGTTATTTACAAATACTGGAGGATCTTTAAAATTTGTCACCTGGTAAGTATCTGTAAATATATCCAATACACCAAATAATGATCTTATAAAGCACAGGAAACTACATACAACATGCACTACTTGATTAATAATACCTAACAATAGTAATACTTTCAGCACTGTAGGAGTGCTGAGAAAGAAATCTCTCTCTTGAAAATGAAAACAATAAAAATAGTAGTTAGTAACAAAAGTTTTTTTAAATCTGTAACATAAAGAACTAATCCACTAGGCTAGAACAACAAATTCTGGATTTATTACTGAAATCGGTGACTGAAATCCTCATGGAAAAGACACAGCTTAAAGAGAAGAACCACCTCATGAGAGAAACTATTTTTAAAAGTCTGACACAAAAAGGATTTATACTTCCTCAATATCCATGCTTCAAAATGAATATGGTCATCACTTCCAATGTACCTCTGCTGTGATTAGGCCCTGAGCTTCCCCTACAGTCAGATATTTTGAACCTCCTCTTACCCTGTCAAGCTGCTGCCACTGGACTACTGCATGTCCTCCTGGGTGAAAGGCTGCTGCTGCTCAGGCATGTTTTTCCTCACCCAGTATTCTCCTTGGCTTGTCCTTGCCATGCAAGCATTCAGCATAATTACTTTCATTAGTAAACTGTAGAGCCAGGTGACACTGGAATGAATGCCTAAGTCCTACCCCAACGTTGGGTAGAACGGAGACCAATGTCCCTGTGTGAGTATAAAGTACCTTTTCAAAACACTTGTTTTCTTCTAGATTGCAGAAAGTTAAATTAAAAAAAACAAAGTATTTTCCTTTCAAATAGGATGGCCTAAATCAAAATCAGAATAATGAGAATAAGGTAGATTTCCTGTTCTATAAGAAAAAAAAAATCAAGGAAAGAGTTGATGCAATTTCTAACTGGTCTGCATGTCAAATCGCAGGCCATTCACTTATTTATGTAAGGTACTGTGTCTTTAGTGCTTGAATACACTGGAAATCAAATAACCTTAGTTTTTTGGTTATTAACTGAAAATACCCTACCTCTGTTCTGTGAACCATCACCCAGCTTCCATCTCCAGTCTGCTTGTGGAATTCCAGATAAGGATCTGACTTTCCAAAAAAATCCTGTATTTAAAGAACATGCAATTATCTCAGAATAGCCTGTAGCATGAATACCATTAAATGCTAGTTAAAACACACTTAGGTTACAAAAAAGTTAATTCGAGGAACAAAAGCTTTAAATGAAGAAATACAAGTCTGATTATATTACCACTTGAGAAAGAGAAAGAAAATGGGGAGTGTCCTTCAATTTAGGATAAAAGTGTCTACATACCAAATACTTGACAGTTCAATTAAAAGAATACTTATAACTATTACAATGGATAGGTAGGAAGTTGAGGATTTCATCCAGTTCAAAAGAGGTATAATCAAATCAAAAGGCAAAAATAAAAACATATTTCATTTTTCTTTTTAATATTGCTTTATAAGTCTTTCTAAATACAGTAATTTTAGTCAGCCACAACATATTTAATGTAACAAATTTATACACACCAAGTACACTCTTTACCATTTATTTCAGAGATGTAACAGGTAACCATTTATATAGCTATTCAAACCAATGGATATACCAAAACTCGCTTATATTTATGAATAAATGTAAAGATTTACATCGAAATGGGAGCATGTTGTTCATGGACTATCCATGTAATGCACTTTTCTTACTCAGAAATACACTACAATTCATTTCAAAACAGTCAATGAAATTACTATGTAGCAATCATTCTTCAATTTTGTTTTTAGTATAAGAAATATCTTCATGGATTTTATTATTTAAACAAAAATGAGAATGAATACTTAAATGTTTCCTGCCTTGACAAGATTCTGATTTTACTACTTTATCAAAGAAATAGCAATGATTTATATACCTTATTGTCCAGTTTTCTTGCTTCTACTTCAAATACAACCACCCTGTTATCCTTCACTTCTTCTGCCGTAATCTAGGTAAGCAAACAAAATACTTATTTTTTACTGAGGAACTACACAGTTTTATCATATTCACACCATTCCTGCAACAGATCCACTAAAAAAAAATAATGTTTTCTCACAAATGAAGCATTAAAAAATGGGAGAGAGAGAGGAACAATTTGATTTGATATTGGGATTCCATGCCATCTATTTACCATAGATGATGGCATTGACAAAGATATTCCCCAAACAGTAGCACAGCAGATGCCCTAACTATTTTGTCGTATGCAATGGGACTTATAATACAGAAGGTGGGCTGCTACTGGATGACAAAGAAATATTAGTGGAGGGAAAAAAAAGGTTTTACAATATTTTTTACAGCACTATAGAACAGATACATTGTGTCAAAGCCACTAATCAACTAACAAAAATATAACCACAAAAACATTTAAGGATAAACTCTGAAGAGATTTATTTCCTTAACTGTCTTACCATAATGCTTCCTCTTCCAGCAGGTTTGCCATTTCGAAGTACTAATGGTTTTGTTAGAGTCTTGCTAGAAACTATCTGCCAAGACAAAATTTGAGTATTATTAACACAATTTAATAGATTTTCAAAGGAATGAAATGAGGTATTTTTGTTTTAAGAGTTTTTCCTTTATGGTGAAGACGGCAGCATTACATTTACTTCCCATAATTTTCTATAAATAAACAGGTAGTAGTTGACAGACTTCAAAATTTTAAAATACATGTGCAGATAAATATATGCAGAGTTACAGGAATAATAAGAAATTAAATGTTTTCTGGGAACATGATACACGTACATGGACAAAGATAACACCTTAAGTTGCAATCTCAAATTGTTCTTAAGATTTTTACACATACCCTTCAAACACACGCAAGGCATATCTCATAAATGGCTTCATTAAACATATTTATAAACACAATGTCTGTCACTCAAACAAACAACAACCTCCGCTCTGCACTCTTTCTCACAGATTTTATTTTATCCTATTCAGGTAATTCATTCTATAGGTCCTTCTTGACCTTAAGAATGAATGATTAATTTTAAATTAATACTGAATTTAATTTCACAATTCCTCTATCTTCATAATGCACTCAAAATAAAAATACTTTATACACATGGTAGGACAAATCCCAAGATGACTCTCCTGAGAAATGCCTTTGAAGAACCTATTCGAAAGAACAAGTTAAAAAGAAGTTGCCCAATTGTGATAGAACCAATAGCAGAATATGGCTGTGAAACTGGAGTAAAATTACAGATGGCAGAACTAGGATCACTGCTTATATTGAGTGCAAAGGAGCCTACAAGGATAATATGGCCCTTGTGAACACTCACATGTTCTTCTACACCAATTCTCTTTCTATGGAGCATAAAAACAAGAATTCGAGTATCAGCATAAATAAACAGCAATTACTACTTTGTGCTCATTGACACACTTACTTGCAGACAGCAATCTTACTATTGCCATCCTACAGTACATTTCAGGGCATCATCTCAAGACCTTTTGTAAATAAAATGTATATTCACTAAACTGAGCCTTTAAAAAATAAGGGAATCCTATTCAACTTAAGAGTACTCCAACTACACAAGAACATAGCGATAAATTTAAGGTAAAAGTTGCTAATGATTTTCAGTAACTCATATTTTCTCAATTCTAAGGCAAATCATCCCCATACTTACTTGTCCCAGTGTGCATTCAAATTCTCCTAAGAAGTCATCATCACTCAGATCAAAGGTTTTGTTGTCAATGTCATATATTCCAAACTTAAGTTTCTGAACAATCTCAAAATAATAATCAATTACAAATTTCTTGGCAAACTTTGGGTTCAAGGAATTCTTAATTCTTTCTGTGCGATCGACCTGCAATCAGAAAGATACCACTTTTTCCAGGATTTCACAAACTAAACAAGCATGCAAATCAAATAGCATATTATTAAAGATGTACAAAAGTTTTTACTATAAAGTACAAAGTCATATCTTCCTACAAACCTTTCATCAAACATAAAATATATTACAAAATATTTTGTTTTATATACACATTATATTACAAAAACCACCGCTGTAAGTAAGGGATATTTGAGGATCTGTTTTTCATCACTCCCTCCCTGCAGGAATACCTATTCCTGCATAGGAAAGACCAACATAGAATCGTATATTGTCAAATCCAGGATGAGACCCTAGTTTTGGAGTAATGTATTTATAAAAGCCCACTTAAGCACTTAGAAAGCTTCTTCTGTTGTTCTTCAGCCACACACGGCTGGGGGAATGGTGTTAAAAATCATACAGGTATAAGTATTTAATAGAAAACAATTATTAGTGTGCTGCCTATATAACTATTAGAGACATAATCTAATGAAAAGTATTCAGAGGTGGTCATGTAAAATTATAATATTTTAATGAAATCATATGTTACAGTGTTTTAAAGGCTCCAAAAAGTTAGAACATGTTCTTAGCAGATTCGTGAGAAGCATCAGACTGTACCTCATACCACTGCTGACCACTTGTGTTCTGGAGAAGCACGCACAGAGGGTCTGACTTGGAACCAACATCTTTATCCAAGAGATTGGTGCAGGCAATACTCAGCTCCACCTTTGTCACACACTGTGCCGCCATCTGCTAAGCTAGAAAGCAGCAACAGAAATCATTTTTTTTTAAAGTAACTAAAAAGCAAACAATTGAATTGTCACAATGCATTAATTCTCTACCTGATCACTAGAATCATTAGCTTGTCAGGAGTGATGATTTGAGTTAAAAATGAAAATTTAAGGATTTATGATGTACCAACATTACAGTATTATTACTGTCCCACTCTTGGCTTTGCCACACAGGTAGAAAAAATTAAATTCAAAATCTATACATAAAAAAAAAAAATCAGGTTTCTTAGAATGCTTGAGGAACTAAACAAAAAATTTGATATACCTCAAAGAAAGCACAGTGGTTTGAATTGCTGACAATAAAACTTCATAAGCTTTAAATTAAATCCTGTAAAGCCCACATGAATGCCAGTATCCCATAATGTAGACATTAATCATAATTCAGTGAATAAGGAAAAAAGTCATGTTAAATACTCCTCCATCAAACTTTTATAGTAAAATGCTGAAACCATGAGCATGGTAGAATCAGAAAAGTAGTTTAAGTGGGTAACAGGTGATCTTGCTTCAGTAAACCTACAAAAACAATTACAAATTTCAATAGGATAAATTAATAGGGATAATTTAATAGGATAATTAATAGAGATAAACACTTTCAAGTCAAGTAGTAACTGAAAATTAGGACGAATTGTTCTTTCTGGAGATTCATTTTTAAAAAAAGAACAACAGAAAGCCTTCTTACATTTTCTCTTTAAGTATCTCTATCATTTTCCACTGGAACTACGACTAGCAAATATTACAAACCTACAGAAACAACTTCATTATCAGTTATAAATCCCATGCTGGGACAATATGCATTTGCAAGCCCCATTAGGTATGAGCAGTAGATTATTTTATATATATATATATATATACACCCCTCTATAATTATACACTTCAAGGATACAGTTGAAGCAGCCTATCTTGGAAGTTCCCAAGTCTCTTTAGTTTCAGGTTTTCCTTCTCTCCAGTAAGTCTCTAGTCTAGACAAAGTATCCCTCTGGATTAACTTACCTTGAAATTTCAGTAGACACTCAACAGAAGGCAGAAGAAAAGGTATCTGCCTCTATTTAGCCAGCTGACTTGCATCACACACATAGTGTATTTGAATTTGAAACTATACTTAACACAACCCATCTCTCTCCCTTTCCCTGTATTAATAAGACTTTTCATAAATAAGAATGGGTTTTTTTAGAGGCAAAAAGGGAAAGAAACATGGAAAAGAGGAAAGAACAAACTGAACACAGGAGGAAGATAAGAGTGTGGGGTCTGAGAAAATTTTCCAGAGGCTTCTTGTACTCCAGTGGAACACACTTCACATGTTGCCTCTCATCTCTATTTTGCTGTCTTAGTGATGGACCTTTTGGAGACTCAAGTACATATAAAATATCTATAAAAGAACCACTCAAACATCCACGCACATATTTTATTTTAAAGATTCATGGAAATCTTCCTGCACCTCCCAAACACCTAAATGTGATTTCATCTTTGAGTATCTTTTGTTCCTAGTTTTAGTCATCGTCCTTGAGGAGAAAAAAGTGAAGCTCTAAGTATTTGAATAGTTTTTAAACCAATGTTTTTTTAGGCTTAGAAAGTATACCTCTTAAAAGCAGTCTACCCCTTTTTTCCTTGTTCTCTTTTTATACTAGTATTTTCCATTCCCTATTACTTTCCTGGCTGCCAGACTGAGCTCATTAACAGGCAGTGCCTTTCCCACAGAATCCAGTGCAGACCAGTACATAACTCCTTAATGGCTGTTTCCAGGAAAACAACTTTCTGCTGACAAAATGATGCTCTAACACTGACTGATGCTGCAACAGCAAGTAGAAAAGGTTTTCATGAAATTCAACAGAATTCAAACTTGAATTGAGAGCTATTTCTCAAACCAGTCAAAATTTTCATGCTTCAACTTGCCTGAAACTCCTCATTATTTGGAGTCCTTGAAAGCACTTGCAGCCATATTCCTTTTGTCAAGGTAATATTTCTGAAATCACTGGGAAATGGATAGCATCCAGTCACCCTAAAAATATGCTGAATTTTAGTTCTTTGCCTGCGTGTGTGTGTGTGTGTGCCCATGTCCTGTTTCTCTTACATATCAAGTACTTTCTCACGTGAACACATCGATTCTGTTACTTCCTCTCCTCCTCCCTGTCATCAATTCTCCCACTATGGATCTAATGTGGGAAAAGGGCAGATTTAGCGAAAGAGGTGCTGAGCAAAAAGCATCCTTTAGCACAGACAGAGGAAGACTAAAAAGGCTGCTTCCCTTCCCTGAAACACAAATGCTCACTTGAGATGCAATAATTGCATCCATATTAGAAAAAAGACAACTTGTAACAAGAACATTCATTTATCCAGGTGGAGGATACTCAACTTAAAATCCAGATACCAAAGCAAAAACTTCCCAAATGCAAAATATGCTAGACACATGACTAGATTACTTGCACATTTGGGATTCTGGAATAACTTTACAAGGACAGATTATATCGTTTGGGCTCTGGTAGGATGAATTTTGACTGCCAGTAAGTTACAACACATAACAAGAGATTCACTTATTTAATTAGTTATTGTTATTAAAGTAGCTATGCTCCTCATTGGCCAAATTTAATTAAAACCTCTGCTTTTCTCAAGCTATCAGCTGTTTGTCCTCCATGTAGGGTACACCATAAAGGGAGGTTGAACACACCAGAATGTGCCCAGATGATAACTCAATGATCCTTTGTATAGGAATAGCTTTTATGACTACAAGAGCATATCAGGCTTAATATATATACATACACACAAAAAATTCCGGGCAGGAAAAGATTGAAAATTGCTACATAAATTGTAATGCAGAACTTGTGACATTCAGATTCTGAACTGCAGTAACGTATGGTCACAAGGAAGATACAATCCTATGCCAAGTTTGGGCTGCTCAAGAGCACCATTAAGTCAGCTAAGTATATGACAAGTCTTTCTGCTTGAGTTGTCATTGTGAAAGCAAAAATGTAACTCAAGGACTAGTCTTGTCCTGCAGTTCTACAGATCACAATGTTCACTGAATTCCACTGATGATTCTACTGAAGATAAGTGGTAACACAGCCATTGCCTATTTTTCAGCAGATACTATAAACATGGCTTTCTACCTGGAAAGAACAGATCTATTATTAAAATAATCTAACAGTACAGTTGGGAACTGTCAGACTGCAGCAATCATCTCAGTGTTGCAATGTCAGAGGACAGTTCTGGCTTGCGCAGATAACTTTCCAGAGCAGTACAATGACACATTCATAATTATAGGTGCTTCCAATCTGACAAGCAGATATACACAACTAGAAGAAGACAAAAAGACTAATGAAGTGAACACTGCTCTAACTTCATTTGGCATCACTGCCTTTAGTCACAAACCTGTTCTGATGCAAGTTATCACCATCATAGAACATTAATTAGTTCCTGTGAACTGCTAATGATAATAGACCAAAAATCTGTAATCTGTAGATACATCATGACACAGAAAAGCCACAGGAAACTTGCTAATAAAGTCTATTCCTGATTAGCTAGTCTTCTCGCTGTGATGCTACACTTAAGCATTTTATGTCAACTGTGTGCTAGACTGGAAAAGGCAGTAACACATACAATCAGTGCTCTGATCCTTCTTGGATTATTAAGTATTTCCTATGAACCTAGGCAGATAACAAAAAGGAAATAGATTAATTATTCAGACAGACTGTAAAAATAAAAGCCTTGACCTAAGCCTAAACCTGAAATAATGCATATGAAGCTTTACTGTCCTGAACACTCAGTGCATGCAATTTTTCAGTCTCTGTTCTTTCAGACAGGACTAAGACAGCACATGTGCAAATGGAAAATTTTGTGGTAAATATCTCTAGGCCTGTATTTCTTAGAACCTCTTCTATTGCACCTCAGACCGAGCAATAACAGTACTTCTTGCAACAGCCTTTCACAAGAAGGGTTCCAGTAAAGAGCTGATGCAAACATGAACAAGGCAAGATTTGAATGAAAGTAACCTAGGAGATAACATCCATATGACAATATAATCTGTTCAATCCCCTATCTCAGCATAGACCTCTAACATCTCTTGATAACAGATCCACATGCAAAGTGCAGAGTATGACACTGTACTCCCAGACAATGAAATTATGGCAAACAGATGCTTGTTCCACTGATGGGGCTAGTAGCGACAAAATTGCTAGGGATCTTGGACTACTTGTATATAAATATCTCTTCTCAAAAATCTCAAGATAGCCCTTCAATTCTCAAGGAAACTGATCACGCAACAGGAAACTGACTTTTCATACAAAGGTTAAGGCTGTTTCACAACCTAATTTCATCACTGCATTTTGAAAGGAAAAAAAACAAACCTCACAAAATGAACAAAAAAAAAAAACCCACACACAAAAAACCCAAAAACACACAAAACAAAACAGCTTCTCTAAAAATCATACCACTAAATCTGAATTCTTGATCCTCTTTTCATTTTGTTTACAGGCAACAAAACTGATAAAATTGTCCTGTAGCACTAGCTGATGTGCTGACAAGATGAGTAACGGAAGCATCTCAACTTGAGTAATTTTGTATTTGAAGAATCACACAAAGCCTGGAGTGTAAGCTGTATCTTCTATGTACTTCTAGAGTGATAGCTGTATCTATCTTGGAGGGTAGGAAGGTTCTGCAGAGGGATCTGGACAGGCTGGATCAATGGGCCGAGGCCAATGATATCATGTTCAATAAGATGAAGTGCCAGGTCCTGCACTTGGGTCACAACAATCCCTGCAGTGCTACAGGCTTGGGAAAGAGAGACTGGAAAGTTGCCAGTCAGAAAAGGACCTGGGGGTGCCGGTCAACATCAGCTGAACATGAGCAAGCAGTGTGCCCAGGTGGCCAAGAAGGCCAGTGGCATCCTGGCCTCTATCAGGAATAGTGTGGCCAGCAGGACGAGGGCAGTTATGGTCCCCCTGTATTCGACACTGGTGAGGCCACACCTCAAGTGCCCAGTTCTGGGCCCCTCACTACAAGGAAGACATTGAAATGCTGGAATGAGATCAGAGAAGGGCAACAAAGCTGCTGAAGGGTATAGAAAGTAATTTCTGTGAGGAGTGGATGAGGGAGCTGGGGCTGTTTAGCCTAGAGAAAAGGATAGTCAGGGGAGACCTTATCACTCTCTACAACCACCTGAAAGGAGGTTGTAGCCAGGTGGGGGTTGGTTTCTTCCAGGCAACAAACAACAGGACAGGAGGACATGGTCTCAAGCTGTGCCAGAAGAGGTTCAGGTTGGACATCAAGTATGGAAGCGGTTGGTAAGAATTAGAATGGACTGCCCAGGGAGGTTGTGGAGTCACCATCCCTGGAAATGTTCAAGAAATAACTGGACGTTGAACTTAGTGCCATGGTCTAGTTGACAACGTGGTTTTCAGTCAAAGGTTGGACTCGATGATCTAGAAGGTCTCATATTCACTATTTAGTGTGCATGAAGGAATTAAAGCATTCTGAATTGAACAAGGGAGATTATGCTGATAAAACTGTAATGACCACAAAAGTAACTTACTGGGAATTACGCCAAACAAAAATAAGAGTGAATATTTAAGAAATCTGAGGTATATGAATGCGTGAGAAGGAGAAATAAGTCATGGGAAATTAATCATCTTCTTTTTATAAGCTTCATGGTACTCACGCAGTGCAAATATTTATCTACTGCGTTGGTAGCAAAGTGGTGGAACAAGTTAGGCAACTATTTGCAGGTTATTCCTATATATAAAAATCCATCATTAAGTTACATTGCCAAACAACATGTTTAGAATTCTATTTTTAAAAAATCCCACAGCTCAGAAAATATTAATTTGACTTCTAGGACACCTGTTCACAAAATTACTTAGAAACAGTCATTTCTAAATAGCCTTCTGTTGATTTTTGTTTTTTCATTCCTGTATATGTATGTTTGCCCTTTAGGCACATCTTTAATTCTCAGGGCTGTTCCCAGCATCTTCCTTGCACAAAAGTATTACAAGAACTTTAGGTGACATTTTGATTCAAGTGAGCTAAACTATAAAAGGCAATATTGTGCCTTGAACAAGAAAATTAAGAAAGATCTGACTTCAAAATTTAGTTATTTAGTCCAGCAGTCCCCCAGGGTAACATGTTTCTTGCATATATGTTTATATGCTTTATAAGAGTATCTTAATACCATAGAAAACAATCTATCAACTATAAAATGTGAAGAGCATTTTAAAACATGTATTCTTCATGTGATTTCTCTGTGTAGAGCCACTGACTGACTGACTCAGTATATAATTAACATTACCCAGAAGGAAGAAAATTTTTATCTCACTAAAACTTGCTATGTTTTATTTATTAAGATGCAGGTGACCACATGTTTTAGACTAATCCTTCTCACATATCATTTTTTAGGCATGTTGTGACACTTTATTGTTACAAATAGCAGTTCTTAAAAATGAGTTTATAATAACTTACCTCAGAGGTCTGCGTCTGCACTTCTCAGCAAAAGGTTAAAACTTCAACAAACAGTAGCACTAAAATGTGAAGTGAAAAGAAATTAAAACCAAGAACTGTTATTCTCATATATCAGTCAAAGTAAGAAGGTTGTATGCATGGAGTTCTAGGAACTATAGTTTCTCTTAAAATAAATAACCTGTCCAACAGCTTTATGTCTCTGTGACAGCAGCGCTGAAAAGATTACTTATGGGAAACTCAGAGTCTTTGTTAGAGAACAATACATATTAGATATTTAAAAAGTTCAGCAAGAAAAGCCCCTTAAGATTTTAATAACAAAGATCAGATTACAGCTTTTGTCCTATTCATTTAATGTGTTTCTTTTTTTCAATAAGATGAAAGTGATTTAGAGTAAGTAGATCAAAATCAGTGGCTCCCAATGTGGTTTATGCTCTAAGAAACCTAAGCTTTCTTACACTGTTAAAGGGTGCCTAAGAAAAATCCATAAAAACAGTATCCCACAATGGTCAAGCATATAATTTCTCTTGCTACAAACAATAACAACATCTTGAAACACACAATCACAAAATTACACTTTTCTATAGCCTGGAGGTATTTCAAAACTTCCTACATGCAAACCAAGAGCTCTTCAGTCAGCTGTCTTCAATTCTGTATCACAGCAGCTACTTGCAGCCAGCATTTCATGTGCCTGGCAGGCATCATACATGCTCTGCATACCCACAGGCAGTGGCTCTGAACACAGGCACACAGCAATCATGCTAATTCCTGGAACCGTCAGATAATTGCACATATGCTAATCACCTACCATGAGGACTTAGTAACAACCTCTCTGGATATGGGAAGCATCAGAACCAAATTGCCACGACTAGCACTAATTCAGCTGTGTCTTGGATAAAGCACTGAGTGAACATGTGCACTTGATCTACCTACAGGGTAGAATGGATCTACAGGATAGTCTTCTTTCAACCACAGAAGAAAGTATTAAGCAAGTGATGCAAACCATTAAAGACTATTTCTTAAACAGAAGCTTGGATCCAGAACCCAGTCCTAAAATTCCTATATTCAGAAATCCTTCAAACACTTAACAATGCCCTTTTCAAATGCCTGAGCAACAGCATCTCAACTAAAGCAATATTAAAGATAAAACAAAGAAATCAAACAGAATTACAGAATTGATGGAAAAGACCTTTAAAGTTATAAACCAGTAAAGAGCATTGTAATCTCACTTCCTACTTGTTTGCACAAGCCACACCACAATTTCAAATATGATGTTAGAAGTGGATATTATTAAGCTTTACCTAACTGATCTAAGAATAGAAGCAATTATGTTGGGTTTAACAGAAACCAGTATCTACAAATACTAACACAATCATGCATTATTTATGTTGCAATAGCATCCTGACTTTCATAGGAAAATAAACAGAAAGGGAAAAAAATGTATCTTTCTCCTTAACTTTGCCCCTAAAGGCATTTCCTTTAGGAAACCATGGTAATAACGGCATCCGTTCCTAAATCAAGTAAGGTAAAAAAAAAAATTAAACTCCACTCCAGGTATCTGTGGAGTTGAGATTTTAGTTTTTGGAGCTGTTTGTACTAAAGTGGTACTGTGGCTTCCATCGGCCTTAAATTCTGAAGAAATATTAATGTCCTGGGCACAACAGAAAGCTGTACAAACACTGCAATACTGCACTGTTACCTTGGAAATCTGGCAGATGACATTTAACAAAATTAGTTATTCAGTTTACCAGAAACAGATTTTTGTTTTCAACAGCTGAACTAAAATTAGTCCAAAAGTCATCCATAATGAATCTGTATCTATTAATTTTGAGATATTTAACACAAACATACTTGTTGCAAAAATACTGCATTCTTTCTAGCACCAGAACAGAAAAACAAAAAGACCCCTTTCTCTTTGCACATCTTTCTTGCTCACTTTTTCTTCTAATGCTTGTTGGTGTTCTGCATGCCCTTTGAAACATCTTACCGCTGTGATTATACATCTACAAAGTTTAAATTGTAAGCTTCAACTCAAAAAAAAAAAAAATCTGGGATTAAGTTTGACCTTACTTCTACTAAACAAACTTTATGCACCACCACAGAAACAAAACTCCCAAGAAAACAAAAGGTTTGGAGGTAGGGCAATGCATATTACCTTGAGGATACTTAATGGACTTTGAAGACAGAAGTACAGAAGCAAAAGTGAAGAGGTTTCACATTTTCACTTTTCCCTAGTGGAAGAGCAAGTTATGACAACGTGAACGCCATCTAAGGCTTGCCTTATATATATTATGTAATCACAATGAAGCAAGAAAACAACCACCCACTCAAGCAGCAGCTCAGGAAGCACAGCATGTGGTTTTCAGGAACGACGCTGACTCTCAACAGCCTCCTCTCTTAAGAGATGAGGATGCTTTTCAGAGTCGCGATCATAGCGCCACAGAGACTGGCACTGCGGACTCAAACCTTCCGGCCTAGAGCTTCAGCTTCGCCAAGCTCCGCTGCCTGCGGGATGGCGGGTCAGGGGCGATGCCCCGAGCCCCGCAGCAGCGCCGGGCAGCGCGCCCGTGTCCCGGCGCAGGGAGCGGGGCCGCACCTGGAGCAGAGGAAGCGGCCGCGGGCGCCTGCAGCCCTGCCCTGCCCTGCCCTGCTCTGCAGCCCAGCACAGCACGGTTCTCGCTGGACGAGGCTGGCGGGCCGAGAGCGCAAACCCCGCTGCAAAGGGGCCGGCACACGGCCAGGGGACTCGCCCTGGGGCACGGGCCGGACCACAACCCTCCTCACCTGCAGCGGCGGCGCTTCCGCACCCCGAGCCCGAGCCCGAGCCCGAGCCCGACCCCCAGCCCGCCGCGGCCACGCCCGCTCCAGCCGGACCCGCCCGCCCCGCCCGGAGCGCAGGCGCAGAGCCCCCCGTCCGTCCCGCCCGCTCCGCGCCCTGTGCCGGCGGGCCGGGGCCCGGCGTGGCTCCGGGGCCGGGGCCGCGCAATGGCCGGTGCTCGGCACGGCGGGCGGGCTGGCGGGCCGGCCGGCCCCTGCCCTTGTGTGCCCCCGCGCCCGGGCAGGGCCGCGGGGCGGAGCGGCTCCTCCGGAGGCGGGGGGCGGTGCTGGCGGCGGCGATGGCGACGCTCATGGCGGTGCTAGCGCGGTCCTTTCGCCGCGGTCCTGCCGGCCAGGGGCTGCGGCTCCGGCGGGAGGCGACGGGCGGCCCGTGGGGCCGGGGCCGGACGCGGAGCGAGGTAGCCGGGGTGCCGCTCGGGGCGTGGGAGCGCGACCGCTCCCAGGGGCTTCTTGGAACGGGCTGGCGTGGGGGTAGTGGAGTCACGGCCCCTGGAGGTGTCTAAGGAAAGACTGGGCGCGGCACTTCGTGCCTTGGTCCGGTCGACATGGTGGTTCGGTCATGGGTTGGACTCGATGATCTCAGAGGTCTTCGCCAACGTGATCGATGCTGTGATTCCCGCGGGCTGTGCCGCCGGTCGCCCCGCGGGGCCGCTCCCCCGCGGCCGGGGAGGCGGCAGCTGCGGAGGCTCCGGCATCGCGGGGCGTAGCGAAGGGCTGGTGTGGCTTTGGAAAAGCTGGGAGCCCTGTGCTCGTCTGAAGAAGAGTTCGCTTTTTTTGCTTCTTACCTTGTCTTTACTCCATATCTGTGGTTTATTTTCAGTCTAGCGCGGTGGTCGCTTTCAAGCGTAATCATGAGCTTCTGTTGAATATACTTAAAATACCCTCTTGACGACCTGTTTTGTCTTATGAAGGTTTTTTAACATTTAAAAGTCTTTTCTTTACTCAAAATCTGAAATATAACCGGTGCTACAGAGAAGAAAAACCTTTTCAAACTCAGAGTGATAATGTTAATATCTATTTTATGATCCCACGCAGGTGCTTAGAAAAAGCTTTCAAAAGGGGCTTGTGCTGTCAACAGGGTCCTTTTTGGTTTATGAAGCTCATAAGCTGAATTTTGGCTTTGCTGAGGTTCATGCAAGCTTCAAAGGTAATATTTTCAAATTTTGAAGTATGTAGGATATTCTGATGTGAAAGCCAAAAATTTTAGTGCAAGAATTATGGAAGAAAATGCTGTAATGATTTTTGATTTTCTCCAATAAGACTGCATGCAATGTGATTTTATGACAGGATGTTTTTGCATTGTTTATGGGTAGCCTTGTAGCAGTTTAACAAGTGATCCTTTCAGCTGTCACTGAAAGCAGATCTAGTAGCTCATCCTGACGGGGATAGAACACATGCATAAGGTGTGTGATACCTAACTTACTGCCCAAGCTTTAAATAACTCGTACTGAAAAGATATAGTTCAGTTAGGAACACAGATGAAAGATTGATTGATTTCTAGAAATTTTAGTTAATTTGGCTTTTCAGTACAAAAAAAGTGTGATTCACATTTTATCCAGTTGAACGATACTGAGATTGCATCTCAAAGAAAATTGAGAAATGTCTTGTATTTTTATGACACTTCAAAGCCCTACTTTCCCAGAAAACAATATAATAAGTGATAAAATACCCTTTTCAAGTTTGAATAAGGATAGTTTCACTGCTGGAAGAACAGTAACAATATCTTGAAAGGGGATATTGTTGCAAACTTAGAACTTGTCTATCACATGGTAAATTAAGGATTTTGAGAGTAAGCCTAACTGGATAGACAATGAGCCTGACTTGGTATAAGCATACTGTGTAGATCCTTATAGAAATAAAAATTCAGACAATTAATTTTTTAACAAATAAATAAGGAATTCCTCATTTCTCATGAGGAACATAAATAACACTGTGTAGTCACCTCTGGTCTTTTTAGTGCTCCCACTTAAATCTGGCATTTACATTGCCAAGAAAAGCAATGGTTATGGGCTTTCTATGCAAAACAAGTAATAGATAAGGTGAAAATAAGAGTAAAATAGAAATACCTGAAAAATGCTCCAAAGCAATGAAAGTATAATAATTTGCATAAAAACACCTCGTGGGAAATGTGTTCAGAGTTTTGAGCATTTAGTCATAAGATATGTTAGTAGTGTTCAGATCAATAAGCAAACAGATCAATAAGTAACAGTTTACTGAAGATAATACTGAAGATGTACCATGAAGCTCATTTTAAACACTCAGATCTAAAGTCCAGGTAGACTTTATCTTATCTTAGAAAGATAAGATATTTAGAGACAGCAAGGTTAAAAATTATCCAGATTTATAGTCTAGGATCTTTTTAAGCTGAAGAGCAGGGTTTTGTGTTTAATAAGCTTTAATGTTTTCCTTTTTACATTGAGGAAAATTCTGCTGCCGTTAAATGTGTCCACCCTATTTACTAGGTAACTTCAAAAAAGAAAGCTTATAAACATGATTAATAAAGGGGGTTAGACCTTCTATTGTGTTAAGTATCCAAAGCTGTCTTGCTAAAAGCTGTTGTAGTTGCAGTAGAGAGGCACTGATTCTCATCTTAGCTGAGCATTGTATATGTTGCTTATTCAATCCTTCTGTGCCTGTAAATTGTTTGGAATGATGGCCTAAAAAAGAGCAATATCATTTTCAGCTAGGCTTTCTTGCTCTAAAATATTTTGTTTATGCTATAATGTCCTAATTACCTGTAATTTGTTCTTCTGTTTCCCCAATATTAATTCCTTCTTAAGTGGAAGAAGTGATAGAACAAGCAGACTACCTGTATGGGAGTGGAGAAACTGAAAAGCTGTATCGGTTGCTGGTTCAGCATAAAAATAGGTACTTCGTTGCATTGCGATATTACTGTGACTTCTTTTCTGTGCTCTTTTGTATCAGTTTTCCACCAAATATTCTCACTGTGGTTTGCTGGAGAACCTTGCTTTCACCCTTATGTGAGTAGGAAAGGATTCTTAATCTTTTCCCTCCTACTGGAAAAATATGAAAAATGAATAAAGCTGTAGCTGTAGAAGGTGAGGGTTAACCCTTAAGTTTTCCAGTCCTGCGAAGGAGGGGTTTTTGCTTGTTTGACTTGTTACTCAAATTTTAAATAATTTAAAAATTACTGCAAAAGCTCATAATGTGTCTATGCATTAGTAAAGGATCAAGGTACCTAGAATTCAGGTGTTGAAAATTTTTGAGTCACTGTTTCATTTCTTTTTCACTACTGACCAGCTATTCTTTCTGTTTTCATTTGTCTAATGTTAGGATTTGAGTCTGAACAAAAAAAGGCCCTTACTCATGTAGTTATGTCTTATGTGCACAAAACATTAAGTGAACTGGGATAACCCGTTTAAAGAAAAAGCAGAAAAGGGATTGCAAACTTAAGAGTCCATTCTTTTGGAGGAGACAAAACATCTCACTCCAAAAACATTTTGGTGGAAACCAATTGTTTGGTTCTTTTCAGTAGTTGCAGATTTTTTTGTTTTGTTTGGTTTTTTCAGTTCTTTTTGCACTCCCTTGTTCTTGCCAGGAGTGCAAGTGTAAAATCTGTGAAGTTAAATGAAGTTCCCAGGCTGTTAGGGACAGCAGATCATAAGTGAGGTGTAAGCTTGTTACTAGGTGTATAACAACACTAATTATTCTCTGAGGAGTAATGATTCCAGTAGCAGCACTTAAGATTTTTGTGACTTAGCTGAAAAATGAGCCTTCCAGTTCTGTGTTACTCTGTTGAATAGAGCAGGACTGCTGTGCTGTGAGCAGTGACTCACTGTTACTCCAGATGAGAGTAGAAAACTGATACTCTGAGTTTAGCAATAATTCTTATATGCTTTTAAATACTTTTACTTTCTCATAGTTTTGACTTCAGTGTTCCAGGGTTGGAGGTTTATAGCCACTTAGACAAAACCTCTGAAAGACTTTAAGTCTCTATTAAAACGGCAAGCCAAAATTAAAATGGTTGTTCTCTAAATGTGCAAGCAGTGTTTCATAACAATGTGAACAAAATAAAATTTTAGATCCTTTATCTTTGGCTATAACCTACCATACACCATTTGATAAAGTGATATAAATAAATACATAAACATAAAGCATTATATACTGGTGGTGTGGCTAATCTTTGTTTTTTCACTGTTGTTCTAGGAAGAAGTTAATTATTTCAGTATAATTATAGGGAAAAGATTGATAGTGTTTTAAATATTCCAAGTAAACGTCAATACAAATCAGTGGAATGCTGAAAAAAATACCATCTAGCTAAGAACAGAGTAGTCCTCTTTTCTTTCTGGTGTTTTGAGTGGTACCTTTATTTTTTTTTAATCTTAATCTTTGAGGTTTTTTGAGAAAACAAAGACCTTTCCTACAGACCCGTTTGCTTTGCAGACCAGAATGGCAGAACAGAGGTATTGTCAGGCAGTCGGTAATGGTGGGTTTTCATTTGCTATTTGTTATCTTGGGGTTGTATATAGCAAAGCAGGACAGATGTTGTCTTATCACCCACTTGAGATACATTTTGAAAGACTAGTTTAAGACCTTTGCTTGCTTTGTTTCCATTATTGCTTTAAAATGTTAGTGTTTCTCTTCCTAACCTAGTGATGATGCGGAGCTGTTGTGGCGGCTGGCACGGGCATCGCGAGATCTAGCTCAGCTTAGTAGTACTTCTGCAGAGGAGAAGAAACAACTGACGTATGATTCCCTTCAGTATGCAAAAAAGGCACTCGAAAAAAATGAATCAAATTCTGCAGCGCACAAGGTGAGCCATGCAAAATAACTGAAATCTTGTTTGTTGATTTCTGCTAGTAGAAACTGGAAATGTCGTTGTGCTGTGTTAGCAAACTTCAGCATAATTTAACTTTTCAGCTGAGAATGAATGAGACTTCTGATTCTCCCTAACTTCTTTGGAGGATCTGAGTTCAGACTTCTCCAGCTAAATTTCCTCTGTACAGGAAACAGAAACAGGTTAAATGTATGCAGGACCATGGAAAGAGCTGTGATTGATGGGGTTTATTACAGCAGATGTAATCAGCTCCTCTTCCTCTGATGTAGCCTTAAAAATGTTGTACATGTCCCACATTCAGCATGTTGTTTCTGTGTTCTATAGGGTTTCACTGGAAATACTTCAGGCCCTGCATTCATTCTGGCCTTTTTTTTTTCATGCTACTTCTCTCAGGGCAAAGGGTAGTCACTTGTGTTGACATCTAGAATCAGAAGAGGACATTTATTCCCTTACACATGCAGACCAGCAGGTCACACTGATGCTGCCTCAGCTGCTCACAACAAATACTTTTTGCTTGTTAGTCATTTGTGGTGGTGGCAGCCCTTCTGGTTGCAGGTTTTTTAAAATGTACTATTAATACCTATAGTGCTGTATTAAATGTTTTATTTCTGTTATTTGAATTACAGTGGTTTGGAATTTGCCTCAGTGATGTTGGAGATTATGAAGGAATCAAGACTAAAATTGGAAATGCTATTGTTATCAAGGAGCATTTCCAGGTAATGCAAACAAGTTTTTTGCATATGACAGCATTAATGTGTCCAGTATGTAGATTGTGTGACAGCTGGTAGCTAATTTTTGGCAAAATATTGAAAGTGTACTTCTGTTTATATCTCTAGTGACACTTTGGTTTTTTGGGTTCTTGTGATATACGCCCCAGAAATGCTGGGGAAACAAGGAGTACAAATTATCTCCTGCATTAAACTAAGTCCCTTTAAAAGGGAGTCTTGAAATAGCTGAAGTGCTTTAGACACCTCTTAGTACTAGATAAAATGTAACAGTGATATTGAGAAATGGTTGTGTGGCCATCCTTTGAATTGTGGATTATGTAGTGGTAAAGGACAAATACTGGAAAAGATAAGGTACTATTAATTTTATATCACCAGAGATTGTATCAAAATCTGAACCCACCAAGTCTCATATGCAACTTTTAATGACCTATTAAGCAGGAGCGCTTAGAAATCTGTCAGTGTTGTCAGTTTTTTGGAAGTGAGATGATGTAGTTGTGTACTGCATAAATAATATATTGCCTTGAAATTCTACACATGATCAGTCTGGTTTAATTAACCAGATATCAGGTCTACTTTTTAAATGTATTTTAATCCACATATGTCAGAACAACTTCTCATATCTTATGTTGTTTTTTTCTCCCCTCACCAGAGAGCCATTGAACTAAATCCAAAAGATGCTACAACAATTCATCTTATAGGGATTTGGTAAGGCATATTTTCAAACAAAATTTAGCATATGGCAAAGAAAATTGCCAGAATATCAAATATCTTATATGAATTGCAGAACTGCTTGTAATAATTTAGTGTCTTGTAATTGATGCAAACATGAAAACCTATTGAACAGGTATGGGACATCATGCCTTGAAAAAGTCTGGCTGTTAAGCAGTTAAAAAAGATGAAAAATAATTGTTCATTTAATTTATTTGTATGGAACTATTAAAAACTCGCTTTGCAGACATTAAGTTTGCTTCACAGAATCCATAGCAGGCGTTGGCAATTCTGAGTGCTGCTCATTTTGTTCTGCTGGTGTGAATGGAGTCAAAACTCAACACTGAATTTCTATCGAATTTCAGTGATGACTGCAACTTAATACAATCTGTGAAAAACTACCAAAGTACCAAAATACTCCTCTTGATATCTGTCACGAAACTGTATTTTAGAAGTTATATTAATAAATGGATTTATAAATTCATATATATTAACAAAAAATCTTTGACATTTAATTTGCTGCTCAGTGAAATTGGTACTAAAAATTACTGTTACATAGCAGGCAAAGGGACTGAAAATACACTTTCCATACAAACCAGGGTATTCTGTGGAAGTGGTATAATGGAAAGCAATATTTTTTATGTGTTGGTGAGAGACTCCAGGTAGCACTTTTGGTTATTTGTTTCAAAAAGACCAAAGCTGTTACATTGTTTTACAGGAAATCTTTGCTGTAAGATTGAGAGATTGAAAATAAAGAAAACTCATATATTTGCAGTTTAAAAAAATACTAAAAACCACAGTTATTTTCTCTATGGGTTTTTTGGACTCTTGAGTATCAGAGAAAACTACAATCTGCTGGTCCAGATTTTTTTATTAGTTTACAAACTTACTTTGGTTTTTCAGCATCCACCACTCATTCCCATATGGCGTAACAATTGCAATAGTCCAAATATCTAAACAAAAGCATATGCTACCAACTGACTGAGCCTCAAGGTCCATTTTGAGATAGGAAGCTTGTTCTGGAAAGTACTTATGACATTGTTCCTAAGGAAAATTAGAAAACATGGTAAGAAATGTGAGATTATTGCTGCTTTTGGCTCTAAAACATTCCCATGTTGTATGTTTAAATATACTCATTACTGAATCCCAGAGCATCTTCATCTGAAACTGGCATTTGGTATCAGCCAATTCTTGAATATTTATTAAATTTTTACCTCTTCTAGAGTGCTCTATTTTACATAATGCAACTGTAAACTCATTGTGGGAGGCTACTAAACTGAATGTTTAAGCGTTGTTTAATGTCTGCACCTGGAATGTTCTGTGGACTTGAAATGCTTCACAAATGTTTTCACCAATAAATAGGTGACTGATTGATTACCTGTGTTATTTAGTAGATAGGAAAACAGTATAGCATGACCTAGCCTAGAACACGGTGGTTTGATTCTTGGATTTATTTTCATTCTTATAGATCAGAGTCTTTCAGGAATGTACTGCAGATCTGCTTTATATTAATAATTGAAAAAAGCAAAGTAGTGTTGAGGTAAGGCAATGACATTACTCAGTTGTGCCATTTTTGCAAATATATTGGAACAAAATACACACATTAAAATCATTAAAGCTCAAAAGTTATCTCATGCTTAGCATATATCTCTAGTTTTACCTAATGTAATTAGTTCCCAGTAAAAGACACATCAAAACTTCTTTAGTAGCAGCTTCACACATCCTGCTGTTTTCTTGCACAGATGTAAAAATGTGGGTTTAGAACTTGCAGTGTGTCTGGAGTTTTGACTCTTGAAAACAACACTTATGACATCCAGTTTTTATGTTCAACACCAATTATAAGAATATTTCTCAAAAACAAGAGAAAAATGGGAAGAGTAGATATAAATGTTTCTTTTTGCTTCAGGTGTTACTCCTTTGCTGAAATGCCATGGTACCAAAGAAAAATTGCTGCAACGCTGTTTGCCACACCACCAACTTCCACGTTTCAAGAGGTACAGTAAGAAAATATTTCATAGATTATTATTTTGTCCACAAAGCTGTTGATACTCTTCTACTTATTTTCCTGTCAAAGCTGACCTCTGCTTATGGAATAAGCATGGACTTCAGAGTTTACAACTATCAATAATAAAGTAAGAATAGAACAGGAGAGTGAGTGATAACTAAAAACATAAAAACCTTTAAATTTTGTTTAGCTGTAGCACACACAGAATAGTGAAAAGTAATGTAGATTATGCAGCTGAAAATAACAAGCTCTGTGGAACTTTGTATTTACTGTTGTGATCTGTTGCAGATAACTGTCTGTTGTAGTGCAGTGCTGATGATTTATATGGTGCAGTTATACCATATATTTATTTGATAGGAATATTAGAATTTGTGCCTTTATATTAAATGCTAAAAAGCAACAGGTTGCTTTGTTACTTAATGTGAACAAATACCCCCTCATTCATTGGCCACATAGTGTGGGTTTTTTTCAGTTGAAAATAATTTTTTTCCTCTTGGTATGAAAATTCCTGCTGTCATACACCCTAAAACATACTGTCCAGATATTTATCTTCTAGGGTGTCTAAAACAGTGTGCATCTTATTTAAACACCTGTACATATATAGAAACTTGAAAATTAAACTGGTAATAGGAAAGTTTGCTGTAGCTGTTTACAATCTTTGTTTGTTTAGATCAACTAATAACTTTTTGTTCTTTTATGGTGGGGAGTCACTAGGAAGCAATTGTAGAAGGCTGCTTGCTGTTACACAGAAAGCAATTTAAGCTCTGATTGAAAAAGAAATAAAACTTTTTAATGGGATGTCAAGTTTTGCTGAAAATCACACCACAATTTCAAATACTGCAAAATCATGCCAAGTCCCAGCTTCGAGTTCTGTAGCACTTAAAGTGGCTGAAGAAGCAAACTTGTACTGGAAGGACTTCTGCAGTTTCAGTACAAAATCTGTTTTGTAGATACATCCATTAGGAAGAGGTAGGGATGGACTGAAATTTCATATGTGCAGGATGGAAAACTGATTGAAAAATATGTGGATTTCATAAATGTTTATCCTCATGTAAGAGGGTACTACCTAGTGCTCTGTGGGAGTCAGTTCTCTCTCTGAAGCATTTGATAACATTAATGTCCTAAATCATAAGATTCATTTCATCTGTTAAAGGTATACATGAGAAGCATGTGGGGAAAACTGCAGATGTGCTGGATTGTAGAAATAAAATGTGAAATTATCTTGACAAGTTGAACTTGAAATACATGATCCAGTATGCTGGGGACAAACAGGTGGTCCTGTACTTGATGGAAGAAGTGGTAGGGGAATATTTTGGATAAGTACTAGTTCTGCTGAAATTATGTCAAATCTGATTGTAAACTGAATGAGAAGCATCATAACATGTTGAATTAATTAAAATAAGATCACAGATAGAAAGTCCTTCTTCAGCTATTTAAAGCATGCACATAAGGCTTTAGTTTGACTATTGTGTTTGGTTTATTCTCCCTTTTAAGGAAGACAACTTTCTCTTTTACAGGCTCTACGGTACTTTCACATGGCAGAGGAAGGTAATACTTCAAGCTTGTTTTGGCTGAAAAGTATCTTTTGTGAATGATGACTTGCAGTAAACCGCTAGTTTTCAATAATACCTTAATAGCTGTAGCTATTAATAGCCAGGGGAACCAAACAGTATGGTATGATCGGCTGATAAATGTGTCAGCCTGGTGTACCAGCCAGCACACTGGACTTAGACTTGGTTTCTTCAGAGGTACTCAAAGTATGTTACACACTTACTAGTATCATTTACAATGTAACATGAAGGGTTTTTTCAGAATAAGTATTAAAGTGAAATTTGTACCCTCCTGAGTAACAAAGTACTCTTCCCCAAGGAATTCAACTGGAGTGCACCGGAAAGAAGAAATCAAACAAGAGAATTTTATGTTATTTTTTTCAAAATTTAGTTCTCTGTATTCTAAACAGAACAATAGAAAAAGCACACTTTTTGTTATTTCAGAAGTGATTAGGGTCAGAGTGCCAATCTAATTAGCAGTAAAAACGTCCACATGGTGTAGAAGAAAATATGAACCTACTATTTCTCCAAGAGTGAAGTCATAAGCAAAACTGACTTGCTGAAAGATAAAGGAGGAAAAGGAAAGACAGTGTTTTATGAAAGACTTGTACACAGTTAATCCAGTGAAGTTTAAAGGAAAAGCTCATTGTGTATCTTCCCCTGGCTGTCCAGTAAGGCAGCTGTGAGCTGGAACACTGAACTTCATCTCAAAATTTGCCTTTAAAACAGCTCCATATGTTTTGAACCCTGATCTTCGATCCAGCAGCAGAAAAAGCCTGCACTTATAAGTATGGACTGTAGGCAAGATTAGCCTTTAATAATGATTGATAGCCAAGCTTACTTAGTGAAAAGCTTTAAATCTCTCCTTAAAAAATGTTAAATGTGGGTACAAGTCATTTAAAGTTTTCTTTTGTGCAATGAAAACTAAACTGGTATCTTTATGTGCTAGGAAATGTTCCCTTTTTTCCCTTGCCTTCCCTTCCCTTGCTCAGCTGGTTGATTGCCTGTTGTACCTACTAGGTCCAAAAAAGCCCCAAATCTGCAAAACAATCTGTTATGCATTAAGCTCACTGCTGTGCTCTTTGTGAGGAATCTAGTTTCATTTAGTATATAACCTAACAAGCTGCTAGTTAATATACTTGTATATAAGACCAAAATCTAGCAAGTTTTACATTGGCTTCCTTCTGATCCAAACCCAAAAGACTTCCATTTTGTGCAATAAGTATCAAAGAGCTTTGATAATACTCATTCTCATGTAAATCTTTTCTCCTGTCTGTGCAGCCGATCCAAATTTCTACAGTAAAAATTTGCTATTTTTGGGGAAGACATACTTGAAGTTAAACAATAAAAAGATGGCTCTTCTCTGGTTAAGCAAAGCAAAGGAGTATCCTGCACAGACAGAAGAGGACAAACAGGTAGGAAACTAAGAACTGTCATAGTACAATCATATATTGTAACCAACATGTGACATCATGGCAATGAAATGTTTTATGAAGTTAACTCAGATGAAATTGTAGTTCAGCACCTGTTATTCAGAATCACAGCAGCACAAAAAAATTCCAGTATGTAGCCAATCACCCCTGAACACAGTGGCTGGAAATATTCTGTTCATTTATTGAATAGAACTGTTACCTTTCCTTCTTCATGATGTTTTTGTAGTGTTAACAACAACCCAGCCTTAGGTGTGTTGCTGAAGTTCAGGCAGGCACCCGAGCTAGCCTGTGTCTCTGTGAGCAGACTGACTTTTCATATGCCTAAAACTGGAAAGGTAGGAATCACATTTTGGAAGAGATAAAAATCACGGATGATCTGAATAGAGACAAATGGAGGTAATGTATCTTTGACAGCAAATCTCCAATGCAAGGTGGCATCAGGCACTTAATTACCCTTTGGAACTGCTCAGAAGGATCTTGGTTTGGATGGGTAGGCATCTACTTCCTACCTAAACATATACAGAGTACTAACTCATGGCTAATTGTTTTTTCTTACAGCTGATTGACCTCTAATTTGTTTAGCATTAAGCTACAGTGTGAGATGCTTCAACTGTTACAGAAATCATCCATATGAGCTATGACATTCTAATGTCCTAAGTGTTAGAAATACTTTGGCAGGATTTTGCATTTCAGACCTCAGAAAAAAGCGAGCTCCTTTAGTAACATCTTTCATTAGAAATAAGAGTATTGCGTTCCTCCACTGCCTTGTAAAATCTCTAGGAATTGAATAGCCTAAAGGAGTAGTGGTCTCAGGTGTGTATGAAATTGGTCAATTCTTTTGACATTTATTAGTAGCTGGAGACACGTGTGAAACCACTGATCCCAAAAGCTTGCCTTTTTTAAGAACCATAGAAAAGGAATGGTCGGGAGTGTATTCTGTGGAGTAGCAAAGTTGTTAAACCATTTATCTGCTGGAGCCAGTCATGGCCTCCTGGTACAAACATCCCTTTCCTGATCTCCTACAGGGGTGCAGAGCTGCTGAACTGAGAGAGGTGGTATTGTCTCCATTCTCTGGGTGAATGTGTAAAGTGCAGAATTCATTGGGTGCTAGCCTTGGTAGTCCAGTATGAAGGAAACTGGCCCGTGCAAAGAAATTTGAATTCTTGTCTCAGCATAACTAGGTTTTTTGAACATTTCTTACTACAGATACTCAGAGTTATCTGGCTTATGTTCTCTGCACTGCTTTCTCTGTCAGGAGAAGTTTGTTGAGTTGGAGGGTCTTTTTGTGGTTTGGGGGAGGGGGGTCATAATAAAATCGTATTAGATTTTACCCAGAACCCCATGGCAAAGTGAACCTCAGAAACTGTCTTCTCACACTCCCTTACCTGCTGTCCAGAGTCTTGGAAACTCTGGGTTGGTTGGGTATGGTCAGAGGTAGGACAACTTCCTACGTGCTACTATTGATTGGACTACAGCAAATAAAGAGCTAATCATCTGTATCTAACAGAAATAAACTTACTATTTATAGAATGAATTACACTGAGGACACTGGCTTAAGTGGGTTTATTCCTATTCATGTTTCAAGTATTGGAACATCTTGAACTACAGATGAAAAATGACTAGTCTTAGGAGGGTTCTGAATATACAGAACTGTGGTGAACTGTCTGGGTGCTTGTGTGGCAAGTTCTGCTAGAAGAACCTATAACTAACTGACACTCCTGTTACCATTTTATTTCTTTCAGGTACAGAAAGAAGCTTTGGAGCTACTTAATTCTATATAAGAAGAAAAAAGATATTGGGAATTCAGTGCCTCGGGTTTGAGCAGCATAGGAAAAAGGCCCCAAATACTACTTTGGTTTATTGAACCTATTAATAAAAGTATAGCCCAGACCTTCTATCTCCAAATCATTTCAATTACACTGTTAACTACAAGATGTTTCATTATGTGATCCTCTCTGCTGATTTGTATGGGAATGAAGGGCTTTATGGACAACCAAGGAATATATGTAGGATATATTAGAGGGAAAAGGCTGGGAGAGGGGTTGCACAGGATTTTAATTAAGTTTTTTACACTCTCAAACTGCAAGTTGCATATGAGGAATAATAAGAAACATGATTAGCAAAAGTTTAAAAAAGGGACAGGGCCATGACATAATTTTAATTCTGCAATTTTTTCTGGAGTGTTTTGCTGTGGGGTTCAACAGTCTTCAGAAGTAATAGACACTCACATTATTACCTGCTCTTACAGATTTCTCTTTAAGACTGCACCATCTTAATTCCAATACTCTTAAATGCTAGTGTTTGTCTTTGCAAAAAGTGCTGTGGTAAAACAAAAAACCCAAAACAAAACAAAAAACCAAAGGGAAAACAAACAAACAAAAAACCCAACCCCCCCACCACCACCACTAGGGAGCATCAAAGAAAATTTATGAGTTATATCAGAGTGATCTGTGAAATATGACTACTTACTTTTATATTTAAAGGCTGTGAATTCTGATGATTTTGTGACTGTAAATGCTTGCTGGGTACACATAATTTCCCCTACACTGTGACAACAGGAAGAATACACACTCCCACTACATTAGAAAGGAACTGCTATGTGGAAGCTTATGGACTTCTGTTTGTAAAGATAAAATTTTCTACTTGGTCTGCTACCATTTTAGAAGGAATTTTCACCAGAAAGTAACCTAAGTTACATATCCAGCATAGAAAGCATTTACAGACTTTCCAAACAGTATATTCTGATTACCCAATAGAAAAAGAGGGCCAAATAATGAAAATATGGTAGGCAATCAATTACATGTGGTGTTGTCAGTAGAACAATCTAGATCAAATTGACTATTAATACCTAATGGTTGTTTACTAGGAAAGGGTATTTCAATCTATAGGAGGAAGATGAAGAAAAGCATTGTTGCTAGGACTAATAAACTAAGCCTGGTCTAAGTCAGTAGTAAAAATTAACAGCTGAGAGAGAATCTGGGGCTTTAATTCTAGCCTTAGATTATTACACTAGTTAAAACGGGGTTTGTCCACTAGAGTAATTAAGTAATTTATAGTTTTTTTTTTTATTAGTATTTCCTATTACGATTTTCTATTATAAATATTTCTAGTATTTTCTATTGGTAGAGCATCCAAATGAAGTCTTCCGTGTGTCAATGTCTCAGGATTAATGATGTGTTTAAGAGAATTTTCTACATTCATATACTACAAAAACATTTGCCATACACAGATTTGCCTCCAGTAGCTCTGTGGCACAGGCACCTTACTTAGGTAGGAGGAAGGATATCCAGGTACTGAGTAACAACTGAGCGTGTAGTGAAAAGCAGCTCAGATGCAGGAAGAAAGGAACCAACTAAACCCACGAACTACACAGCTGCTTCTTTTAAGTAGTGTTACCTCAATGGTTCCCTTGTCTGAGCTCCAGCCTTTGCTGTCTTCTCTCTGTTCAGTCTTACTCACTCCCCCCCAAGTAGAGGCGAATTATGGGGAATTCAAATGGGAAAAGAAAATATTACAATGCAGTATTACTGAAATTCCCTGAAAGCCTAAGTTACCTGTACACACATGCACACGAGTATATTAGTTGTGCTTTTTTTCCTACAGAGCCATCTTTCAGTCAGTCCCTTGGTACCAATTCACAGATCATATACATGTACAGGAGGCTGCTGGGTTTGTTTTTTCTTGCTTACTAACCCTTACCCACAGGAAAAACTACTGCAGTTATGAGACAGCTAAAGTTATCGAAACAATAAAGCAACTACATTCTTGGGATGTGCTGTCTTTATTATTATTATTTTGTTCAGTTACTCACAGATTCACAAAATTCAGCAGTTGGTAGAGGGCCATTAAGTCATTCATTAGTGCAGATTCATGAAGTTTAACTGTGACATTTAGCCTTCCTCATTGTCTTTGAGGCAAGTCACACACTCTTCTGGTGCCTGGCCTTTGACTTTTTTTTTTTTTTTAAACTTCCTCTATTCTAACAAGCGTAAGTAATAATTAAAGTGGACTTGCACTTGAAATTAATTTAGTGCTACATGAAAGTGGTTTTGTAGAAGATATTTGGTGGTGTATGAAAAATCCTCAAGGTGGTTGAAATTCTCTAAGCTCTTACAGAAAAGTTCATGTAAAACAGCAGTCTGTTGGGCCCATTGCACTACCAGTATGACCAGAGCTATGCACAGATTAACAGCTCCACTGTAAGCTGTGCATACTGAATACAAAGCCTTGAGTCAATCCAATATGTAGAAAAATAAAATTTTGGCAGAATTCAGTTGCTGTATTGGAAAGATACATGAACAGATACAGCTGTTTTTTCACATGTACACTTTTAACAGTGCAATATGATATGTTACACAAGTGTGTTTAATCATACTCTAAAATCATTTTCATGTGTGTACAAAATTCTGTATAATTTAAATGTAATGGAATTTACAGTTAATATTTAAAGCATAATACAAACAGTGATTTCAAACATGTTTTTACTCTATAATAAGGAAGCACAGTTTGCTAAAAGTAGCATTTAATATAATTCCCATGAATAAGGTGTTAAATTTTAATATTTTTTTTTAAACACATCTTTGCAGTTCAGCAAATGCCCTCAATGCCAATAAAACTAATTTTAAAATGCTTTTATATTACTGTGCACTTAGGACAATCTTGGCCTACGTAAAAGAATGACAGGTTTTAGACATACTTAATTCAAGTACATCTAAATTTCTGTAAGAACTTTAGAAGATGAGAGCATTTAATACTAAATAATATTTTTATCTGTGCAAAGCTTAAGTAACTTTCATTTTATTTGGGTTTACTAGATCCAGTAACTGAAACTGAACATGAACACAGAAAGCAGCAAAATTCACATTACCTTTTGTATACCTTTTGTATACCCTTATAGCTCAGTTTACATTAATATAACTCTACAAAGTTACAAAAAGGACATCATGGATTAAAAAGGGAAACAAAAACAGGAAAAAAAAAAAAAAAAAGAAAAAAGAAACCTGCAAGACACCAGACCAGGAAGAGAATGGGTAATATTTTCTCTTTTATTATTATTTTTTCTTTGAAGATTACCTAACATCCTCGTGGTAAGAACCCAAGGTACTATGTAAACAAATCTCAATGCTGCTCAAATGAATTAAAATACTCTGTTCAGCTCTTTCAATAAGTCAGAACAGTGGCACCAACTCCTTTCAACATTAAATCACATTCATCTAATTGTACATGACTCTTGTGCAAGTAGTAAAGGCTTTATTCATGACCTTGGCTACATCAGTAGAGAGGGATATATCAGCTATTTACGTATTAAAAAAAATTAAACTGACAGAAGAACAAATTCTGTCATCTCAAATACCAGCAGCATCTTTCTATATATTTAGGATACGTTTGGCCTAAGCCTTTAACACCTTTTAGAATAGCCATGCAATAAAACAAACTTGGAGATGTTTCTTAAGAGAACACTGAGCAGTTTAAACATTTTTCTGAATGATAAAGCCAAGATAAAGCAAATCGAGGCCCTTTTAAATGGCTGCAACTTTTCATACACTTAAAGCTCTATAAAACTAGAGCCCATTAGTATATATATTTATATTTTTTATATATATATTTTAAATAAGTCTCTTGTCTGCTTTCAAAATTTATGGAGGGGCTTTTCTGGTCTTTTGGGAGGGCAATAAATAAAAGTAGAAAAGGCTGAACTGTTTTGCATATATTTGTGGAAGAACGGAGAACAATTAAACTTTTAGAGTTCCAGAAAGATCACTGTACAGAACAAAAAGCTTATATACAATTAAGTGTGCAATTTTAGTTGGCTGGGCCTTTTATTATGCAAGATATCCATTTTGACTAGAAGCTGCTTCTACTCTTGACCAAATCCCTCTGTTTCTTCAATGGCAAAAAGCAACTTCTCTTTTAGTTGTTCATAGCTTTTATACGGTGGCAAATCCAAACGATTAAAACTGAACAGAAAAAAACACAAAATTTTGTTAAATTTATCTAAATCCCATGTAGAGTTCTACAGACCTCAACTGCTATAGTAGAAGTTATAAATGTTCTGATCTAACAATTAGAAACAAAGAAATAGCAATCAGCACAATCTCACTGCCTTAACATTTCTACAAGCAGTAAATACTTAAAGAAATAAAAGACTGTTACCAGATAAAAACCAGAACCTTTGAAAACTGAAGACAGCCCAAGATACAGAGAACTATAATACTTAGCAAAAAATAAAATATAAACATAATACTTAGAAAACCCCTATAATACTTAGAAAATGAAAAGGAAATTTTCAGCATGAAGTTTAATATAATCCTAGTTTGATGCACCTCCAAATTTCAACAACAGTATGAACAAGCTGAACTTGGCTCCCTCCTACACATGCCTAGATATATGTTTTTCTCCCTAAACTTTACCCTAAAAGGCTTCTGCCAAAACTGTTTCGTTCCATGTCTTCCCTAAAATTATCAAAGATGAAGAGAGATGTTTAACTCCTGCAAACATCACCTAAAAAAAAATCTAGTGGAGAAAATGTAAAATGGAGGATACCCTGAAGTAGTTTAAAAGTATGACAAATATTATTGTCACAAGTTGCCAAAGGAAAGTGTGTCCATTTTGCATACAGGATATGTGAGAAACTGATCTGTGTACCTGTTGGCACCAGTTTGGGACAGAAATGCCAAGCCAATATTGGCCCATCTGAAGCCTAGGTGGGAAAAAGTATCAGCATTCTTGGCTAAGCATCCTTGTTTTGAACATTTGCTGTGATTTCTTTCACACTACTTCTTCTCATGACTGTACATTTTATCTTTTATAATATTACTGCATAATAACTGTATCTAATAACTGTATGTGTCTAATACTAACATGACTTGTTTAGGTATTTAATATTCTCTAGTATAAAGAATTAGGGAAACATTTCTCAGTCCTATGCATGAAGGATGTTCTCATACTTTTGATAGATCTGATGATACTGACAAACTGTGTTCAGCCCAGTAGCAAAATTTAAGAATAGGGCAACCAGAAAAGTTTTCAATACTGGCATGTCAGGGCAATGAAATGAAGCTGAAGATGGAGACAGAAAACTGTTTCAAATTAGATTTCATTTGACTTGGTCAATGCAAGACCAGAAGAGAGAACCACTAAAGGCACAGGAAGTGTACATGTAAAAACTCACCAAGTGTGACTTCTTGGTAACCAGGTTTCCTTACCAACTTTTTCAATGCAGAATTTCTGAGGACCATTACTTCCTAGAAAAGAAGATTTCAAAAGTGCAATCTGTTCTTTTTAAGTAGGACACGAGATATATACATGACATAAGACAAAACTCAGATACATCAGATAGAGCTTATTAGGTGCTACTCATCGTTACAAAAGTATGGACCTGCTTTTCATAGAAGTGAGCCAATTTCCAAAAATTTTATAAATATATTCATAGGATTTCTGATATAAAAAGCCCTTCCAGATCCCAGGTGATAAACCTGAAGTTCCTGTTATCTGTACGATTGCAGGATTGTTCATTTGCAAATGAAACAGTTACAGTATAACAACAGTTTTGGTCACCTTTTACTTACCCATTAGTTCAGCAAATCCACCCAGTGGTAATCTGCAAGTGCCAGTGACAAACTGCAGAAGTCGCATGCGAACCTCATTGTCTGTTTCTTTTACAAACTAGGCACAGAAATTCAAATTACTTAATAAAAATCTTTAGCACAGCTGGAGAAAAACAAAAACCCCACAAGATGGTTGAAAAAGTGTAGTTCCATTTAAAAATACACCAACTTGGCAATAGTTTGCATTTCTTGTTTTTAGCAAAATTTGTTGGAGAGAGAAGACAGTGATTTCAGATTATATGCACTGTCAAGAGTGTCAACTGTTAAAACGTGAAGCCTGGGAACAGCAAAAAAAAAAGACTCCTTATCTGTTTTATTCTACACTAAAATATAAATTATTCCAATGTTTTATATGAAGGCTACTGCCATTTTGGTTAAACACAGCACTAGCCTAACCACAGGCTCTGGGTATTTCAAGACTGAAGTATTCCATGCATCTGGAAGTCTCAGAGAAAACCCATCCATAACAGCTGCATCACTTTGTACAGGAATTCACTGGGAAGGGGAGAGGAAGAAAAGAGAGGGGACACAGAGAACACGTCAGTAAGAGAGGGGGCATTGATACACCTAGAATTTTGACTCAGAAAAACTTATATATAAATGTTGATATCATATCCAAGTTACTTAAACTTCTGGTTAAGATTCCTTCAATATCAAGAATCTTTAAGAGATATATCAGATCTTACAATATAAATAAGCTAGGAAATAACTGATTTGCATAATTTTCCTATAGAAAGTTAGTCAAAAGCATCTCTAAATGGTGATTTATCACAAGATAGAAACTGTTGGGCTCTGACTTCTCTTCAGGAAACTATATAGAAACTGTGAGCCTGAATAGCATTTTGGAGTGCTTTTCCTTAGCCAACTTCATTAAAATGTGTTATATTTGGACAGTGCTAGACCAAAATAGTTAATATGACAATAATCATAAATAATATGTGGCATTTTAGATCATCAAATCATAGAATGGTTTTGGTTGGAAGGGATCTTAAAGGTCATCCAGTTCCAAACCCCCTGCCATGGGCAGGGACACCTTCCACTAGACCAAGCTGCTGAGAGCTCCTTTCAGCTTGACCTTGAACACTTGCAGGAATGGGGTATCCACAGCTTCTCTGGACAACCTGTTCCAGTGCCTCACCGGGCTCACAGCAAAGAAATTCCTCTTAATATCTAAATCTACCCTCTTAAAGTTTGAATCCACTGTCCCTTGCCCTGTCACTACATGCTCTTTTAAAAAGTCCTTTTCTATCTTTCTTATAGGCTCCCTTCATGTAGTAGAAGGTGAATATGTACAGGTCAACTATAAATAAGAACATTTAGAAGACAGATCACTGCTAAGAGTACAAAAAATTGTATTATCAATAAGGACAAGATACAGAAAAAATACTCATGACCCAGCATCCAAACGTAATGTATGTATCTATCTGCCATTTCTCACCCTAAAGTATGCTCCCTAAAGACCAATAATCCTCCTTTCCCTCTCTGAAAAGAAAAAAGAAAGGAAGCAGTAAGAACCTTCATTTAGATGGCATCCCTCCACTCCACATGTCATTTGTGTTACAGAACAAAACGAAGTCAGAAATTTTACTGATCAACACACCTGCCAGAACCATATGATCTGCTTGCTATTCCTTGTGTAATGACGATAAACAGTGTTCCTCTGCCAGTCTGCTAAATCAACTTCTTGCATACCACAGAGCATAACCTAGAAGGGAGAATGATTACGTCACATTAAACACATAAATTAAGAGGATTTTCTATCTTGTATGAGACATGGTAGCAAAAATGGAAGTTCTTGCTCTGAGAAAAGGACAGGTAATTTTTTCATTTTACTCCAGTTAGGTTTTTCTTTATCCTAAGTTTACAGAACGCCTCCAGATTTGTTTATGTATTTAAGTGGTCTGAAAGACTGAATACCAGAAACTTGGTATCTTCCAACTAATAATTCAATAATAAAAGATATTACCTTTCCCATAAAAGTAATTTTTATATTAAAGAGGATATTCCCCTCTCATTAAAACTTTGTCTCATATTCCAAGATGATGATGATTACATTGCTGCTATTACTAATAAAGATAAAACACACTGCAAAGTATTCATTACAAGAGGTAATGAAAGCTGAAAGTTCTAAAGGCAAAGCCTCCTACAAAACTGAACACTGAACGAGATTGATCAAAGTAGTTTCTCAGAAAAAGCCTCCCTTTTAACTTGGGAAGATTTCAGAAGACTGCTCATTATATACAGGGAACCTTGGCAGGTCTCACAGAAATCATCATCATCATCACAGCTAGGCTTCGCGAACAAAGATTTGAGAAGGGCTCTACCCACGCTTGCTACAAGCGCGCTGATGGCTAAAAAGGCCAATGCGAGATAGACAAGTCCAGTTGCAGAAGGCACAGCAGAAAAGACTCCCCAGGTGATACAGACGAGACGCGATTCTTTCTGCACTGTCTTTTCTCCTCGAGAGTGATCCTGCGTGTGTTCTCAAAAGCAGCAGCAGCATTATAGATGGTGTGTCTCCATCTCACAGAAATAAATGAGTATAGAACTACAGAGCCTTTTGTCTGTGCTCCAAATCACAGCCCCAAGAGTGAACATAGGCCAGGCTGATTGCTAAGTAAACACGGTGCATGCAAGTAATTCCTGTTATCAGCCCTAGGGTTACATCCTGAGGATCTGCAAATTTCAGTTTCAAACCTTGTTGGTTCCTTTATTTTTCTGTCCTTATACATAAGAATCCTAGAACCTATCCTAGACTCTGCGTGTGATACTAAGGGATCATTACACACCAGAATCAACTTCTCTGTCGTCTTTTACGTGGTGATTCTACCACAGAGGGAAAAGTTTTCTGTGACTAACAGATCCATCAGTGATCCTACAAAACACTGATTCAGTAATAATGGCTTTTCATCACGATTTAATCCCAATGCTCCTATTAAGTTTTCCATGTTCCAGAAGCTACCAAATGCAGCACGCGCAGGAGAGATTCAAGCTGACCTATCAGTTTAATCACTGCATATGTATTACCTCTACGTAAGGTAACAACGTTGAACAGAAAACCTCACCTCCAGTTCCTTTTCATCAAAATAGTGTAGCCACTGGAGAGGAACTACTTCATTAAAACCATCAAGAAAAGCTTTGGTTTGTTCTCTAACTCCCCGAGAAAATCGCCACTCTGCCATTAGCCTGGGATGGAACAAAATCAAAGGTGAATTAAACATCAATCAGCATTCAAGGTGAAGTTCAGACATGTATGATTGTGTGTGTGTTCCCATGAGGCAACACTACCTCAGATTTTACTTCTTACACTGTATGATTCCATTAACTATGAAGAACCTAGCATACTAATATTATCATAAATCTCCAAACTCGGACAACAATGAAAGTAGCAAGATGTACTCAGATTACCATTCCAGTTTAAAAAAAAAAAAAAAAAAAAAAAAATTAACCTTTCATTAATTCAACAGCCTTTTCATTAAAATAATGCTACTTGGGTATTATGACTTTGTTATGAAAAATAATTTGATTTAGCTTAAAGAATGCATAATCCTACTATTTCAATGGTAGAAAAGAAAAATTTCCACAGATTTTCAAATATTCTCTTACAAAAAACACAATGTAAGCAGAGAATAGCAAGAAATACTGTTGCTTGTAATACTTAAAACAATCATTGCCCAATACTTCTAGCATAAGACTATTTCCAGCTTCAACAAACAGAAGTAATTTTCTGTTCTGACTAACTCTGAGATTTGGAGGAAGAGGTAATGTGTTCAAAGTTTCAACTAAAATGATCAAGCCATTTGAATAATAATAATAATTAAAAAAAATACAAGAAATATATATACCAACTATTTCTCTGAGAAACTAAAGACTGCTAATTTAAGTGGAAACTTTATAAGCAGCACTGGACATACACTGAATCACAGAAATGGATCTGTGTACATCTGCTTTTGAGATCACTGAGGAGATGGATCAGAAACACAGGTTCCAAAAAAGACAATGATAAAATTAGGAAATAAGCAGGAAAGAGCAGAAGAAAGAGTTAAAAAAATTAGTTTAAGTCACACCATGTTATACACCATTCTGAATTTCAGTTGCCACACTGACAGCAAAGTTCTGAACAATTTTAGAATCTTCTGTCAAATACATGCCTTTCCCTCCACCTGGATTTGCTACCTGCAGTTACCAAAAACAGGCTTGCTTATTTTCAGTTCGACCTTTCCTCTCCTACATCTAACAGCATAACAGGTCATCTTCTCTCCACATGGTCTCTTTATGTACCAACAGATCATATGTATCAGGATAGCAACATGTACCAAAATACTGTTTCAATAACAGTCACAACAATTACATAGTAACATGGGAATAAAAAAAACCAAAACAACACAAAATACCAAAAGCAACACTGTGTCAAAAAAGATTAGAGCAACATGGAACACTTTTTTTCAGCATCTACATCTTCCTACCCAATATATTCTTCTTTGTTCTCCTCTGTTACCAAGATATTTGAACCTCCTGATTTCAGCTCATGTGAGGTTACTTTTCCTAAGAGCTCCATATCGACACAAAAGTACATTTCCAAGTTACACTCTTCGATGTTATTATCCCTGGTTTAAAAAAAAAAAAAAAAAAGGCAATAAATTTTATATAAACAAAAAAATCCATAAAATATCAGAGACACACAAAAAATGAACTACAAACCTTATCCAAATTAGGGAGTTGTAAAATTCTGTGTCAATAGATTCTAGGTCCTTAATTGTAAGTTTTTTGCTCAGCATTCGTTTGTAGAAAGGCAGAGAAAAACCAGTGTCAATAAATTTCCCATGAAACAATGCCTGTTGAACAGAAAAAGTCTGTTTAGCTTTTGTTGAACTTTTATTGAAATGTTTCTGGACTTGAAGTCTTTTTTTCCTTTCTCCTTCAAATAATAAAAAGCACCAAATAGCAGTAGCAGTTTGGTATTTAAAAAGTACAGACCATTTCAGTATGTGGGAAGTAAAAAAAATATTGACAAAATATATCCAAGCATATGTTATTACAATTTGGAAATTCTTTGATTAAAAAAAAACCCTTCCCATAAAAGGATTTCATCCTTTCTTCACTTTATTATGTGAATAAGCACAATTGCCAAGTGTTATTTAATCCTTCCTGATCATAATATTTGATTCTACTTGGTACTACTGCCATTTTTTACTATATACATACATCCAGCAAAATCATCCTTTACAGAATGCTACTGCAGCTTGTAAGAAAGAGCTTGGGGAATCACATTTTTTAGAGGTGAGTAACAGAACTGAGAAATTAGGTTCTCCATGAAACTGAAAAAAAAAAAAATCCCAAAACATGGTCACACTTGTCTCACCACACATGCACATAAGTGTAAGCTAATTTCTACTCCTGAAGCACAGTGCTACACACACACACACACAGTGTTAACCTCTACACTGACTCAGTGCATCTGAGAGCTAATGGAACACAGCTATCATCCTAAACATAGGCCGTGGATGGCATTCATTGTTCCTCTTCCTCACAGCAGAAATTCTATGAGCAGAAGAGTCAATTAACAGCCCATTTCCTCCAGGCTCCATCTTTTTTCCTCATCTTCTTATTTCCCCCCTAAGGTGTACTCTAGCATGCATTTTCTTCTGCTTTAGGAGAACTTAAAGAGGGTCTCTAGGAGGTCTTTATTTGTTTGTTTATTTATCTATTTATTCATTTTTAAGCTAGTCTCTGCTTCTTAGGATAGAGTGAGCTGATAGAATCTGAAAAATTCAATGTCAAATGCAGTATCTAGGCATATGATTTTCTGCTTTTTGTAAAAGTAAGCTCTTAAAATCATCTCATTTAATATGTATGGTATTCTTACAGCAAAATACAAAAGGTGCCTCAGCCATCTTCATTTAACAGGTTTTTGTTACAGAGTAAGATGTGTATTATTTATGTTTAATCCTGTTTCAGTTGAAAATCTCTGTGGTGACTTCAGTACTTAAAACTAAAAGAAGTTACAACTATTTTAGAACTGCGAGAAGGTCAGAAACTGCAACTGCACCTAAAAAGCCTATCTAGACTCCTTAAAATGATTCCCAGTTACATTATTACCTGAGCTATTTTGAGCCACTAGAGGGTATCCCAGGAAGCACTGCAGAAAGTACCATCTAGAACAAACCATGAATGCGCTCAAACCTTGCAACAGACCACATTAGGCACTATTGCACAGCTCTCTCTCTTGCTCAGCTGAGAGAATTCAAAATGCAAACACATAAATACTTCAGGAAATAAAATGTTGTCTTTTAATTAATCAATTAGTTTACTTAAGTTCTCTACTATGATCTGTATTGTTATGAAATAGTTTTCCTAAAGTTAACATTTCAAGTATGGATTTATTTTATGCCCAAGATCAAAAATCACCACCTAAAGGAAACAAAATTTGGCTCTAGCACCCAACTGCCTGTATCACATCTTCCTGCTAAATGGCATTCTAACTTGCTGAGGGTTCTGAAAGTAAGAAAAAAGTTACGGCCTATTGCAAGCATTAACCCAAGGAGATAAATTGTCATGACAGAACAGAAATGGTGAACTTAGCCATAAAATTCTTGGAATCAGAGGTGTTACTGTCAAAACTGAATAAATATCTGAGAAAGCATCTATAAGAAATCCAAAACCAAGAAACAGCCCAAACCTAAATTATTTTGTCTGATAATATTTTTTCATTTATGTTACACTTGGCTTATATTTATTCCAATTTCATACAAAAACTCTGAACAAACAGAAGACAACAGTCTCTTCACTATGAAAATGCACTTTTATCTACTCTTTGGTTTCACTATTCACCATGTTCAGGGATGTTGCTGAGGACTACCTGTAGACATGATGATTATGTGGAAAGATGACTGTATCACTACATGGAAAGAAAGAAAGAAATGTGGCAGAACAGGAGTCACTATAGAAAACCAACACAGTGATACCAGAAGAAGTGACACAACATGCCTCCCCAGCTTCTAGTTTATGAGACATCGGATGGAAGAGAATCAGCTCCCTAACAGCTTCTCCAAGGTATTTGACTTTTGTTTCCAAGCATGTACATTTAAATAAAGGCTCAGTGTACTCCTCATTCTAACTAATTTTTTCAAATACAGTAAGGTATACCAAGTCTAACTGAGGAGCCTTTTTCACAAAATACTAGTCACATTTTTCAGAGCATCAGTATTCAGACACTCAATCAAACAGCAGTTTGCATGAAGCACACACATCCAATTGATGAAAATAAAATATTATATTGAATGCCATATTAACTTTTATCACTCTCCCAGGAAATATAAATGTGTAAGAGACTTAACTCTCAGGGAATATTTTGGCTCAATAACCTTATATGCCTTTAATCTTCCATTTCTATTAGATTAAAATAACCTTTAATAACTGTAAAAACAAATACTGTTCAGGAATAAATGTATAGCTACAGCAAATATAAAACCTTAAAAATCTAACCTACCATGGCAATAAAGCGCCCAATGAAACAGAAATATGAAAGATGGTCAGGATTGATTGTTGATGCTGGATTTATCTGCAGGCAATAGTTGCTCTTGCCAGCATATTCAAATAGGCAGTACATAGGGTTCAGTACTTCATGGGAAAGCAAGAAAAACCATTCTCTAAGGAAAAAAAAACATGTATACACATAAAAACCATCAAATACAGATGTTTATCACCATTCCCCTTAGGTAACTAGCAAAACGGTCAAAATATATGCAAACTTTGAAAAATAATATAAACAGTGTTGCATTAGAATCACAGAATAATATGTAGTATTATATACTTCTTAAATATAAAAAATTCATTATCAAGAACAATAATGTTAGTCATGGTTTTCAAAGTTTAGAAATGATAGTTAAGACTGTCACCTTGAACACACCCTCAGAGCACAGGTTTTAGATGCCTATTAGTTACACTTTTTCTCACAGTCCTCGCCTCAACCAGTACACAGCATTTATCCTCCTCATGACTGCTTTACTATCTACAACTCAAATCTTTATTCAAAAAAATCACAAATTATTCCAAGCTTATTATAAACAACTTAGATCAAACAAAAGAAAACAAATAAGCTTAAACCTCAGTACACCTTATTTGCTTTCCCAATCTGACACTGACTTACTGTGGTTGACAAATTACTATGCATTAGTTAAGCCTACAGAACACAACAGTGTGAAAATATCTTTGTTGAGATTAAACAAATACATGTTATTTATCACTTTAAGAGTTTCCAGCTCAGCTAATCTGAAATAATACCAGAATCTGGTATTTAGTGTTCAGATAGGTGATTTTTATAATATTTGTTGCTTTATAATATTTATACATAATCAGAGATCTCAGAAGCAGTCATATATTCTCGGGAACTTTTGTATCAGGCACCAAGTGTTCAGTACTAAACAGCCAGGCTTAGAGAAAACCTATAAAAAAAGCTAAAAGTCTATCCTATAATAACTGCAGGGACTGAATTCCATTCTAACTACCTTTCAGCTGTCACATTTAAGAGGCATCTTTTCTACCTCCGTATTTACTCGAGATCAGGGAATAGAAATGAGGTTCGCTGGCATGTTTCTCCTAACAGTTCTGTGAACTCAAGTCATGGATCATGATTCGCTATGATACACTTCCAACTCAAAGGCCATGAAGAAAGAGTAAACAGAGAAAGGCAGCCAGGATATGATAACCCTAACAGGGTTCTGTGTATCTTTTAATAAGTATAAGAATGTTGTACATCATTCTATGCAAGTTTTATACTGAGACGATTACATTAACTCTATATAAAAGTATCAAATTTAATAGGCATTTGAATTAGAACAAAGATAACAAGGGAGGAATTAAATAAATCATTCATCAACAAGAAGTTTGTAGAAGCGAAGAATTATTCACATCAACAGCTAAAACTTGCCACAAGACATAGTGTCAGATTGGTCCTGCTAAATGCAAGGTAAAGTCTGGAGGGAACACTGAGTTTAGCCTGCTGTGAGACAGCTGATAAATTGGGACTTCAGCTTTTTATATTTGCATTAATGCAGTAGTAGTCAGTACAAGAGCTTTTACTCAGTGTCTTTTAAAAATTCTCAGCTCAAGTCATAATGAGATCCTTGCTGTTTCTCAGTATCACATACAAAATCTTGGGCAAGACTTAATTAACTATGAAACTATACTACTTATGTATTTGCTATTTATCTATTTATTCTGCAACTTTCTGTGACTAATACACTTCAGTTAAATTATTCTAACATCACTTCTTTGGAATACTCGGTTTATATGGAACAGACTACTTAACTGTCCTGGTTCCCAACAGGGACACCAACCAAACAAAACTCATGTAAAGCAAAAATTGAATTCCTCCCTGCAGTCACTTCCCAAAAGCCTATCACATACTGTAATTCAGAAGTATAACACCTCACATATCCAAAGAAGCTCAACCTTCAGAGGCAAACTTCCCTATTTATAAATACTATATATTTTCACTGAATTTCATTTTAACATAATAAGCTACATAAAACCAGAACAAAACCAAAACAGAACACATTTACATTAAAAAAACCCAACCTAACAAAAAAAATTCTATCATCTATAACCACTTCCAATTCCCTGGATCTACAGTAGTACTGAAATTTTCAGCCTAACAATAACATTTCAGTCTGAAAGTAACTGACAGCAGTAGCGAGTGGTTGTATTCTCTATGGTCAAGAGATGAAACACACTTTATCTATGATTGTCTTGTTATTAGATTTTTCACTCTGAGTTCCACTTCAGATCCTAGAAAAGCTGGTAGTTCAACTGGTTTGCCTTTCTGTGGAGCCTACATTGTCTGACTGCTCTTACTTCATGCCTGCACTACTCTCCTATTGTTTATATCCTTTCTGTTCATAACAGCCCCAATTTGGTGTTAGCTTGGTTTTTTTCCAAATAAGCAGAACACTTTATTTTTCCACAGTCTCCACTTCTAGGAAAATGGAACTTTCTGATAGAAAGTTCCTGAAATAACTCAGTCCAGAACAATTAACTGGCATAAAAAAAAAATAAATCCAATTTTAACATCAATCTTTGTCAACGAACTGAACAACTGAGACCACAGTTTTAGCAATGCAAGGTTATAACCCATAACAATAGCCAGTGCTGCTAGTTCCACCTTCTTAATACATTCAGGGAAACTAAAAAGGTACTCAAGGTCAGACTGCAAGAGAAATCAAGGTTAGAGTGCTATTAAAAAATAAAATATTTTAAACAATTTCTTTTACCTTGCCAAGCCACCATAATCCAATCCTTCTTCTCCTCTGAATATAACATACAGTCTTCTCCTCAAATCATAGGGTTTTAATGCCATAATCTATTAAAAAAAAACAAAACACAAAAATAATAAGTTATAAACTATGCATTGTCACTACATCACTCATTCAGATTTAATTTTATTTTGATACAGAAATGCTATATATGTCAAATGTTACACTGGTTTGACAACCAATTAGGCCATCTCATGGAAAATGCAATCAATGAACTACACACAAAAAATACCAAATTGGACTTAAAATCCTTGAACAACAGAGTGCTAGCAAGTGGGAGAGGATATCTGGTAAGTATTGCTATAAGGTGTCCTGTTCTTACACTCTTCCTAAGGCAGTCATTATTAAAGGAAAATAGGTAAAAAGGCACCTCATCTGATATATATGATTTTTGGTTTTAGGCAAATCACTTAAAGAAGTAATTTAATCCAGAATCAGTGTAATACTATTTCATTAATAATATGTTCTTTACTTATAGAGAATGCCTCCCAGAAGGTTTTGATATGGTGACAGCTGCAAGAATTTCCATTGTCACAGAGAAAGAAGGAATATCATACATTGGCTGCAGACTGTAAGAGATCAAGAACTGTAAGCTTCAACTACACAGATTTAACCTTTGAAGGACAAAGCAGGGTACCAGTTTTAACTGGAGAAAGCAACATATTGTAATATATCTAACCACACACAAGAATCAGAAAAGTAAATCTGATGTGGTTGATACAGTAGGCAATGTGGTTAAGCTATGGAACTCATTACCACAGGAGGCTGTCGATGCAACAAGTTCACAAGAGGAACACAGACAAGCTCACTGAAGAGAAGTCCCTTGAGGTTTATTAAAATACTCAGAAACCACATCAAGATTGAGAGGCATTTCAATTCTAAACAGTTGGAAGCTGAAAGATCATTTGGTAAAAACATTATATACAATACTTCTGTTCTTACAGTCCTACCTAAGAATCCCTCACTGGCTAATACCAGAGGAAGATTACTACGCCTAAAGGACCATTAGTCTGAACTGGCTATGGGCACTTTGTTCCTATGCTTTGTCTTGATAAGCAAACACAGTAATTTTTGCAGGCTTACTTGTTGGAAGGAATCCTCAAACAAAGTCTGTCTGGATACATTGATTTTCACATGACTTGGCAGTGCATTGGACTGTAATCATAAAGAAATAGCATTAAAAGGCAGCATATATAAATGTAAACTCATGTAGTTTCAATAAGTAAATAATTACTAAATCAGTACCTGACACAAGTAACGGAAATGAGCAAGTTTCCACCTAAAGCTACGCTCATAAGCAATCTGTGGCCCTTTGTTCCTGTAAGGAAATATATTTGAGATACATTAACCATACAGACATCAAATAGTACTTTCAATGCTAAACAACAGCACGTAGATATCAAAAATACACAAAAATTGTTATTGTAAGATGCAATCAGAAACCAAATGCAGCTGATGGTTTGCTATGCCAGTCTTCCTTTCCACTGCCCCTTCCCCTTTTTTTTTTCTTTTTGTTTAAGATGCACGTCAATTTACCAAACTGAGAAAGTTAGAGCTCAAGAGGATACCAAATCCCTATCAAACTAGCAAAAATTACAAGCCACCTAAATGAGAGACACCATCTTCACTGAGAGGAAGATAACTAAGTTAGGCTTCATAAATTCAGCTGCTTGTGGAACTATGAAGGACTTTCTAGTGCAACACTATAGGCTCTTTGAATGAAAGGTCATCAACAGGTCATCAGAAGCCCTACCCTATATAAAAGACATTAAGACAGCCACTATAGGTTGGGTCAATACTTCTAACTAAACTATTTTAAAGTTTTTTATGCAAACTTTTTGAGAAGTATTCAGAACTACTTTGTTTAGACATTATTGTTGCTAGAGTGTGTATAATTATAAGCAATACTCATAAGGATCATTTGTTGTTTATTTAAAAGTGTAACTGTTACATTAGTTCAATGTTCAAGTTTACCTCACTTCCCCTTATTATTTATAAAATTATTATATTATTGGTATTTGAAAAGTGTATAAAAACTATTAAACATCAGAGCAGTACAGCAAAGTGTGTCATAAATAAACTGACAATTAAAGTTTAAAAAAAAGATTAAATTCATATCACAAGAATTTGTTCATAATTTAGTGTGCAGTTCCAGCTAAAACTGTAGATTGTTTTACAGTATGAGAAAACTTCACCATTAAACTATAATAAGGTAAAACATTCAAAAATATATTTAGATTCTCACTTACACAGAAGATTTCCCAGTACGAGGATCATTGAATGTGGTGGTTCTTGTATTATGATCAACAAAGTATCTGACACCTTCTCTGGTATATCTGATTTCCCAGCCCTCTGGAAGAGGGTCCTCATTTTGTAAACTGCAGAAGGAATTTCAGACAGTGAGGTTTCTCCCAAATCATGATAAAAAAAAAATCAAGCAAGATCTTTTTTATATACACACCTACCCTTGAGTTCGAGGGTCTTCCCACTGTGTTGTCTTTGTGTTATGATTTACAAAATACACCCTATCATTTGAATCCACTCTCCTTTCTAAGGAAAAAAAAAAAAAAAAGGAAAAAATCCAGTATAGAACAATTGCATTCCAAATTTCTGTAACTGTCACTTCCTGAAATCAAAACCTAATTAACTTACCCCAACCTGGTGGTAAAGGCCCAAGTGGATCATTTTCTGCTGACAACATCGAAGCCTATTTAAAAACAAGAGGACTTTCTATTAGGCCAAATATTTTTTTTTTTTTCCTTAATGTGTTTTAAAATTATCACTAGTTCTCCAGACTACTCATTCTGAAACAAAACATCATGCAATTTTTAATCTGGTTTTGCAAAGAAACATAGATTATATGATAACAAGATATGATTTGCAAACTTGCCTCCACTGTTTCCAACTCAATGTCTCCCTTTCCCTTCCTCCAGCAAACCTGAGAGGCAGGGTCTCACAAAGAGGTACAGTTCATCGAAGTTTTGCAGAAACACGTGTCAGCAGATAAGCTGACAATGCTCTTGCTTAAGAACACGTTTTATCATAATAAACATTTGCAAGCATGGTGAATACTGCCAGCATAAGGGGTTTTGCTTCCTCAATACATGATGACTTCCCTGGATGTTTGGCTATTTTCAGACTTTGTCATTTTTTTGAAAATGCAGCTGCATTTGTTAAAATATGCGGATAGGTAAAATTATACCACCATATGGTAAAGTTAAAAGGAAAAAAAAAAAAAGGAAAAAAAACGGATTACGTTATTATGTAAAACCATGCTAAGCTCATAATATACTGTAACCTTGCAGAAGTCCCCCAGTAGCTCCCAAAAATACAAAGCACAGGGAAAAAAACCCAAAAGGCAGAAATCCTAGAGACTGTAGGATCCATGTTCTGATTTATAATTAAAAGCATCCACCCCCCTAAAATTTTGTAGACACAACATTTTTTCATGTGTGTGTGCAGAATGGAATTTTGATATATGGGAACCAATCTACATTTTCCAAAGACTATCTTAGGAACACCTTGCTACTAATACTGCTTTATAGCATTTGCAATACAAAAATGTCAAATCCACTTAGAGGTTTACAACAGCAAATTCAGGCAAAACAAACCTATGATATTTTTCTTGTGAAAGAGAAACAGAGCAAGGATCAGAAGGAAATCCATTAGTTACACTCAAAATCAAGCTGTGTATTTGTTCCAACCACCAGCTACTACATGTGAACAGAGAATTATCATTATCTCAGCAGCAAATGCAGTTAGCCTTTTCTGCTTTTCAGACTACACAATCACAATGACCCTCTAACCAAAGACTTCTCTGTGGTGAGTATAAAAAAAGAATAGTGCACAAAAGCAAAATGCTGTCTGCCAAATAACTGAATAGTGGCACGATTTAGAGATTTCCAACTTTCTTAATAGGCCCAAGGATTTGTGTGTGGCTGCTGGCCACACACAGCTGTATACTTAACAGAACACACTGAAATAGTAGGCAGTGGCATAGGATGAGGTAGATTCAATATTAAGGACTACAATAAATTAATCCAGGTAAAAATGAAGGTAACTAAAATAACTACAGCCTATCTACTCTTCTTCCTTTACACAGTTTAGCTTTGACTACTCAAGGTGATTGAAAGATTCTCTTATTCACCGAAAGTATTAATCTACTTTTTCCCAAAAAATAGAACACAATATCAGTCATAAACTGCTATATAGGCAGAGTCCTGGTATATCAGCAGAGGACGAAAATTTATCTAGAGTCTGACCCTAACTATTCCAGAAGAAAAGTATACAGAAACACTAAAGTAAAAAACCCACACTTTTTTCAATATAATTTCAATCTTTTTCCCAAAAAAACTGTGAGTTCTATCTGCAACTGATATAATACTTAGAAAACAGAATTCTAAAGAGATGCAAACAGTCACATTATCTTTTCTCTTCCTTCAAGTATATTGTGCCTCACAAACAAATCCTCATTTAATGACTCTAAGGTCAGATGGGACATTTTAAGAAATGAGTCTGTGGTTTTCAGTAAGAGTTACCATTTAATGAAGGAAGGAACATAATTTAATTTTAAAAACATATTGTTCCCTGAAAGAATAAATCGAGCTCAAAAAAACCCATCTTGGCATCAGGAAAAGTGGGAGTTTTCTCAGATCTTTATGCAACTGATCAAAGTAGTTCACAACTGCAAAAAGTTGGTCAGGAAGAGTTCTTGGCTGGATGTGTTTCAGCTGTGATTCTTTCATTTGCATTGAGAGTTACCAATGTGTATAAGTACCTGAAGGAAGATGCAAAAAGGATGGAGCCAGGCTTTTTTTACTGGTGCACAGTGGCATGACCAGAGGCAATGGGCACATCCTGAAACACAGGAGGTTCCCTCTGAACATCAGGAAACACTTTTTACTGTGAGGGTGACTGAGCACTGGCAAAGGTTTCCCAGAGAGGTTGTGGAGTATTTACAAGACATCTGGACACAGTCTAGGACAGCTGGCTGTAAGTGGCCTTGTCTGAGCAAGGACATTGGACCAAACAGCATTCAGAGGTCCCTTTCAGCCTTGACCATTCTATCTTTCTCTAACTGCATAAGACAAATTGACTTTGCTGCACAGCTCCAGGAGTTAATTAGTGGTGGTGCACGTTTCTGCTATTGCTAGTGACAAGGTATAATGTCCAATTAGATAATGAGAGGTTGAGAACTCTTAAATGTAAGTATCCTTTACTTCAGAGGTGTATGTGAATAAAATCCATCAGATTCAAAGTTAGGTCTACATATGCATAGAGTCCTATACCAATGAAACTGTTTTAGACTTGTACTTCAATGGTTTCTTCTTTAAAACACTCCAACTTTGCTATGTATCACTTACAAAGTCTCTGGGATTGGATCATTTTTTAAGAGGCCAAGCACAATTCTTAAAGTGCACTGTTTAGAGTGACAGTGACATGAAGGCACCATCATTCTTAACTCTGAAAAAACAACTATCCTATTTATCCAATCACAGATGGGAAAATCTGACTCAAGAAATATCCTCTTTGAAGCTACTCATATTTTCTTCAGGCAGAAGTGAGCAACTACTTGAGAGAAATGGAAAACCATGTAGGAAATTCCAGAGCTCAGCAAGGTGCATAAGCTTCAAAAGTAAGCTCAAAGTAAAAGAATTGCCACTTGTATTAATGAATTACTCCTAATCATTAAAACAGTTTTGAAGGCCATTTAACATTCAAAATGTCCATAACTCAGCCTTTACGTTCCTTTTCAGTTTAAGGGATTGCTTTATTTTTACCTCGTATTACTGTAACGAAAAATCTTAAGTAAAATGCAGTTCACAAAGCTCCAGTTAGGGAACAGATTCAGAAGGGAGTACTTTCTGCCCTTGTAAATGATTTTTTTTAGCATTTTTCAAAAGAATCAGAATCTGAATTACTGATGCTAAACTTCTCATAACACATCTGGTTGAATAGTTACAAAATCACTTTTTCTAAAGTTAAAGAACAAAAAGCATATACCTATACCTCTCTGCTAATTTCTAAATGTTATGTAAAAGTTACCGAGTAGAGGTATCGTTGGTTGAATTGTTGCATAGCTCCCTGCAGTTGATTCCGTTGAGATTGCCACTGCTCAAAGTTCCTGACTGATTCCATTGTTGGTCGCTGCCACGTTGTCGTCCTGGTGTTGTGGTCCACATAGTAAACTCTCCCACGGTCATCAACTCTTCTTTCCCAGCTTTCAGGAAACGCAAATGTTAACAGCTAAATTTTTCAGTAACATTACTAGCTGATATTCTTTTTATGCTAAATTCCTAGGCAGTGTTTGAATGAACTACTGGAGTCACAGGCATGATTTAAATTTCTAAAGGACACAAAAGTACTCCCCAACTTAATTGGTAGAAGAACAACTGCACAGAGCAAACATACACTTCAAGCAATAGCATGCTCAGCAATCTGTCACTTCATTTTTAACTTTGTCCATTTCTGTGACTGCAAGTAATGTTGGCAGACTTCACAGAAAACACTTTGCTGGGAAATCTGAGGTTTGGAATTAGTGCACTACACTTAGTGGCACCACCTAAATAAAGGTGACCAAATGTGCGTTATTCTATGTTTAAGCTTTAAAGGAAGAACAAAATACTTTAGTATTTGAACAGAACAATATTTGAACAGAACAAGTAACATATACAGTACCAACATTCCTATAACAATAGGTACAATATAATTCCACATTAAATGAAAATTAGAATTTCTTATTATATGATGCACAATACAATTTTGATGAGGTGCTGTTTGTTTCCTGCAACAAACAAATAAAAAAAATGTATAGTATACTTATACTGTATATAAAAAAATTTTAGTATACTTATCATATTTAATTCAAAAATGTCTACATTACCCAGGAGGTAAGGGCTGTGGTCTTTCCCATGTTGTAGTTCGTGTGTTGTGATCAACATAATAGGTTCTACCATGAGGATCCTTTCTTTGCTCCCACCTTCAAGACAGAGAGACTTTCACATAAATCAAGGTGAAAATACTTCCTTGGGACATCCAACTAAGGCAAAAAAGTACCTTGGTATTGAATGAAAATATCAGGATCCAAAACTCATTCTAGAACACCAAAGAAAATTCACACTAGAATAGGGATCAGTTACTTCCTATTGAACTGATATCATCATAAAGCCTTCTTTAAAGGACTTGGCACATAAAATGAGCATACATCAATATTCAGAAGTATTTTCAAGTTATATTTAAGCTATCTGAGAACAAAGTAATTAATTACTTGCTCAATGCTTGGATGTTAAAATAACCTCATTCAAAAAATGCTTAGAGATGCATTCTTTGCATTTCCAAGTTCATGCCTCTCTCAAAAAAAGAGGGAGTTTACATTCTGAATCTCTGTTACCTATATCCAACAAACAACACCATCTCAGAGCGAGCCTGAAGTGTGTGCTATCAGATGGTTTTCCTGTGTTTCTATTTCCTATCCCAGTAATCCCTGGGGATTATTTCTTCAGTTTAATTTTTGCAAAGCAAACTTACATTGAAGATAAAGCTAGGACCAAACATTATCAACAACTAAAGTTTCATGATGCTGAGAATTACCATAATGCAATAAAAACCTGCAGTTGATATATGATATATGTTTGGTTTTCTTACATATATACATAATTAGCTCCACAAAACATAGGCAGAACACCTTGCCTCCTACTCACTGGTCTGGGTATGCATTTCCTCAGTATTACAGAGTATCCTATAAAACTCCTGCAAAATGTTTTCTGCAGCTTAAGAGGTTACATGTTAAGATTTCAAGAAGAGAAGAGAGGAGAAGCAGTGTTTTACAGGGTTACTACGGTTAGACATAATGGAGAGACAATTAGGCTTGCAGGTGGAGTGGAGAGAGGCATGAGGGACCACAAAAAGAAACCCCACAGAAACATGATCAGGGAGGAATGATGAAAAAATGCATTTGGCCATAGTGTGTACTATGCCCGAAACTCATGATCCTGTCCTCAATGGGAAAGCACGTAATTAATTTTTGAAAAGTGTGTGAAGGAGGGGTATCCATAGGAGTTTCCACCTATAAAGAGTTTCCATCCTCAGAGCATCTGAAAGTTAAAACCGAGGTAACTCTTCCCCAACAATTTATATATAAAAATATATTTCTATATTTTTAAATGTTTGTTTTCATGTTTATCTAACTGCAGAAACTCAAACGAAGTGTCACTGAACCTTCTTCACAGGGAGCAGGTACACAACAGGCCCTCTGAAAGATCAGCTACAATGACACAAGGTGTACAAACTCTAGGTTAAGAAACAACTTCTGGGATCAGAAAATGCTAAAAAAGTTAATATTTACAATATTATCAAAATTTCAGTATTTCCAATTAGTTATTGAAAGCATTTTTTTACCCAAAAGTGAAAGAATCTATAAAAATTGTGAAGTTATATATATATACACACACGGGCACTTGAGTATGTACTATATTTTCATTTCTAATTTTGTATTTAAGCCTACAGAATAGGTTTCTAACAGTCTAATAAAATGAAAATATTCTAGCTATCCTTACACAGGAAGTACCTAAAAGGATTTATAAACTAGTTTAATGATTTTCACTTCTCTGTGTTTTGGTTCCTACAACATTCTCACAGTTTAGGTAACAGAAGAGCCCAAATAAGTTTAAATATATGAAATGAAAAGTCTTCACATCCATAATGCCCAAGAGTTTGTCTATTGAGACCACAATACCATCTCAGCAAACCACTTATCAGTTGTTACTTTCTGGGACAAGAGTAGCCAGTTATAGCATCAGTACAAATCCCATTTTAGATCAAATAACCCTGTCTCAGCCAGCTGACCTGCATTTGACAATTCCAGTATAGAAATGGTTCCTAGTGTAGAATTAAGTGCCTGTTTCTTTACATGCACATTCAGATGAAACATAATTATACCATTAAAAACAAAACCACATACCCTGGTGGCAAAGGTTCTGTACTGGCACTACTAGGCTGCTGTCTTACAGGTTCTGCAGATGCACTTGAGGTGGAGGAGGATTCCCTTGGTTTTGCTGCATCTGCTGCTATACTGTTTCGAGCATTAGGCTGAGCACAGTCTGTTGCAGCTGTAGGTTCTAGTCCAGCAGACACAGCAGGTAATGCAGAAGTGTGGCTCTCAGAACTAGTTGCTTCTGTTGCTGACTGAGGTTCTACTGTAGTGTTAGTGCAATCTGAAGACACGGGAACTTCGACTGAAGTCATTGGAGCCTCAGAGACTGAAGAATTACCAGCTTCAGGTGCAGAGGAGAATGACTCGCCATTAACTGAGAAACGGGAAATAAGAACATTTGTGTACCAGAATCTGATGAGATTTTTCAAATTACCAACTTTTGGAGTAAACAAATTGGAAGGAATATGTTTTAGTTGCACTTATATGCCACAAGCAGCACTGCTGTCCAAAATGACAAAAAGTCATAATGCATCTGCCTTCAGTTAAAATTTACAGTCTGCAGGCCATTCTCTATACTTCCCTGTTAAAATAATTTCTTAGTTTCTGCATATCTCGGTCAACTCAATGTTACACCTTACTCTAGATTAGCAAGAGGCATCCATCTGTTTTCCAGAAAACAGTCTGGCTTTTTATGAAACTTTGCACCTATATCAAGCTCTAAAAAGAATCTTGATCAGTATGACACAAAAAACAAATATTACAAGATTACTCTCTGAGATTTGGAAAACCAAGAGGTATTTTTTATGGATAATTTCTTTCATTTTTCAGAGCTGACGTACAGAACCCTACAATTAACTCTACACCTCTGCGTGACTTGGAAAAAATCTCCGTCCAAAAACAGGATTAAAATATAAAAATTATTATTGGTTAACACATTTTATATAGTTCAGTGACTGAAGAAAATTACTTTAGAGTCACAAAGTAAATCAATTCCATCTTTTAAAGAACAATACAAACATAATCCAACTCAAGCAAGTATAATCTCATAAAAGGTTTCAAGCAGACAGAGGGTGCCAAGAAAGCTTTATTATTCCCCAGACCACTTGGCCAACAATACATCAATATCAATCATCTGCAGAGATTAACAGAACAGTATCTCAGCACAACAAGACCTTGTCTTAGACAAGCAAAATGAGGAATGGCACTCTGTAGGATTCCCATTAAAAGTCAAGGCCCTATAAAAAGCAGTGCAACATCATTCACAACTTTCATTTTCTGTATCACTAATCAACATTATACAGTGACAACTGTATTTCTACTTTGCAGCTTGTATCTGTTTAAGAGTTAGAACAATTTTTCTACAGTACTAAAGATAATATGCAACATAGACTTCAAACAATTTTCTACCTTACAGCATACTATCACCTTACCATGCTAAGGACTGAGGCCAATACAATTGCTCTATACTCATAGCCTTAATGACATAGATCTGCAAAATTTAACCCTACAATAGTATCTATAAAATGCTGTTCCATTATTTTAAAGAGTTCATTTGCTTTAATTCTGTATAACAATCTTAGAAATAAAAAATAGGTAGATTCTATTTATTACTTGCAATATGTATATAATGGGAGCAATTTCTTGCTTTCACAGATGGTCAGAAAAGCAGGTCAAAGAATTACAAACAATAAAACTGTCCTCAGGAATGAATTTAAATTAGTGAATCAGTTTCTTTAAGGAATTATCACTGCACCATATATATTTTCTTGATATGCATAATGATAAGCATGATTTTACAGGCAGCAACAAATCTGTAAGATCTGTAAAGGCATTGCTTTTTCAACACAGCTATGCCATGGTAATACATCACTACTTCCAGATGATACAAAACAAGTTAACTACATTAAGACCTGTCATGATTTTATATTACTTCAAGTAAATGGAAAGCATGACATGAAAAAAAAAATCATAACCACCAACAATTCGATCAAGTTTCCTCAAACTTCTGATTAAACTAGCAACAACTTTACTTAAACAGGAAAAAAGCCAACTGAAATTTCAGCTTTCATTAAAAAAAATTCAATTCATCTACATTAAAGAGCGAATAGAATTACGTAGTAAAGTTAGATGCAAAATAACTGACAAATCATCTCCTCTATTAGTAAGCTGATCTCCAAAACAGATCATTACATCAGATGATTATCTCACCAATTATGCCTAAAACAGCAATTCTGGCAATATCACATAAAATTACAATCCTGCTAAGCACAACAGTGGGGAAGAGAAAAAAGTGTCATCAACAAATGCTGGAGAGCTGCTTTATGCCTTGCCTTAAAAACATCTCCATCAACTGGTACAGTAGTTGAAAACTGTTATATCAGTGCCTCAGCACAAGCTCAGTGATGATTACATCAATATTACAATGTGAACAAAGCAATTATTTTTCAATTATCCTATCCTAATACAGATTTCAAATGGATCTCTCTGCTGTTGAAGAAAAAGGGAGAAATGCCTAAATAATATATATGCCCTCTAGCCTCAAGTTGAAAAGAGAGGGGAATCAAATTTAAACTTCTCCAAATAGAGAAAAGCTTCAGAGAAGGCCTAATTTAATTATTACCTTTTAGAGTTCATAATTGTTTCTGCTATCTTCCAAGCATACCCACATTTTCCACTCTATTACAGAAAGTTTGACAGTCTCTGTTCTACTGTTTAGTAACAGTTTGCCTACTTCTATTTAAGGTTATCTTTTCTCTCTGCTATCACTGTAATCTCAAAAAGCTGAGAAAAGACAGAAAATGCTTAGAAAGCACAGTCATTATTAGATGCAAAGTTCTGCCAGAGGAATAAAAATTTAAAAATACTTTATTTTCACCTGTTTTACTGTATCAAATGTCAGTTGTAGTGAGAATCAACATTTTTGTGTTTAAGATGAAAATTTAATTCAGTATTTGCCACTACATGTTTTGAAACAGCATATCTTTCAAAAAAAATTGAAGGCCAGAAGAGCCTGCAATATATCTCAACTCAGAACACAGCAGTGCAATGACTAAATCAGATTTATACGATGTCAGAAGAAACTTAACTATAGTTATTCAAATTAATTGTCAAAGAAATCTTATTTTTCCTCCAGACAATCAGTAATACATTTTGGTTATCTGGGACAGAGACAGGGAAGTTTTTGGACACTTTAACCTTTCTTCATCAGAGAAAAAAACTGAGGGGAAACTGTGAAACACAACACATTTCAGAATAAGGTTAGTGCAAAAAAATTTACAAAAGTGGACACACAAGATTATAAACTCTAGCCTAGAAACATCCTTTCAGTATTTTTGAAATCCAACAAAAATTGTACAGAAAAAAGTGGCCCAATTCCAGATACACTTCAATCAGATAAAAAAGCCTTATGGAACATGTTCTCTTAACTCTCCCATTCTTACCAGTGCTGTTGACAGGCTGAGCTTCAAGTGGTTTTGGTTCTGGTGTATTTTTAGGTCTGGCTGCAACATGAGTAGGAGATGGTGTGCTGTCTCCATTAACAGCTTCTATACAGAATGTATTCTGTACTACAGAGTTGGAAGGTACTTGATTGTCTATCCCATTAGAAATGTCACAAGCAGATCTTGGTAAAAATAAAAGATCATTTTAGGTTATTACAAACAACAGTTATGCAACTAAACCAAATCCTACACTAAATAACGCTATAGAAACAAATAAAGAAATGGCAGTAGTCCATAAATCACAATAGTTTATGGAATGGTGTTTGCAGCCTGGGTAATAATCAAGCGCAAGACCAAAACAATTAGGAAAAAGGTAAAAATTAGTTTTGAGTATTTTAGATACTTATAATAGGTAAGATTGCCATTTTCACTTCCTCTTTTACTTGTAATGACATATTGGAATTAAGTTGAACAGACTGATGCACCTGCCACATCATCCAAAAAGGCCTTAGGAACCCTTCCAAAGTGCAGCTATGAGCAGGAAAACTTTTCTCTCATAAGCAACAGGAACAATTGGGTTTGTTAGTAATACCACTAAAAATAGTAATACCATAAGAAAGTAGCAAATTTCTTCCTCAGTAAAAGGAAAATAAGATGAGCTTCTCTATGCTCATCATTGACAGGATGGGACAGAGTGATGACAAATACACACAGGCAGCTCTGTATTTACAAGGCCACATGGAAATAAATGCAGTTTGAGGGCTTGTGAATGGAGTTTTGTTCAATTACACTGCTTTTTTACTTAAATCTATTCCAGAATGCTTAAAGCCACCCACAGGAGATACATATTGTGAAAATTACATTCAGTGCCAAATCCCTATCTTCTCAAGGAATAGAGGCTAAATATTAAAGAAAAGTTAAACAGATGACAAAAATGTTACAATAGGTAGAAGTCTAACTTTGTGGAGTAAAAAGGAGATAAGCAGCATTTCCATGCTACCTTATCCTACTCCAAACCAGAAGTATAAACAGAGAATTAAACTATGTCCTTTTTCAACTCTGTACTACAAACCAAATTTAGCTTCCGAAAGACATGCAGAGGGCTACCTTAAAACTTTTCTTCTTCTCTTAATTTTAAACTGTAAATCAAAAGTGTTGGATATTGAAAACTACTGCAAATTAAAATATCAACATCAAGAGCAGGATCCCAGTAAAAGACATATCTCCAGCAACAACTGCTGAATGAAAACAAATTATTGTTACTACTGTTTCAAAATGGTATGCAGATGTATTTCAAATCACTTGTAGCAGTCCCAAATCCTTCTAATGAAAACAAAGGATAAGCAACTTTTTATCCTCACTCCCTCATATTGGGCACCCACCACGGAACAGACAAACCTCCACGTATTCAAAAAAAAGAATCAAGTCGAGCATACAAGGACAAATGTGCCCTTGTCACTCAAATGCATAGCACTGGATGTTTTTTTCACTCCAACAGGTGGCAATAACAGCAAGGGCCTCACGTAGGGCACCTGAGCAGGGCAATAACATTAAATTGTTCTGAATGTTGACCTGTTTGTCTTACTAGTGGTAAGGGGGCAAAAAATCTACTCCTACTTCTCTCCAGTCAGTCCTTGAGCTGGTAAAACAACAGAGAAGCCAAGAACGAAGTTCTAAATTGATCTCAAAGTCTTCTTCTTGCCGCTTCAGGATGGAGCAGGCAAACCCTGTCATGAATACTGCTTGCGAAACTCGACAAGTTTCTTAAACAAGTTCCTGATCTCAGCCTTAAAAAGGATGAGGAGGAAGTAATTCAGGTTTTTTTGTCCTTTCCCTTCCGTTCAGATGCTATATTGCAACAGGATGGTAGACATTAGTAGAAACGGTTCTTAAACAACAAAAGAAAACAAATGGAATAAGTACATAAAACCACACTGAGCCACTGCTCCCTGATTTCTTCTGCAGCGTTCAATAGATTTTCAATCAGCTGAGAGCAAAAAACAGAAGTGTAAATTTAATTGTTCTCAAGCTAAATTATGCAATTATCAAACAAGTAATGTTTCTAAAACCCGTGGCAACAAAATTTAGACCCTGACAGTTAAAATCTATTGCCTTCAAAAAAAATGAAAGAAACCCAAACAAACAAAAAAACCCAGCCAAATAAAAACTCAAATAAACAAAAAAACCACATCAAAACACAAACAACCCAAACATTTCAACTGAAAAATTTGCTAATATACTTCATATAGCATAATACACAAAAATAAATTCCAACCTGGATGAACTTCTTGCTGAATCATCTCTGCTTTCACGCACAGCCTCGCCATTTTGCTGAACTTCTACTGAACAGTAAGAAACAAATCCAACAGAAATATTTTATTATACCTGTTTGAAATCTTAATCTAAATATTATCACTTAATTTAATCATTTTAACTTACTGGTCGCTGATGAACTGAGATTTGTAAGAGATTCTTGTTCAACAACCAAACCATCTAGCACAACTGTCAGTTCACCTGTTTGCACCATGCCACTCTTGTTTTCCAAAGAGAGTTTCAACTGTTCTTTTACCTTCTCCACTAAAAATGGAGTTGGGGTGAATAGGGGAAGAGAAGGAGAGAAGGGATAAAGGAAAGATTAAATTCTAAATCATATTCATATTAAAAAAGACTTTCAACACAAATGTGATCCATGTATTTAGTTCTACAATATATATTCAGATAATTCAAATCAACACAGTAATCACTATGGAGCTATGTACATTTACACCTGCTGTGGGTAAACACAGTTTATTTTTAGAAATGAATTGGCCATTTATATAGTATATTCTACAAATATGCTATAGAATTCATGTGGTTTAAGTACTCTGTTGTTAATGATTTCCCAGGTTTGCTATTTCCACTAAGCCCCTTTGAAATTATGCACTACTTACATAACATATGATGGCTTAAAGTCAAACAACTTCTGAACTACACATCCAAATATTACAAGTCATTGGGAACCTCACTCTAAAACCAGAGCTTATGTTCATTTCTTGTATCACCTTCCAAAACTAATTCTAAAAGACCACTGGAAAGAACATGTTTTTGAGGAAGAAGTAAATGCAAACACTTGCATAGAGTGCTTCCCGATTTTTTAAAACTATTTTTAGTAAATCCTTACTCAGATTTTCATAGATCGTGACTCCAAAGATTAAACAGTAACAGAGAGGATGCCTCACATAACCAAAAATTAGATCAGAAACTATTTTCACCGAAAGAAACTTTGAGATAATCGATACATCATGGTTCACTAAAAGAACTCAATCTGACTGACAAGCAATGGTCACATTTGTAGAGAGACATAAACAATCCAGAGGTAAAACATGCTGTGGATGCTGCATAATTCTCTCTAAATCAACTATTACTAGTAGAACAGTTAAGCTACATGTCATAAATTCAACACAGTCAGCTATGAGTTCACATTAATCAGGTTAAAATGTTTTAGACCTTTCAGTAATTGTGGTCTCAGATTAAAAGATTAGTTTTTTTAAGGTATACTACCGTATTTCCCCCCATATGATAACTTTCCAAGTTAAAGTTCACTGTGCACTCCTGTGCATTAAACTAGCATTTCCTTATTTTTTTCATCTTAACATGTATCATAAATGAAGAGTAAACATGAAAACAGGGAAGGTTACCATAGCCTATTGCCAGATACCCCCAAGCTGTAACTTTGAAGAGTAGGTTCAACAGTGTAGCCGGGCAGCAGTCACTAGCAGAGACACACTGCTATATTACAATACTTTAATACAAAGGACTTTAAATCTCTGGAACAAGCACAAAGCTCCCAAGACTACCAAATTATTGATATAGCAATCTGCGTTTTGGAAAATGGCACTACCTCAAAGAGGAGGAAGAAGAAATCAGCCTGCCACAGAGTTGTTAAATTAACATAGTTATGAATTCTAATTTTTGCAAAGGTTGGTTGGTTTAACTTCTGCTATTTTAACAGGTTATCTTCCTAAAACAGATCAAGAGTTGGCTGTAGTTCAACTGAGTTGGCAAGAAAACTGTGAGGTGTGTGGGCAGCAATTCAATACTGGTGGTGTTTAGCAGAGAAAGTAACCGCACTAATTCTAAAGTTTCTGCATTTAGAGGACTTCCCCTTTCCATCTTTTTGAGCAAAGAGCCTTTCAAGTGCTGCATTTTAGATTAGGTATCAATGACTGAATGACTGAAGTATATCAATCAGACTATTCTACCACTGAATTCTTGGATAATCTAGTCTGTGTCAAAATACTGACTTGCCCAAATCAGAAACACTGCACATAAATTACTTTTGGTGCAATGTGCAGAAAACTCAGTCAACCATTCCCTGAAAGAACTGAACAAGTTGTTAGTTCCTACATCCCCTGGATCTACAGAAAAAAAGTTAACTATTTTGTTAGAAATAGTTAAAATACTAATTAATCTCTTTTTTTTTTTTGCTAGTATTATTATAACCCAGTTTTTTTCTGATACATTTTTCTTATTTAAAAAGAAAATTTTCTTCTTAACTATGGAATCTTGTGCAGAATCTTTATAATACTGAAGAAGCCCCACTTAATTTTGGATTATATCAATTTTCTGTGAGAATCAGAAAAATGAAGCTTTTTCTTTTGGCTCTCCTTTTCCCCCACCTTCCCAAACCGAGATCTCAGATTTGTATATCTAACTTGTGAGAAAGGTTAAGATTAGTTTAGCTGGAATTCTACTGCCACTCTGGAGTGGAATTTAAAGTGTGGATTCACCATCTTCTTGTACTAAACAAAAAAATTTTGAAAATCAAATTAGAAGACCTGTTTTAATTCTATTAAAACATTTCAAATTAGAAGTTACATAAAACAAACAATCTCTAATGTACTAAAAGGAAGTTCTCAATTGTTTCATTAATCAATGGTTTCTACTGCTTGCTGGTCAGCTAAATTATAAGGGAAAATATCCAGCCTTTTTATAGTGACTCCAGAGAAGGAAAACATGAACAATGATATGGTTTTTTTAAAGGTTTAACTTTTTTTTTTGTTACCAAATCTAAAACAGATCTTCTAGAAAATTTGTTATTAGTTTGCTACAAAACATCGTATTTAATCACTTCTGCTTTCACTTAATTTGCAGTAACTCGTACTCTACTGTTTGTTTCAAAAGTATTATATACCATTGTTACATTTAAATTGCTCTCACTAGCACAGACATCTCTAGAAGAGACAAGTAAAGACATCAACTGAAAGTCAGTTGTAATTACATGTATAGTTAGTAGTCTGGTTTCCAGTTTGATATATAGATTAGTAATAGTAATTCTACTTTATTCAAAATATCCTTCATGATAACTTACATTTTCTATTGTGTATTTCCAAAGCTTGTCTCAAGTCTACAGTGGCTCTTCCTAATAAAGCATCTGCTTTTAAAGTGTGATGGCTCCACACTCTAAATTCCAGCGTAGTCTGTGGAGTCACATTCCTGCATATAAAATACATTTTTTAAAAAAATATATACAGATTTTAAAGTATTCATTTTTATAATTAGTAGTATTTGAACTTAATTCACTTTCTCATTGTATTTCTTGCTACTTATGAACTGAAATATGTTTTTGTATTGCAAGGGGAAATTTTTAACTAAGAACTGCAAACGCTATGATATTTCTACTTAGGATCAAACTTAAAGTGCATTACTACAATAGTATAAAGAATTTGAGAAGTACCAGAATAACCTATACTAAGCTCAAACCTCAGTTATATAAAACATATCTTTATTTATGAAAGGTATATTTCCCCATATTCCTCACTATTCCACAGTTCTAGCTAAAATCTCACATTATTAAATGTGGAGAAAAAGGTGGGAAGTATATTTTTATGTCACTAAAAAGAAAAATACTAAATATTTTTTAAAAAGGAAAACATAACCAAACAGCTACTTGCAAGCATGAAAAGCCCTCTTAATGGGTGTCAGCTTGCCATGAAATTATTTTTAAAACATCTTTTATGAATCCACAAATATATACGAAACCATAAAGCATACTCCCAGAAATCAGAGGGGAAAAATCAAATGATGAAGCTAAAGGAAAAACTGGAGGGAAGCAGAGACGTAAAGGACTAAATTACAGTAGTATTATGATAAACTTTGGGATTGATCAAGAAGGAAAATGGGAATCTATGCTAGGTCCTGAAGAGTAGTTTTGTAGTACAGGGTCTAGTACTGCAAGGGTGCTGTGGGCTGTGAAAAATGGGAGTAGAAGTACTTTATTGCAAAAGTCAAAGTCTGCACATACAACAGTATTGATCTAATATATACAGAAAGTTATATCAGTATTGATGAAAACAAAAAGAACAACCCCACCCTCCCAACAACAACACTAACTCTACAGTCACTTGAACATGTTGGACAATGTGGATCATTTTTGCTGAAACAGATGAGCAAATATATTTTTGCATTTTGAATAGGCCTCCTTCTAATGGAAGTCTTACTGGAAGAGAAAAAACAAAAAAACAAAACAAAAAAAAAAAAAACCTACACAGAGAAAATATATTGCTGACCCCTAGAAGTGAGGAGAATTTGATAAGTTCACTTATTCTCAAACAGACTGGGCAACTGAAGCAAAAATACTATGCCAATAGCCAGAGGAAGAAGTGGCCAGAATACCTTAAATATATGTATAAGGGTAAGATCCTAAGTAAGTAATAGTGATTATGGAATAAGTCTGCTTGGTTGTATTATGCATTGCAAATTACCTCATTTCTATCAGATCACCAAAACTCTGGTCTCTGTAAATGTACTGGTAGCTCGGTACTTGTTCTAGTAATAACTCCTGGAAATCGTCAGGTCCAATACTGTACTATTCTCTTCTGCAATACTACAAAGGGCTAATAAGGTCACTAAACCCAGTACACTGAGAAATGTGACACATGAATATCCTACTTGCTTCAGCCAAGGTCTGGAGTAAATAAGTAAGTGTTCCCAAGCAAACAGTTTCCCAAAGTTGGGTAAATTGCACCACTGCCCCCTCTCCAGCACTGTTAGTTATGAGAACCTAGCATGGCTCCTACTACTAACAAAGCTGGCTATTGCACACAGACACTTCACATGCTGTGAAACGTACTGGTCCAGGCTCAATGCCACTTGACAGTAGCTATGCTGTTTCCAGACCCAAGTCTGAACCAGTACAGTCTTGCTTGTATAATAAAGTATTCTAGCCAACTGCATAGTGCAAGACTGCCAGTTCTTCACAGTGTCATATTTAGGTATATCTACAACCCTAGCACAGTTAAACCAAACTAAACCATAAGAAGATTAAAAAGGTCAACTATTAGGAAAAGTTGCAAGGTCACTTTGCAGTAAACTATTTTTGAGTGTGTATCCCTTTGTAGTTCTTCCTCATCAGAGAAAGAAGTTGCCTTCTTCATAACTACTACTTACCCAGCTGAGATTCTTTTCCTTTTAAAGTTGAGAATTACATGGTTACAATTAGTAACCCTTTCTAGGAAGTTGTGCTAACACAGTGCTAACAAATATCAAGACTAAAGCATGTACAGCAACTGTAGGCAAGTAACACTCTCTGTATAAAAAATATTCTCAAAACATTGTAAGAATTGAGGAAAAAAATTCATTTGAGATAAATATCATCTTATGTCTGCATTTAGACATCAACAGCCAGAGTAAACTATGTAGGTAGCCAAGTTTAGTAAATATTTGCCTGCAACATCTGTCTAATAAATAGTATTAAACAACCAAAAAAATCTACTTACACTGTCAGCTGCTCATCCCATTTGGGATTTGAAGAACTACTTGATTTTGCTGTTTTCTTAATTTCTCCATCTGCAGTTAATTCCGTGTAGAAAGTTGTTCCAAACCAATTCTTTTTCCGTTTCAGTTTGGCACTAGAAACTAATAAAACACATTGCTTTATCTATAGCAGCACACCATTGCTGAAAAACAGATAATGTTCTGCCTACACACAGTATGAAATACATTGCACGGCAATTTTATTTCTCACATTCTCTACTTCTGCTAAACAGAGAGAAGACAATGCAAAAATGGTAGCTTTTATTTTCAAAAGCTACTTTGTCAGATAGTTGAAACCAAGTGTCACATAATCTTTTCACCACATACTGGCAGGATTGGTTGGAGAGGCGACACAATTATTTTAGGGATAAACACTGAACATAATGTGGGTTATTTTCTTACTGTTCTTTCCATTCTTACCTTAAATGAAAAATAGACCTAAGTATGATACATCTTATGATGTATTTGAGAGATTAGCAGACCTTTTTTTTTCTTTAGGTATATATTGTCATGAAAGCATATGCAGTTCACGCCTAATTTCAAAAAAATGTCCTTGTATAGCAAACCCTGTACACAGAGCTTCACTTCCTTGCCTATATTATCTGTGTGGTTAATCTGTGGTTTTACACATCAGTTTGTTAAAAGTAAGAAATCAGCTCTCAGATTTCTCAGATTTTTTGTTGGTCTTGTTTTATTTTCAGTTTTGAAACTTCGATTGGTGACAGAACACAAAAGGAAAAATTCCTGCACATACACATTAGGTCTGTCTCCACTTCAATAAAACTGGAATAAAATAGGAAAGTGCCATGTCTACAGTTCCTAATTGAAGTTTTAATGTCCTTTTGACACAAAAAGGTATATGTATATAAGAGCTACGTAAGTTTCCTTTTTTTCCCCCCAACTGGACAAGTGTCAAACCCTGTAGATTTATAGGGCAAAACAAGATTGGTCAGGAAAGAATTGTTCCTATAATTGGTAATCTGACACTATGTCCTTTTGTCATTTAGAAAGGTCCTTTTCTTTTTTATTTTTCAGTTTATTCAATTTTGTCTCTCTTCATGGTTGGTGGGGTTTTTTGTATTTTTTTTTTAATCTCTGATAAAAAAAAGTATTCAGACTTTTGTAATCTGCATATGCTGATCTTCATCAAAAGGCTCATTCTCTGGATCAGAGTCAGTGGTGTCAGAGTATCTATAATGCTCAGGTTCATTGTCACTAACATCTGGTGTTACAGAAGATGAACTACTAGCCTCTGGGTTTTCTTATTTAAACAGCTTTGCAGATGAACTTAAAAGTTTCAGCCAAATATTCAGCAACTAAGAAATAGAACTTGACCAAAGAAATTATTTTTCATGACTGGAGAGTTGCTCTGTGCTCCTGAATATAAATCTGTTCTCCCACTTCCTTGCCCAGCTGAGGAAGTCACTGTAAAAACAACAGCAACTTAACTGCCAACATTTTAAATTCTATTTCAGGCAGATGTTGTCTTCAGAATACCACAACAATGGACTCACAGATGTACCTATTTGCTGACTATGCCTTCTCTCTAATTCCTCCCATATTTCAGTGTGATTCTTGTTCCCACCACTTGCAAACTAAGCAACTCTGAAATAATCCTTCCCTGTTGCTTTTCTATACAGTACTTGCTAATTCAATGATACGTGCGTGCTGATTTTGGCTGGGGTAGAGTTAATTTTCTTCACAGTGGCTGGTATGCGGTTGTGTTCTGCATTTGTGCTGAACACAGGTTGATATTATAGTGATGTTTTTGTCATTGCTGAGCAGTGCTTACACAAGGGCCTTTCTACTTTTGGACTGCCATGCTGGCAAGGAAGTTGGGGGTGCATGGGAGGCTGGGAGGAGACACAGCCAGGACAGGTGATCCTGGATATTTATAGAATATCCAGGGATATTCTATACCATAGGATATCATGTTCAGTATATAAGAAGGAGGAAAGGGGAGAAGTCTGGAGTGATGGTGTTTGTCTTCCCAAGTAACTGTTACATGTGATGGGGCCCTGCTCTGGGGTTAAACCACAACTACAGAAGTTTAGTAAACAATCAGAAAGGGAGACATGTATAGAATAGAGACATAGAATCATAGAATCAACCGGGCTGGAAAAGACCTCAGAAATCATCAAGTCCAACCCTTGATCCAATACTGTTGTGGTTACTAGACCATGGCACTAAGTGTCACATCCAGTCTTTTATTAAAAACCTCCAGGGACAGAGAATCCACCACCTCCCCAGGCAACCCATTCCAACATCTGATTAACTCTCTCTGTAAAAATTTTTTTCCTAATATTCAATCTAAACCTCCCCTGGCACAGCTTAAGCTCTTGTCCTGCTGCCGGTTGCCTGGGAGAAAAGACCAACCTCCACGTGGCTACAACCTCCTTTCAGGGAGTTGTAGAGAGTGATGAGGTCTCCCTTGAGCCTTCTCTTCTCTAGACTAAACAACCTCAGCTCCCTCAGCCTCTCCTCATAGGACTTGTGTTCCAGTCCCTTCACCAGCCTGGTTGCTCTTCTCTGGACCTGCTCCAGCACCCCAATGTCCTTCCTGAACTGAGGGGTCCAGAACTGAACACAATACTCAAGGTGTGGCCTCACCAGCACTGAGTACAGGGGAAGGATCACTTCCCTGCTCCTGCTGGCCACACTGTTCTTGATGCAGGCCAGGATGCCATTGGCCTTCTTGGCACACTGGGCACACTGCTGGCTCAGGTTCAGCTTCCTGTCAATCCAAAATCCTAGGTCCCTTTCCACCTGGCTGCTCTCCAGCCACTCTGCGCCCAACCTGTAGTGCTGCAGGGGGTTGTTGTAGCCAAAGTGCAGGACCCAGTATTTGGCCTTGTTGAACTTCATCCTACTGGAATCGGACCATCTCTCCACCTTGTCCAGGTCCCTCTGCAGAGCCCTCCTGCCTTCCAGAAGATCACCATTCTCCCCCAACTTGGTGTCATCTGCAAATTTGCTAATGGAATTTCTGGATTACAGTATCCTGAGACATTAGTTACTTGAAAGTTAGTGGGATGCAACCATCCAAGAGTTTAATAGCATTAGCCACAGACTTTTACTTAATTTCAATTAAAAGGTGCAAACTTAACTCCCTCACATTTGAAAAATCCAGTCTAAGTAATGCATCATGGGTCATAAAAGGGAACTGCTGCCTTGATAAAGATAAAAGCTTAAATGCAGAAAACTAAAAACATAATTCCATTCACAGATCATATTTTTTCATCTGAAATCATGATATATTTTTAAGCTTTCAAAGCCTCTACTTCTTCCACATTTTTCTTCCATAATTTGCTTTTTAAAAGCAAATACAACATTTATTAAAACACAGGTATTTATTCATGATATTCAAGCTTCCTTTTAATTCCTCTCCCTTGTATCTGGTTATGTGTTAAGTAAGCTTTGAGTTCTCAAACATAAAAGAAGACAATTATAATTTTTTGGTTAGGACATCTCAAAAAATGAATAAGTAATAATACTAGCAAGACTTCAAAAAGAACTAACAAGACATCTCGGCAAGCATATTTGAACAAATATTGATGGCAAAGCATGCCTGCAGCCTGATGTATCTGCCTGAACTCGAACAAGTCACCACTCCATATGAATTGCCTTGTCTGCATAATGAGTTTATGTTACTTGCTGCCTTTATAAAAGTGTTTTAGGTATAGTTCTTGAAATACAAGTCTAGATTCTACTGCAGCATAAACAAAACCAAACATAGACATACAGTGTCAGTCAGCAATACTACAGTCTTAAACTCCTTGTCTCCCACTCCTTTCTCTGTACTGCCACTGGCATTCCTGTGATCTTGCAATAACACCTGGTGAGAAAACTAAACCTTCAGAAAACTAATCCTAAATGTTGTACAGACTTCTTCCCATTTGATCCTTGAACCAAATCTCTCTGAGAAGCCACAGTGCCAGAAAAATACAAGACTATTTACATAAGGAACAGTTCAGCACAGCATACAAAATTATCATTTCTGTATACCCATATCTGAAGTTCTGGGTCATCTGTAAAACTCAATTTGTTACTATATATATTATATATATTCACTCTACAGGTGGTTCCACCTCTGCTGTTAGTTTTTGCCAGTTTTGATGACTCATCACATTATTATGTGCTCCTTATATAAGGTTAGTCAGTTTTAAGGTTCCTCTCTTATTTGACTTCATAAAATATTCATTTTGGGGGACTCTTCTATAGTGTATTTTTTCTCAGATAACCTGGCCACCTTTGGATCATCCAGCATGACGCATCTTTCTTGAGATGGAGCTTTCATTAAGACATGTTCAAGTTAGTTACCAACAGAATACTTATATACATACACACACACACTTATGGCAGATATATTTATGCATAGTATCTTTACTATTTGCTGGTAACATTTTCACTTTTAACTACAGTAACATTGACATAATTAGCTATAAAATCTGTTTACCTAGATGCACTTTGCTTATATTCAGACCAGAAGGAAGTCTCTGCCATCCCACAAAACAAGCAGCTAAAACTGACACCAACTGTCACATCACTGACCAGTTCTTAACCATGAGGAGCAAAGTGAATAATCTACTCGGCCTGTGCAACATCTATTGAAAAACTGTCCCCATCACAGTCAGAAATTTCCAGGATTGTTTGTAGCTTACTGTGTTTACCTTCCAGCAGATGGCTGAATTCTGCCTCAAACTATGAGACTCAGTACAGCAAAAGCAAAAAACATAAACAGTCGCAACATAGTAAATTCCAACTGGATAGAAGGAAAAACATTTTCACAATTACGTGGTTTATACCCAGGAAAGTTGGTAATCTACAGCCTTTGAGGTACTGAAAATTCAATTGGACGATACCATGAGCAACCTGATCCAACTTCAAAGGTATCCCTGCCTTCAGCAGAAAAATGGACTAGGAAATCACCAAGGGTCCCGTCCAAACTAAATTATTCCACTTGCCTGTGTAATCCAACTTGCTGCACTAAGGATGTTATATAGCAATATTATTTTCAACAAACATTTACCTGATATGTAATGAAAGACTTTAATCTTTTGCAGGGCTAGAAAATTTTGGGATCTTCTCCAGTTCTTCTCCACCTTCACAAAATTAGACCCATTTCCAGCCTGGGGTTCACTACAATTGCCCACTTCTTTTGTAGAATTTCAGTAATATGTGTTCCCTCTTTAGAATACATGTCATTAATTATTTGACCCCAAAAGAATTTCCTTGCAATTGTCCCTACTGTTGTACTGAATATCTTTTTTTTTATTTTATTTTGAAGAGAAATTAAACCCTGTCATCCAACTCACTGTGTAATCTCTATCTTCTAATCATCTACATGTAGTATAGTCACATTCTTAACTGTAACATTCACATTATTAATTAAAACATTAACTAATAGCAGTTCATTTTTATACCCATTTCCAAGATTGCTTTTTTAGAATGCATATATTTTCCTGTAAAAATCACTACTTGCCTGTTACTTGCATCTGTAATCTTCCATTACGGGTGTTACTTGTATCAGATCTTGGTGAGGCTGTGGCCATGTCAGAGGTTTACGCTTTAGCCTAGAAAGAAAAAAAAAGAAAAAAAAAGCAAACAGGTAGCTTATTAAAAAGCACTTATCTCTGCAGGTTAGCTACAGCTCTTAAAATAAAATGTTCAACCAATCAACAAGTTACTAAATGTTTTTTAGGTATGGTGGAATACATTATTTCATAACTGCAGCTGAAAAAAGCAATCACTTGGGAAATTTGTCCCACGTTACATCTCTAAGGATGCCAAGATACTTCAGTAACATATACATTTACATAGTTTAGAACAACTGTGTAAAGCAAGAATAGAAATTCAGCTGTGATATTCAATATTCCTCTCTCTAGAAGATACACTTATGATCTGATTTCACATGAGCAAAGCACCAACAACTACAAATGAATAAAACGTCTGAAACATTTACATGCTTGAAAATCAAGCTGTCACCAGAACAATACACTCAACCAGTAACACAATGATTCAGACGACAAACATTTGCATTCTATCCCTAGATTTGCCATCAGCTTTCTACACCACTGTTATCCACCCACAAATCACTTCCCTCATCTAGTGAGACAATAAGCACTTTACAAGGACTACCCCACTCAGTGACTAAAACAGTGTGTCTCAAATCCCAGCTGGTGCATCTCTTGATGCATTTGAAGCACATGAAAAAGGCACCACTCCTGTCCTCCTGAATTACTACACCTGACACACATCTACAAGTAAAATATTCTGTTTCTATCAGACAACTATTTTCTCATGAGAAAAAATACACTTTCCATGACCTGGATAAACTTCCAGATATTTATTTCTGTGTACACTGACTGGTTTCAACAATAATAATATGGGAACAATTGTCACTAAACCTTTTTCATCAAGCACCTCTGTAAGTAAAAATATTTTGAATATGTACTTCCAATATGTGTGGGTTTCTTTATAAATTAAATACATATACTACTGTACTAATGCATTCTGTATATATAAAAACAGATGAGATAAAGATGAAATAAACAGTATTTTTAAACAATCTGTAATGGTACAAAAACCCATAATGTTATTGCTAAAAAAAAAAAAAGAGGGGTTTTTGTGGTGAGAGCTGTATGATTGAATATGCTTCAGCATTTTTTAAAATGTCGACTTAACGCTTTATAATACAGTGATTTGAAGTTCTAGTTTTAAATTCAGTTTATTGGCTGTCATAGCTGGAAAAAACAATTTACAAAGATATGAACATCGAAATGAAAGTGCATCACTGGCTACACTTTCTAAATCATGGCACTCACTTTTCATTCTCATCCACTCATGATACAAATTTTTTTCTTAAAATTTGGCCAGTGGAAGGTGTTGCATTTCTATATTTTTAACAAATTTTCAGATTCTGAAACTCTTAACTGTGAGGACTTTTAAACCAGTAAGGAAATTCTGATTCCAAGTTTAAGTGTACAAATATGGGAGGTTTTACAAATGACATGCATCTTTTCTGGCAGTAAAAAAGTCCCACAATGATGTAAACATTTCCAAACATCTATTTTCAAAATGCAGTCTCCATAATATGAGCTTATTTTAAAAAGTAGTCATTTTCTTGCTCATTGTTAAAGCGTCAACTCCACTTTCAAGAGAAGGTGTCGTAAGCGTCTATTATTTTTAAAATAACTGTTAGTCAGCATACTGTTGATAGCCACCTGTTATCACTGAACAGGTCAATTTGTAACACTTGTCTTTTTGTGAAATAAAACACATAATTAATCATAATAATTAATAATAAAAACATAATAATTAATACACTTTGCAGCTTTTCTAAGCACTTTGCCATGATAACAAGAAACTTCTGCATGGTTCAAAAGATTTTCCTGGTCACTCCCTATGTCATTACAGAGTATTGTAAAGATTTTACTATTTAAAGGCCTTGTTTTCATATAATGAGCCACAATTATGACATCCTGAAGCAATTTCTGCACTTATGGCTCCAACTTCCTTGTTGCTTGCCTATTCATGATGCAGTGAATTAATTCTATATGTGGTGCTCATCTTGTAAACCTTACCCCAGAACCTTTTCCAGTTGAGTCAAATCAGCCACTCCATCTATGGTTACATTTGAATAGTTTTCCGATTTAAAAAAAAATGCTGTTATTAAAGAAGATAATGTGTAGAATTAACAGTTAAGAAGCTATCTTGTCTGGAACATCTTTCCCTAGGGACTTAGTTTTTGTGCATTTCATTATGGACACAGCATTTAGCAACTACCATTAAATTGAGCCACATTACAAAACAAACATCTATACTTTGATCCCACTGTCTGTACAGCAAGCTTCTCACACTGTGCAGTTTTTTCTAACTTGTTTCTTCAAAACTTTGGCAATGTTTTCGAGGCATCTTCCAACAGTATCTGCTGACAAAGGAATGCATTTTAGTTTGTCACCACATTGTTTTCCATGTATTATTTCAGACACGTTTACTGCGGCAGGAAGAACAAGTGTATTCCCATCACTATGTCTTATGCTACCAAAAAAGAGTTTTCTAAATATCTACCATATCTACCAAGTGAAAACCTGTAAAGTCCTGGATTGAGTATTGACTGGATAGAGCAATGACTAGCATTGCTGAAAAAAACTGTACACGTCTGTCTTCATGTTCTGGGTGCTTAGTTTTTAAATGCCTTGCTAATTGTCATGGTTTCATGCTATCATTAGCTGATATCTCAAGATACAATGTTCTCTCAGGGTGAGGTTCATCATTTACGGTAGCGGATGTACATCCGTATTTGAAACACCCTTCTTAATAAACAAAATTTTTTGCCTGACTTCTTGTCAGATCTAATTGCCAAATGACCAAGAGCTCATACCAGGAGTAGAAGCATCAACTCTGACACGTTCTTATTATTCACATTATTAGTATTATCTACAATCCATAGTCTCTTTGCAGGATTTTTTTAAGCTGCTTGCCCATTTTTTTAGGGCTTGTTTGGTAAAAACTAAATAATACAATCCATAAATCCACCTAACTGGTCACAAGTAAACTGCATCCATTACAATACACTGGAAGTGAATGAAGAAATGAAGGTGTTACTGCTACCTCACCATACTGTGTAATACTAAAGCTGCCTTCAGGACATCTTATGTATCAAATGTGACACAGGACTATTCAACATAGAGATCAAGTGAGGGTGCCAGTGTAAATATGTGCACTAAAAAAAAAAGTTTAATTTCTTTCTTATTTTTCAGATAAAATATAAATCTTATATTTTTTTCCGACATCTCACTGAGTGGTCTTGTGCCCCTGACTTTGGAGGCCACTGACATGGAAGAAATCATAAGAGCAACATATTCAATCAATTCTGATGCAAGTAAACTCAAATTCTTCACAAGAAACCAAGATCTAGTTCTAAATGTACATTAAAAAATCAGTTTAGGCATACTTTTTTAACTGACAAATTATGATTGGTTTTACTGGGGGTTTTTTTTTGCCTGCAACTGTTCAACTTGCATAGATCTAATGGGGTGGTTTTTTGGTTTTATTTGGTTGGTTGGCTGGATTTTATGTTTGTTTGGTTTTTTTAACTCTATTCCAAGCATGAACAAAGCAAAAAAACCACATAACTAACTGACTAAATAAATAAATAAATAAATTGTGTCAAAGTCCTCAGGGAGACAGTTTGTTGCGTAATCTTCTCAGACTTCAGGTTTCAGGTGCTGATTTATCTACCAGGCTTACCACCTGCCCTAACCTGAGTTTCTGGCTCTGCTTGCTGCTAACTGCATTTGGCAAACAGGTTTGCTAATTTTCTGATAACAGGGAAGTGAGAATTCACTACACTTAGCTTTGCATCTTTCCCCTTGAAGAAAAAAAATGACCAGTGAGCAATTATTACTATGGACAGCTGATGGAAATAAAACAAAGTTAGGCTTGGGGGTTGGCTGAAGGGCTGCATGATTACAGCTCCACACTTTCTTTATGTTGTAAAAAAATAGTGGCATGTCTGCCAAACACTATAAAGTAAAACATATGGAAGTTCAAAAAAAAAGCATTTAAACTTTTTAAAATAAACAGGTTTTTATCAACAACACATGAAGAAAGTTTTATGTCATGGTTTCTATTCAAAAGGGCTTTGCTGAACAGAGTAAATTAGTTGAACTGACTAATTCTGTTTTCATCATGTACCAAAGATTCCAAAGCTGCAGTCCACTCATCCTTACTTAACTGATTAGGAATCAAGAACTGGTTAGGAATTAAGAGGAAACATTAAATTTTCTCTAAGGCAAAAAAAAACCCCATCAATTGTTTTTTCTAGAAACTTCTTTGCCAAGGATATGTCAAAAAAATTATTTAGCCTTCAGTCATCAGTTATTTTCACTAGTAACTATCCAAACTCAGCTACTGACATTTTTAAATTGTTAATCTAAATTATTGCCTAATTTAAATTTAAACTATTGCCTAACCAGCTCAGATGCAGGCTGGTTCTCCTGGGAGACAGTCTGCTTATATGACAATATTTGTCATCTTCCTTCAACATTCCTTCTTACACGCTGGGTCACACTCACTTCCAGTCAAACACATTTTTACTCCAGGTAAACAAAGCCTTCAGGAAGTTGGCCAAGTTAGATGGTACAAGGTGAACTATCTTATCCAGAGTTTTGGAGACCTATTACCTCCTAAAGGCTGGTCAGACGTATAAAAAACACAGCTGCGCAAAGAAGAGAAACGTAATCCAAAATTTAGCCACTCAAACTTTGATAGGAAAATTACTGATGCAGACATAGTAGGAGGCAGAGGTGAGGTGAGACATGGGAAAACAACTCTATTTATCACATGGACTGTGGTGATAAAAACAGCATTAATGACATTGTATAAGATAATAGTATTGACTGTCATATTCAAGAAAAGGACAGGACATGAAAAGTTCTGCTGGGAGAATAGAGTCAATGAAAGACCAGTCTAAAATTAATAAAGACTGAAAGTAAATAGTGTTGACATAAATGTTTCCATATATCTCAGGTTATTGGGGGGCAAGGCTGCTGCAGAGAGAGCAAGTATATACTGTATGAAACTAAGCAGGAACAATAAAGAAGTCACATAGCAGGAGGACTGACAGACTTGCACAAGGATAGGACTACCATCTTACCTTTTCAGAAAAACCTTCCATAAGCTGAGAAAGATTTTTAGAAGTTCTACTAGAGATTCTTCAAATACTGAAAATCTAGAAGCTTTAAGAAAGAGCGACCTCCTGTCTTTATGGGCCAAAAGAAACTATTCCTACATGGCCAAAAATAAACAAAATTTCAACCAAATAAGTTGTCTTCTCTTGGTGAAGGAAAAACTAGGATGGCAATTACACCAAGTTAAGTGAAGATTTCATTTGGAGGACTGAGAAGTTTTCATGGCCAGAGGTTATGTCTAAAGCAAAATACCTGTACTTTTGATCTAATTTGTAAGAAAGTCTACATGAGAAAAAAAAACACAGGTGGCAAAGAAACACTGAAAGATAAAGATCTTTTTCTAACTAAACAATTTTTGAAGTTTTATTTCAAATAATGCAAGCCCTAACCACTAATGGACAAGGGAACACTATGTCCTAGGGGACTATTTACTGTTTTCTTGCAACGTGGACAATTTTTTTTTCCCCTCAGCCCTAAATCCTTTTTTCTTGGGTCCTGAATGCATTGATTAAGGGTTAAAATCTTTGAGGTTAACTCTACATAACCTTAAAAAGAGGATAACGCACAGCCATGTAAGAGTCACCATCCTTGTAGTTATAATCTTCCTGAAAATCAGGGGATTAATTTTGACAGGGCTACAATCACCACACATTCCTGATTATGAATTTGCTACACCTCCTTATCCAAATTCTAGGTTAAACACCATTGGTCTGAAGGATGGGAAACTTTACTTTCAGAACCGTTTCAGCAACACATACAAACACCTCCCACCCCCATCCTCAAAAGTCCAGGACAACAAAAACTCATAGAGAGACTCTTGGGAGCCACACTAAGACCACAGTTATCACAACACTTCTGTCTAAACCATCCTCATCACACATAATGGTTACATCAACTGGAAGAGTATCATCTAGTTATTAACCCATGCAGTAGATATTTTAATATTACTTCAGTTGTCTAAATTATTTGGGGTAATTTATACAGATTGATTAGGACAAAATAAGACCCCAGCAAAACCACAGAATGGCTGACATAGTAGTCTACTAAAAAATTAAAGGATCATTTCCTAATTCATGTGAATCAACAGTTTCATGGAGGTCAATCTAGTTAACAACAGTTATAAATTTACACTTCTGTGAAGAATTTTTGCTAAAACTCAAAATGCTATCAAAACATCAGAAACAAAAGAAAACCACAGGAGTGGATATTTCATTAATTTATTTTTCAGTCTTTAGTAGATTAACTATTTATTCATGGAATTTAAGCAAATACATTTAAAATTACATTACTCATTTTGTAATGGCTACATCCGGTGGAGGTTTTTGTTGTAAAGCTGAAAGTAAAATGTATCATTGGGGCAGCAAACACATATTAATAAATTGATTGATGCTGTGAACCAGTAATTGAGGAGATATCTCCGGAAGAACTAAGACATTCAAATGTAGAAGAATACAACCAACAGAGAAAGCCTTTTCCTTATTAATGATACCACAAGAGTCAAGTTAAGATTAAAAAAAAAAAAAGAATGCACCAAGATAGTAGAGTTCAAATACCTGTGAGATAATTTCACGACGTATGGAAAATCCTATCACACAAAACAGTTAAAATATAGTGACAATGTTAAATATACAGAAACAAGCAATTACTCAGAATGGCTTTTCAGTTTAACTACAAATGAGGAGATCTGCAAATCAGGAAAGTATCAACAGAGTACTTATCCAAAAAGCACAGTCTACTCCTACAACTACCTGTAGAAGGTCAAGTATGTGATCTCTGATTTTTCTATTTCTAGTTTTGCCATCACTTAATAACATCAATTTTTGGTTTTATCCTGTACTTTAATTCATTAATGTAAAAAGGCCAATTGTTGCAATGCTGCTGCAGGTTTTGGACAAGTCAACAGTGACTGCAAGAGGTTGTAGGGGTCAGAATCTCTATACTGTAACTGTTCTGATCTTCTGAGGTGTAGCAAGGAGGGATTTTCTCGGGAAACTCTGCCATGGTGGAAAATGCAGTACAGGTTGACAAAGTAACTGTGTGTGAGCATCTTTCAGGAAAAGGTAATTGTTCTGCTGTGTTGGGGAGCTCAGGAAATCAATTCACATTCCTGGTCCTGCCTCCAGGCCCTCTTTTTCTACTGAAGGAACAAGGGCTGGGGCAGGGGGAAGAGAGTCACGACACTGATGAAAATCAAAGAGTACAAGGTTGTAAGGAAGTTTTTTGATGCTGAAACAAGAACAAAGGAAAGAAAAAAAATGGAAAAAAACCCAAACAAACATAGATGCAGGTAAATTTCTTTACTAATTTCTTTTCATTCAGACATTCCAAATCCAGAAGTTTTATTCAATGCAATAATGGAAAGTCTAATTATAAAAATGGTGATGATTTTGTTAGAGGGAATTGAATATATGTCTAATTAACTGGGGCTTTAAAAAAAAAAAATGTATTCCTTCCAGAGAGAACCAGTAACTCTATATCATTTAAAAAAATCAAGAGTTTCTTCCTTTGCCACTGGGAAAGTTTCATCTCAGTAACTGGATACACACAAATAAAGACCAGGTCTGTTTCAGATCTGGAGAAGAATCTGTGGACCAAAAAACATACCAGCCTTCATTAAACTGACCAGAATAGTAAAGAATCATTTCTACAACTTGTCTTGTCTACTGGAACAGTAATATTTACACATAGTCAAATAGAGAACCTAAAGTTTTATTTCCCTGAATGCCACAAACCTGCTTGCTACTTTAAGAAGCAATGGAAAGACAATGCTTTTCAGTAAGATATATTTTCCACAAACACCAGTATGGCCATCTGAGGACCACTGAACTTTCTGCTTCATACTGAGGACAAAATTAATTGATTGTTCTTCATGAAAATGTCACCTGCCCTCTTTCATTTCAGATGTCCTCTTCCTTTTTAAGATTTAGTTCTACAGGCCAATACAAAATGTCTGTAATTCCATTCTCTTTTCTGAACAAATACAGGAATATACTGTGAAGCCCAGTACATATTTTGTTTCAGGTGTGATGGACTAACGATACAGACAAGAGACATCATGCAGGCCAAGGTATTAGCCAAAAAAGCTATATTCATGTACATCTTCATATTTAATCAAAATGTTTGTTGGTTTGATTCCTTTCAATAGAATGCCAGAATTTAAAATACCCTAAAGGTGGCAAAATGGTACCATGACATGCTTCAGCTACTCAGAATTCCTTTAGGTATGAACTGTTACACTCACTCTTAAGGAACCAAATTGTTTGAACATAAGAACAAACTTTAAGAAAAGGAAAACATTGTCTAGTTATACTACTGTTTTAATTATTTCACATTACCAATCCTTCTTACTGGTAAGGGCTTTAAAAGAGTTATATTTAATTGTAAATGAATATACTGTAACAGTTAAGCAGGCAGTAAGTCCCACCTTAAATTACTAAAAGTAATTCTTTTTTTTCCATGTCAAATAAAAACCTTGACATTTTTTAGTTAATTGAAATTAAGTAAATTAATAGAACAAGAACTACGGAGTAATGAAGCGCCATTAAGCAGCAGGCATTTTTTTTGTCTCTCTTATGCATATACAGAAAAAATAGTCCAGTGGAAAAACCCAGTAAGCAGTGCTCCAGTGTGTGACTCCTGCCAGACATACGCAAGAAAGGCAAAGTCCAAGTTATAGAAACAGCTCTAGCCTTTGTTTTCTAATCTGGATCCTTTACACTGAAGGCCTTGGATTCTTTCAATTAAACTTAATAGACCTGTTTATATGACACTGAAATGTTAGTTTTTTTCACAGACTAAACCAAGTTCTGTGTCTTCTGGTATTAGTGTTTGCTCCAACACAAGCAGAGGATTCCCAATCAGACTTTTTTATGTGCATGAATTCAAACTTATCTTTTTTTTTTTTTAAAAACCCTTGCTTTTTGTTGTTTTCACCTTTACCACCTTTAAATTTCAGTCCTATGTATATTTTTCTCTTTGCATTTTATACTTGTATATTTTAACTATCCACCACAGAAGTACACATGAAAGCCATATGCTACAAAAAAAAAATATTTAAGATTTGAACCATGTTACATGCAAGGTTGCCATCAGGTTTTCTAACTATGTCTTAAAAATATGCATCATGAAATAAAAGAATCTGCAACATTACAAATCCTAACTTCTGTGACATTATGCTCAATGAATGAAAGATTATTAACTTTAAGAATCCCCCTGAAAACAATTTAAGAAACAGTCCTCTGCTCAAACTTAAGGCAAAAGATGGCACAAAATGTATTCTGAACCATAAAGAACAGAGTAAGTTTAATAATTAGCCAGGAAATTTCTAAGATGCAGTGAGTAGTACTGAACTGTCTCTGTACCTGTGAAGTATCTTTTGTGAAAGTATTATAAACAGTAGCTTAAGTCACTGTTTAATAGCTTAGAAAATATGAGAAGTGGAAATCTGTTTTTCACTGATCATTGAAAATAATACTGCTAAGAGCACTGATTTTACTTCTCATCACACAAGGAAAACACACAGTGGCAGTAGTTTTAGGACAGGATTGTAGTAAAGACCATCATTTGCTGAGTAACAAATTATTTTCTGTGGTATCCACTGCTAAACTTGAGTCAGACAAATACTGATGGACTGAAATGCAGGTCTCCACCTTAAAAAAATTCCAGGATAGTTTATTAAAATTAAAAACTAACAACTTGAAACTATTTAACAGAATAGTTACCTACTTATCAAGGTTATAAGATTGCTCCAGATCCCTTTAGTACTTACTTTTTACTAATAGTTTCTTCAATTCCTTAGTTATTGATGAGTTTAAAAAAAAAATGTTAAAAAAAAACCAAAACCAACTGTATTCCATCAGACTCATAAATATTACACACAGAAACAAAAAGATCTGTAAAACTTTAAAAGACAGTAATATGTACTGTTCAAAACACTTTTAACTGTAGGACACATCTATGTTAATAATGAATATTGGGAACTTCCTTTTGAGTCAAAGGAGAGGTGCTCCAGTGCCTTAATGGCCCTTCATTAAACTCTATCCATCATGTCCATGTCTGTTTTGCACAGAGATCTGGGTATGGCCCCACTAGTGCTGAATAAAGGAGAAGGATCAGGATCACCTTCCTCAACGTGATGGCAATTCTTTGTGCAGTGCAGCCCAGGACATTATTTGCCATCATTGCCCCCATGGGCATATTGCTGAATCATGTTCAACTTCATGCCTGTAAGGACCCCCAGATCATTTTCTGTCAGCAGAATGTTTTGCTTCTTCTTCCTGTTTAAACTCAAAAGTACTACCAAGATCATCTTCAGCTGACAGTGTCCCAGGAATAGCTTACCATTACCTTTCTTGTTCCACCCCTGCCTCCCAAAAAAACCCAGAATTACCTGAGGCTGAGAGAACTGGAAAAGGACCCAAAATTGTTAATTACTACTCCAACTAAACAAAGGAGAAGAAAGCTATGAGAATATCTTCATAATTTATGTTTTTGTCAACACACTTCTGAAAGTGAATCTTCAGACCAGCCAGAACAGTCAGGGATCTAGAAGCATTTAATTTCCCATCTTTTCCCATAGCACGTACTGTTGGGTATAGATATAGTAGAGGCTTCCTTAGGATCTGCTTTGACATTGGTAGAATCTCAGCTTAAGCACTCTCCTCCTGCCTCACATCACAACCATCACAAAGGTTTATAAGGCCCTGACAATAATGCAAGGCATTAGCTCTTCCAGACCTTAACTAACAGCTTCTCCAGAGATACTTCAACATCCCTGATACATTGCAAATATTTTGTTACTAAGTTCCAAGTTGCCAACACTATAGCAGACCTACAGAGAAATGAAGTGGAAAGCAAACTGTTACTCTTAAATCACAAAACATCCTGAGGTGGAAGACACCCATGAGGATCACCTCATCCAACTCCTGACTCCAGGACTACTTAAAAACTAAACAATGTGTCTGAACATTGAACTGGAAGCATCGGTCAGTTCCGGAGCGTGATATCACTGGTATTAGTGAGACTTGGTAGAATGAATCCCACAGCTGGAGTGCCAGGATGAAAGGCTACAGGCTGGTCAGAAGGAATAGGCAGGGCAGGCAAGGTGGAGGATATAATCACTGATGAATTATTCTCTAGATGATTAGGGGAAACTCCTGGATTTTTAGCCCTTGTCCTTATGAGATAAGGAGCTGGGAGCACTACAACACCGTGATGATGAGCAAGTCTTGGAAATTCTTGCAGTCTGTAGGAGATAACTTCTTGTCACAAGGACTCAGTGATCCAACTAGGAAAGATGTCCTCCTGGACTGGCTATTTGTGAATAGAGAAGGACTCATGAGGAATGTGATGGTGTGTGGCTGTCTTGGTTGCAGTAATCATGAAATAGTCCTGTTTAAATTTATATCCTTCTATGATAAGGCCTCCCACCTCATCAATGAAGGGAAGGCAGCAGATGTAATTCTCTGGATTTCAGCAAGGCTTTTCATGCTCTCCCTAATAGCATTCTTCCGGACAAAGTGTCCGGCTGTGGAATGAGGTTCATGATATGCTGGGTGAAGTACTGTAGAGCTCAAAGTCAAAGGGTTGTATTGAATGGGACTACATGTGGCTGGTGACCTGTCCAAGTGGTGTTCCTCAAAGCTCAATCCCAGGGCAGTCCTGTTCAACATTTTTATCAATGATCTGGATGTTGGAGTTGAATGCACCATTAGCAAGTTTGCTGACTGGAAATTGTGGAGGGAGGTGCTAATTTCTTCTCGGGGTATGCAGTGATAGGACATGCAGGAATGATTCAGCATTGCACCAGGAGAGGTTCATTAAGACATTAGGAAGTATTTCTTTACTGAGAAGGTGGTCAAACACCATAACAGGTTTCCTAGAGAGGTGGTTGATGCCCCAAGCCTGTCAGTGTTTAAGAAGCATTTGGAAAATGTCCTTAAAAACATGCTTTAACTTGAGGTCAGCCCTGAACTGCTCAGGTAGTTGGACAAAATGATCATTTTAAGTCCCTTCCAATTGAAATGTTTTACACTATTCTGTTCTTGCAGACTGATAGCCTGAGGCCATGACCACTTCCCTGGGGAGCTTGTTCCAGGGCTTGACCACCCTTCTGAGGTCCTTTCCAACATAAACCATTCCATGATTCAGTGAAAAACTTTTCCTTATTAACCAACCTCACCTTCTATCACTGGACACCAGAAGAAAATCAGCACCTCTGTACCTGCTCCCCCTCATGAGGAAGCTGTAGACAGCAACAATGTCACGTCTCAGTCTCCTCTAAGTTGAACAAAGCAAATACCCTCAGCTGCTCCTCATAAGTCATGCCCTCTATTTCTCCTTCGGACAAATTCTAATATTCTTCACACTAGGTCTGATATAAACATTTCCATATTTATCTTTTTTAAGCCAATCTATATGCATTTTCCATTCCTCCACCTCAGGAAATAAATCTTTGTCTACTCATACTGATATGGAAAACAAGCTGCATACGAAACTATTTCATTTTCTGTATTTTTCAAGCACATTCACTGACCATTGCTACAAATGCCCCAGTATTGATCCATGCATTATCTACAACAAACTTCTATTCTCACAGTAGGGTCTAAGAAAAAATATAGTACTGTTACAGAGGTTTACAAAAAATTGTATTTCAAGGTGTTATGCAAGAGGTCCAAACAAATGGACTTGGACTAGCAAGTACCTTTTTAGCTTTTTTTTCCCAAGCAAACATCACATGCATGACTCATACTGTCCACCTGCCTCTTCCCCCTCTTCCTTTCATCCCCATCCCTCTAAGTGAATTTGTTCACCATCAGATTCAGTTAAACTGAGAAGTAATATCATCTGATACACTAAGTTCCCATGAGTTTCATAAAACTTAGTAGTGCAGCAGAGGAAAGAGACACAATTTCATGCGTTTGCTGAGCAAAGGGCTGCATCATGAGCTCAAGCTATCTAAACTACCTCACTCAAAGGCTACACAATCACCACAGACCACTCTGAATCAATCTGAGCTGGAGTAGTGCAGAGTCATTTTTTTACTACAAGAAAGGCCTAGAACAGCAGATGAAGAAGAAAATTGTAATCATAAGAAAAATCTGTATGGAACCTGGTTCCACTGCTCACAGAGTAACTTACTGCAAAATATTTCGGGTACACTTTGTTTGTGAATCTTAATCACAATGATGATCCTAGGTCCTACCACAATATGAAAATAATGAAAAATAATAATGAAAAATATCCTAATGCCTCCTCAGTGTATTACAGATAAGATCACACACATAATGTGTGAAACAAATGGCATAAACAATTCTGGAGCAGAACAGTGATAGTCAAAGGCCAACAGTTCAACACACATGTCAAGAAATCAGGGAAGAATATTTTCTCCTTAATTCTAATATCTAGCTGAATAATCCTCATATCTGCAGGAATATACTATATGCTAGTTACACGAGTCTTCAGCCTCTCTGAGTTGTCTTCTGTTATGGATAATCCTAATGCTTGGTATGAATTACTGTTCATCAGACTTGCATCATGAGAAATGTAAAGTAAATGTATTAAGATAGATTGTTATAATATGGGCAGATTTTAGTGTATCTACAGTGCAAAAATGAGAAAATTTTACCCTAGTTACATACCGTAGCTCCATATTTAATTCAGCTCTATGGGTAACATATTATAACAAAATGGAAAATGGAGAAGTGTGAGCTTCAGAGCAGGCAGACAGCCTGAGCACATACCAAGAGTGCCCAGATAGCTTATAAAATCCACTCACAGGAATTCGTGCATGTCACCACCACCTTATTAGTTACCACAGCCTCGACTAGTGTGAGCACATCTCTACTGTAGCCACTGCAAAATTAGCTAACATGAAACAACATCAAAGATGTTAACCAAGAGTGCTGCTGTTAGTGTTACAGCACTCATCCCCCTTGTTTTTATGGGGATATGAAGAAACCATCACTAAGGAATACCAATAATGGGAAATACATTAAGACTGCCCTTCAAAATAGTCTCCCAGCCTCCCCATTGTTTTGGTAAGTCAGTAAGAGACAGCAATTCAAAGAGAGGAAGAGAAACCCACTCAGTATTATGAGATAAAGTGGAAGAAAGGGTCTTTGCACACTTTTTGTCAGTAAGACATTTGATGTGATCCACCTCTCACCAGTAACTTTATCTCAAAAAATAGCTCAAAGAGGTGTAAGTAGAATTCACTGCATGTTCTCACTCTCTTTTCTCTGAATATCTGATTTTTTAAAAGTGCTATGCAAGGCTCTTTCCAGCTGTCAATCTCAGCAGTGTTAAAACACTAAAACATGTCTGTCCTACTTCCAACCACAGACTGCACTAATCTTACCAATTACTACCTGAGAGCACTCACCCAAGCATTGTCACTTATTTTTTCAAAAATAGCCCTTCAGTCTCTACAGTGTTAGAAAATTCAACTTGATCCTTACTAAGGTTTCCAGTGGTTAAATAATCATCCCTTCTTAAAACAGAGTTGCTGGTTTGTGCTAATTATTTTCCAATGCAATTCTAATCTGAGTTTATCTGATTCCAAAATTAACTATATAAAAATGACAAGTTGAGAACATGAAAATTAATAAAACACAAGTCTTACCAGAAGGATCAAAGCTTGATTTCTCAAGGACCAATACTGGACCAAAGTAATACATTGCATATTAAGTTTAACATAACATTATAAAAGAAACAGTGGGTTATAAGAAAACAATCTCACAAGGGTCAGTATCCTTTCTAGTGAAAAGCTAAAGTCTAAGCTCTATAATTTAAAATTATTAACAGTTTATTCTTGAAAGCAACACTGACTAGAAACCAGGTGAACACAAAAAGTGCACAGAAAAGACCATCCAACTCCCCACTGAAGGATGTCAGTTTTCAAAATTATTCCCTTATTCATGTTGATTTTGAGGGTAGATATTAGAGACAGAGGAAAGACAAGCAAGGGAAAAACACCTTCTAGGCCTTTACCCACAAAATATACACTTGCATGATATGGTCAACATACAGGTCTTCCATCCTGAAGAGCATTAAAAACCCTTAGTCATTCTCTAAGTCTTCTTCCATATGAATCTGTCATCCTTGCTGTCCTTTCTGTACCTTCTCCAGTTATACTGTACAGCTTTGGAGACAGGGCAGAACATGGAAAAGATTAAGAAATGCACAAAGAATTCAGTCAAGCTAGGAATGCACTGTGGATACAGACAGTGGCATGATGATGTTGCCTGTTTTATTCTTTATTCTATTTCTGCATCTTCTGCATCAACCCTTCTAACCACCACTTTTTAAGCTGTGAGGTGTCAATAAACATCTGGAAAAATGTTCTTACTTCCCCTCTGTTAACAGGGAGAGATTGAAACACAAAATTTTCAAACATGCAGGAAAATAAGCCAAAAGTATATGTCTCGGCTAATACAGATTTATTTAATCTAATTTTAATTTCTTATGGTCTTTAAAGTTTTGAAACTCAAGCAACCAGCATAACAGATTTATACAGAGCAGATAAAAACAGCAACCAACTCTGAAAGCAAGCTGTCCCTCACAGTTATATTACAAAATATATATATGTACATATATATATATATAATCATTTAAGAAAAAACTAACAAAGAAAGGGGCAGTCCAGACTAACTTGCACATAAAAAGTATTTTAAAATGCACTTAAGTTTATGCTCTGAAGTACAATCTGTATGATCTTTTTTATTAAAATCCCTACTACTTAGCAATGGATTTTCTCCTTGTCTGTATAACAATCTATTCTTTCTTTTGAATCATACATCAGCCAATCTCAATTGAATTGTGTAATAATTACTTCTTGATAGACTACTTTCCTCAATTTTTCAAAGTGTGCTCTAACATTTCCTTGCTTAGTTGTATGACACAGGGTTAAAAGCATAGGCTGAACTTCACTCATATTCTATTCAAGGTTCTGTGGGCCTCTGCTAAAGGTCTCTCTTCCTTCACCTTTTCTTAATGCTAAAAATTAACAATATTTTTCATTTTGCACAGGAGCAGTACTATTCTTATAGTTTTCTCCTCAATTAGTTATTTTTTCCTAACCAAAAATGGAATACAAACAACAGAGAAACCAAACAGTCCAAAGAGCTGAAGCTAGGAGATCCCCAGAACCATTTGCCATAAAATAGTAACATTTTCAAATATGCTTGTGTAAGTAACATAAAAAAATTATGCAAGATAGTATATGTTATATTCTGAACACATTCCAATATTCAGTTTTTTATTCCATTCCTGATGGGACATTTTCAGAAAACAATTCATAACTATTTACACCTCATTTTGAAGAATGGTTGTAGCTACTCCTTCCAACACACATTGTCTCCTACATTAATACAAAAAATGTACCTACCACCAAATATTAAACTACCCACTGTTATTTCCCTCTGAAAGTTCAGCTTCCATTACTCAGTAAATAATTTCAATACCTACAGATTTTGCCAGTTCATTAGCAGCAGACTTTTTGTCACATTACAAACTAAGATTCCAACTAGTTTTCTTCTGCATAGCTATTCCTTTAACAGTGCGGTTTAACTCACCATCCCATGACAACACATTTTGCCAACAACCTCTCACAAGACATTCAACTAGGGATTTATTTTATTTTAATTTGAAATAACACACAGATATCAGTCTTCCATCAGATTTTTAATACTAACTGAACTTTTCGTGTCCTTATAACTGACATCCACAAGTCAAAACACACTTCTTTTTTCCCTTTCTTTTTTTTTTTTTTGAAGCCCAAAATCTTTCCAGCTACTACAGTAAGACAGTGATCATTTTTAAAAAAGATAACAGTGCAAGAGGATAGCTGGAAGTGGAAGAAAATTATGCCAAGAATGGAGGAATAAAGGGAACTGAAATTTAAGAAAAAGCAGCTGTCACGCTTCTAACCCAAGGGGAAAAGGGAAGTTTGGCCATGCTATTACTCTTCATCTTCTATTGAGCTTTCCTCGTATATTTTATTTTGCTTTTAGATTGTTACAAACAGATACTCTTATGTCATTGTGGATGCTAGGAAATACAAGAAAGTTAATTTCAGTATACCAGTTAGTAAAAAGAAGGTCTTCTTTTAAGACTAATGTATCACGATCTGTTCAGCAGTTTTAGTTCATCCTTACAAACAAACAAACAAACAAAAAAAAAAAAATTGAATTTCTCAAGAACTAGCAGAGCACTGTGTTTCAAAAATGAAGATGTGTTATTTTTTTCTGTTCTAATGCCCAAAAATATTGTGCAATTTTACAGATTATCAACTTTCCTTTTTTACTTTACCCTTTTGTAAAACTACAGCTCCTTTGATTTGATTTATACTGAGAAATCGCTGGCTACCTTGAAATGTCATACAACCCAAATTCTCTCATGTTTTTCACCCACTCATATGAGGAACAGATAAAACTTTTTTAGTTGCTTCTTTTTTTAAAGGCCTCTCCTGCTAATCTCCTGCTCCATTTAGAAGCTTATAGCAAAAAATCTGGGTTAGAAGCCCCAGTAACTAGAAATGTGCACAGAATATTCTCTGTATACTTCTGTCTATGCTTACAGTAGCACAGATGAGCTCTCCTCTGCCCACTTCAGGCTGCAAGGCAAAGATCCTTAAATGCATAAAACAGAATTATTTTGCTGTTTATCTTCAAAATGTGACTTTCTCTTCTCGTTGGTTTTTATATTGTTTTCTTCCATTTCCACAATGATTTTCTGCACAAAAAGTCTAAAATCCTAATGGAATAAAAGTACCTGGGAATAATTTTGTGCCATTTGAACTACTTGAGAAGGTCAGTTACTAACATGCATTTGCATTCCCAATGTCATTTACATATAAGACAAATCAAGAGACAGTCCTACTGTGTTTTCATAAACAGATAATTATATTTGAAAAAAATTATTTCAAAGTGATTTGGGCCAATGAAAAATTCCATGTATTAGACATCAGAGGCTGAATTTCACTACAAAAAAAAGACTATTTACATCACTCCAAGTTAATATCCTCACTGATGTTAAGAAGCCTTCAGGTTTTGAACTGGTTATATTTAAGTATGCTCAGGCCCTAGACACTTAAAGCAGAACATAAGCATCTCTGACATATTCCAAAAAAACCCAAATGGTGATTAATAAAAGCCCAATAATTTAATCTGCTTTGTTAAATACATGCTTCACTCCAATTTTTATTGAAGACTTTATCTTAGTCAAAAGCCCTTACACAGTAACACAACCAGCACAGATAATTTCAGTTGATTTTTCAAAATCAGTAGAATTTATAGGTGAAATCCAAAGCCATATTCTCATTTAACAGGATTTTGAAAATGCTTTTTTTTTTTTTTTTGGCAATACTGAATTATCAAACTGTACATTATATTAAATTAAGAATTTACACAAACCTCAACATTGACTAAGGGAAGAGGGAATTTAAAAAAAAATTTGTTTCTTTGCCACTGTATTGCTAGAGCAATACAGTCATGTAAACCTGCAATGATTAATTGCTTCATGTCATATGTGTAATAGTTACTAAGTCCTACATATAACAGAAACCTAAAGGTTTCCCTGAGATACTTTCCCTGCAATGCTAAGAAATTTAAAGTAAAAAATCTAGCAACCTGTAAATAATTCTGACATATTATAGCCACTCTGACAGGTAATCACTTCCCTGGAATCTCCAGTGTTCCTCTGCAAAGCAACACCACACTTGCAAAATGGAGCTAAACTTAAGTGTGCTTCTGGTTAAACTAGCAGGTCCTGAAACATGGTAGATACATATCCCAAGTGGCAGGAATTAGAACTTTTCACTTACAGAAAGCAATTAAAACCAATAACACCTTCTTACTCCCTCTTAGAAAATATTGGAGTAAATTTTCGTGAAAGCCATGCAATGTCACTGCTCTACAGGGGGAAAAAATAATCAGGTGCACCACTCTAGGACCTGTTCTTTTCTATTAGCCTTTGGAATGCCTCTTCTAGACACTCCCGGCTCCTGCTGATGGGGAAGAAGAGGTTTCTCTCTCCAGCCATATTATGTTCCTTCAAGAAAACAGAGGTGAGACCTCTGATAGTTCCAATGGTCCTTACCTATGGGCACTTTGTCACCACAGGAAAATGTCAGCAGATTAAGATAAATCTGAACCAACACAGAGAAACTGGCTACTGATGCAGTGACAACACTTTAAAGAAGGACCCAGATGTAACCAGCTCCTTCCCTCTGCATTTGAACAAAGACCAAAGCAATATGAAGGAATGTCACTAAGCATCTCTTAGCTCAGAATTCAAAGGAAGAGTTCAGCAGTTCTGGTTTACAAATTTCATAAGGACAGGATTTTGGTTAATACAACACTGGGAGCCTGCCCCAGTTTACACACTTTCATACAGAAAGGCATACTGGAACAGCTTTTCAGATTTTGAGTTGCTATGAAATTGCAGGTGAGTGTTACCCTGTGCAGAAGCAGGTAAGTGCAGTACTAACCTAGCTTCAAAGATACAACATTTTTATCAGTAGTTTTACTCCTTCTCTTTAGTCTTTATGAAAAAAGAGTAACTTACAAGAATTACTTAAGTACAGCTTGCAGCTAGCACTTCTTTTTGTTTATTAGTCCATCCATTACCTCACCATGCCTATAATTCAATTTTAAAATGAACTTGGGCTTTTTCTTGGGGGGAGGGGATTTAGGTTTTGTGGGGTTTTTAAGCTAACAATGACTGTTTGTTCTAAGTACATAAAGAGTAGTTCTTTCCAATTAATAAACACATGATTTATTGCTTAGGCCATGATTTTTTGATTATGGTACCTTAGTTTTCAAACCTACTGTTTTAATGACATAGGAATACTGAAGCATGAGGAAACTGAATGCAATACCAACTTCCTGTCACAGATCTTTACCCCTGATTCTTCTTTGTGTCCAAAACCCAGGAGAAATGTCTTTCCACACACATTCTTTTATGAGAAACAACAGGGAAGTGAGTAAAAGTTCCAACTTATCAAAATTTCCAACTTCATATGGAAAGATAAGAAGGAAAAAAGAAAAGCAATAAAACTAGCAAACATTTCTCCTTCTTCCAAGGCTTTCACAGTCTCAAGAAAAGGGGTTGCCTCTGAACTCAGTCAGTATTCCTGTGATTTAAGAAGCACTTGAAGACAGGTGATTACTTAAACTTTATTGACAACACTTTAAAAAACCACACTGGCTGACTTAAAATGGTTTTTTCACTGATGTTTAGCAACAAATGTAAACTATTTTTCCAACAAAAATAATCCATATTCCTTTGGTAATGAAATGTCCCAAGCCAAGAGATTAAATCAGTTCCAGGTACCTAAAACTGCTCTTAAGTTTTCAAGTATAATGGTGAGTTTATGGGAATAGTTCTACAGTATCATTGGTGAAAGTCTACTGATAATATTAAGTTGCTGAACCTAGAAGCACTTTAAAATACAGCTCAAAATACACATCGAAGAGGTAACAAAGGGATTCTAAACCCACACAAGCAACATCAACTGATAGTATGTCTAGTTGCCCCATTTGAAAGTATCTTTGTCAAGAGTCCAGGTAAACGGTGCTTTTGCAGCTCTAAATTTTTTCTCAGAATGATGAAAAACCCTTTAGATGTTTTCTCTATGCCAAATTTCTTTAATGTTTATTAGTACTAAAATAAACAAGAAACGATAACTCAGTTTATACCTTGATCAGCACAGATCCACACAAGGCAACATACACAATTTAAAAAAAAATAAACAACCAGTCCAAGTTAGTAAAGCATTATCACAGACAATAATAATCAGTTTGTTTCTATACCACAAAGGGATTAAAACAGAATACTAGTTTTAAGGGGACTCATTACTATAAAGGCCATACTGTCTTTCACATCTATGATCCTATATAACCCAGCTACCTGCAGTGGTGACTGCATCACCTAGTAAGCCAGTAAACTTGCATAACCTGAGTGTTTTTCAATGCACAATATCCTGATGACTTATTATATGACACAGGTGCCCTGTGAAAATACGACTGAAATACGAATACCTCTTTTTACTGTTTCACCCAAACATCAAAGAGCTCCCATTAAAATGATGAGGTGGTGTGAAGTCCTTTTCTTTCTTTGATATATAGTTTAAACATTTATAGATCTGGAAGCAGAGCTCCTACTTAAACTGGGATGAGAACTGGTACCGTTCCAAAAATAAGACAACTACAAATAAAATCAAGTAAATAAACAATTGGACTGAGTTGTAACATTTTGCAACAATGTAAACAAAGATAAATGACACAAACAGGTCTTTTGAGGTCTTGAATTCACACAGTCTGCTCAGCCCAAACACACATCATGAGGGCCCCGAGAGACAAGCAGACACCTATAACCTGAGCTGTGCCCAAAACAACTTCGCACCCCGCCGTGCCCTCTGCCTGTGAGCCGAGGCACACTTTGGCACCGTGAGGAGTGACAGCAGTGCACCGGAGAGGGGAAACGGCTCTTCACCTCCTCCCTTCCCGGTTTCACCAAAGGAAGGTGAACTGAAACAATATCCTTCTCCTGTTTTCAACCCGCAGATAAGCCAGCGAGGGCCGGCCGTGGAACTGCCTCACTGACTCCCGGCCACTAAAGCCTCTCGCAATCCATTTAGCGTTGACACAGGTCAGGACTCAGCCCTCAGTCACCCTCGCAAAGGCCGTAGACAGGAATAAACAAGGTTATTGGCCTGACACCGGACACCGGCGACACTCCCCCTCTCTTTCCCCCCGCTCCACACCTCCACAGGCTCAACACAGCCCCGACCCTCCCTCCCATCGCCAGGTGCGGGCCCAGAGGCCCTGAGCCCCGTCCAGACTCGAGCCAGGGTGGGAGACGGCAGGGAAACACAGCAATCCTCCGGGTACCATGTGGGGCATCGGGAAGGGAGAAGCAACAGCCGCCGCCCCCCGCCAGCAGAGTCGGAGGGGTGCGACGAGTTGAACTGCCGGAAAAGAGAGACCAAGACCTCAGTAGAGATCCCTTCGCCATTTTAGCCCCCACGCCCATTCCCCTCCTCCCCGCCCCTCGGTGACAGGGGTAGCTCGCACCCGTCCAGTGCCCAGCCCCCTGCCCTTGCCGCCCCCGCTCCTCCACGGCCGAACGGCGGCGAGGAGCGACGAGAACGGCAGCCGCGTTTCTCCCGGGCCAGACCGCAAGCCGAAGCGGCTGCGGCACAGCCGGTTTTGTTCTCTTACCGTGGCTCGCAGCCTCACAGCTGCTGCCGCCTCCTTCTCCTTCCTCCCACCTTTTTCTTCTCCTTCGTCGCCTCCTCCTCGCCGCCGCGGCGGCTCCTCACCCCTCCGCGCCGCGCTCCGCCGCCGCCGCCGCGCAGAATGATGCCATCTCACAGCGGCATCGGCGGCTCCTGCACAACAGCCCTCCTCCCGCCGCCGCCCCTCCTGGTGCTGCTTCTGCTGCTGCTGCTCCCGCCGCTCCTGCTGCTGCTGCTGCCGCCGCTCCCGCCGGGCGCCCCCGACGGCCGAGCCAGCCTCGTGCGCGCGCCCCGGGCACGGGCAGCAGGAACTTGTGGAGCTGGAGCTGGAGCTGCCGCCGCCCGGGCGGGAGGGCCCAGTCGGCACCGAGCAGTGCGCAGCGGCGGTGGGAGGGAGGAGGCGAGCCTGAACCGAGGCTCTTCAAAGGGGACAGGGCTTATTCCTAGCGCCTGCCCCGGGCTGAACCAAGTCGGGCGCCGCGGCGGGGAGAAGAACCGAGAGCGCGGAATCGAGCCCTGGGGAGGCGGGGTCGGGCTGCAGCGCCGGGGCGCCGTGCGCGGGGCAGAGCTGCTGGGGCAGGATAAGGAGGGTTCCCGATAGTCGCTGCCCCCTGAGAAGGCTCTTCTGCGGCGGCGGCGCCGAGAGCCAGCACACCCCGGTGCTGTGTGAGCGATAAAGGCGAGGGGTGTCTCCTCCACCCGCCTCCCGCCCTCCCTCCTCGGCCGCGCAGGCAGGGCGGGCTCCTGTGGGAGGCTCAGCCTGGAGGCTCAGTCGCTGCCGTGACAGGAGCCGCTGTCCGGCTGGCAGCGGGATCCCTCCGGCTGGTCCTCGTCCTCCGCCGCCCTACCTCTTCTCCCTGCCTGAGTAACTTACCCTTTCCCGTTCTCGGGCGGGCGGATGTAGGCGGCTGAGAGGCAGCTCTCGCAGCCCTCGACGGCGGCGCAGAGGCCGAGCAGCTACCCCGCTGCAGGGCGAGACACCGCCCGCCCCACGGCACCTCCGGCAGCCTGGGCACGGGGACGGCTTTCCCCTCACAGGAAGCTGAGGCATTCCCTGCGCATTTGCAAACCTAGAAGTACTTATATGCACAAACATGCGAGGCTGAAGCTATGCCTTACGCTGAAGACTAGTGAACTTTAGCTTCATACCGTACTACATAATGCTGTGTAGGCAGTGATAGCGTGAACTTTCGGGCATAAATAAGGCCTTTGAGTGGTTGTCTCAGAAAGTCCAGCACCACTGTTAATTGAAAGGAACAAAAGCTTATAGTATGAGACCCTGGAGCAACTTCCAGCCAAGTCTGGTATTTTATTATTCATCAAAAACAACATGGGGGCCAGCAATCTGATTTGGGCATGTAAATTCTTTCAGGAAACAAAAGGAATGCTCCTATAAGTACTACTTTCGAATCCATTCATTCTTCATAGAAAATATATATGAAAACTACAAAGTTTGGAAAAGGAAGAAATATTATGTACAGTTCAACTTTTAAAAGTATCTTAGACTATTCTAGAAGAAAAAAATACTAATCATCTCTTGACTGATGATAGTAGTACAAGTACCTGTAAACTGTGATGGTTTGAATTTTTGGAGGCAGTACATATAACAGAATATGTGAACTCACAAAATCCAGCATGGGAAGTAAAACTAGCTGTTTACAGTTAACAACCCAACTAATCCATCTGATTTACAGAATTCAGGAAATACTGTTTTATGTACAACTAATGCTTACATTTAAAGAAAATTAGAGTCCCTCTTTTGTTCAGAGATTGTTCAAAATTAGGTACTTGCTTACTCCAAAATTAGGTACTTGCTTACAATCTCATGGTAGCACTTCAAGAGTCTGCCACTAAGCTCCACCTCTCCTGCCTGCTTGTTTTTCTGACATAAAGCAACCTAATTGAAATGGATGCAACATTGCATTCCCAGCCACAAAGGGTGGGTGAAGGTGTTAATGGCAATATTTCTATCTCTGGTCTTTGCATAAGATGGTAATTTCTCTACTGCTAGGCTTTGCTTGTTACTAATATCAGTAATCTGATACTGACACTTCATGAAAAGTATCATCATTATTTCTTAAAATATTTCTTAAAATTTCCAAGTGCTTCTTTCTTGCCTTATGAAGTATGAAAAGTGTGTAGTGACTTGAAACAGTACTTTATACACAAGTTATGGTCTCCTCTGGTTGCCTTCTCCCTGTTTCAAAACAAATTTTATCATATGTTTGTCCCTCTTGGGAGAACAGTGACATTCAAAGTATTATTCCCTCTTAAAAGACATTTGATACACTAATAAATGCAAAATGTCACAAGTTTGGTTTTAAATGTCTTATAAAACCTCAAGAGTTTTTAATTTTTCCAACTTCTTTTAGAGCAGTAGGTAATGGAAACATAGAATCATAGAACAGTTGGGATTGAAAAGGACCTTCAAGTTCATTCAGTTCCAAACCCCTTCTAGAGGCAGGGATACCTTCCACTAGACCAGGTTTTACTTAGAGCCCCATCCAACATGGCATTGAACACTTGCAGGGGTGAGGCATCCACAACTTCTCTGGGCAATCTGTTCTAGTGCCCCTCAGTAAAGAATTTCTTCCTATTATCTAATATAAATCTATCTTCCTTTAGTTTAAAACCATTCCCCCTTGTTCTATCACTCCATGCCCTTGTAAAAAGTCCCTCTCTGACTTTCTTGTAGGCCCTTTTAGGTAGTGGAAGGTGCCATAAGGTGTCACCTTCTCTTTTCCAGGCTGAACAAGCCTAAATCTCTCAGCCTGTCTTCATAGGAGAGGTGCTCCAACCCTCTGATAGTATATAAATACATAATGGTTAAAGGTCATACCTTGAAAACTTGCTGAAAACATCTAAGTTATGCTTAAGAGTTTTACTTGTATACTCATATTTGAAAAAGTGCAAATACAGTTGTCTTCATTTTGCAGATAAACTCCTTATTTTGTTTTTCTTCTGTGCTTTGGCCAGTAAAGATTACATATTTCATATATAGTGCTGAAGTCTAGGAGGAATTAATGCAGGATTGTTATCCTCACTGCCTCAGAACTTTGCTCTTTATAGGTGAAATAAAGAGGGTTTATTAACCCCTTAGTTGCCCCTTTAAAGGGTTGACCTGGGGGAAGGTTTTATAAGCCACTGAACTTACCAAAACAAATCAATCACCACTGAAACTTTGCAAAAGACTCTGCACTGGGTCTATCCATAGATTTTGATAGATCTTTTCTGGCATATTGAACAATGTACATTTGATAAGCATGGATTTTAGGACTGGCTATTGCAAAATCTAGATTTTAAAAGACTAGAGCATCCACTGACAGGACTTGTATCTTACCTTTTCAGTGAAAGTTTCTGCTGTTGTAACTGCATGCAGAAGATTGACAGTGAGAACTACTAGCCTTTAATTGGAAGGTCCAAGTAAATGGCAGTAGCTTTGCTCAAAATATACCTCTGGAGAACTCTTCTAGAGCTTAATAGAGAATGAACCAGTAAAACTGTGAATTATTGCCTTTATCAGCCCATAAAATTACTAGCAGTAGTATCTATTTGCATTTCTGTTTTTCTTTGATTTTTCTATCTTACAAAAACAAAAGTTTTAAAACTTCCATAGAAAAGTGAAAGCAAAGTGTAATAATTCAACTTCCTTAACAGTAATGCAGTAGTAAAAGAAACCAAATCTTTCTGCCTTTAAGAGATTCAAATACGAGCTGATTTCCCCTGAGCAAAGGCACGCAGAACTAATCTGAATATATGTGTGGTTTCTGTTTGAAATGAGCAGTTTTATATTACAAGTCTTAAATGCAAGTGATTAGGTTGGTTTCTTATTGAGCCCTAATCTTCCAAATGTGAAAATTCAAAAAACAATATCTAATGAGAGTAGGGGGAAGATTTCCCTGGTAATTGTTGGGGGTTTACGTGGAGATTTATTATTACAAAACTCATACAGAGTAATAAAACTTTTGGACAAGTTTCTTTGGACCATATTAAAAAAAACCACTATCTAAACCATCTGAACTGTGGTTTATATGGTACTTAAATTCTACCTTCTAAAGCACAAGCCACAAACCCCTGTAGATATCATCACCCAAGTCTACCCAGTGGATGTACTCGGTGTCTATAGACATGTGCAGTAGGCCCCTGATGTCTTCACTGCAGCAAGAGAATTGCTGCTTCTTTTAAGTCTGGTTTGTTTGGAGCCTGGGTGGTGTATCCAGTTTAGGGTTTAGGGTGTATCCAGTACAGAAAAGATCTGAAATCAATACCAAGTACAGAAGTTACAGAGAGGACAGAGCAGAGGGGAAACATGGTAGCAGTGATCACCAGGTGTTACAGTATCATGACTGGAGAACTTGGGACCTAAAACACTTGTCTTCTGTGCCCTCCTAAACTCAAACGAATCTCTCTTTTCAAGTCAGACTATGACCAATTAGCACTGTCTGATTTGGGACCAGGATTATCCCTCCTGCACCAGCGCTGTGCGGCTTTACAAAGGCACACTGAAGAAGTGCAACAGAGTAATGCCGTACAACTCGGCAACTAGGGAACATAGCTAGAGCAGCTGGAAGTTTTAGTTTCTGGTCCTGCTTCCCAGCAGTGTTCAGATGTTTTAATCAACAGCTTTTCAATGCACAATATTGGCTCCTGTTCCAGTACAATAAATACTCCCTATAACAACTGAATGTCTGTACTGTTGGCATTTGATCAGAGGCTTCTCATTTTTCTCTCTCAGAATCCATGATTGTTGTGTTCTGAAAGCAGACCGAGTATAGTTATGTATATGTTTTATTTATATTCATGTTTTTGTCTGTAAAATTATACCTGAAATATATATTGTCATTACCAAATATGGTAACTAAGGGGCAAGGGTTTGTCCTTATGTTGTTACATGGGGTTTTTTTTGACACTACACTTAAAAGTAGAATCCTACTTTGGTAATTTTTTACTGCCTATAATTAAAAGTCTCTAGTTTTACAATGGTTAAGGAACTTGGGTTCCAATTATTTGCTTCTACTTATTTATTTCCTCCTACCTGGCAGAGGTATGCATATGTTGCTTCTTATTTAAGGTATGAGATATGGATTTTGCTATCATGTGTGTAATATTTGACACAATCATGTTCTGATGTGCAATATAAGGTTTTTTGCATATGTAGTAGTATAAATAATACACAAGAGTAATCACCTTAGGCACACTTAGCTTAACTTGATGCCTCACAAAAATTTAGAGTCTGATTACATTAAAATGAGTAGGTTTTTAAAGCAGTATTGTGGAGAAATTAAAATATGACAAATTGCAAAGACTTGACTCTAGTTAGTATAAATCATTAAAATTGCTTGCCTCTGGTTTTAGACAATATTAGTTTCTTTATAAATGTGAACTTATAATAAGAATCTTTTTCCTACACCTTTTTCCATGACCAAAAAGGGTTAATTCAAGTTGTAACTTTATAAAGCTTGAGTGACTTATTAAGGGGGTAAAAACCATTGATTTTCATCTACAGTTCCAAACAATGTATTTTTCTGTGTACAGACATCTTCCAAAATGACTCTATGTTTTAAGAATACAGCGGTTTCAATACCTTGACGTTGTCATCTTTTCAGATCTGTTTTTCAGCATTGAGGCACAAGTGAATCAGCAATTGGTTTATTACATTTTTCATGTAAGCCTAGAGGTTTCTGTGCCTAATCCTAGAAAACTATGAAAAAAATGTCAAATTTTTGTTGTTTCTGCTGGGCTATTCCTTAGCACCATGGGATGTAAGACTTACTTTGTTAAAAAGAAAAAAAATTTACAAACCAGTACATCTCATCTCATACTTGAATGAGATCGTATTGTAATTTTCTGTTTTCACACTGCAATAACATGAAATGTATTAATGTAAATTCACTTATCTCTTGAAATTGTAGCACATAAATGTTGAGCCTCTGATAGAAGTCTCTTGCTTTGTAATGGGTTACTTTTTTGAAGCATGTGTGACCTTCTGGCTTGGAAGCAGGGCTGAGGTGGGGTGAGGTTGGGAGCAGATATTAACCTGAGTGTGACTTAGATGCCTGAGATGAATACAGAGAGAGATAATGGAGAATGAGGGGCTCTAATCCTATTGTATGAGTGTAAGTGATATGCCACAGAAGAGTGTGGGAGCATAGCAGCTCAGTTTGGGACTAAAGAAGGGAAGAGAATAGGATCATCTAGAAGCCATGAAGTATGAGGGGGGGGAGGGCATTTAAATAAGAGAAGGGAAATTATTTGGTTTCTTCTGTTCATATTCCAGTAGTAATATTTTGTATTTTTTATCAGCAATAAACGGGCAATGAGTTTTGGAAAAGAAAATCAGAGTATGGAAAATTATTTTATCCTTACTTTCCATGGAAGCAAGATGCATGTTTACCGAATCTGTACAATTACCCTTATGTATCCATGATAACTTTTTTGAGTTAAGTGGCCAACTTCAAACATGTCTTACAAATCTGATAAATTCTTTTTCTTTGAGAAAATAGATGGCAGAGTATGGAAGAAAGCTTCTGTAAATGTCCTCTGGAAAGGCTACAGACAAAGAAAAAGCTACATCATTAAACTGCACACTGTTAACCACTGGAGAATGGGGAGCAGGGAAAGAGTAAACAATAAACCAGCCAGCCCTTATAAATGCCTGCCATAAGAGAAGGCTTCAGTTGGAGTTTGCATTCTTAGGCACCGAAGTCAATCAACCATGAATAACAAATCTTTAAGAGACCAAGCTTCATTAGTTCCAGTACTCACTGAGTGATGTGATTTAATTGCAGCACTACCTAAAACAATGCTATACAGCCCATAGTCTGTGGGTAATTGATGGTCAATAAAATATCAAAAGGGAGCTCAAAAAGCAAATCAAAACCAGACATTCCTGCACAGCCATATTCTCCCACACATATGAGCAAAATGGAAGAGGAAAATAAAAATTAGGTTAAAGTTTTTGCCTTTATTTTTTTTTAGCCTCTAAAAGAAGGCCATTGTGACTACTTTGGCACAGTAGGCACAAGGTGGTCTCTCCGTTTGTTTTGCTTCCAGAGGTTAAGAGTTCCTTCCGTTGAAAAGGTTGAGAAATGTTGCAGTCTAGAGACCATAGTCAGAGAATTAAGGTTTTGGTTGTTGTGAGAGACCATATGTACTTTTTCCTTTATTGCCCTATTTAGGCAGTGTAACTGAAAATGGTCAAGTAATTTCTGTTCATCCTTTGTCAGAGCATGGCCTAAGTGAAGCAGAGTCAGCCATTAGTTTGAGCTGCAAATTACTCTTGTCTTTTCTTGATCCATCTCTGAGCATTAATCAGTAAAAATAAGAAATTGAAATCTTCAACTTGATATTTTCTGAGACTTGACCATATGTGTATTCTTTTAACATTACAGTGGTTCTTAGAGTGTTCATTCTTATTTAAGAGCTGAGAGCTCTCTCTTCCTTTAATATAGATCTCTCTTCCTTTAATACAGATCATGTGCTTATTGCATTTCTGAGCAGAAGTGCTTCAGAACCTCATCTTTCCTCTGACCTACCTCTCTGAGTTTTCTTGGATTCCCACTTGCAGGCCTTTTTTTCCCTGAAGTCTTAGAATTTCTTTCGTCTCTGAAAATCCCCTCTTCTTTTCAACTGGACATAAGAATTAGACCATGGCACTATATGCATATCACTAAATAAAACAGACTTATAAATACATGCACATTTTAACAACTTGGGAAAGTCTTTTTTAGTCAAGTATTTAGAGCAGGATACTGTTTGTTTCTTTATGAAGAATTCCAATGTTTAATGTAGTTAAATGCATTTCAATTTTGAGAATTACACATCCTTGGTAGAACATAGTAATCTTGGTGAATGGTTCCTTCCATGACTATTTCAACTATTTAACAGGAATAGATTAGAGAATGTTTAACTTTGCCACTTTTGATTTTCTTATTTTTCTCTGTTTTAATGCAGCTATGACACATTGTCCCCAGATTGTTATTAACATTTCACTAGCAATTTGTGCCTGCCATGCATTTTAAAATAAGATGTAAAATTTATACTTAGGTATATGTAATTTCCTATTTAAAATCTTGCTTTTAAAACCTTGTTCTTCTTATTACTTCTACAGGAGTGTTTTAACAAATTAAATATTAATATAGAATAACATTTGCATGCTTACTGTAAAAATCAGTGCATTGCTGCTCTTTAAAAGCATTTAAAAATGCATTACAATTTTTCTTCCATATTCTGCATATTCAGTTTAATATGTAAAATTTTTAGCCTAGATATGATGAAATGACAAAAGACACATTTCAAATAGAGCTGGGTTTGTGTACTCTTTTGTCTTCTGCAGATGACACCTGTTGCTTTACTGGACCAGTTTGCGACATGGTCACCAAAATATTGGCAACATCACAAGTAATGCAATTAAGTTTAAGTCAATATTCCCTGCTATAGTCTCAACTGTTTGAGGTATAGTGGAGGGAAATGAGGTTCTGCCGCAAGTGAAAGCCCACGGCTTTTAGGTTAAAAAACACAGGGTTTTCCATAGCTCTTTCTCTATATGATGTAAGACCTTGAAGAAGAGACTCAGTTGTGAATTTTCAAGTGCAGATTCCCATACACAAAGGTATGTGGAAGATATATGTGAGAGGTGTGCTCAGATAGATTAGCTGTGTTTTTAAAGGGTGAGTTCTGCCTTGCACATCTCTGTGTATGAACTGTAAGCAGCTCCTTTGGCTCTCTACCAAGTACTGAGTGGATACAGAACTGATGTGAGATACTGTGCATAAAACTTCTTCTTTATGAATATGGCCTCAGGGACAGTTCCTATTATCAGAAAATAGTACTACCCGTCAGCTTTCTTACATTCACTGGATTGCAAGTGGGAGAAAAGTGAAAGCAGGGTTGAAAGGAGAAAGGTGGTGGAAGATATATTGTTTGGAATAACAGAAATCAGAAAAGTAATGTATTATTAAATATGTTGTTATTATTATCATTATCATTATCATGATTATTTCTGCTAACAATTCTAACTATTCCTGAGGGAGAAACAATATATAGAATACAATAATTAAATATGCACCAGCATAGTTCTTTTTCAAGAACCATGTTATGTATGTGTTATTTTTCCTTTCTAGAATTTAAAGACAAATACTGCTTTGGTATTCATGAAGCAATGATTAACCAGATGGAATAGTATTTGCATGGAATTTGTTAAATTTAACAACAGTTTTACCTACAAAAACATAAAAGTTTTGTAACCCCAAAAACATGACTCATTTTCATTCCTGTTCAAAAAAAAATTACTAGGAAAAAAAGGTATATTGACTCTTTTCACACAATTTTCACACAATTGATTACTCTATGTGAGCACAATGTTAGAAAATGATTTTACAGCAATATCCAGTGAAGTGTCTTCATATTCACTTCTGGTAAAAATAACAATTTATTTGAAAATGCTGAAACATTCTAACTTGTTTTGAATATCTATAATAACATAAGGGTGTTGGTTAGCAAGACCAAGTTCCCTAATGTTGAAAAATGTTATGAATTAAAGTGAAAACTACATTTAGGAGGACACAACCTGTATTTCTCAAAAGTAAGTATTTTGTTTTCTCCCCTCTTTCCCAAGATATATCACATTAACTTTGTTAAGGAACATGCTAGTCTTGCTATACTGAGGAAAGTCACAGACCAATTTTGTTGATTTGTCTTGGCATACAATTTTATTTTCTTATTTACTTTACAGAAGAAAATACAAAGAAAATTAGAAGTTAACAAAAGTGGAACTCAATACAACAGGAGAGATAAAATATCCATATAACAACAAAGTGAGAACTCATATGATTTTGGATACAAATTTTTTTTTTAATGGTAACTCACCTTGGATCTGAGCGATTTTATACACCCCTGAAAGTTCAAGATCAGTCATTAATTGAAAGGGAAATGGTAAGAAAAGCACAAGAAAATGTGTATATTTCTGCAAGAGTAATATCCTTTTAAGGCAGAGATAATCCAGAGTTATTCTGAAATAGTTAGCTCATAGCAAGCAAATTGTTGTTTGGATTTTCAGCAAAGCTATGGAAATCCATACTTTTTCAGTTACATTAGCCTCTTGACAGCAATTGAATTAGCTTTCTTTACTAAAACATTTGGTATAAGAGTGATCCACATATTTAGCCTTTGCTGTTTCCAAGGTATTGCTTTTATTTTTTCAGCAGCTGTGCCTGCTGCACTGACAGTGGCCAAACAGCAAATACAGGACTTGGACAATGGATAAGATGTTGTAATTGCATTTTCAGTCAACCTAAATTACATTCCAATGTAGATGAGAAGGCATTTTCTTTTAAAAAGCAAAACTTGAACATGCAGCTTTAGTGTAAAAATTTTTTTTTAATATATAAATCAAGGGATTCTAATGTTTCACTGTCATTTTTGATATACTGAGATACCTACAAATAAATAATTGATAACAAAACTGAGCTGCAACCTATGTGCCTTTTTTTATTGCAACAAACCTAACTGACAAAGCTGGACAGACTCCAATTAGAAGACTCAAGTCAAATGATCTTTGTGAAGCAGCCCGATTTTTTAATCATTAGGTAGTGGAGTTGACTCTTTGTCCCATGATGGTCAGTTATTAAAATTTCTTCTGGTCTTTAGCATTGTCAGTATTTTGGTTATGAAAGGGCCATTTTCCTGTGCAGCTGGCCTAGAAGATCTGTGTGAGTTTAATACATTGCTCTTCTTCATGGTTTAATGCAAAGCCTGCCATGTACAATTCCAAAACTGTTGTTATTGTTTTATCTTCTAACTAAAATAAACAAACATACAAAACTCTCCAAATCAAAACAAACAAAACCAAACCAACAGCTTCTGAAGATCATTGTTAGGAGATTGTAGAACAAGTGGAACATGGATGAGGCAAAGTCACTGTGTAGGGAGTCTTTCCACTGAGCCCTTCACATACTGAGGAAAATAACTGACAGACCTGGCCAGCAAACTGACCAGTTCTAGTTTCTCTTATGAGTGTAATCCACTTGATGGCATGAAATATCGACAATTTTATGAAGATTTTTATAAGGAATTATCAAGATATGCAGCAGTAGTGTTGTTTTTTGGTTTGTTGTTTGTTTGTTTAATTTTGGTTTTAATACAAAATTAGTTTATTCTCATTTTTGTTTTTCTTCTCTGCTTTTTCCAGAGGACTCTTTTTATCACTAATGTAGTTCTCTTTGACAAGGTAGTATAATTCCTGAGAATCTAGCTTTCAAAAGTCAGGGAGGCTCTCAAAAGCCAGAGACGTTTTTAAGTTTAAATACATCAAATATTATACCTTCCTTGGGTTACATACATTTCTAAGTTTACTTGTGCTTAATGCTCTCTTTGAGACAGAAAGGGCATAAAATATGAAAATTTAATTTTTTCACTTACAGCTTGGAAGCAGGTAATTAATTAATTTCATATGGCTTGCAGCCTGAAATAAAGTGGGAACAAGTTATTGTATTAGTGTGGTAAAAAGCAAGTCCAACTGTGCTTGTTATTATTGATAATGATAATGCATGTCTTTTTATAGGACATAAATATCTGAATATCTTATATAGGGAGGAGTTTAACAGTCTTTGTTATTGTTTTAAGAAGACAGAAAGTGGTTTGGTTTTTGCTTCACAACTTAAGTTTTGTCTTGACAGAAAGTTTTTTTTTCCAAAGAACAAGGGTTTTTTCAGCTCATTACTGTACTGCCTTCTTTCTGAGATAGGAGTCTTTCACTGTTGAGTATTTTCTTAGGAATGTAAGACCATGTCCTGACTGCAGGGCAGGAGTGAAACTATATCACACACAGTGAATGTATGTATATGTACATGACCATTTCAAAATGTCAAAACTTGTATTAAGTTGGTGGATCCTATTTGTAATAGGGAACTGATAGATTATTTTTCTTAAATTTTGGTACTAGCTATGTTAAGATTCATAAATTACTGTTAGGATTCATAAATTACTGTGTTACAGGGAGAGAAACCATTGAGCTGAGTGTGAGCATCATTTTTTTTAGCCAAGGGCAGACTGTGCCCAAGCACATTTGGACAAAATATGACTTGGTCTGCACTATTTCTTATCTTGTAAAAATCATCCTATTGCAGCCACTATTAACTTTTTATATGGTAGTAGATTCCTCCTGAGAAACAACTTCTTCTTTTTTACCTCAGATTCAGACACTTTACTTGAGATAGATCGTCTTCATTCAAAATTTCTATAAAGTTAGAGTTGGAACTGGTATCCTAGAACTATTAGATTAGGTCATGTAATTTTTCAGGGTTTTGACAGGTCTTGGTATTGGTCTGTATATTTCTGAATTTCTAATTCTGTAGAGACAGACTGTCTAACTGTTTTTCTTTCAATGGAATTAGATCATTGTCCCCATTTTGTATGCTGTGTAACTTTGCCAGAATATGTCAGTTATTTGTCCTTTCTGTGACTTCAAATACTGTCTGAGTAATAATCTGACCTTGTTTATAAGCATCCTTTAGTAGGTGATGGAACTCTTTTGGGAGACTTACATTTCCAAAAGGTTTTATTTTTTTTTTCCTGCTTATATTGTGTACTTCTTAAGTGCACAAACTGAAATGTTTTGAGAGAGTTTTTAATAATCATCATTCTCATTAATGTGCCTGGTGCTGTGCCCAGGACTAATCTTAATTGGTGCACTTCAGAAGATGTGTACTAGTTGGAAAGAGTCCAGAGCAAACAAACAGATTTTATCAGACATCTAGAAAATGTGATCTAGAAGAAGAGACTGAGTTTGTTTAGGTAGTTTAGCCCAGTGAAAGAGAAAACAGAGTCTGTTCAGGATAGTTATCTTTAATGATAGTTTGACCTACTCTTAGGGGGATGAATTATGCATTATTGGTAAGATTAATTGGGAAATAAGTCTTTTAAAAAGAACCTTATGATGATAATGCTGTTCTAAGACTTGAGAAATGTGCGCTCAGTTCTTGTCTCTTGCCAAAGTGGCCTTGGGAAATCACTCTGTTCTTTGATCTGCCAGCACTAATGTGTTAATATTTTTCCACTCTGTTTTGTTTATAGGGCTTAAACCAATTAGGACTTTGGCACTGTAAACCTAACTCTGTCATGCTTGGAGCTTTTGAATCTAAAATTGCTCCAATCAAGCCTCATTCAGCCTCTGACTCTTCAAATTGTCTAAATTCACCTGTGATTTGATTTCAAAATTTTCCAGTTGTTTTGCGATGTTTCTGCCTGTCTTTTGCTGGCATTGTCTCAGTCTGAACAAGTTAGTGACTAAGTCTTGCTTAAACACACTTAGGAGCAGGAACTGGTGCAATTCCAATTAGTTTCTTGTCATGCAGAGTCACTCTGTATATCTGCAAGAAGTCTAGAGACCTAAAATTCATTGATTTCAGTGCTCACTATCATCTATTTTTCAGTGTCTCAGGCTCGCAAGTTCATGTCTTTAAATTGTGCTGGTTAGGACATTTCATTGAGCTTGGGTTGTTCAGCAGCCAGCCAAAACTGTTTCAGCTCTGTCACTGTTGGCTATAGATAAATATATGGTTCTGGCAGCATAGAACAATCCCAAGATCTCTCTGCTGAGGGATTTAATTGATAAGTTAATGTAGTTGTTGGCATCTACACCTAGGAGCAGCCTCCTGTTCCAGAATGGGATAGTCCCCTTATGCTCCTGAGTAGTATAACTGTACTCTAAGCTTAGCATTTGCTGTTGCTCAGCAATATATGTCTCTTTGCTCAGCTTAGTGCAGGATTCATTTTGATTTGCTTAAGCTGTCCAGAAGTGGCCATGTACCTGGCAGTCTTTAGCTCTTAGTCTGTGTGCTCTGATGGTGGGTGAAGGAACTCATTATCTTGATTAAGTCCTATAGGCCTTGTAATACAAATTAAAACATACCTACATACTTTATCCATTTTCTAAGTGAGATCAAAGAGTAGAACATATTTGAAAGCCTCTACGTTCTAATTGCTATCACTTCATTTGAATACAGGTGAGTACTTTTTTGGTAAATATGCTTTGTCTGAAGCATTTCAGAGGCTCATTACTAATGTGGAACTGGGTTATAACTTTTATTCCCTAAGAGCTCAAAACTAAGTAGAAGAAAAAAATTGTTGCAATACTTTAAACTAGTGAGAAGGCAGAGATCTGGACTGACTTTGTCCTCTGTCATTTTACTCAGATGGTACACTCTCACCATTACAGAGATGTAATCAATCTCAACATTTGAACAAAAGCAGCAGCTGGCTAAAACTAACTTAACCATGATTAAGGTAATGGTGATGAGGGTTGCATGTGCATGGATCCTGTACCCTCATGGTTCTTGTTGCTACTTTAAACTCCTGTTTCCAACCTTTCCAGAGTGTACAGCCATTGTTACAACTAACTGCAGCATTAGCGGTTTTGCTTAAAAATACTTCAGGATATTAAACCATATCTGTGTATTTCACACACAAAAATGATGAGGCTGTATAGTCCTGATCTGCCATTTTAAAAAATCGTCTGTTATTTCTCATAAAATATCAATTCACTGCCTGTACTGCCATAGAAACACAGTTTGTCAGATTATGTGTACTGTTTAAGTCTCCTGTAGGAGCAAACAATGTCTGACACCATTCATTGGGTGATATTTAAGAACAATATGGAACTTGTCATAGCAGTGATTTTCTTTTGAAATTGAAAGTCCTGGCTATTACTAAATGTTAATCCTGTATGTAATTCCTTAAGAAGTTAGCAGACATTTGAATATTCCACTCCCGAAAATGCATATGCCACCTATAAGGTTGCTCCAGTGGAGATGGAATACAGCAACTTGCATCGTAGGAAATACTTATAAGAAAGGACTTTCTAGTTTCTTGATGTTCTGTTTACTATCCTGCTTTCCTGCTAGGTCTCAAATCTAGTTGAGGTTGTGATCTGGTTTAGTAACCTTTTTTTTTTGAGTTACTTCCAAGAAATGTGGCACTGCCCACTTCAGGAATAAGACTGTACATCTAGATGGAATGTTTGCTCAAGGTCTGGCCCAAACCTCTTGAAGCCTTGTGCAATGAAACATTTAATTCACAGGACACTTAGATAAAATAGCATGTAGTGCACATGTGATTAGAATGAGTAGGACTGATTGGAAAGGCTGGCATTTTATTTCATGAGTTAATACTTTTGGCAAGGGTTTGTTTTAATGCAAGACTTGGCTTGTGCTTTGGTAAGGTTAAAAATCCTAAGGGATGAAACTACAAGCTATGTAATTTGTCATGATTCAATAGCAAGGACTGATCTAAAAACCATAAAAGAAAAATGCTAGACTACTACAATTACATTTAAAGTGACAGCCCTGGTGTCATGGTAGAGACTGTAAATTTTTACTGCTGGTTATGAAAGAAAAACATTAAAGCTCACACCTTTAAATCACAAACTCTTCACATTGGAATGACAGAAATAAGATTTTGATATGGAAGTCATGACATGATTTTATGCAGTCACTTTTAGTAGCGTGCTTTCTTTAAAAGCAGTTGCTTTCCCTGCTTTCAGTGGCTTTTCCTCTTTGGTTTCTGCATGTTTACGTTGAGCAAAATGAGGAGAGTTCATGCAGCTGGATCCCAATATATTAAATTAGATAGGTCTGTTTAATTAGTCAGATGGACCAACCTCTGAACCTAATCAGAAGTGCTCTAATTGTAGGTCATGAAGACCAGAGAGGGAAGTGATGATAACAGCATTGGCAGAACTTCTCAGTTACTGTCTCCTGCCAATGAGAAGTCATCAACAGGAATTCATCTAAGTGTTCTAAGAAAATTATATCTTTTTCAGTCAGCTGCTCAGTGCATTGTGACCTGTGCTGGGCACAGTAACCATGCTGGTTATCTACCTGGCACAATAGTTATCTGAGCATCCTGGCTGCTGCAGGACACTGTGCAGCAGTCTGCCACACTGGGAGCTCTAAGGACAAGTTCAGGTTTTTAACATAAACCTTGCATGTATAGCTCACACGAACACAGCATTTACTCATCCTGGAGGTTCTAATCCTGCTCCAACTGATTTCAGTAGGAGCATTGTAATTTTTTCCCATGAGAGCAGATTAGAGGACTATTATGTACAGTGGCTTTTGCTGTATGTATTTATATACTGTTCTTAATTCCTCTGTTGTTTGTTTTTGGGGATTTTTTTTGGTGCCATAGAACGATTTTGTAACATATTGTTTAGAGTAATTTGGAATTTGTTTGTGGATTTCATAAGTCTATGAAAGTCATAATATTTGCTATAAATAAACTTCATCTGTTTTATTTTGGCTCCTTTGGTTTCTGCACATTTCTAACAGTGTTAGTACTCCCTCTTCATGTAACAGATGATAGATAAAACACTTTGGTTTTGTAACAGTTATGATGGTTCAATCCTGCTTTTTTCTAAAATACATATATATATATGTACCTCATGGAGCCATTTCTGTCAAAGGGCTAGTTGCGGGAGTAGATTTTTAAAAACATAATTTCAGTCTTTTTGAATTTTTAAAATTTCCCTACTAAGGGAAGAGCATATGTGATCTCCTTGGGTTTTTTTCCTGGTTTGTCCAGATAAGGGACAGCTTTTGTCCTCACACTCTGCCATATTGAAGCTTGATTGGGTTTTTTTGGTTTACAGTTAGAGGTTGTAAACAACACTGGTATAGGGCTCAAATGAATTTGGCTGAAATATTGCCATATGTATAAACAATTTTTATGAACTTTCATCAGGCCCGTAACTATATAAATGCTCTCATTTGCCTCTTGTGCTGTGTGGTATGAAGAAAATTACTTAAATTAAGTTGAAAATGCAAAAAGAGTTTTACTCTGCTTTATTTGATTTCAGTGAATTTGTTACAAATCTTTCAAATTTTTTAATTGTTTTTTACATTTTCACTCAGAAAAAAAGGTGTTGTGAAGAACTTGTTGCAAGAATTTTTAACTTGTTCGAGACTGATTTACCCACTGGTCTCTCTCTCAATTTCCAGCTGGTGCCTGACTCATGAGAAAATTTTGTAGTTGATGCACATGTGTGTGCATGTGTGGGGGTAAATGCATATGCATATAATAAAAGAGAAGTTTAAGAGTGCAACACAACACAAAGGAAAAAGAGTATATACACTTTCAATATAATATTATTTAGATAAGAATGTTTAGTTTTTCTAGACTGGAAAAGAAGAAAATATGGCCATTATCTTATCAAGGACCTTGCAACTTCTACCTGTTCTTTTTCAAAGTCAATCTGAGTTGAATGTTATGAATAACATGTCATAAATAGCAAATTAGAATATGCAATGAACTTTCATAGAATACATTTTTCTTAAGTAATGCTTAAAAACATTGTTGAGTTCCCATTCCCTGTATCTGCGTGATACAATTCAGTGGGGGTTTCATTGTGAATCACCTCCTTACAAGACTGGGTATTTTAGTAATTTTTTAGTAATTTTTAAGATTAATGCTTCAGGACTTAATCTTCCAAGAGATCCAGAACTCACACCTGACAGTAGGATTGTGGTTTATATTTATTTTAGTTATCAGTTGCATACTTTCAGACCAATTAGTTTTACTTCTTTTTACTTGCAGAGCAACTTCAAACTAATAGAAATTAGGGCGTTCATTTTCTGGCTCACACACTAAGATGGGATTGTCAGTGATTGTGTTCCACATCTGGAATGTTTGCATTAACCATGCCAGATGAGTTATGAGGGTTGGAATTTTTTTAATTGAAAATCCCAGTAAATATGGATTCCAAATAGTCAAGCATTTCTCATTGTGTGTCATTGATATAAAAATTTTTTACCTGGGTTCTTTGAGAGGTTTGTCTTGCTATTTCTTAAATCACATTTCTTATTTTCTCTTTGTTGTTTAGGAGATATCCCAATATATTGAAGGATTTTCTGTTTATTTGAGAAGATTTTTTTATGTCATGTAAATTGTTTCATCTGCCTGGTAGATATTTTTGCCATTTATTGCTTTTTTTTTTTCTATGATTTATCTTAAATTATTTTACTACAGTCTTTGGTAAATCAATCTAGTTGTCCAGTATGTCATTGGACTTTGTCTTATTTCTTTTTAAACTATTAGAGTTATATTCATTCTAACAGCTTTATAAATCGGATGCAAATCCAAATACTGGCCAGCTATCTCTCCATTCATATACTTTGAATCTGCTGTTGAGATCTAAAGTAGTTATTGAAAAGTTAAATATACTCTAACTCAGGCATACTTAGTAAAACCAGAAGTCATCATATTGTCACGTGTGAAAGAAATTTAAGTTACACAATATTAGCTTCTTTAATAACCATAAATATGCAGAATTAACCAAGTATGATACTGGCTTATTCCTTGTGTTTCCTGAAAGTCATGATGAGTGGACAGAACAAGAAATAAGAGTCTACTATTTTCAACTGACTGTGAGTCTAGAGCTAGTCTTAGGACCACACTCTGATATGATTAATTCTATAAATCTTCAATTCCTAACACAGACACCTAGTGCAGTAATTTGTGTAGGAAGGAGGGACTGGGCATGGGAAGTGCTTCAAACATTGCAGCCCAGTCCATCCACAGCTCTGTGCTGCTCAGCTCTTTGTGAGCAGATGGCAAGTACAGCAAGCCTGGGATACAGCCAACGACAAGAAAGAAAGAAAGATTCCCAGCTCTCAGAGCTCACCAGAAGCTCATTCCTGGTCCTGCTCTCCACCTCTCACTGAACACACAGGACAAGGGGCATAGTCAACACAATCATACCAAACAGATTAATGTGGATAGGCTTGGCCATTAAAGAGTGTGAACATGAGTTCCTGTTGTTTAAGAGGTAAAAGGGAGAACAAGAAAAGTAGCTCATTGCCTCATGCTCCCCTCTCTTACAAGTTGACATCATCATTAAGAAGTTAATGATGCTTGAGGTAGTGATTCTGTGATCTGGACTTCCACTGTAAGACCTTGTTAGAGATGATATATGGTCTTTATACATACATATATATATATATATGTATATGCATATGTATACATATGTATAGAGAGAGAGAGACCAGCATGAAGACTACTTTACTAACAAGGGCATAGTATAAATCGTATTAATTATAGAAAAAGCTAGGTGTTTGAAAACTTATAAGTTTCAAGTCCTAACTTGCTTAACCTTAAATTTGGTATAATTAAGGCCTGGTACCTCCTGTCCTCATTTAGCAAATATCTAGAAATTTGTTTTGAAAAAAGCATCAATCAACACTGATGCTGTCCTTTCCATAGTATAAAGACAAGTTCTGCTGACAATACAGTCATGTAAGCTGCAATTACTGCTCATTTCTTTCTGAGCCAACAGTATCCAGACTGTAGCAATAGCAGCTGCATATCTTCCCTGGCACAGAATGATTTAGGGTGGAGAACAGATTCTTTCCCCTTCAAATCACTTCAGAAAATTCTTGGCAGGAATCCAGCTGATTTGTTTTGTTCAACTAAGGAGGCTTGATTTATCAGTACAGAAAAAGTATTCATGCACTGTGCTGAATTATTTTAATTCAGTTTTTGTGTCATAGACCAGCTGACTTTGTTATTCTGCTCCCAACAATTTTTTAATGCAATTACTAAAAAATATATTAAAAAATCTGAAAATTTGTGACAATATAGTTCTATTTTTGTCTCCATTGTTGTTTTTGAAAGTTTATGATGCAGTTTGTGATACAGGTATGAACTGGAAAGCATTGGCCACAGATTAGACTGGGAAATGCAACTTAAGTAGTCCAACATAAAAGCAGTGCAAGGAAGCAACTATACATGTCCAAATGAAACTGCAATCCACAAATCTTCAGTTCCTTTTTTAATTTTTAGTTAAATTTTCTAATTCCTACTAAATTGCTTCTAAAGGAAACTATGAACATATTTTTTAAGTAATAATGTAAGGTCCTCTGATATTCACAATACAGCAAATACTAAAACTTCTCAATTATGCATTAAATGAGTATGCAATGTTCTGGGATATAACCCTTTGATGACATTTACCATTTAAGAAGTGTAGTTTTAGCTATAAGAAACCAAAAAGTTTTCTAGTTTTTTATGTATGAATGCATGTTCACATGTACATATTATACAGAGCTGTATTATGTCTCAGTTCTTAAAACCATGATACCTATCTGTTTTCCATAAGTCTGAGGTGTTGACATCAGATATATTTTATTTTTTTTGTCTACTCAGCAGGAAGTGGATTGTATTTCTGTATCATATTACTGAAGGAACAGTCAGCTGAAGACTGAAATTTGCTGTTGTGCAGCCTGAAACTGAGGAGTCACGCAGAAAGTCAAGGTACGGCCTATTTAAAAGATAAAAGGGCAAATTCTTTGAGTGAAATAGGAAGGCAAAATGTTGATAAGGCTTTCCTTTTTCTTCAGCAGAATTAATCTTGTCCTGCTACAATCTGGCTTCAACTGTTCACTCTATTTTTAGTTACTGATCTTAGCCAGGTCCTCAAATAGCTCAGAGCTGGTGTTGTTTGTGTCTGATGTAAAACTGATACAGACTTGGTTGGTATTTTCATTCATGTTTCGTAATCTTCCCTAGTGCATATATAGAGACTGTGTCTTTGGTGTGCTGGGCGGAGATATTTGTGTTGCTGTGGAGTAGATCAGAGGCCCACTGTTTGACCCTTACAGTGCTCCTCATTTGAGCATAAAGGAATACATGAAAACTTTTCAATGAAACTGAAATTACTTATGGTCCTGTGTAGGGCTAAGAATTGGGCTCCATGATCCTTGTGGGTCCCTTCCAACTCGGCATGTTCTGTGATTCTGTGATTTACATTTAGTTGAAGAGAGGTGTTACAGTTAGATAGGGTCAAGAAGCTCCCTCTTGAGATTTGTTAAGGGAAATCTTAGACTTTCTCTCTTATTTGTGAATTAACTCCTTCATACAATCTTGCATGCCATGAAAAAGACCCTAAGTGTGAGGTAGTAGTGGTTTATTTGGCCCTTTGAGAAAGCCATTAGTTCAAAAATAAGCTATTAAAGAGCTCTTCAAATGTCATTGATACAAGGCTTGCTTCCACAAAAGAGAAAGAATATGTATTTAAGATTTTGCAGGAAGGTTTTATTGATCAATTAAATTAAAATAGGAGAGTGGTGAACAAATCTACCAACAAAACTATTAATATTACCATAAATATTTCTTTATGAAGTACTCATATCTCTAATTACAAGATTTTTTTTCCTACACTGGTACATATAGGGAGGCTCATTAGTACAATTTAAAGCATCTGGCAAGAGCTAACTTTTGAAAAAGGATTTTTCTTATATTCTAAGAAATTATGCATCTTTTCAGGCACTATAGATTCTCAGATTTAGAAAATGGGAATGTAGTTGTTAATTTTGGTTCTGTGTCTCTGAGAAATACATTCAGCAATCCATACAATATTCCTGCATTCTTGTTCCTTTAACTTCACATAGGCATAAAATACTCCAAAATGAAACTGGTTGTTAAATGCAAGCACATTCATCTTTACCTGTAGAAAAGAGGAAACACATGTTATGTTTTTATTGATATAATTTGTTGATGATTTAGATGAGGGGTTTGGGTTCACCATTAGTAAACTTGAAGATGACCCCAAGCTGGGGGGAGTGTCGACCTACTGGAAGGCAGGAGGGCTCTGCAGAGGGAGCTGGACAGACTGGAGAGCTGGGCTGATTCCAACAGGATGATGTTCAACAAAGCCAAGTGCAGGGTCCTGCACTTTGGCCACAACAACCCCCTGCAGTGCTACAGGCTGGGCACAGAGTGGCTGGAGAGCAGCCAGGCAGAAAGGGACCTTGGATTTTGGATCGACAGGAAGCTGAACATGAGCCAGCAGTGTGCCCAGGTGGCCAAGAAGGCAAGTGGTATCCTGGCCTGGATCAGGAATGCTGTGGCCAGCAGGACCAGGGAAGTGATCCTTCCCCTGTACTCAGCACTGGTGAGGCCACACCTTGAGTATTGTGTTCAGTTCTGGGCCCTGCAGCTCAGGAAGGATATTGAGGTGCTGGAGCAGGTCCAGAGAAGAGCAACCAGGCTGGTGAAGGGACTGGAACACAAGTCCCATGAGGAAAGGCTGAGGGAGCTGGGGCTGTTTATCCTGGAGAAGAAGAGGCTCAGGGGAGACCTCATCACTCTCTCTACAACTACCTGAGAGGAGGTTGTAGCCAGGTGGAGGGGTCGGTCTCTTTTCCCAGGCAACTATCAGTAAGACAAGAGGGCATGGTCTCAAGCTCTGCCAGGGGAGGTTTAGGTTGGATGTTAGGAAGAAATTCTTTACAGATAGGGCATTGGAATGGGTTGCCCGGGGAGGTGGTGGATTCTCCATCCCTGGAGGTGTTTCAGAAGAGACTGGATGTGGCACGGAGTGCCATAGTCTAGTAACTGTGGTAGTAGTGGATCAAGGGTTGGACTTGATGATCTCAGAGGTCCTTTCCAACCCATCTGATTCTATGATTCTATGATAAAATATCGAAGAAAGCAAATGTGATTTTTTATGGTAGATTTTCTGATCAAGATTTCTATGTAACTTTGCAACCATGACTATATTTAGCAGTCTCTTGAGTATAGATGTAATTGGAATGTCATCTGTGAATTAATTTTGGAAATAGATTACAGCAACTTTACAGGAAATAAAGGACAGTGGTTAAATACCTTGCTCAGTAGACTACTTAAAAAAATTTCATTAAGTGGATAATATGAGATGGCTTTTGGATAGATTCTCAGATTTGACAACCCTATAGCTAGTCTTCAGAAGAATGTCCTAGGACTAAGTTTATTTAAAAAGGTAAATCCTTCTATTTTGACTCAGCCATTTGTTGACAGCCATGGAAATCCATATTCTTGAACACAAAGCTGAATGATGCATTATAGTAGAATCAAAGGCCTAGTACCTCATTCTTGTTTTAAATATTATTTCAGGTGGGTAACTTTCATTTTTTTATTTTAAGGTTAGAAGCTCTTACCTCATGTTCAAAAAATGCATCTTCCAGTGTCTTTTCTCCGCTGCCACTCCCTACACCTTCAAACACAGCCTTGTATTCCTAAAAGCATAGAAAACCACAGCATGGAAATAAGGTACTTCTGCATTCTGTGCAGCACAGATACCTTACATTACTTTATGAATTAATCTATGTTAAGTAATCTTTCTGTATAGAAAAGCTCATATATAGATTACAGTTCTTCATAAATCAAAAGTTAAAAGCATAGTCAGCAAAAGAAAGAAATTCACATTTGTTCTTGTATTTCTTACTGTCATTTCCTACAATTTAAAGTAATTTACTGAAGGTACTAAAAGAGACTTATTGTAGAATGACACGTGACCTTTCACTCCTTTGGACAGAGAGCACTGAACTTCTTGTACAAATTGTACAAATAGCCAGAGCTGTAAATGGAGCCAAAACTATGAACTCTGATCCTCACATGGTTGCTCATTTTATTTCCGGTAGTCAGCTGGACTTGCTTTACCTGCATTAATATTTTCCCCAAATCCATTAATCTGATATGACATCCTGGAACATCCTGTGCAGATATATTTGGCTTGATTTCTTACATGTTACATTTCTGTGTAATTTCCTTCTCTGTGGATTTGGTTTGTTGTTCCAATAAAGTAGGAGTGCAGTACAGGTCTACTACAATGGTTTCCAAGTTCATCTAAATATCCCACCATCACATGATGCTTTGTACCAACTTGACATGGTAACTCATGATTCAAATGCTCTGCTTATGCACAAGATCAGATGTCAGCTCCAGCTTTGTGGGGTTTTTATGGGAAAAAGCAGTTGACCAGACAACATTTTGTTTTGTGTACCTCCTTGAGGGTAGCACAAATATTACAGATACGCAGAGTACAACAGTTAATTCATAAATCAAGTGTTGCAGGTTGATTAATCTTTAGTTACAGTACTATTTGCATCAATATTAACAACTTCATCTACTTCTTTGAGTCAGTTAGTAATTTAGAGAAAACTTTTCAGAAGGGAATTTTTACAGCAGACTAGCGATAAATCAGCTTTGCACAGTGTTAAGTGTTTGGCCAGCTCACTTTAAAATGACTCATGCCTATGCTCCAAAATCTTGGAGGCAGCAGCTGTGAAGTGAAACTCAATTTGGGGAGAGTTAATGGAATAGGAAGACTTTTGTTTATTAGGATGTGATTTGGTCTTATTTAAACATCATTGTAAGAGGATTTCTCTATTGCATGAAGGAAATAATATGTCTTATGTCTTCATATCAAAGACCTTTGATTCCACGTGCAACTTGATGGGAACTTTAGTATCTTTGCTGATTTTTTTCTCTCTCAAAAATGCTTTTGACTTGTGTGAATACTCTTTAAAATTTTGCTGACATCAAGAGATGTAAGTATTTGTGTTTTGGCTTTTTGTTTTATTAAATTAATTTACATACTGCATAGTATTCTGCAACACACTTCACTTGCTCGTAGTCATCTGCATTGGCCAACAGGTGTAAGCCTTCTGGATAGAGTTTTCCACAGGTTGGATACAGCTTCTCTCGGTCGTCTTTGCTCAGTTCAGTGCCAAATGAATTAATGGTGATGATAAAGGCACGTCTGTCTGCCTCAAACTTAATATGCAAAACAAAGAATAAAGAGATGTTTTATTAGGCATCTCATTCTAAATTAAGGTGTGGATGTTTTGTATTTTTTTAGTAAGTCAAACTATGAAATTTTAAAAAAAAGTGGACTTGAGAGCATTGGAAACCTACTTTATTTTAGAAACTGTAAATCCATCTATGCAAGTATATGTTAAATTTTAACTAGGAAATCAAACAGGGTTTTGCAACCACAGCTTTTATTCTGTGATTTTTGTACTAAAAATATCATCTCTGCTGCTTGCTCATTTCCCTGCTTAGTTACCCAGATGTTGACAACAAAAAAATCTCCTCACGCCCTCGCATGTGACATAACACTCCTATAAATAATAATAGTACAGGAAAGGACTGAGAATCAATAGCAATGTTCTGAGGTAACTCCAGGTGTTGTTGATAGTTAAGGTTGAATGAAAATCCTGAAAAAAATAGTTTCTGAATGCACATATTTAAAATACTAATTTAATATGGTGAAGGGGGCTGTTTACTTGCCAAGTTAAAGTTTTAAGTGTTTCAAATACCAGTTAATTTTTAATACATAGAATCAAAGGCTATATTTCTTCTGCCAAGTTTAGATGGCTGTAGTATCTGTGTTTGCAGTGCAGCAGTAGACTGAAAATCATTCCAATGTCTAGATCTCAGGTTTTTCTTTTGCACCAGGCAAAATTTCACTTGCCATTCTTACAGTATGAATTAAAAATACAATAGTAAATAAAAATAACTTTTCTCATTTCTGCCTGATTTAATTTTTTTCTTCTGTCTTGAGAACTAAATTGACTACGCTTTTGTTTCTTTCTTTTATTTCTTAGCTTCATGTTGTAAGAATAGCAGAGTCCTTGCTAATTGCAGAGATTATGCAAGGAAAGTCTTCTAAGTATATACAGTATATGCATATTTTAGGCATCTTACAAAATTTCTTATGCTGTGAATATTTGAGTTATTTTAAGGAGAAATATACTCTTTTCTGTTGAATAATAAGGCTGAAGTTACAACACAAATCTACCACTTTAGCCATTAAATGTATATTCACAGATCTACTCCTGTGTACTGGCACAAACAATTACAGGAACCAACCACCCCCTGGCACTGACTTTGGAGTAAGAAAATGAGTAAACAATAGAGAAGAAAATAAGTGTGCTTGAAAAGATTTCTAGCTAATGAATAACAGGGCCAAATTCCACTTTCCTTGTTAATATGATCAGGCATATCAGTCCTAGTGAAACTGTTTTAGAAGGACACATGCTCTCTTTTTTTAACTCCATAAAGTCATGTAGAATCTAGAGGCTAGATTTGTAATATTTTTTGGTAAAAAAACATTCTAGATGCAATTGCTAGCAGGCAGTTGGTTCTGCTCCTGGTGGCTCCCAGTTTGAGAAAATTTGCAGGATCATTCCCATCCATGCAGACCTCTCAATTCATCAAATTATTAGTAAGTGAGGCCATGAGGCAGTTACTTGGCAACTTGCTGCAGGTAGAGGTGGAGTCAGAGGATGACCATTTACAAAGTGATTTAGTTTCCACATGCAAGACAGAAGTAGAGTGTCTGCTAGGTCAGGATTAGCACGGGGCCCTGATAACAGGCACAGCACTGGCTGCAGTGCAGTCCTGCAGTTTCTTGACAGATTCAGGGTTAAACATGCAATGTGTGTTGTTCAAGGTGGAAGAGACATAGTCAGGACTATTAATGTGGAAGGTTGGTATCGTGGCTGGTAGTCAAGGAGCTGGGGAGCTAAATACCTCAACCTCATTCTGATAGAGTCAGGTTGGTAGTCTTACATATAAGATTACAAAATAAATAGCAAGTATTCTTTTGAATAATTAAACTTTGGCTTTTTGGGAATCCAAACATTAGTGATCTGCTCTGTATGTGTCTTCAGATTATTAAAATGTTATAGAAAAGGAAATCTTCCATAGAAAAGTTTATCCTCCTGGCTGATTGACATTAGATAGGGATTTTAAAGAAGCTTATCATAGACTAAATTGTTACCACTGGTATAAAGATAGTTTTGCAACATGCTTAAACTAATGTTCGTGAGTAATCTGCTCTCAGCATGAATTTCCAGCTAAAAATGAACTTTCTGAAAAATCTGAATCAACTGCAGGAAATATTTTTATCTCTGCCAGCCAATCTCTTGATTTTTATTTTTCAGAAAATAGTCAGAATGCTTAATTTCTGTACAATTTAACTTGATTAGGAATATTTTGTTTAGAGCATAAACTGAAACACTGTGACCTGGTTAAATAAAATATGAAATTGCAATCTGTTTTAGGATATTGTTCTGTAAAATGTAATTTAGAAATCATTCTTCCTTCAGGAATGAGCTCCCATGGTTATTATCTCTCTCCAAAATTCAAACTTTCATTCTGATGTCATCAGAGCTCAGTGAATCTTGTTCAGCTTCCAGGGTGTAAATTTTGCTTATCCAGAAAAAAGACTCCTGGAAGCAAGTGGGTGATCTGGCTCTCAACCTCTGCAAATAATTGTGATAGAGTATGTGGGGAAAAAAAAAAAAAAAAAAGAGAAACAGGGAGTTGAATGCTGAGAACTCAATTTTAGAAATCTCTGCATCTTTTATTACAGTAACAGAGAAAAAATATCATTCATTATGATATGAGTATGCTTTAGGTAGAAGAACATTAGGAATTTTGTATGTCATGGAAAAAATAAATATTAAACTTTTCTGAGTTGAGAGAAAAATATAACATAGAATGTTGGACTTTTTTATATGACACTAGTTCCAAAGGTCACTCAACTCTAACTTCAACCACTACTTTTAATAGGAGAGTAGACAAACATAACAGTGCCACAAAGCTTAAGGATTATTGATTAGTAAATATACAGTAATACCAGCCCTTAGCTATCTCAAATTTAATTTTGAGCCCTAGAAAGTGTAAGAGTAATCTACTTATTCAGTTTTTCTACATAATGCAGAAAAATGTTAAAGGATAACCGTTTGAGATTAGTGAACCATTTACTCTGTTGTGCTCTTTATTATAGAAAAATATTAACTGAGACTGGCTCCTCCCTAGTAATGGCCTATCTGTTTCTCTAGTCAAGAGGTAAAAGTCATCCTAGAACATACTCTATTTTAGAAAAACAAGTATATTTAGAGGAGAAGTAAACACTTGACAGATAACTTTGTAAATAGAGAAAGAAGGAGCAGGAAAAACAAAATAAGATAAATATAACAACATTGTGGAATACTTTAATGTATAAAGACCAAATTTTTCTTACCTCGAGAATAGGTCTCATTATTTCTGCTGTAGTGCCACCTTGTTTTTCACAAAACTTATAAAATGCCTCAAGATAAGACTTCATGAAAGAAGAAGAAAAATATTTTAGACCGCTGCTTAAGATCTGGACCAGGATAGCACATAGTCATGAACCTCACTTTTAAATGCTTTCTTTAACTCTGATAATTCCACCTATGAGTTCACATTCAAGTATGTGCTTAATTACTTAGTTGAAAGTTGCAATATTAAAATTCAAATGTCTTATTATTACAACTTGAGTTCAAATGTTTTCAGAAACTATAATAGGACAAATATTATGTTTTATTTGAACTCTAAAGAAGGAACTTTTTGAGCTCCATTGAGTTTCCACTGCATAATAAGCAGACGGCTGAAGGGAACTCTTCATTTATAGTGTGTGGAGGAGGGGATTTGGGCATATGCCACGGCTGTTGGGCCAGCAGTATGAGGATACACAAATTAATCCCTACTGCTCTACCCTAAACCCTGGATTAGGACAGAACAGCAGACGAAGCTTCTGTAATACTGGTCGTCAGAGCCCTCTGATCTATTAAGGATTCTGGCATCTGCACCCATTTCAAACTACCTGTGCAGCAAGGACAGTAAATGTCTCCGAGATGCTGTTCCTCCCACCTCTCCATCCCCCAATGCTGTCTTAGGGAACATTTATGTTATAAAAATGTATTTGCTACAACTTCGCACAATCTTATTAGAAGAAGCTGTCACTAACTAATCAATTAAGTGAATTTTAAGCAGAGACATCTCAAGGGGGATCTACTGCATGGAAAATATAGTAGAGCTGAAGCATAATTGATCACAATGACAGGTGAAGCAGAGGAGAAAGGAGATATTAATAATTTAGATGTGTTTGCAGAATGATCCCCCTAATACTTAGATGAGCAAGAAGAAAAATCAAAACATAGATTTAATAAATGTAAATATATTAATGTAAATATCCACACAGGATATAAAAATAAAATATGTATATTATCAAATCGAGAAAGAGTATCTAGTTTAGTAATACTGTGAAAGAATTAAAATACTTGGGTATAATTGATGTTGTTTTGAATGAGAGAAGTAGCAGAACGTTTAACAATAAAGAATTGGCTTGGGAATTTATAAATATAATTTGTAAGACAAACAGAAGATTTTTTTCTTTCCCCCTAGTATAATCAGATCACTGTAAGAATATACTTTCTGCAGTCTGATGCATCCACTGTGAAAGAACAATAACAAAGAATTTGGAGAAAATGTGCCAGGAGGAACCATTAGCAGAATGAAGTATGTATAGCCTTTAAAGAGAAAAAAGAGTAGTGACCTGTGTGCTAATATTTGTAAAGTACTTTGAAAATGCAAGTCACGTTAGATGCATATCCTTGCAGCATTGTGCTGTAGTAATGCTAAAGAGGATTTTAAAAGGGAGAAAATAATACAAAATCCTTAAGTAAAAATCATGTTAGCTAGATCCAAAACAATTAGACCTTTTCAAATCAAATCTTCCTTATAAAAATAAATGTTAACCAAACCCTGTCTACACTTGCTTAGGAGCTAACAGTTCTGTGGCATTTGGTGGATAACTGGGTTATTCATAAACAAATGGATCTGGATATTAGCCTGACATCTAAAGCATTTTCATTAATGAGATATTAAACTAGAATTCGGATGCAGACTAAAATTTTAAAACTCCCCAAACAGTGCAGTAGAAATGAGAGAAGCTGGATTTGATTCCTGGACTTGAAATCAACCAGATGATCTCAGATAGCTTGCTTTATCTCACCATGCTTCTGTTTCCCCTTCCATAAAACAGGGTTAATGATCCTGACCTTTTCTGAGACGCTTTGAGAAACCCCAAATATTATTGTTACGCTGCAAACACTTGCCTTGTACAGTTTGTTGCGCATTATTTCAATGTTCATTTCATCCAGGTCATTTTCAGACAAGCAGTCTTGGAAGAATGCAGCTGAAAGCAGAGTTTACAATATTGTAGTATAAATCAGCATGCTGATAATATGCATCTCCTGTCTATTGCTCACCAGTGTGTGAACAAGGATCTGAGGTTTCTGTTGTACAAGAAAGGGTGATATAACAGAAAGGAAGAGAAATCCTCTTTATTTTCCCCTTATCCTCCTACTCCCTCCTATTTTAATGAGAATCAATCAGTGCTGCAGCCAGAGTCCAAGTCTCCAGAACGAATCAGACAGGAATGCTAATGAAAGCCCTAATCTTCTCTGAAGTATATAGTTTGGGTATTACGGAGATTTTCTAGTGAGGGACATGAAAAACAATTTTGTCTTAAATCATGCAGGTATTCTTCAATTGTTAAGGAGAATCCTCTTTCCTACTTTCCCCTCTTCTTCTTTGAGTATGTCTGTAGTGGGGGAAAAGCAACAGGTTGCAACTGGTAAAGGGCACAAGCTTTGACCTTGACCATCTGTGCTTCCGGGTGCTGCACAGAACTGAGCTGAGAGCAAGCTTTTGAGCAGGAAGACAGCTGGACAAAGTACATTTGTGCAGCTGGACTATTTAAAAATACTGTATTCATAACCAACAAACGTGTGCCTAACTCTCACTGTTCCTGAGCTGCAGCAGGGGAGCAAAGCAGTGCTGCATGTCAGTGTTGTCTCAAACAGTGGCAATGGAAGATGATATTTAAGGAAAGCATATGAGCCTGGCCATGTTCTGTGGTCTTCTCCCTTCCTACTCTTCCAGCATCCAGATTTTGGATGGAGAACACCAGGAGGAGTGGCCCTGAGAGTTCCTGGTAATATCTCCTCGTAGATCTATACCCTACAGATCGGTCCCATTGTTTTAAAGATCTAATGCTACTGTCTTCTTTTACAAATTTCTTTAGCAAAAAAAGATTTTCAGAAATTTACAAATTTACTACCAGCTATGTTAAAAAAAAAAAAAAGTAGTTTACTTTAGTTTACCTCTTCTAAAACTGGTTTTCTGCTGGGATTTGGTCTTCTGAAGGATTTGGTAAGCAGCAGTTTGTAGCTTACTGTGGACAAACCGCTGCCCTTAGGACTCTAAACCCTGTCCTTATCTCTTTATCAGCCTTGTCCACTCCAAACTGGAGTCCAACCTTTTTGGTCTGTCCATGCATGGCAGCACTGTTCATTCTAGCTGTCCTGCTCTCTCCCTTCTCTGATTTCACAGTAGAGGATGCTGGGGCCCAAGCGCTCGTGGGGGCATGTTGCAGGGCATCCTCTGTGAGGGAAAGCCAGGGCTGCCCGTTGCTGGACACAGCCAGCTCCAACCGGGATCCACCACAGGACACAGCTGAGCCTCTCAGCCAAGCAGGTGTATCTGATGGGGGCCTACCTGAAAGCCGAATTGGGACTTTTTAAAAGGGCGTGATAGAACAAGAAGGTGTGGCTTCACACTGAAAGAGGGTAACTTTAGTTTGGATATTAGAAGAAATTTACTGTGGGGGTGGTGAGATGTTGGAAAGCGTTGCCCAGAGAAGTTGTGGCTTCCCCACCCCTGGAATTGTTCAAGGCCAAGTTGGATGGGGCTTTGAGCAACCTGGGCTAGCAGAAGGGTTTGGAACTAGATGATCTTTCAAATCCTTTCCAACCTAAGCTGTTCTTTGATTCCATGACTCTAAGCTCCCCCCTACTCCTTGTGACACTCACTTCCTCTTTAGAGGGATGGAGTGTAACTTACAGTGATAATTAAGGGAAAAGGAGAAGAGCCTGGAATGAAGGAGTGGAAAAGGCTGGAGGAAAGGTGTTTTCCCCAGTGTCTAAATGTTTCATTCATTTCTGCTTCTTTCCTATTGTCTGGATCAGTAATTAATTACATCATATACATATTAATCAATAATAAATCAAGTTAATTTTCCCCAGGTTGCGTCTGCTTTGCCTGCAACAATACTTTGTAGGTGATCTCAACTTGTGCTGGGAGTAGGGCATGAGCAAGTGGCTGGGTGGGAATCTGATTTCTCTGTGGGGCCAACCTACCACACCTTCTTGAGAAGCAGAACCCAAAATCACTCATGGTCTGAAGATGAGGGCACATAATGGTTTCACATATGTTCAGATCCATTCAGTTCCATCTTATTCTCAGTACCCTTCATAGTAGTGCCCCACAGCTTGTTAAGTTTTGTTTGTATTGGCTGCAGCAGCACACTGAGCAGAGTTTCATCTTAATTTCATAATGTGACATTCCCAAACTTTCCTCTGTTCTGTTTTTAAATTTAGTTCTCAAAATAAGACCTCTCTTTATGTTCGAACCATGCCCAAATCTCAAGAGATTGGAATCTAGATTCTACCACAATATCTAGTACTAGTAGATGTCTGCTTGATCTTTAGTGAGGATATACTTTTAAATTATAGACGTAGGTGTTGAAATAAAAGATCTAGATGCTCTAAATCAGTGACTACTTCAGATATAAAAGACGTACACTACACTTCTTGAGTAGCATGTTTTCTTGTGTCTGCTATCCAAGGTGGTTATAGAAGCTGTTAATAAACATTACCAGAATATGTCCTGAACACCACTTCAGAAGTGCTTGATCCATACTTTGTGTTGTGTTTTACCAAAACAACATATCTAGCAGAAAATATGTTATTCTTAAGAATATAGGATTAATAGTTTCAAGAAGAAAGTAAGAAGAAATATAGTGTTTCTACCTAATGGTGTGTCAACCAAAATTGCGTTGAAGAGCTCAGTGGGGTTTGAGGCAATGCTGACTGCTTCCATTTGCTCAAAGCTTCCCAGTGGATGGCACTTGGGAACAAGTTCAGCTATGGGTCGCTGATGTAATGTACCAGTTATTAAAAGAATTACGTTGTCAATCATATAGCTGTATCTGTATTTGAGAGAAAAAGTAAAAAAAAAATCTTCATTTGAAAAAATACAATCCTAAGATATTTGAAAATTAGCAATAATACTAAAAGGTAGTATTACTGTGTATGTTCACTCTGTATCAATAGCTCATAAAAAAACAACAGAGGGTTTTAAATAGCAAGTAAATAACACCACATTAGTTTTAAACAACATGACTGATTTGGAAAAGAGACTCTTTTAAAGCAGGGCATACTGGACAGAGAAGTGTATGGTAACCTTTTCACTAAAACAGCAGAGTTCATGCAGATGTCCAGTCTTAGGCCTTTCTTCTCACTCAACTTTACACATCATCCCATGAGAAAACGAAGGACAGGTTCCCACAGATTTCTTCTCTATCACTAAAGGTACTCTTTTCAGTAGAAGTTTTCTATCATCTTCTTACTAGTTTTATTGTCAAAGAGGCTGGTAAGAGCTTTTGTAAGTGGCTTGGAAATGGAAGTGCTACTCCCTTGGGATGTTTATGGCATTCAGCTAATCCGTGTTGTTATACTGTTATAAAGCAGATCCCTGTTCTTAAAGTTGTTTAAGCTAATCATTTACAACTTTCATCTGTTTATGATGGTATTGAGGTCAGAGCTTTCTCTTCATCTAGCATCAAATAGCAGTTGAACTTTTAAAAGTAACTACTTGAATCTATGTATCTTGCAATATGCAACATAAAGTTCTAATCTTGATATTCAAATAGTATAAAAAGTATGGTAGGGTGTGGGATGTGGTGTTGTTCCCCCTTTTATAAAAGGCCTAGAACTTGCCACATGCTGAGGAATTAAATCACTGCCCTGTACATCATGAAATTGTTCATCTTACATGAATCATCACCCCAAACTTCAGTTTTGCAAGTTCTCTGACTTAAAAGTTGTTTGAAAATTATAACTATTTTTCCCAATATCTACTACTTCTCCTGCTGCTGTACACATAAAGAATGTGCTTCTGATCTTTAAAATAAATAGTTACAAAGACTATACATATAGTATATTTATATACAGATACAGATAGTATTTATACATATATATGTATATGATGAACGTATATTTGCAAATAAAGTATGTAAATGTTGCAGTATCAAAGTAATTTTGCTGTGTTTGAAGTTTAATAGAAATTCCAACACATTGCATTTACACTATTTTAACTTTTAACTACTTTTTTATTTTGAGTCTGAGTGGTAAGCTATATGATAATATTACTTACGTGATAAAATTCAGAAAAGTGGCAAGTGGTTCAAAAGCATGGTTTCTAAAGTAATGAAATTCCGTGAGCAGTTTTGCTTTCAGTTTATCATCGATGGTGGAAATAGTGAGAGGCCCAGTTTCATTAGCCAAGAAGTTGCCATAGTCTGTAGTTTGTAGATGTAACTTCAGGTCTGGAATTAGATTCAGGGAAGATAATGAGAATAAACTGTTATTTTATTGTCTGCAAACCAAATTTTAAAAAAATTAAATATTAATTTCTTACATGTTTTCACACTAAACCTCTGATCATCCTCTACTGAAAAGTTTTTTACATAGGTTTAGTAGATAGTGTAAAGTTAGTGGAAAAGCAAAATTAATGCAAATTCATACTGTGTTCTACCAGTAAGACTTACTGCTTGTAAGAAAGAACAGGAAAGAACAAATAATTTACACCTTTGTCAGCTGCTTTCCTTTTCAGCCATACCACAAAGAGTGTTACTCACTACTGTCTCTAGTCCCTTCCCCATCAGGTTTGTTCAGTGTTTCAGTTTCACTGACTTTGCACCATCATAATACATTAGTTGTTTCATCTGCTGCACTCCTACGGACTGTTATGCATCAATAGGAATCATCTTCTACCTTTGTTAAGATCTTAAATTTTTGTATGAAACATTTAAATATCAGGTAAGATTATAATCTTCTGCTATCAGGCTGCCTGAAGAAGAGGAGAGAACACATCTTGCCTGGCGCACATTCTGGACTCCAAATGGCTTCCGCAGTGGAACACTTGAGAGGGCAGAGTTACACTCTTAGCATTTCTGGTTTGGCTTTATATGATTTATGGCTGTGACTAGAAAATCCTAAGAAGCTGTTCCAAAAACTTGGGTTATTGTGACATATTCCATTTGAGCTCTCAACCCTGGTGACTGAGGAAAATGAGTTGTTTTGACCACAAAGTTGAAAGAAGTTTTCATGCTATCAAAGAATTTGTTTGGCAAATTTTCTCTGCTATCCATTTTTTACCATGAGCGAAAAGTAAGAATTTGAATCAGTTCTTAGTGTTCAAAGGAGTTTAACATTTCCTTTTAGAAAAGCTCCTGCTGCAATGGATAATTATGTTCAAATTCTATATTAAAACTATTGTAAATTATAGATTGGGATATTGTTACATGATTTGCTCATTCATAATAATGAGATTTCCATCTAAAATCTGAAGTGATAGTTATGGAAAAGGACAACAACCTCCCACTGACTGAAATAAAGGTGTACCTGTAAGGGAAGTTAATTTGCAATTAGCAAGGTATGCATTTATCAGTACAATAGCTACTTTTGCCTATTTCCCCATGCATATGCTTTCTTAGTATGCAATAAGGTTGCCTACACTGGGACTTAAAGCAACTAGTACATTGTGGATTCAAACTCCTACGTCTAGCACTCTAGCTTACTGAGACAAACCTCAGAGTTTTCTGTGCAAGTTGGCTGCCATTCAAGGTTGTTCAGAGCCTCATCCAAAATGGCCATGAATGTTTCCAGCCTCTCTGGGCAACCTCTTCCAGCATTTCACCACTCTTCTTGTAAGCAATTTCTTCTTTATAACTAGTCCGAATTTGTTCTCTTTAGGTTTAAAACCATTACCCTTGACCTATTGCTACAGGCCCTACTAAAATGTTTGTCTCCATCTTTCTTGTAAGCCCCCTTTAGGTACTGAAAGGCTGCAATAAAGTCTCCCTGGAGCCTTCTCCAGGCTCAACAATCCCAACTCTCTCAGTTTTTACTCATAGGAGAGGTGTTCCAGCTCATCAATCATCTTCATGAACCTCCTCTGGACTTGCTCCAACAGGTCCATGTCCTTCCTATGTTGTGCACCACAGAGACAGATACAGTACTCCAGGTGGTATCTCACAAGGGCAGAATAGAGGGGAAGAATCACCTCCCTCAACCTGCTGACGATGCTTCTTTTGATACAGCCCAGGACACAGTTTTCTGGGCTGTGAGCACACATTGTCAGCTCATGCCTGGATTTTCACCCAATAGTATTCCCAAGTCCTTTTCCACAAGTCTGCTCTCAATTCCTTCCTGTACCAGCCTGTATTGATACAGGGGTTTGTCCTGACCAAGGTGTAGGGCCTTATATTTGGCCAATTCTTGAGCTTTGCTAGATCCCTCTAAATGGCATCCCATTCCTCAGGTGTGTCAACTGCACCACTCACCTTGGTGTCATCTGCAAATTTGCTGATGGTGCACTCAATCCTACTGCCTATGTTATTGAAGGAGATGTTAAACAGTACTGGTCCCAATACGGACCCCTGAGGGACACCACTTGTCACTGAGCTCCATCTGGACACTGAACCATTGACCACTACACTCTGGATGCAACCACTCAGCCATTTCTTATTCACCAAATAGTCTATCCATCAAAACAGTATCAAATCACATGAACACACTCTTGCATAGGACAGCCTTACTCAGCTGGCACTCTGGATCTGTTCGGATTTCTCTGCATATTCCTTCAATAGACTGAACTTATGCTAGCGGTGTAAATCAGTTGCTTCTTAAAATTATGTAAGTGATCACAAAACTTTACAAAAGAGGGCAGAGGTAATTCATCTCTCAATAGTCAGAATCAGATTCTTGGAAATAATCGTAGTTTCAGTACAGGCTTTTGTGTAGGAAGAAGAAAGATAATCCAAATATGAACAAAAAAGAAACACAGCTAACTAAAGAAAGAAAGATAAGCAAGATTAAGATTTAAATAAACACACAGCGTTATACCTAGAAATGAGTCTAAATATGTAAGACTAAATTTTTTTTTTTTAAATCACTAATATTTTGATTTCATATCCACATTTCCTGTGAAAATTATTCATTTTTACTTCCTCTTTTTTATTGTAAAGAATGTAAAAATACTTGGTATATAGTGAAATTAGATAATATTACTTTATTACACGCAGAGAATTCCAACTTTCCTCAATTCCTTTTCAGATGAACCACAGATGAAACACAGTGTGAACTGCTGGTCTTAAATTATAGTTCTCTATTGTTGGCATAAGTAAGATCTGGGGACTCTTTCAGTCAGACACTTTTGCTAGTAACGTGAGCTGGTGACCCAGCAGGATTAGATGGTTGAGCACTACAGGGTCTCAGACATTCCTGTTCACCAAAACTTTTTATTGATGGTATTTGTTCCTTTTCTTAGGCTCTCTTGGACACCTAAAAATTCTCTGGGTTTTTCAGCATGTCCACAAGATCCCTAGGAAAGAAAATTCCTGTATTTTAGCTGTCAGTACAATTGTCATCCACCTGCATTGTGTGTTTCCTCATACAATTACACACAGAAAAATAATATATATGAAAATTATGACTTTAGATAATGTGATTTTAAATCACATGATTTACTCACAATTGAACAGCAATCAAACACAATTAAGAGTATGAGTAAAGGGAATTAATGCACAGAGGGAGACTAATTTAAGATGACGCTGTTAAGACAGGAATGATCCTGATCAGAAAGAAAGACTATTGTGGAAACTTGAACAAAGTGTCAACCTGGTCTCTCGGCATCAAATACATGGGAACTTGTCTAACTCCTCCCTTGATGGCCAAATTGCCAACTAGCTGCACTTTTCTTTGAGTTACACTGTTATTTCAGCTGCCACATGCTGGCGAGTACTGGCTCTGGCAAGTTAGGTAAACTTATTTCAGTGATAAGCTGGAAGAAGAGGTGGAATGCTTGTCCTGTGAGCAGTCTCCTGGAGAACAGGAGTCTTTCCATCACACAGATAAGCAAGGTAGGAATAAAGCACTTAATTTAACACACATCCGTGTTCTACTTCAAAGACTGCCAGCAAGATTGCTCTGGGAATCATTGCTTTGAAACAGATGATGACATAGGGCCAAACTAGTAACATGCTGCTCACAAGGTAGCTCCATGGAATTTACAGTAATTCCATCAAGCCCAAAAGGATGTCTAAGTTAAGCTGGAAGCCTGTCTGTTTGGCCCTGAATTGAGAAGACACGATGGTATCATAAGTCAGTTAGCAGCCTCCTTTTTTTCTTTCCTTCTCAGTGTTATACTTGCTCTATGATTATCAAGCAGATGTAATGCATTAATCTACAGTTTTTCTTGTGGTGCTTCTGTACTGACATTATGGTTTCCTCTCTAGAGATATCAAAACCACTTTGAAATTAAAAGACCCTTTTTATTCTATTTATGGGTTACTTTGAGTGGTTTTGATTTTTTTTCCCTACTTTGTTTTAGCATATTTATAGTGATTTTAACTTAGGCCATTTTTTGTGGTGTGGTGCTATGCCACAGAATGCAGAATAGGCTAAATTTATTACCTTTTAATTTGAAGACATGAACTGATGGCACTATTGACACACCATAGTACTACATCACAAATCACTGCTGAATCTTTTCAATGGAAGCAAATGACAGTGTATGAAATTTACTTTAGAGGTAGGGGTCTGAGGTTTTGGTGCACTGTACACTCTTGGTGCAAGTTCAATATTATAGTATCCAATATGTGCAGAGAGTTTAGTGCCATGTAGAAATCCAATATTTCTCTTATTTATGTTATAAATAATGTAGGTAACTGTTAGGAATCTGTTAGCTGTCTAAAATAAGTAGAAAATATTACAATGGAGAAAAAGACGTAGCTGAATAGAGAAAAAAGGGAAGTGATACTGTGTAGTAGAGATGTGCTTGTAGGAGGTTTATGAAGGTTGCTGCCTTTGTTGCTGAAAAAATTCACATTTTAAAATGGAATGATCACTAGAAAAAATAAGGTTCAAAAATAAAACTATTTTTTCTTTCTATTATAAATCTCAGTTAGAAAAGGGTTTTATCTCTCTGTTGTTATTTGTTGATCTGCTGCTTGCTTTTAATAATATTGAAGGTTTATATAGCTCAGAACTGTTTGAAAACCACTTCCTGGTGGTAAATAATGTTCCTGTAGTGTGACTTAAAATTTAAATTTAGATAGTTTTCCTTAACTATTCTTATCATGACCTAAGATTCTTCTGGGAGGGGCATAGGTAATTCTTTTTTTGTGTGTGTTTTTAAACCTGTATATTTTCTTTTTATTCAGAAGTAACCAGGGTTTGTTGGTTTTTTTTTCATTGCATGAAGATTTAGATTACATCATTTATTGAACTCCTTTGGAGGGAGAAGTGAAGTGAGAGCAAGGTTTAATAATTCCCCCATTCTGTCTTCTGTGTCTTTTACAGACGTTTGCTAACTCTGTTAGCTTTTCCTGAAGTCTGTATACTCATGGAGCAGAACTTTTTGACTTAAACAATTAAATACAGTATCAAGAGTGTCTGTGAAGTTTTTAAATTGCAGAGTTCACAAGTGCTGGAACATATAGGATACAGACATTGTTGATTTTGTCCAGCTGACATAAAGAATAGATTTCAATTCTCAGAGTGATTTTATGCATATGTTCTCCATGTCTGAACTGCCACTGTATGAAATGGAGAGCTGATACAGCTCTCCAGGTTATCAGCTGACGTAGGTACATGCACTTGGACGATTGAATATTGCTTAGATAACATTGATTGTACTGACAATCTCTTCTTTAACTATGAGAGGAATTTAGTCCAGCTGACAGGTAAATATCTATGTGCATTTCTCTGTGCAGTTGTTTGAATCTGCAAGATGAATCATAGCTTTCATTTTGGAACCAGGGAAATGAACTTTATGTTCCTTTAGAAAGGTGATTCTTTTTTACTGTTGCATTTTTTTCCTGCCAAGTGTCTAGAGGTATGTCATATGATTCTTTGTACAAGTTTGTCTTGAGCAGGCTGTGACCAGTCTTGGCCATGGAAAGCTGTTTTGGAAACTACTGTGTGTTCTCTTTATTACTGTGGCAAAGTCACCTTGAAAAGAGCCTTTTTTTTTTTTTTTTCTATTTTCCCAAGTTTTATCTCTGTGCAGTCTTGTTTTCTCTTACTGGTAAGCAGAATATCTAAATATAGAATATCAGAATACCTAAAATACCCTAAAACATATGAAGTAATAAATTACTAAAATTATATCTTTTATAAAGAAACTCAGAGCCAAATGGTAAGCTTTTAATAAGATTTTCTGAACTATTTTATCCAGTTGAAATGATATGAAACTTCAATACCTGAACTGTTCTACAGCATGGTTAAAATGTGTGAGAAGGTTACCAATCTCCATAATGACTCCATGGATGAGATTTCCAAACCTTATCAGTAAACTAGAAAATCCCATCATCTGTACTGCTTTGCAAACCAAAGTCTGCACACAAATCATAGTCTATTGAAAGCTATTAACTTAAATATAAAAACAGTTCTCAAAGGACATCAGGGTTATCTCTGGGTTTTAAGATAAGCTCTCAATATTTCAGTCTTTTATATTGCTTTCTTCAAATGTCTAAGCAACAGTATTTCTTTCTAAATAAAACAAAACAGCAGACTTACCTTCAAGTGTCTCACATTGTGCTAAATTGACATAGTCTGCACTTGTCAAGATCCCAGCTTTGAACCCTCGGACCAGACCCTCCAAGTAGCCATGGTCTACATTGAAATAAAACTCTGAGTATCCTGGCATGGAGAAAAAAAAAGATTAAATCTCTCTGCTGGATACTTGATGGTACTGAATATCTGCCACCAACTGTTTCTCTCCTCTTTGGAAGGAGTGACAAATAGTCACTGATTTCCTGCCAGCCTATGATTGTGTTTTACCAACTGGTTTCTTCCTGTTTCTTGCTCCTATTGTAGTTACAGTTTAGTTGATGCTTACTCAACAGTCAGCCAGAAAATCCAACTCCCTCCTGTCAGAGCCAGACAATGAACCTAGTATTGTTGAAGTAGAAGCCAAAAAGGAAGTACAAGTTTTAACCACTGCTTACAAGGATACTCTGCACTGATTGAAGAACAAGAAAGTACATTAAAAAGCTTGAATAACATTTTTGTATTTCTTAACTGTATTATAAACAGGAAGTTTTCAGTGAGTATCTTTTGAAAAAGTATTTCAGCACTGAAATAGAGGGCTGGGGCAGAACATAGTCTATTCATGGAGCCTAGATTGTTTTTTAGTGTGTCTGCATACCTTTTGGTTTTTAACATTTTTGGTTTTTACATTTTTGCTTGCTGGAAATTTTCTGCTGCTCATCTCTATAAAGAAATAAGTATACAAAGTATAAGAGCCTCCTGATAATTACTGTTAGCATTAGATTATGCACATAGGTGAAAAGTCTTTGAAGGGTTTGACTTTCATTGTCCTTGAAAGTCAGTATCCAGAACTTGCCTCAAAACCATAGTTTGTCAAGTTAAAATACTCTGGTTGTATTCAAATTTAGTGATTTTTTAGACTTCCCGATTTTGATTCAATTTAAACTCAAAATTGCTAAATCGATCATTTTTATACCAAACAATTAAGTCTCCTACCTTTCAGATTTTGGTGCCCTGAAGGTGACAGTAAAAGTGGCTGCGTTTCTATAATTAACACAGAAAGATTATTTTCTCCCTGAATTCACTAGTGCATGAAACACATTTCTGCAAGCTTTGCTGGTTGGCAAAGTCTTATGTCAGACAAGGTACTATTTAAATATATAGTTAACTGGAGCTCGGGAAAGTTGCAGTGTAGTGTCTGAAGGCTGCTGCATGGTTGGAGGGTTAACACCAGCAACATAAAACTGCAACAGCTGCCTGCCATCCACATCTCAACACATAGACTCATTTTTCAGTGCTTTGAACATGTTTAGTGTATTGTGTCAGCTGAAGACATGCACCATGGCTTCTCTATTGATCTCTTGTGCTGAAATGTGGCTGCAGCAAGAATTATGAGTCAGCAGCCACTGAGACAAGGCTGTGACTATGAGACCTTCTTGCCTATCCTGCGAGGCGAGAGACTGGTGAGAGCTTGGTACTCACCAGGTGGTTCCTGTCTATACCACCTTGCTCCTGGCACAGCAAGGCTTTGCAGGCTACATGATGAGGCTCAAGGTGCCTGCATATTTGCTGTCCAAACTGCCACTCTGTCTTCTGGGAAGGTCACTGGCTGGCTGGCTTCTTAGCTGGCTGGCCAGGAGCTTCCAATGAGCAAGAAGTGGCCACGAGCCACTTGGCAGCCAAGTTGAGAAGGGAGATACTGCACCTTGAGAGTCAAATTAAAATTGTCTCAGGCTGGTTATTATCCCACCTGTAACCAATGGCAGGGGAAATAATGACACCATTTAGACATTTTGAAACATCACATGCTCAGATATTCAAACTCTAATTACTTGGGAGTTCAAGCAGTGTCTAGAGTATTGATGTTTGCTCCTTTTAAGCTGGGTTTACAGATTTAAGTTGGTCAGCTAAAGAAGAATGAGAGAGACTAGGCCTATTAGACAATAGAAATAAAACATCTCCCTCCCCCACACAAACAATTTGGTTTTGTCTCCTATGTCTGCATGCCATCAGTGCTCAAACCCTCCTCATGCAAGAAGTTTTCAGAAGAATTTTGTTGATAGTGTTTCAAAAGCCGGGGAGATTCTTTAGGATACATGAACACTGTCAGTGCTTCCTTACTGACACATGAAGATAACCACATTTTAACTTAAACCTGCTCTTTGGTTGCTGTCATAGTTTTTTTTTTCTAGCGTGTTTTGCTTGACAGCCTCTGTTTTATTTCTTTTCAAAGAAAAGAAACAAGGACAGGTAATAATAATAATTGTGTACACTAAGAGCAATGTTTGATTTTAACCTACAGATCTCTAAAGTGTGTGTTGCATAAACAAGTAACGTCTCACAGCAGCTGAATTCAGGCCTCCCCCAGCTGCAATCACAGCATATCAGAATGTGGCACATATCCAGCTGGTGGCAGTCCAAGGTTATGCTGCCGATGAACTTCCAAAGCTTCAGACAGCACAGCCAGTGCAGAAGTGGCTTTGCAATAGACCCTAAATTTAGTAAGGTCATGCCTGGCAGGTGCAAATACCACCACCAGTGATCCTTCAGTAAGAAAGTGTCACCATGGATCCATAAATACTGACGGGACTGCTTGAAGTATAATCACTCAGCAAAGTTTGTTGATGAAATTGGTGTCATTTTGAATGATTTCAGGAAACTGCAAAATCAGGATAAAGTCTTGAGTGATTTTATCTATTAAGGGATAAGTTGTCAGAGGATTTGATCCAAGTTGATGAACTCGCATTTAGGAACGTCAGAAAATCCTCAGTTCTGTGACTATTGTTGCAAGAAACATTGAGAAGAAGAGATAACTTTAGCAACAATTTAAACATTATACATATAGTTAAGTAATGCACTAAAGTTTTATATAAAAATACAGATTCAATATCTATTGTTGCAATCTGTCAATATAATGTTCAACATCTATTGTTCTAATTTCTTATAATGAGTGGCTAGTACTATATGGTTTCTTTTACATTTGTAGTGTGTACGTTTTTATTTATATTATCATTCTTTATATTAATGAATTTATCTACATAGATCTGTGATTTTACTTTAACTAATTACCACTTGAGAAAATACGATACTCTCACCTGTTAAGTTTGTGGAGTCTAAAGGTTGAGATATTTTTAAAAGAATTTTTTAGCAGTGAGCTAAACAAATACTGATAGCGTGCTAGGGAGGAGACGGTTTTTCAGGTTAAGCAGCATTAGCAACACAAAACAGGTCAGATCTAAGAGCATAATTTAACCTTTGATAGTACAAATTTTCAAGAGACTTTGAGCCAATATGCATATATTATTTAACCACAAGAGGTCATCATAACACTGCTCTAAACCACCTTACTTCAGTTTTCACCTCCACTGAGATATAAACTTGGAAAAAAACACGAAAACAAGTTATTTTTTTTTAATTGTTTTTCAGCTAATCTAATCAATGAAACTGACATATACTGGTTACTCACTCAGAAGTGACAAACAAAATATTTCCCCTTTCTCTGAGCTTCCTCTTTTTCTTTTTTAGCAGTGTTGACAGCTCCTAGCCACGAGGTTAATACTAAAGGATAAATGATGAAGAATCAGCAGGAGAATGAGTAAGTGGTGTTTTATGAGTAGAATGTTCACTAAATCACATGAATTCAAGGTCACTTTTTTTTTTTTTTTTTTTTTTTTGGTTAGACGTATGTAAAGATGTTATTTTTTTCATCTTGGAATCTTATTTAGAAGTCTATTTATATCACCTTTAGGCAGAGAGATCTCTCCTTAAATTTTGCTTTTGCTTATGCAGAATCAAAATTCATGCAAATCTTGACAATACAATTCCTTACAAGATAATTAGCATTTTGAGTGACATATTCACTCTTAGCAGTATATAATGCTACTTCAATGTGTGGGTGAAACAGATCTCTTCATCTGTGTGTATATTGACTCTTTTATTTGGCTATGGGAGATTTTTTAACCTAACACTGGCTCTGTACTTCCTATCCTGTCAGTGGGAAAGGCGCATCCCTTACTTACAAATCAAAAGTGTTTTTAGCAACATAATCTGTTTTTTCAGATGTTTCTCCCCTCCCTCTCCCCAAACGGATTTTTTTTTAGATAGGCTAAGCAAAAATTACAGGATTTACACTATTCAGATTAAAACTATTTTCATTTTCTAACACAATAGTATCTAAACTGATTTGGAGACTTTTGGAATGCAGTGTTTCCAGTGGTTGTTTACATATCTTTTTGCTGGCATTGAAATGCAATTACATCAAAATTTTAAACTTTGTAAATTCTGGAATGTTCCCCTGAAAATTTCCAACAGGTGTGGCCCATTCCTGAAAATCTTTCTAGAATGTGATCTGCTGAAATACCTCAATTTCTGAAATACTAATAGGAGAATTCTGATTGCAAGATGTAAACTGAGATTCAGATTTTCTGAGGTGTTAAGTACCTGTAAGTCTCATAAAATGAGTATCAAACATATTTAGATACTGAATGTATCCTAGTACTCTACATAGCTACAAGTATACTACCATGGGTAGCAGAAGTGTAGCTCAACTACAGTGAACACAATTATGTTTGTCCCAATTTCTGAGCTTGGCTCGACTGCTCTCAGCCATGAAGAAATAGTCCAAATGCAGTTATATCTGTGACTGCTTACAAGTTAAAAGGTAATAAATAAATAAAATATGTTGTATTTTCATAAAATGTATGAAGATTGAGAACGATAGGCTGTACCTGTATCGACACAATCCACCTACTGTGCTTTCTAGCTATTTTTAAATCATGACAAAGGTGCATTTACATGCAGATCATCTTGATAGCTAAACTCTCTTGTGCCAAAAAAATGTTATGCTTAGCTGACACACCCAGTCCTAACCTGTACCCCAGCCAATTTTCTCTTTGATTAGAGAATTCACAGCAGATATGCATTCCTAACTTTCCTATCACTTAATCAGCTTTTGATTGAATTTACATAAAATACATCCTCTATTCCCATTCCTTGTTAGCAAAATATTACTCACTAGTGTTATAAAATATCAAAGAGCTCCCTTTCCCCCTCCCTGGCATTCAAAAGATAATCTAGCAGCTTTTTAGGTCATCAAGCCTTTTGGGTTTTTTGGTCTTTTCAAAGAATTACATGCCAGTGTAATAAAAAGGATTTTATCAGGGACTTAGAGTGGTAAGTCTGTGGAGACAAGCCAGGAGAAAACCATTATCAGTAGATGTAAACCTAGAGAAAAGCAGATTTGAGTAAACTAACACAGCTCTGGAATGCTTTCAGAAGTGATGCTGGAATTTTACAAATTTGTACAGTCTCTTACAAAATTGGGCCATTTTAGTCTGAATAATTTGTACTTTTAGTCACTGATATTCTCAGCAGCCTTCAGCTCAGACTCATGTTCTGGCTAATTCTACTGAGGGTGGCAAGAATTCAGATCCCATGTTTGCCATGGGAGTCCTTAAGCGTTTCTCTGCAGAGTATCAGTACTTTTTTTTCAGTTATCCTAATTTTCAGTCCTCTTCTTAAAAAGATTTCATGCAGGTGAGCACCCTTTTCTCTTCTTCATGGATCAGTTATTCACAAACTGTCACAAAATTCACAACCAACAGGTATATCATCTTTAAATTCCTTCAGGAATCATGAAAGTTATATCCTTGATACGTCCTGGAAACAAAATAAGGATGATAAAACTTTGGTATAAAAAGTACAAGCAACTCAATGTGAAATGCAAATGGTCCATTATTTTCCCATTTACAGTTCTCTGGGTACCACAACTTGAACGGTTTCCTCTCATTGAACTGATTTCTATCATAGATGCAAATTCTGGCAGCTTTTTTCTCTGATAGACCATTTGGCAATAATATATCTCTTTTTGACCATTAACTTTATCTACTTCAGAAAACAGCCAGATGATACACATAACTAAAAAATGTAGCATTTTTTTAACATAACACTAAATGATTATGGATTTTATCTCTTACATCCCATTCCTTGTAATCCTCATTACAGTTCCATTTTCCATTTATGACTTCTGTCTCAAGAGGTTATGAATAAAGTCTTAAAACTGAAATGTACTCTAAAATCAGAAATCAGTTTCAACTGGGAGATGAATGGAATTTAACTTGAGGATTAATGTATTTTATTTGGCTCCATGAACTGAATAGGTTCAAAAGGTGTGTTGTTCAGCTTCAGACGTAAACCTGATGTGTTACAAATTTTTCACTAGGTGGAGCAATAGTATCTTTGTTAAGATACTCTGAACTCCTGTGCCAGGAACTCGGAATATGCAAGGACTGAACGAAATCAGTATATATTGTAAATGGTGCATTTAACTTGGGAATATATTTTTCTTCAATTTAAATTTACTGGTTTTATTTCTGATTAGTGTTTTGCTACTTCTGATACCTCTTAAGATTTACTAAAATGTGGAATTCTTAATTTTACTTCTTTTTTTAGCCTCATTTTCATGAATGTTATACAGCTTCTGGAAAAGGTAACATAGAAAGCAGTCCAGATAACAGTTTAGTACTTGTTGTTGTTTGTTTGTTTGTTTGTTTAATGCATGTAGTACCAAAGAAAACCAAATTCTAGCTCATAAGTTACGTAAATACTTGCCCAGTTAAAATTCTCCAAAATGTCTTTTCACAAGAATGCATATTTTTTCAATTGCTTCTTTACATTTTATATTAAAACATTTTTTCAAGGTATATTGCTTTAAAATATAAGGATACTTACTTTAAGAAATAAACTAAGAAGCCTTTCAATCACTGTTCTTAAAATCATGAATTTGAGAAATACTGGTCCTGAGGTTCAGAATTTTTTAAGACATGACATTTTTGTTAGAGACTTTTCTTTTGATACCTGCATGGGTAATGAATCTTTATCAAAAGATTAATCTTTTTTACAGGACTATGTTTTCAGAAGAAAGATTACATTATTTTGCAAAAAAAAAGTCAAGGTGATAGATTTTAAATTTTTATTAAATTATACCTATTTTGTATTTTAATCCATGCGTTTTAGTTCATGTCTTAATTTCCTCTGTTATGCTATCAGAAAGTAACACCAGAACATTTGTTATTCTCATGATTTATGAAATGACTGTTATTAATTGCTTAATTTATAAAATTTATAAATTAATTTATAAAATTAAATCAATATGTCAGATTTTGATTTGCATTGAGGAAAAAATATCGTCTGATGATGCATTTGTTTACCTTATTTCCTCTACACATAGCAGAATAAAAATATGTTTGTTTAATTATGTAAAAGGATTTGAAAATAAATAACCGTCACATACAGTAAAGACAACTTAGGACTGCTTCTGGAAAGGTTGATAAAATAAATCCTAATTTTAGAAAGAGAGCACATAGAAATCATATTCTGTTACATTTTAAGAAGTACCTTAATAACTGTTTAAGCTCTTTTGTTGATAGATTCCTCTCTCCATGACACATTGCAGCCTCATTCATAAATTAATCTCAGTCTTTAGTAAAAGTATCAGAGTTGGTTTTAAACATGAATTTTGTATTTTTGAGATTTGGATATAGAGCTCCTTTTTTCATTTCTGGTTTAAACAATACCATACATCAGTACTGCAGCACCATGGGTGACTGAGCTGACAGAGCCCAACATCAGGAGGACTTAAAACACCAGAAGAAATGCTATTCAGGATAGTACTCAGGAATTCAAGTACTCAAGGTGTTCAGGTATTCAAGTACTACTCTGTTAGATAAAGTTCTTAATATCACATTTTTCCCACAAACACAAATGAGTACCGGAATCATAGGAAAGGTTATTTGAGAACAATGACTTCATTTTTATCTTTTCTAATAAAGAGTCATACACTATGGTCAAAAAATGGGGAAAAAATAGTAGTAATAGTAATGCAAGTGCAGTAAATATTCTGACACTGACTCCTTTACTGAAAAAAATAGATGCTAAACCTTCTTTAATGCCAGGGCCTGATTACACATGTGTAGAGGGATCCATAGGGACAAGTGGGATAGACAGTAAAACAATTACACCGCAGTCGGATCTGATTTAGCATGAACAAGCACAAACTTGAATTTCTGTGGCTCCAGTGCTAGAAATATCAAATTAAATGTCCCGAGTTTTGCATCTCTGGCTCTCCTAATCCCAGACCTGTTGTCCTGAAACAGGTTCAGACCCAGTGCTTAAGAAAACATGGTATAATGTTACATATATTATCACAATGTTCACAGCTTTGTGGGTGGGGTAAATGCCAGCAAACAGATCAGAGTTTTGTCTGACTTTAGGTAGAGAAAGAAACTCTGAAATTTAGAGGTACTTCTCTCTTTCTAAATATCATAATTTTCTTACTCAATTGAATAAAGCAGCTGATTTTGTCACAACAGTAGTTTATGTAATAAATATGTGTGAAAGCCTTTAAATATTTTGAGAATAAAGGATCTGTTCCTCACTATGAAAAAACAGCACATTCCTGCCTGCATATATAAAAGCAGATTCTCCAACCTCAGACTTTAAACTTTATAACAAAATACAATAATAATTTCATGCAGTCATAAAAGACAGATGAAGAACTTGTTCGAAAATAATGCTGTGAAAAGTCTGGTTAATTCCCTAGACTCCATGTGCTCTATATCTTATCTTGAGCAAATTACATTTACAGTTCCTTGCCTTTGATTTTATGAAGAAAAACAAAATACAGTGAAGGTTTAAGCTGGTACTGTACAGTTTACTGTACAGTGTATTTTCACTCTGATTGGCACATGTGTGAACAAATGATTAGATAAGGAAAAAAAACCAAATACAGAAAAGATAATTTACTGGCAAAAAAAACCCAAAACAGGACAGTTTGACCTTTTCACTGCAAAAATTGCTTTAACTTATACTTCCCTACAACTTCTTCAACTTCAATTTCAGGTAAGTCTATTGATTCCAAATGAGTCACATAGAGTGCATAAATATGAAAAAAGTGTAACCAAAGGGTGCTGCTGAACAGCAGCTGATTATTGTCTTGAATTTAAAACTAAATTCATAGAAAATATAAAATTTTTCATCATCATTTGCTAAGTGGTATATTAGTCCTATGTATTAATTTTATTACCAGATTTTTTATTTAAAGAATTTATTTTGACTATTCCGCAGAGAATTTTGAAATAATATTCACAAGATGATACTTCTCAATGACTGAAAAATATGCAAGACTATAAAACAAGACACGATGCCAGAAATTACCATGATTAGTTTTTGAATTAATGTAATTTTTGCCTTTTTTTTTTTTAATTTGATGTTTTCCTTACCTTCTCCTGCAAAACAAATAAACCATAAATATATATTGCTTCAGTACTTTACTTCTCAATTCATATTCTGTGGCAGACTTCTCTTCAGGGACTTTCTTCTAATTCATGTTACTATGCATTAAGATACATTAAGATTCTGTAGAACTGTCTTTCTATTCCTGCAGTAGTTATATCACATCTGAGAGAGTTTATTTTCATTTTTAAATGTTCTTAAATGGTAGGGAATTTGTCCTGCTGTTTGGCTTGTGTAGTGTCTGCTCAGAGCTACCAAAGACATTAATACTATTCATTTTTAAGTAAGCTTCCATGGACATAACAAGGCAGATGGACCTCCCTGCCAGATGGATAATTTCTGAACTCAAATTCAGTTTCAAAAATGTTCAGCATTAGTGATATCTCAGAAGGCAAGTTGACAGAATATTTGTAACTATAAAAATATTTCTTTGTGATCACACTAAAATTCTGGGTAGATTTTGCTGCAGGGCTTTGATTTTTAGATCAGATTCATCTCCTGGCAGACTCCTTTAAAAACTAAATTTTTCCCCTACAAGTTTTTATGAATGACAGCTTTCAAGAAAAGTACAATTACAATGTGCAGGCAAACATGTTATTAATTAGATAAAACTACACCTTTTCATAATAAAGTTTTTATCATAATTATGTATTTTGAATACGTTACTTCATAATTTCATAATTTTGCTTTGTAACTAAAAAAAAATAACTTATTTACATTAAAGATACAAAAAAGTATTTTAAATAATCCCGCTGAAGTTAGTGATTAGTGCACTGTATGTTATCTGTAAATGATTTAAACCTGACTATTTGCACACTAAAATAGTGAATTTGAACTTTATGAGTAGAATATATATTTTTATTTATTAAACAATTTAAAATTAAGCTGTTGAATGTAAAGCTGAGGATTTAAAAATGAAAATTAAAAGGGGCTTGTAGGAATTTTGGGGGGGAAAAACACATTCCTTTCTAACGTGTTCTTTAGAAAAAGAAACTGTAGACCATACAGCTATTTCTGATGCCCTAATGAAGAGCAGAGAATTAAAATATTGGGGAAAATGAACTGGATAATCCATTCAATACTTTACAACTCTAGTGTACATAGAACACAAATTTTCCAAAATGATTACACATTTTTCCATTTCACAAACCACGTTTATCTGTAGGTGTTGAGAGCTAGAAATCCTAAATATCTTTGAAAATCTGATGCATGGAGGGCTCTTCCTAAAGGAGTCTGTAATGCTGCTGACTCCCAAATGACATTGGTGAGGATTTTCACTTGCCTCTGGAAAATGTGCCTTGGGGTGACTAGGATGGAGTTACCTCAAAAGCATATCTACTTGTCTGCCTTTTATTCTCCCGATTATCAGAACAACATTTTTCTTTGGGCAGAGTATGGCTTATGTATATGACCTTCTTATGAAATGAAAAGTATTCAGATCTCAAAACTAGGCTGGTTTTGTGCTATACTCTGATTACCACAGGAATATCTGAAAAATGGAGAGCTCTCTTTTAAGCCTTTTTGGTACCTAAAAGTCCTTTTAGTTTCCAGTTTGTCCAGTTAATGTTGGTTTTCCACAGTTGTGAAAGTCAGTTTAGGTTTTTGTGAGTTTGCTTTTGTTGCTTTTTGATTTTTTGTTTGTTTGCTTGTTTGTTTGTTTAAGTAACACAAAATAAAGCACTCATCTTTTAGCATTACAGCTTTTAAAGAATGGCTTACATATTTAAGTATCTAGATGGGGAAAGAGAGCAAGATATATTGTTATCTGACTTCTAAGATGTCAGATTTATAATGATAATTTATAATTATAAAAACATTCAAAATTGAATGCTTATTTTTTATGGAGTTGATAAAGTACTTCTATTTTACTCCAGAAAACACACCACCACATACCTGCATTCTCACAAAACTCCCTTTTGTAATGGTGCAGTAGAGCTGGAAGGAAGCTGGAAAGATCATCTGACCCCTCCCTGTCTGTGGTAGGATTCAACTACTTGTGACTTCTGATGTATCTGCTTTATTCCTAAAATTTTCATAAGCTGTTTGCTGCAGTGTTTCACTGTTCATAATGAAACTCTCCATAGAAGCCTTGTCTTAATATCTAATACAAATTCCCTTTCTACAGTTTGAATTTATTGCTTGTTTATCTGGTAAAGACATATAGAATAAATATTAGTACTAATATTAAGGAATTATTTATATTTTATTGTAATAAACATTTTTTAGACCTCCCAGCGTTCCTTTTGCTTGTCTTTGTTTTCTCTCCAGTTGCTTTGTATTTTCCTTGAACTACAACAGAACTTAAGTAAATGCTTTGCCTGTCCAGATCCTTTTGCAGAGCCTCCTCACCCTCAAGCAGATCAACACTCCCACTCAGCTTATTTTCACCTGCAAACTGGCTGAGGGGGCACTTTATCCCCTTGTCCAGATCATTGATAAAGATATTAAACAGGAATCGCTCCAATAGTGAGCCCTGGGGAACACCACCTGTGGCTAGACACCAACTGGATTTAGGTCAATTCACCATAACTCTTTGGGCTAGTGACATTTGCATCAGTGAGCTGAGGACACAATATGAGATTTGACAAGACAAAGGACGGGTCCTGCACTTTGGTCACAACAACCCCAATGCAGCACTGCAGGCTTGGGGAAGAGTGGCTGGAAAGCTGCCCAGCAGGAAAGGACATGGTGGTGCTGGTCAACATAAGCTGAACATGAGCCAGGTAGCTAAGAAGGCCAACAACATCCTGGCTTGTGTCAGAAATAGTGTGGCCAGCAGGACCAGGGGAGTGACTGTCCCTCTGTAGTGAACACTGCTGAGGCCACACCTCAAATCCTATGTTTAATCTTTGGCATCTCACTACAAGAAGGACATTGAGGTGCTGGAGCAAGTCCAGAGAAGGGCAATGAAGCTGGTGAAGGCTCTGGAGCACAAATCTCACTTAGCCTGGAAAATGGGAGGCTCAGGGGGGACCTTATCACTTTCTACAACAACCTGAAAGGATGTTGTAGTGAGGTGGGGGTTGGCCTCTTCTCCTAAGGAACAAGTGACAAGACAAGAGGAAATGTTCTCTAGTTCCTTCAGGAGAGGTTTAGTTTGGATATTAGGAAAAGTTTCTTCACCGAAGGGTTGAGAAGCACCAGAACAGGCTACCCAGGAAAGTGACTGAGTCACTGTTCTTGGAGGTGTTTGAAACATTTGTTGATGTTTCAGTTTGATGTATGAGGAAAATGAGTCCCATTTTAGGCTGCTTACATCCTAAAATAAAAGAGGAAATTACCTGTCATTGAAATTGATAATAAATCTAAATTAAATCAAAATCTGTATGCCTTTGTTCAGATTACAGGTTACAGAAAAAAATCTGATGCTATCCTGTGTGGACATGGGACATTACAAATGTTTTGCATAGTCAGATCTGGCAGTGGTGGAGGACTAGGGAGACCATAGCCCATGTTCCTGGAGAGATAAAAATAATTCTCTGAAATGTTATTTTTCTATTTTGAGGAGCTGAATAGACTGTATTTCAGATTAATTTAAAGGTATTTCAGATTAGTTTCTTTCCTTAGCTATCTGCATCTCGTTATTTTGTCCACAGACTCAATCATGTATTGCAGGATAAGTTGATTAAAAAATAAATAATTTCATTGCTTTAATTTATTGTAGTTACCAAATTTATTGATTCAAGCCATAGCTGCTTAGGTATAACACTTTTGATTCAGTGTAGAACTTTTCTAGTTAAGCATCTCTTTCCATATTCTTATTCTTATGGAAATTCCATGGCTTATTGTTATTTGTCTTCAAAACGCCTTTCGAGGTTAACTTTGCACATAAGCTTGGCTTCATTAACTCAAGTAGAAAAAAATTCTATTATTTCTTGCTGTCAGCCTTAAGATTTAATGACAGAGATAGGGAAATACAGGGTATTTTGCCTATAAGTTTATACTTAGCAATTAAATAGCAACCTCAGTTTTCAAAACCAGTAAACGAGCTTGTTATTTATTTCTCACAGTGTCACAGTAAAGTGAGTAACTATTAGCAACCTTTATTTACAATGAGAGAAAATACTTTGTAGGAAGCTTGATGAGGTCACATGGGAACAATTATCATATCTGCTGTATATGTAAGGTTTCCCACCTGTAACCAGTTGACTATTTTGCTACCATCATGTGTAACCTAAATTCCATTAAACAGTAAATTTTGAAAGCATCTGAAAAACCTGACAGCTATAGTAGTCTAATATTTCTGGCTCTAATTGATTGTTTCAGGAAGATGTATCTAAGTTAATAATACTTTCCATTGACATTTCAACCCTTTGCAGCTGTAGAGAAACCAAAACCAGGCTCTTCTCAGAGGTGCACAGTAAAAGGCAAGAGACAATACCACAAATTACAACTAGAGAAATTCTGTCTGGGTATATGGAGAAGAAAAAAAAAAAAAGGAAAAGCCAACAATTTAAAAGTGTAACACAAATTACTGCAAAGGGGATCTTGATTGTAACTACCCAGTTCTGGTTATGTTAATCCAATATGAAATGAAAAACAAAAAAGTACAGATGAACCTTGTTATGTAACTGCTGCTTAGCTTCACACTTTCTGTAACATTTGGTAGCAGGAAACCAGAGGGTGAAGGAATCTCTGGGGACAATCAGTAATTGGTCTTAGATAAGGAGAAAGTCAGGGATTTGCCTGGGGCTATGTGATTAGCATGGCCACTGACAGCTTATGTTTGCAATCTAAATTAGAAAGCAATAAGTATTTAAGACAGTGGTCCCTAGTGGCTGGGTAGAGGGAAACAGTATGAAAGGATGTCCCAAGACGTAAAAGGCAGGGCCTGAAGTGGAAAAGTTATGACCAAGCTGCCATACTCCTAAAACTGAGTGGGCAGCAATTGTCTGTTCCCCCTGATTGGTGGTGCTGGCTGGCCCAGGGGAACCCGATTTGTGAGTGTGTGATGAGTGTGTGTGGCAGAATAGAAATCTTTGAACAGAAATTATAGGTCAGCTTCTATATCTGTTTTGTTTGCAGAGTGCTTTTCAAGAGAATGGAGCACTGATAATATTTTTCCCATAATATCTTTGCCTTTTAAGAAATCAGAAGTTTTTCTGCCTTCCATGAGTAAGGTTACTTACACAGTAATCTCTCCCAAGTTTCTTCTTCTTTGATGTCTCTGATCATCCACTCCGGTCTCTTTCATATTGGAGGGAAATGTAGGTACACATACATTGCTACTGTATTGGCAAAATAGTGCCAGGACTTGGGAACATGGAGAGTGGATCCAGCACATCTTGGATATGTCAGACAACTGCACATAAACTGCCAGAAGAATCTGATATGTTATATGTGTGTTCAACTTAGTGCTTACATAAAAGTGACAGGTGCTCAGTAAGTCCAGAGCAGTCTGAGCCTGGGACACAACATCATCACAGGTCTTTGACTGTCTATTAATCTAAGATTTTGAGCTATTTTGTAGCACCATCAGACAAAACTGCTCCAATCTGTAGTGTCTGGCTTTCCTGACATATGAAGTCTTCTTATTTCGTGCTCAGACAAAATTCTCAGATGGAACCAAAAAGGAACCATCTGAGGAAAACTGGTTGCACATCCCTCATCTATTTATTTCATATTCTGAGAGTGAGTAAAAGGTCAGTGTATGCATCCCCTCCATTAACTCAAAACCAACATGGTTCTTGGGATATAGAGAGTAGTGGAGTACTTGTCTAGGCATTACCATATAATCTGTTCCAGAGCTTCCAGGAGTACATGAATTTTGCTGAATTCTAACATGGAGCTTGGCTGAAGGCCTGTGCATCCCTAACACAGTCTTTGAAGTTCTTTATTAATGAATCCTTCTGATAGTTTTTACTTGAATTTTGACTTGGTGATCATCTACAGTAACTTCTCCAGTGGAAGGAGCTCTAAAGCAAGGATGAAATTCAACAGTCATACTGTTTTTCTTTGTGCTTTGATCTTCTCTCAGCTAAAATTTCTACCATTCTCCGAACTTTGCTTCATAACATAAGAAGTAGCCCTCTCTGTTTTATTTATACCCAATTGTTAGCTAAAAGACAGTAAATATCTGGCAAAGAAAAAGAACTAGAAAAGGAAAAATAGGTGATTTCTGATCCCTTTTGATTATGGCTGATCAGAAGACAAAGAAAGACATAAAAACTAGGAAATAGGAGTAATATGGGTGATATAATTTTATTGTTAGGCCAATCCCTCTCTGTGTGAGATCAGGAAACTCTTCATGAGGCAGTGTCCAGAAACTTGCATGAATGACAACAAAAAAGGACACGAAATATCTGTCTGTGCAGATCAGGGTTTAAGCCACTAGTGGCCCTGTGACCTCTTGGTATCATGTTTTCCGGGTTAGAGAGGCTGTTGATGACCTGGGGCAATTTTTAATAACTATTTGCCCCATTGCACCTCCTGCAGTGACATTATGGTGAAAAAAAAAAAAAACAAAAAAAAGCTGTATAAATCAGTGTCTGATTCAAGAATATTTCTAAATAGTCTATGAACCACTTCCAAGATAAACTTAATACCTGAAATGGAACCATGATGAGGGACAAGATTTAAAAGAAATTTCCAAGTGATTTATACTTAATGAGTCTTGATAAGAATGAATATTCTATGAAATGAATTAAAAGGCTTGTGGGATGATTAAGTATCATTACTGGCAACAGAAATTTTAAAGTGTCATACTATAGGCAGTATTTAATTAACTGCATGGTAGATTATGTATATATTGTTTCCTTCATCTTTGAAAGAAGATGAGTTACATTTTAGAGGGAAATGTTGACTGTGCTGCTTTGAAGTCTTACTTTCAGATGTTTATCTTAACCTTGGCCTTCCTATCACTTTTTTTTTTTTTTTTTTACTATGTTCCATTCACGTTGCCATGGGCTTTTTATGGTCCTGAATTATTAGTAAAAATATTATCTTCCCACACTATCCTCCCCTACAATTTAGGTTAATATAGGAATATGCGTTGCATCAAAGATTTTATTAAGTGATTTTTCCAAAATCCCAAAAGATAAATTTGCTTCTGCCACTAGTCAGCTAAGAGAATATAAATAACTATGGATCCAAAATCCAAAAACGAAGTGACTGGTTAGAAAAAACGACTTATTTTATACTCCATGCATGTTAATACTTAGCAAAGCATAATGTCACATAGCTGTGGAAAGTTTTCAACGTAGCTGTGGAAAGTTTTCAAGTAAACAACCTAAGTCAATATTAAGTCTATTTTAAAAGATCTCTATTGTTTGGTCAGCTGCTTTACAGCAAAATTACTAATTTCTAGTCCCAATTATGCCCAAGTACTGACAACACTGCTGCCTGTGAGATAAAAGTATCTTGTTATTAGAAGATCTATCCACTGTGAATGATTCAATTTTCTGCTCCTGAAATCATCTTAAATTAAGTTGTTCATAAGAAAGTGACTGCAGACAGAGGGCTATTATTTAGACAAGCCTCTATGAATGAAAATTCAGTGGACAGACTCTCATTTGTCTGCCTAAAGATGTTGTTATATTTTAGGTTCATTTCATTTTGAAAAGTTTGATGGTAACAGAGAAGGACAGTCTTCACTGGAGCTTGTCTGGTGTAAGAAGGTCCAAGATCCATCTCCTTCATCTAACCTAAAAGAGAAAAATGCTAAATCCTACCAAACAATGGTAATATTGAGCTTCTGTGCAGAGAGATTTTAAATAGGGCCTTCACAAAATTGTAATGAAAGTACCTCATGCCTGACCGGTGTTCAACTGCTTTGAAAGCTGCTGATGGGCCCTTCACCAGCATTTTGGTTTCTACATGTTTCTTTTCTATTGTGTCAGGAAAACCTTTAGTACAGATTTAGCTGTTCATTCTTCAGTGGTGAGTACTGAACTCAGCTTTTCAGAAATGGGCATCTCTGAAAGCAGAAAGTGTGCTTTCAAAGGTTAAAAGCAGCAAGCTTTTATCTGCTGTTGGAACCCATGACCCTACAAAGGGGTGGTTTTGGGAAAATATAGTTGAGACTGGAGCTGTGCAGGCACTAGTTCTGCAAGCCACACATGAGCTTATTAGGACACATGGCTTTTATGCATTTGGTTATATAAAGCAACCAGGGAAAGTTTTGAGCTACTGTTGCAGACATAAACTAATAGCTGGAGACTAAGTCTTCCCAGATCCTCTGTGTATGTACTTGATCTATTTGTGGTGGAATACCATTTTTATGCTAAAGGAGAAGAAGAAAAGATACCAAATGCTTCTCAAATACTTGCCACAGAATGCTTTCAAATGTCATTTATTAGAAAGAATTAAGAAATGAGGAAATTATAACCTACATTTAATGCCTTATACAAAAAATATAGTTTGGAAAGCTTGGATGAAATTAATACTTATACATTATATGGCAGCAAATATTTAGGCAGAAATAATACATGTAGAATAGTAATAACCTTTGGTTAAACATGTTAGCAAGGATTAATACTAACACTTCAATTTTTGGGCATCTTCAAACAGCAGACTTCATTTTCTGGGCTTCTAGGTTGCTGCAAAAGGGCAGAGTGCTGCCTGAGCCAGCGCAGTAGGAATCAGTGCTAACACTGTGTAGGTTGCTGCTCAAAACAGAGGAAGGGGTCGATGTCATTGACAATTTGCCATCAGTTTGACTTTGTATTAAGACCTATGGGTGGCACTGAATTATTTTTTGACAAGCAATAATTCATAATATTCTGCCCAAGAAACAAGGATCTTCCTGCCTAATGCTGTTAGCAGATTTATGTTGTCTGACATTGCAACTGGATGTTGTGTATCTTTTGCATGCTAAAGAATGCATGGCTATGTTTCTTCAATATTTGAGGTAGCCAATGTACACCTATTTAATGGCAATTTATGTTTCCTATGGCTTTTGCTAAGAGGTATTTCAAATCTTTTAGGATTCCCTCTTTATTAATTTATTTCTAGTAATCATTACTGACGCATCATCACTTTTTTTTTTTATTTTGCTTATTGAACAGAAACCTACAAACAAATGATATATTGTTTAAAATAGAAAACAAGCACAGTCATTCTTAGCATGACATCAGTATAAGAAGTTCCATCTAATTTCCTTCATTCATCTGTAGTGTCACTCCAAAGCAGATCCTAAGCAGGAATGTACGTGCTGTTCATCACACAGTGTGGTGCAGTTGCAGTATCTAGGTCTCTGAAACATGTGACTCCAGTGAGCACTGCACGGGTCAGTTGGTATTTAATTTCTGTTTCACTAATAATCATAAAGAATGCCATAGGCGATTTTAGCTCGCAGCAATAAAACAGGACCTTTTGAAAATCACCTCTCAAATCTGAATGAAAATGTCTGATAAATGAATTTAGCTATCTCAAATCTTGGCTTGGGTTTCCTGTGTTTTCCTAGTGACATTCCTCCATGCTTCCAATAGCATGACAATTTCTATAGAGTGTGTTTGTGTGTGCAGGCAGACAGCTCCCTGATGACACTTCTCTTTTGTCCCTCCAGTACAAAGAGGGATATATTACTCTACAGAATACAAAGGACTAATTCTACTAAATCAGCTTGTGTGCTCATTAGTGGACATAGCAGTTTGCAAAATTTAATCAACAAAGATTGATAATCACCTTTACTAAATATTAGTAATTGTTAGTTTTCTTTATTATAATCCATTTTACATCTGTCTAACTGCTACAAATGCATGTGTTTGTAGAATACATGGTTTTCATTATGATTACTTTAATATGAAGGACTCAGAGATAGAAAATTTTCTGAATAACTTTTCAAAATAATTTCCTCTCATATGGATCATAAAGTTTGTTATCACAATTCAGTGGAATTCTTTTAACGAGCAAAATACATGGTTTTAGGGACATGACTTATTACAAAATTGTGAAGAGAAAGCAGAAATGGTAATAAAATAATTAGAATATTCCTAGTCCAGCAGTGAAGCAGTAAACTATTTAGGATTCATGATACACTGATTCCAGCTACTGCCTGGTGTATAAACTAGTTGTATATAAGTGCTCTTCTATCAAAAGTGAGATAAAAGCTATGAAATATGTTTCTATAAAGCATACCAGTGAGCCCTACTCTGTAAAAAACAAAGTACTTCAGATGTTTGGAATATTTGAAAAAAAAATCCAGATTGCAAGTGTTTAAAAACTGCACCTGAGACATGGTGCATGGGATAGGTAAGACAGAGTATCTTTGGGATGGAGAAAAGTTCAAAACCTAAATGTATTTGCAGTATATATTAAAAGATTTTTATGTTTGTGAATTGCAAAGTCCTCAAGGAGAACTATCACACTCCACTGTTCATATCCCATTTTGGAAACAATCTGGTTGCTTAAATCAGAGCTGGACCTTCTGAATAAGTTTTAGAATGGAAGCCCAAACACTTTGCAGATTACGAGCTCCTCACCAAGATGTTTGCCAGATTTTCCTGTCTACAGCATGGTGTTGCAGCTCATGCTCTCCTGTGAGTATCTGGCTTTGCAAAGCGATGTCTATACATAGGCAAAGTATATATTTAATATTTGTTGGTTTTCATTACTAATGTAGTTTATACACCTTTGAAACTGATGATGACTGATGACAAAAGTCTTGACTGACTTTTGAATATATGATTTTTTTAATATATTCTGTTGTCCTTCAGTCTTTTTTATAATTTAATCCTCCATGCTAATACATATTTCCTAAAGTGTTTTTCAGTAAGGTAGTTGTATGTCGTTGCTTGCCTGTTCATGCAGTTCCAAGTAAAAAGAAATCTCTTTCATTAGAGTAAGGCCCCCAAGGTAGGTTTAGTAATTGTACCTGAAGGCTCAATGTTACAATTTATGGCTCAAAGCAGAGGGCCCAGATGTGCAGAATCACTCAAGCTTGCACCTGGGCATTGTCAGTTCCCAAAAGCACATGAAAATAAAAATACATATCCAAATTATTTTGATCAAAATTATTTTGGTCAAAATTGGTTTACCTCCTACATACTGTTTACATTAACTGTGATAAATGTCCTTCATTCACAGAGTAGGCCTTAAGGCATACCCATATTACTGAAACAAAATAATGTGGCATAATCCCAGCTCCAGTTTCGTGCTGCTGGTTATTTCCCAGACTGCTCTGAACATAGTAGACTATATTTTTCCATTATGGAAACATTATTGCAACTTCCAAATTTTCTTCAGAAATCACTTGAGGTTTGTATAAGAGTTTAAGACCTTCTCAGTGGCCTTTCCTTGATAAGAAATGTTATTTTGCTGTAGAAATAGATTTTTACAGTGAGGGTTATTCAGTGTGTTCATAATTTAAAAAATTTATTTATTTACCTCTTATTACTATTTTTGTTAATAATTATTATTAATAATATATTAAAATAGTAACTCTTAATAAAATATTATATGTTTATACATAGCACTTCAGTGTCTTTCACAGTGAAATAAATCAATTAAAAATTAATTAAAAGGGAAATAAAATAAGACCACTGCTGAAAATATTTTCAAACTTGAGCTATAATGTCTGAGTACTTTTATCTTTCAAATCTGTGTTACTGGAATAACTGACAGAACTGACAGAACATGAGGGAGGAGTCAAAGAGTCTATCTTAAGCCTAAACTCATTTAAATTTCTCCTGTTCAGATCCAAACTGACTAAGGATTTCCAAAGTACTAATGGGACTTGAACCTCTGGTTTTATTTGATATTAGCAACTCTGGATTCTTTTCCTCTGCTTCTCTCCTCTTTCTAGACTAGAAACTTGATAATATTCATGGTACGAAGCCAGCACCAAGTTTTGCTGCTGTGGGAGGGGCAGCATGATGATCCTGGGCAGTACACTCAAACCAAACTGCCTCAGTGAATCTACAACATAAAATATGTGGGGAAGGAAGAAAAAGACTGAAAATTTGTCTGAACCTCCCCTCCTACACAAGTCCAACCAGATGCCAGTGGTTAGTGTGAAATCATGGAGTGTGCAGTGCCACTTCCTGATTTTAGCTATTGGAAATGTTGTGCATTTAAAAGTAGTACATTCCAAGGCTTGCTAACATATCTGCTGCTGCAAAAAAAAATGTATTCTATAAATGTACATCTTCCAGTTCTGCCTTCACACAAGGGATCCAGTAAAATGGAAAGAGATAGGAATGCAAGTTTATCCTGTGGTTTTATATTTCACAGCATCAAAAAAGAACAGGTTTCTTCAATGACTTCAAGTTATTGAAGTTTTAGCATGTTGTGTGAATATTTTAATTTGGAATTTCCACTAATTGTAATGTACTTACTAACACAGGAAATTAAATGTATTCATTCCTATGGCTGGATGGGATGTTGAGAAACCTGATCTAGTGGAAAGTATCCCTGCTCATGGTGTGTGGGGTTAGAAGTAGATGATCTTTAAGGTCCCCTCCAACCCAAACCATTCTCTGACTCTATTTCTTAAGGAGTAAGATACTGCATAGTGGTGCACATGCACAAATCCTCCTGGATGTTGCACCAACCACTTCTACCGTCATCACTGCTATCACAGGTGGCTGACTGGAAAGGCAGCCAGCCTGTGTCTGTGTTTGTAAGGAGCTGGACTAAGAGGACTGTGAGGAGCTCAAAGGGGGAAGCTGCTCCTGCCTGGAAGGGGTTGCAGACAGGGGAAGACACAAGCTCCCATCGGCATGGCTCACTGCTGCTCTGCATCTTTGCTCTTGTTCAGACTTAGGTAGAGTGTTTTTGCTTTGATTGAATATGACTTTGCGTCCTCCCTCCATTTCACTCAAGTACAAATGACTTGTATAAAGCATGATATCACTCAGCTGTAGGAAATTTATTTCTACATGAAGCTTGCAATGAATAGACTGTTCCATAAGCCATGGTAGTCAAAAATTGTAGAAACATAAATAAATAAAAGTATTTAATTATATTTTAAAAATCTAGGCATGCTGTCGAATAGTTTGTTTTCTGATAATTTTTTGTTCAAAAGAAATAATTCATCTGAACAAAATTTTTGACTCAGAGCTCTGTTTTTAATCATCAGCACACAGTCTCACTCATAATGAGAGCTATTATTGCAATGAAGTTAAAATGAAGTAATAAAAATCTTGTAGAAAAGTTCTTGAGCATCAGCCATGATGGCAGTAGGTGGGATGAGCTAAGTTGCAGAATATGGGTGGTGCTAAAACGTTCTGTCCATGATGGGTAAAAACTTCAGTGGTGGCGTTACTGGCAATTTTTTTTGTTTGTTTTGTCATTTTTTCCCTTCTTTTGTGTGTGTTGGTCTTGTGATTTTTATACCATTCATTTTCTTCATCACTGGAAAAAGACATCATTCTGGTGGTACACCTTTTTAGTACTATGTTTGTGCCACACGAACAGAAGAGTATGTTGCAGGTACATTCTGGTTTTTATATCTTAGTTGTAAGTTCATGGATAAGTACAAGAAGAAAGCAGTGTGAAACATTTTATGAGGTGCTCAGATATTTGGGTTCTGCATTTGCTGCTGAAACAGGGGCTGTTCAGACCAGTCACAATAACCCTGTTGTGCTGTGAAATTCTCTCACACTGTATTTGTATTCTGAATCAATAGCTGCCCTGTAGCCAAGGTTACTGTGAAGCATCACCAAAGCCCATGGAAAAGCAGAAACTCAGGACTGAAGTTTGTTAGAAACTGTTTGGACTTGTGATGCATCACCTACCATGGGATAATCAACAACATGATGTGCATGTCTGTGTCTGTAAAAGAAAATAGGGATGAAAATGTGATGTGTAAGATTCAGGCATAGATAGGAAAGGGTAGCACTAATTACATCGCTAGTTTTGATCTGTTTTTTTCTGTCAGGATTTTTTTCTTACTCATATTTGTTCCCTGCCATTCCCTTCATATTCTGCTCTTGGTCCCTTCTTCTGTGCAGATTCCCAAGGCTACCTGAGGCTTTGTTGCTTTCAATGTGTCATTGTTGAATCTCTCAGGACATTGTGTTTCTGATGCTTTTTTTAGCAACTGAAACAACTCCATGTTCAGATTAACAGCTACTTCTTGTTACCACCATGTTGCACAACCCTTTTCATTACCAGAGTTCCAAACTGGATCTCCCTCAAACAGTCCTATTGCTCTTTCATTCTTGAGACCATGAGTGACAATGGTAGTATTCTTGTTCAAAAGAATTACCTACCCTAAATTCTTGAAAACTTTGCTTTTATGTTTCTGCCTTCTCAAGAGGTAGGGCTGGAGTTTTTTGTGTGAACACTGAAATATGTTTTCAACAGATTTCATTTTATATTGAACATGGACTCAACAAATGCTGCATTGATTTCCAGACTGGGATGTTCAAAATAATTCTTGGTAACTTTTCAATGTGACATTTCAATTCAGTACTTATATTTTTTGGAAAGCAGAAGCAGATTTCTCTGGAGGTAGAGTGTTAGAAGAGTTTGGATGACAGATTTTTTTTTTTTCTTCTGGTGGAACATGTGGTGCAAAACCATTCAGAAGCTTTTTAGAAACATAATGAAGATAATTTTACTTCTTTTTTGTCAGAGTTTTTGGAAAAACATCTCCTTCATTATGAGATCACTTCTACGGTAATTTCATACTAGTTTTTCCCAATCACTGATGTTTTCTTTCAATTACAATTTTTTTTTTTACCTGATTCTTGGAGGATGCAGAGGAATGAATGATACAAAAAGATCACCTTAGCTGTGTACCCTGATAGTGTACTAGGCATAAAGAAGGAATATCAAAAATCTTGGTATCTTTGAGCTTGACTGAATGAAGACTGTCACTTAAACTGTTCCAAAGAATTGCTTTGATGTCAGATGTAGGTGGTAGAAATGACCACTCTTTGATCAGATAAGTTTCTGACTTTGGAATCTAGTTTTCAGCTATAGCAATTTCTTTTTGGCTGTTGAAAAATGCCAAAGAATGACAGTAGGGACTTTAATCTGATTTTTATTTCTCCGTTTTTGATAGCTGGTTGAAAAACAGTAGAATTCTGTATCACAGAGGGATCACAGTGTGTGTGTGTGGGGGGGTGTCATTATTTATTTATTTATTTAATTTATTCCTTTTACTGAGGAAGATAGACATGCATGAGAAGTATGTATCTTTATCTGAAACTATGTAAATATAGAACACCTAGTTACATCTTAATCCTTCCAAAAGGCTGTAGGATTCAAGCAGCTTGGAAAACCTTTGATGTACTAGAAGATCTGACAAAAGGTTGGTATGGTTTTGACCGTGGGAATGGAATGACAATGGCACTGGTTGCTTAAGTTCATCTGTAAATTTTCATTTTAGAAATGTTTATTTATAATCGTCCTGAGTTTTCAAAACTGTGTTTTGTGCATCCTTGTTGGTATAGAGCATTTGAAGGTACACATTGAAGTAGACCAGATATTTTTGTCCCTTTGAATAGAGGAAGTATGTAGTAGAAATATTAATTTTGATCTTAACAAGATAGGCCTGAAAACTGGCAGAAAGACAGTCTTTAAGTATGCTTCTCTCCAAGGTCTAACAATATATTTTTTCTTCTTGTCTGCTGTGACACAGTTGTTCCTAGCCCTAGACCTGTATGATTGCAGAACAACCCACAGGGGCATTGCAGAAAGTGCATTGAGTACTCTCTCCCTCACCAGTGAGGAGTGGCACTTGTAAACAAAAGATTTTTTTAAAAAAAGTCTCATTTTTCTTCGTATTTCATGGGACTTCCTTGTAAATTTCTCCCAGTCAGAATCTTCAGTGACCTCATTCTCAAATCCAAACCAAGAAATGGGTTAGTAGTAATACTGGAATGTATTTCCAAATATCTTTGTTTTTTCATATAACTCTGACTTGTTATTTTATTTGTAGTCCACTTATTTATTTTGACAAAACAATCACATTTTGTGGTGTCCACCAACAGAGTAATGAACAATTTCCTATCCCTACTGATACCTTGGAGTTTTGATATTTTGATTTTTTTAATATTTGTAGATCTTAGAATTAGTTATGTAGTAAATGTAGATTTTAGAATAGCAGCATATTATCCCTTTACCCTTTAACAGCTCAAACCTCTGTTACCCATTCCCATATCAATTCCCCTAAATTCATGGCCTGGTTTGTCTCTTTTTCAAGGTAGAATTATAGGGAACATCTTAACCTTACGGAAGAAGATACAGCGATAGACTCAACAACCTTCAGACCTAGAATTCTGGAAGGCCTCCAAGGACATTACATGCTCTGAGGAAGATAAAGATGAAGAAGAGGGGGTCCCAAAACGCCCCCAGACCCAATTTCCAAGAGGTGTGGCGGGGGCAGAACCTGGTTGGTGGCTGGATGGGGATTGGGTGAAAATCATTATAAAAACTGTGAACATCTGTATTTCCGGCGCACATTGGGGTATTCCAGAAAGCCTGGGGGCTCATTAAAGCCTTTGTATCCTTATCTTATCTCCTACCTAATTTGGCTTGGAGTCTTTTTTCCCCACAGCCATTTAGACAACAGTTTTGGTGGCCCGTACGGGGAAATCGGGACCTGTGACTCCTCTGGATCGATATTCTGTTTTGCAGGGATTTCTTCTCCAGCCAGTATATCTTGAAGAATTCCTGCTCTGATCTCGGGGAGCCCAGCTTCTCGGAACCGCAGGTGGAGGAGGTAAGATAAAGAACAAAACTCCTAGAGAATTTTAATTAGCAGCTGCTACGAACTTTTATGTAAAGAATTGTGGAGATAAGTGATTTGACCTATCAGGTATTAGGAGAAAGTTCTTCAAGTGCTGAGAGCTGCAAAGGGTTTTACAGCCATAACAAATACCCTGCAGATATGAGAAAAAAATGTCATTATCCTTCACTGATATTTGTAGTTAGTGTTGTGACTTCAGTAACTTCTAAATCTTTTCTCAATTAAAAAAGTGGGGGCTTTTTGCTACAAAGCAAACAAAAATCATCTATCAGTTGAGATCATTCTTGGTTTAGTTCCTTGAGCCAAGAAACAAGGTCTCCACCTTATTTTCAGATTAAACTGTATATGTAGAAATATTAATGGCTTTTTTCCTTTGCTCCCTGTTGTAAACTTTAATCACATTAAACATACTTTTCAGGCTAGGCTACTTAGAGAAATGTTGAGTACATAAAAACATATAAGAAAAAAATCATAACTGTGATTTGTTGCAACCATCATCTAAATTTCAAATCTTTTCTCTCACGGGACTTATCTATTGTATATGCTGTTCCATTTGGTTGGAAGTGTGATTGCAAGTTAAACTAGACAAAATGATTTAAAGTATTATTGTATCTTCAGCTGGAAGCTTCAACCCCTTCAGTCTGCGAATACTGAGGCTCAGCTAACAGACAGTAAATGACTGAGCGTCTGCTTCCAAAATGAGGTAGATCAGGTTCATTTCAAACACTGTGGGAAAAAAACATAGTGGTGTCTCAAGTCCTTCTACCATGACAAGAAGTATTTGGCACATTATATGCAGTATAAGTAGCTTTGTCTTCTGCAGGATGTGAATGCTTGATTGAATTCAGCTTGATTGAATGCAGGGATTCAGAAAGACAACAGATGTAATTTGGAGAACACCATTATTTTAGTTTCTGCATTTGGCCCATTTTCAAGAAAGTATGCAGCGTGTGAAGTATGTAAAATATCATATGGTGGGAAAAATGAAAAAATGATGTATTTTTTTGGAACCACCCACCAAACATATCCAGGACTTTAAAGTTCTATTACGTGGGCCGTCCCATGCTCCTTCCAACTAAGTATACATATGCTCCTATAAGAAAAGTAATCCATTATTTTTGAATGTCACAAAATTTTGGAGGATGATCTAAGCAGCAGTTGATTATTCTCTGCATATGAGTAAAAAAAGAAAATTAATTTTTTATTATTAGTTTGTTCCATACAGTCAATCCTGTCCAGACTCTATAGTACCATGATAAATGCATTCTTGTCTGCAACTAATTGTAAACCATATCTCTTTGAGACTTAATCTGTTTAAAGTCACTAAAATTAAACTTTGGTAAAACACAAGAACACAAATTTTGTGGATTTGTCTGTTTCAACAATTTCAAGTCTAATTTGGAGCCTTAAGATCCCTTTGTTAGGTCCTGTAGTGATGCATCCAGCAACTTTGCCTCTGTTTCTACTCTTGCCTCTCCTTCTTCTCATTATTATCCTTAGGAATTGGAAAGACTTCCAACTTTCCAGGAGATGGGAAAGACCATTGTGACCGCAATGGTTTAGTGTGCTGCCACCCAGCCTTCACAAAATCTTCAGGCAATACATCTTCTATTTTAGGAGACAACAGTTCATCTTGGATTAAGAAGAAAAGCATTTTTGACAGATTTAGGCTGTCAGTCCACCAGCAGGAATAGAGCAACAAAAACAGTTGCAAGTAGAGGTACTCTCTGAAGGAACGGGGACAGCCATACCAGGATGGCTCCTCTGAAGTTCCAGGGAATACACGCGAAGGTTTTTTGTCTGCTGTGTAGAAAAGCAGTCTGAAAGTCATTAGAGGTAAAGAGTTTTAGAACAAAAAAAATAAGGAAACAGATGTAGAAACCAACTTCATATCCATAATTTTAATGACTAATAACTGATTTAAATTCAACTATGCTAAGGAAGTGCATATGAAATTATTTCCAGTATGCCAAGGCCAAAAAGGAAACACCGTGGATGATCTACGTATGTTCATACATGTAAAATAGAGCTACATATATTTATTAGTTGTTTTTAAAGCCAAAGGCATGATGTACCAGATGATGCACTCTGAAAAAGGTCAGTGCCGCTGAAGTACATTTCTCCAAATGAAAAATACCTTATTGCTGTTACAAAGGCAAGGCTTGGCATTGGGACCAGTCCTGTTTAATATCTTATTGGATGATCTGGGTGAGAGGATTGAGTGCACCTTCAGGAATTTAACAGAGGACACCAAGTTGGGTTGGAGTGTTGTTCTGCTGGAGGATAGGAAGGCTCTGCAGAGGGATCTGAACAGGATGGATCAATGGACTGAAGTCAATTATATGGAGTTCAACAAGGATGAGTGTCAGGTCCTGCACTCGAGTCACAACAACTCCATGCAGTGCTACAGGCTTGGGAAAGAGTGACTGGAAAGCTGCCCAGTGGAAAAGGACTTGGGAGTGCTGGTTGACGGATCTGAACATGAGCCAGCAGTGTGCCCAGGTGGCCAAGAAGGCCATTGCCATCCAGGCCTGTATCAGAAACAGTGTGGCCAGCAGGATGAGGGCAATGATTGTCACCCTGTACTCGGCACTGGTGAGGCCACACCTCAAGTGCTGTGTCCAATTCTGGGTCCCTCAAGTCAAGAAGGAAGGAACAACTGGACACAGCATTTAGTGCTATCTGTGGTGTAGTTGACAAGATGCTTTTTGGTCAAAGACTGGACTTGATGATCTTGTAGGTCTTTTCCAACCTAAACGATTCTATGATTCTAACAGGTAAGGAAGAAAGTGCTGTTTTCTTCTCCCAAGTTGTTAATTTCCCCTGTAATAGCCTGATGCCAGAACTTCTTTTGCTCTTCCAGTCATGGTGCGTCTGCTCAGCTTCAGCTATTTCACCCGGAGGCAGCAGATGGCACTTTTCAGCCACTTTACTTGGCTGATTCTCAGAGCAGACACGATATTGGAAAAAACCCACTTTGCTTATAGAAAACAAATGTTAATATTGTTATGAAATTACTTGACAAATAGGGGGTTAGAAAAAAATTTCTTTGTATTTTACTTTCAAATCGACACCATCACAGCAGACTGAGGTCTGGAAAGAATATAAAAGTTTTATCTGGGGATTTTTTTTCTCACAGAAAAATTTCTGCATAAATGAAAACTGAAAAAGGTCCCTCAAAACACAAATAAAACAACCACCTAATCTGCTTTCGTTAAGAAAATTGTATCACTATTTAAACCTCCCCAATTCTATTCTATTTCATGTACAACAGTGACTCCATACAGAAAACCTGCTGATGTTGAATTGTTACCAGTACACTCCTCTGGAAGTCCTTTTTAAAATAAGGGATAGCAGAGCACTTCTTTGTTCAATGTAAAGAATAACAGTGATATGTTATTACCTATTTGAAATCAAATGGGGAGGGGGGGAAGGAAGAAAAAGAAGAAAAAGAAAGGTACACTTTGTTCCTAGTTCTAGTTACCAGTGTGTGGAATATTGGGTCTCCACAAATCTTCTGGGGAAAAGAAAAAGGGAGGGGAGGGGGATGTTAAATGTCAGGTTTTATTTTTAGGATGTCAGGAATACCATGTTTTCAGATTATTCACTTTCTGACCGTGAGTAGCTTGGATCTAAATGTGTTCTATTTACGTATGCAAGTTAAAATACCTGTTAAAAATATACTCCTTATGAAGGCAATGGTAAGTAGCATTGGTTTGTAAATCCTTGGTGCTACACTGGAAGAAATATTCTCTATTATATTCAGGTTAATTAGATCATTCCCTAAATACTATGTTGTTGAGTACTGGTTGTTCCCATGCAGCACATTAGAAACATTATCTGAATTGAAATACTTTGTAATGGGTAACTTCAAGATGAAATCAAACAGACTTTAATGTTCACTCCGTTTCTTTCAGGCTCATCCTGCTTCCACAGGATATCTTTGTATAGGACATCCGGCACTGTACTGGGAAACTGGCTTTGTAGTTCAGCAAGTGATGATTTTTCATCTCAGAGAGTAGGGATTTCCTGAATGGAATTTGCAAAACTACTGAAAGAGGTAACACTCCATCCTTCCCTGCACAGTCAGATTGTTATCACTGTAGCACTTCTGCTGTGATTTCCCTATGACTCAAGAACTGGAGGCTAAATATGGCTCCTATTCTTTTGCTTTAGGGTCACAGAGGACTGTCTCTCACAAGCCACTTTTGGAAATTATGTTGTTTATTAACATTGCTTTAAGAAGGGAAGAAAGAATAGTTCAACCAAACGTGTGCTAGGCAAGGTAATACTTCACAGGTTTTACTGGAATATAAGAGTAAGAAAACTCTGGTGATTCAGCCTCATGCTGCCATGCCTAGACTCAGGACTCAATTCTAACTAGCTGAGTTGAGTACTTATTGTGAATTCTGTTATCAGTATTTGCCCAACAGTAAGTATCATGTAGGCTGAGATATCATATAACTGAGATACTGTGAAATAACCATCCAGCTGTAACATTGTAAACCGTTTGCATTGGTACATCAATCCCAATGATCACCCAGATTCATGTTGCTTTTGATATTTGACTTGTTACAGTGTTTTTTAAACAGAGCATTTATCAGTGAATTTGATTTTATTTGATCAGGCTTTTCTCCAGTAAAAAACATTGAGACAACTAATGCATTATAAACACTGTGACATAAAATCTTGCATTATACAGAAAAAACACAGCATCTCTTTACTGCTTCTAGTCCTCATGGGAGACATGAGACAACTTCCACAGATGAATCTGGGAAGGAAAAAACATTATTCTGATTGGATTCAAAATCAGAGAGGAAGGTTATGGCTCCTATGGTACATCTTAGCCTCCCCATCTCCTGTCTGCCCACAACACTTCAAGGTTCCACTAAAGATCACTATTTTTTCCTCTTTCTCCTCTTTCTTGTCTTAAACAAGTCCCTGTTCTCTACAGATGTCAGCATTTTCTCTTTCAGATTGTCTAGCTCATTACCATAACCTAGTTAAACTCAGTGCAGGGGTTTGGTTTTTTTTTTATAATCTATGCTAAATTGAAGGTTGCAGTTTTGCCTGAAGTATACGTGTTTGGTTGATTGGATTTTTTCTGCCACTTATATCAGTTGTCTAAAAGACAGATACCTGTCTTCAAATCACGCTTTACTAATGTAGTCACAATAATTTGTTGTGTTCTGGTAGAAGAGTCACAGAGCCACAAATTAAAATGATAACATTATTATTAGCGCCCCAGTCTGTATTAACACTATACCTTTTATTCTTGAGAGTTTACTTTGTGTTACCACAAGTTATTAAAAGAGTATTAAGAACAAACTTGTTAAAGAAATATTTTTTTGCATGTGTAATTTCAGTTAAAGCTGTGAAACTGTGTGAAATAGCAGCTCCTTTGGTTCTGTAGATATGGCCAAATCTAATATATCACAGAAATAGTTATAATTTACCTCTTTAAGCTATATCTTAGTTTGCTTCTCACTGTAAGTTTTAGCTACCTAGAGTTAGACATCACCAGCATCCCCACTTCAACCTAGAGAAAATCTAGGTTAAGTGCAGTTTTCTCAAAGCTGAATGTAGGTGTGGATCTCAGGTTTTGTGGAATTTTAACTTGTTCTTAGGAACAATAAGTGTAAAATGTCTGTATTGTTCTTTACAGATCTAACTATAGTTCTTCCTGTTCAGAGGAGAGATTTTGGAAAGACTGCAGGGCAGTAGACCAGAGATTGCTGTATCCTGAAGGCTTTTTCACTTCAATACCATAGGTACAAGTGTTTGTCAGCAGAAGTTTCTCTGTTAGAACTAGCACCAGCACCCAGCTTCACCATGCTGCTGCCCACCCAACCAGCCCTTCCTGGTCCCACTGTAAAGCTGTGCTATGTCAGCTCTCTGCTAAATGCATCATGCAAATTTTTAGCATTGTATGAATGTTTTGTACTTGCCAGCACCTTCTCCTATGTTTCAGTTTTTCTCTCTTCATAGCTGAGAGTGTCTCGAGTTAATGCATTTTGTCTTCACATTAGATAAGAGTAATTCATCTCTCTTAAAAGTACTGAACACCTTTCATTACACTTACTGGAGCATTTCCAGAGAGGGAGAAGGAAAAAGTGAGGTAAGTAAATCTGGAAGTACAACGTGGCCCAAAGAACAGGTTATTGCTGTAACCCTTTACCAAAGTTCATTGTAGCCAAAACAAGGGATGTAATAAACTGTTACTGGAATTTTGTTTGTTCTTCTGCTCTTACCACACGCCTACATCTTCAGCATACGTGGGCCTAAGCCATGGACTTTGGAACAAGAACTAAGCCTCCCTCACTGCACATGCTTGTTGTGTGCCATGGGGCATGGTTGGAGGTGGTGGATTCAAATATCTTTATACGATTAAAATGTGCATGTGCCAAAAGAAATTACCCCCTTTTTTACGGTACTGAAATCCACCACTTATGAATTAAAAAACATAGTTGAGCAAAGTCTCTTATGCTTGATAAAGGGAAATATTAAATTATCTTTTGTGGAAATATTTCTAGTCATCTGTAATTACTTGCCAATAGGAAGACTGAACACAGAAATTATTCTATTCTGATTGACTGTACAGTCCTTCCTTCCTCCTTCCCTCTCTTCCTCCCTATGCCTCTTACCATCGATCTTTATTTTTAAGCAGCAGAAACCTGGCAATGAGCTATAGCTACTTCTGAATTTTTAACACATGTAACAAAAAATTATGAGTAGGATTGGAGCTCTGAACATGCAGTACATTTTCACCAGTGCTATATATCTCTGGTGTCTAGATACATGAAGATACATAAAGTAGGGTAAGCTGCTGTTCAGTACTTTCTGGACTGTGGTATTGAAGTGTGTGTCTGCAGGAATATATCTGAAGCATGGAAAGCAATCTGGATTTTAATTTTCCAAGGCTATTGGTGAACATTAGTGTTCAAAGTAACAGAATTAATTTTTACTGGACATAAGGCATGGGAGTGGTTGACAAATTTGTTCAAAGTCTTCAGGTCTTATCTAATATTTCACTTCTCCCAGTGAAACTATGTATTGATTGAGCTTATTTAAACTGAACTCTCATTACTCCATGCAATATTGGAATTATTTGGGCAGTTGATTTCATGGGTCACTGCTGCAAATAATGTAGGTTATATAAAGTGTAAGAGATGTGCTGTTAAAATGAATGTCTACGGCACTCTTTTGAGAGGGGTCACTGTCAACCTGAGAAGGTAAGAGGTAAATAATAGAAATACCTACTATTAAATAATATGTATTAGGTTCCAGAAACTAATGCATAATTATTTTAAGCCACAAAAATCTCATCAATGCTAAGAGAGCATTTGGTATGCTCTCACTAGGAAAAATAAAGACACTAAAAATATAATTAAAAAAAAAAAGGAGCAGGGAGCCTGTGCTGGACTCTTGCAACTAAAAAAATTATCTGAGTATAAATTTGGTGTCCAACACTCCTCAGGATTGGCTGGGCAATGCTGCTGATTTTACTATGTGGCATACTGGAGAACATGGGAACAAAGCACAGACCCAGTTAGCTCAGCTGCTAGGGCAGCCAACAAGCCACAAGCCCTTTAGGTATGGAGTGAAAAAACAAACCAAATGACCTTCAGGAGCACCTGTGAATGCACACATAGTTGTTGGTGTGCATGTGTTGTCTGTTAACGTTTTCTTTAAAACCTTGTTGAATAATATTTGCAGCCACCATTATGAAGAGCTGTGCAAGTTCATTGTCATAATTAGAAGGCCAAATGCAAACCTTTTTGAGAATTATCTTCAGTGTTTGTCATTTAAGTGATGACTGGTTTTGCAAATTACAACTAAACCAGATTAATATTCCATTAGAGGGAAAGCCACACAGTTTAGGGAAGTGATAGAAAGATTAGAAGGTGATCTGCACTTGCAGTAATGTGGTCAAACTAGTTATTTTTGTTCTGCTAAGTTTGACATCTGTCTTTAGGATTGTGTTTTAATTAGACCCTTGTTCTCACTAACTTTTCGCTCTTCATTACATATTCTAAAATCTTCCCCTCTCCTGATAAACACTGATGTGCTCATTTCTCACTAAGGCTGGAATGTTTGCACCTGAGAGAATTTTTTTTAATAAATGTATCCAAAGTAATTTCAACTTGGTGAAGAGAATGTTAGAGCAAGGAATGGGTAGGATAACTAATAACTCAGTCTATTGCCACTCTATAGTATATTGAAATTTGCAACTTAATTGGACAACAAAGACAAGACTGTTGAAAAGGCTCTGTATTAGATTATTCTAGAAAGGGCTCTCTGGGGTCAGTATTGTTAAACTACTCTTTCAGCATTGTTTTGAAGCTTTTTGAGAACAGACTTCTTAGAGGGGATCTGTTGGAAGGCCTCTCTGACACTGAAGATCACCAAACTCAGAGATAAAAATGCACAGTTATCTTCTGAAATGACAACAAAATGCGTTGATTGTGACTGGGTGTGCTAATTTCCTTTTTGCTGAGCACTAGAGAATCCATGTCTCAACATCTGGTTTCGTACTTCCTTTGGCTGCTGTAGAGTGAAAAGCCATGCCTGGACTGCACTGCTAGACACCATCTGCTAGACACTTCAAAAGTCCATCTTAGGACTGCACTTTTGATAATTACTGTATTTAAACAAGATGGAGCCCTTCACGTGATGATAAATCAGAACAGCAGAATTGCATTGGCAAAAAGTGGCCTGTTTCACAAAGCCATAGATGCTTGTCAGAGAACTCACTGTCATTACTATGATCTTCCCAAGTTTCCTTCTGTGCAGTAAGGACCCACATAAGACCAAAAAGAACTTTATTTTTAACATTTTTTTATTTAAGCAGTCTTTTTCTCATTCTTAGACACATCAATTTTGGTTTTGTTCTTCATCCTGCAGTTTAAATATGTTCTATGGAGTTTTATATCCTTGCTTTTCCCCTTCACAGGTGCATAGGCACCCTGGTATTTCTTGATATTTCTTTCAAACCTTTAGAACCCTTTACAGACAAATGAATCAAAAGCCATTACAAGCCTAGTCAGACATTCAAGGCAGGTCTAGAACCCATCCCATCCTTCTGACTTCCAGGAAATTTAGCACACTGAATTGCATTTAGGAACTTCACAGCTTACAAAAAAAATACTACAGTCAATTTTGCAAATGCAAATACAAAGCAGTATCATTGTCGTCCAGAGACTGAATCCTTTAACAATGTGGATGAACCTGAGAAATTGTAAGATTGGGGTATGCTTTTGGAGTTCCCTTCCCCAACAAAAGGCTTTGGAGTTGCAGATGGGCTTCAGGAACAGGAATTAAGACTGAGCTTTTAAGAGTAGGAAAAAATGGCTGGACACAGCCATGTCATTTCATATTGCTTATCATTCATTAACAAAGCTATTCGAACAGTAATGGGATCCTTGTTTAGTACTACTTTTGATGAGAATCTGATAAGACATAAAGCTATCAAAGTCAGGCTTCTTTAAAGAGCACAGTTCACTGACCAACTTAAAAGCTTCAGTAAAACAAAGCACATGCAGCCTCCTGTTCTGGTGTTCTGCACAAGATAAACTTCAAATAGTGTCTGCAGAAATAATGGCTTATTATAACAACTATTCACATCTAGCCACTGGACAATATTGTAGCTAAAGTAAAATACAAAATCTTTTATTTGTGGAGAAAAAACTTAACAATTAACTTTGTCAAGTCAGCTGGTTCAGAACCTCATTAAAGGGAAGTACGTGTTTGATGAAAGGTTCAGCTCCCACACACAGATACTGAGGACATGTGTGTGTTTATCGTGACAGAAAGCTGAACGCCCAAGTCTAGGAAGCATGTGAGTCCTGGTATGGCATTTCTTTTGCTTGGGTGGATGAGAACACAACCTAAAAATACACAATTTCTAGAACACCTAGAACACAGAGCAGATGTTTGAATTCAAACCACAATATGGTACATGCAGATTATATTTAATTGGCAAATACTTAAAGGCCAAAACACCTCCTGAAAATGTGTGTTTTACTGATTCACAATTGAACTGTTGGAAAAAATGCAGTGTAGGTTAATCGATGTGATCAATAGTGTTGTCTGTTACAACATGTGAGTCATCTCCAGTATCTGCTGTCATGGCTCACTGCTGCAGAGGTCTTACTGGGATCAGACTGAGATATTCAATTCAAAACCTAGATTAAAAAGGCAAGTGGCCAAAGGGATGTGTTTGGTGCTTTGTAACTCTTAAATCTGTAGAGACTTCCAGCCAACAGCATTGGGTGAATAATAAGATGAGAATGGTTGAACAGAAGTGGGTGTAAAGGGGCATTCCATGTGTAAGTATTGGGCTAGGAAAGCACTAAATAATGTTCTACTAGGTTTAAGAGGAGGATATATCACTCTGAGGATCTCCAGAATGGATAAATAGGCATTGTAATACAGATGACCTTGGGAGCATCTTGTGCTATTACTATTTAGGAAACTGCACAGAAATGAAGTCATGGTACAAACACAGGGTTGGTTCACACAGTGTGAGTGGGGTTGGATCCTGTAGGCATTGCCTTGTTTTCTGCTCCTTATGTCCTTTAGTAAAAGTAGTAAATTTTGGTGAATAAAATCTAGAAAAACTCTGATGTTCCAGGAAAGTGAGAAAACTATACTTACATATAGTTTTGCTCCACTAGTCAGGGTTCAATATTATTTCTCTTTAAATCAAGGAAATATATCTACACTTAGGTAAATACATATAACATTTACCTACAATGTTTATTTAAAAGTCATTCAGAACTGTAAAGTTAATTATTTTCTTATATACAATTATAATCCAAAGATACATTAAAGACTTTAATTACATTAAAGACTTTAACAACATTAAAGAATGTTGTTCCTTAATTTACTTTTGTGTTACTCTGTTACGGTTTTGTGCAGGTTTGGGCAAAACGTTACATCAAAGAAGGTGTTGCTGCTGGTGATGTAAGTATAAGCCATCATCAAAGTGTGGGATATTGTAGCCACTAAGCAATAAGTAGTATCTGAATGGATGGCAATATTAGATATAAGGCAGAGAGATAAAAGACTTTTTATTATCTGCTCAATTCTTTTAAAGCAGTTTTGTTGCATTTAAGTCCTCAGTCATGTTGACATCTTTTGACTATCTATGTTCAGAATCTACAGTACTGCCCTTGTAGTTTTGCCATCAGTTTAACAAATGATTTTTCTTCCACAACAGCTGATTACCTTCTAGAATCATATCATCAGTTACAATCCAATAATACTCTTTCACATTTTGGAAGGTACCATTTAAATACTGTTTTGCTGGAGGAAAGAACAAATATAAAATACAGAAAAGTCACCAACTTAATAGTGGACTCTGCATTTTCTGGTAATCCTCCTGAAAGTCTGAGAAGAAAAGATTAGATCAAAAGGGTTGGGAGACCAAACTACTCTTTACCCCTTTCTCTAAGGTGAGCTAATCTCTACAGGTCAAAGTTCAGCACTGTGGTGCAGCAGGAAGGAGTTGCTGATGGAGTGATAAGGCAGGTAGTCATATTGTGAGGTTTGAGTGTGCTAACAAATGTGTGGCGGTAAATGCAAATATCTAGCAGAAGGAAATGAAATTATACTCGTGCTCTTCAACATCAACAGCACAAAGAAGTATTAAAAGAGTCATTCCTGTACTTCTCCCTCCACCAGGTTTGCTTCTGCACTACTTTTTTAATAAATATATGGAGGACAGTTAGTCATTTGTAATGAATTAAATACTGGAAAAAGAGCTCAGTTTCTGTTGAAGTCATTGAGCAAATTTTTCAGCAAAGGGAACAGTATACTACTAATTGAGAAAAATATTTAAATGTCAACATATCTTAACATATATTACTAAGTTAGTATTAATAGAGATAAGCATAATGGAGAGAAAACCTTACATTCAGCACTTTAAATGCAGATCACCAAGCCAGAAAAAGTCTTTAATTCACCTATGCCTCCAAGAAGATTGCTAACCCCTGAAATTCTTGGTATCATCAGTTATGTTAAACTATAAAACATAACAGACTAGAAATTTAAGAATATATTTTAATATTTAAACCAAAACATATATTATAAGTAAAATGAAAAGACAGAGATATACCATACAAATCTGTCCAAGCTGAAAGTGAGCTTTCATTTAGAAAAGAATGGCTGCTGTATTGCACGAGATACTTAACAAGCCCTCCAGTTCAGATATGCCTCCTTCCTGCTTGTCCTCCTCTGCTTTCTCAATCTCTTAAAGGCACCTGAACAATTCTGGAGCTATGCCAAAGCTGAAGTTGGAGATGCCATAGAATGGTATGATAGACCCAATGTAGTCTCTGGTCACACAAGGAGAAGATCCAGAGACCATAATAAATATAAACCAAATGCCATGAAATTGCATCTTTTTTGGTTTGGTTTTTTTTTTCTTTTTTTTTTTTTTGTGTGTGTGTGTGGTTTTTTTTACTGCCTTCTAAATTCCTTTCAAAAGCATGAAAGATGTCAGAAAAATAATATAACATTTTTACTTGGCATACAAGACAAGTCAGTCACTGGATAAGCATCATAGAGATAAAATTGAACTAATTTTTTTAATGAGATAAACAGAAATAAGATGGAGAGAGGTGATTAAGGTTTCAGCCCCTTCAAACTGGGGCAGAGGTGGTGGAAGCTTTTGGGGAGTACAAGGGAGAAATGTGTCATGGAGAATGAGGGAAGACTTGATGCCATAATACGTGTTTGTCACTCTAGCTGTCATGCTGCTATGGATGCAGCTGAGTTCTGACCTTGTTGCAGAAGTATCCTTAGGAGTTTTGGTCAGAATAGTTTCAGTGGGCTATGAGAGACAACTTCATGCTTTTGCATAGGAGTTCAGGAACTGCTCAAAACACAGTGGTAAGAGAAGCACTCACCAATCACATTCAACCACTTCACTAAGTTCTAAATATAAATGTATTTGTGCTTTTGTTTCACACATGTCTAAAGAGCAATACACAGTTTTCTAGAGAAGTAAGTAGCCTAAAGTTAATTCATGCTTCTCCCGATTTTCTCTACAGGCAAAATCTCCCTGCCCCAACATGACTTGAATTAAGTAACCTCACATAACTAGCATTTGTCAGGGGAATAATTCCTTCCTAGTCCAGGAGTAGCCTCACTGACAGGTCAGAACAGAAATCACTTCAAAGAGTACCACAGTTTGACTGACAGCAGAAACATTCTTGGATTTTGGATTAACAATCAAATGAACAGTAGAATGGGAATTTGTGAAAGGGATTGGAGTTTTTTGAGGATTACATTAGATTAGTATAAAGCTAGAGGCAGGGTAGATATAGCCTGGTAGCAGACAGCAGTAGAGTTCAGGATAAGAACAAGACTAAGCATAGCTTTGGCTGATAGGAAAAAGACAATGATCAGATCTCAATTGCAATGAGCCTAGGTTTGGGAATAGCTGTGGGATGAGGTAAGTGGGTAGAGGCAGGCACAGACAGAAGAGGAAGGAGCATAGGTGCCAAAGCCAAGTTGTCATGTTCACTCTAACACAGTACACTGACTCATATTTTCTTCTCTGATCTCTACTCACCTTACTGAGCTATCATACAAGCCTTGGCACTCTCTTGTGCTCTCTTTCCTAGCACAGTGCTTCAGAAAGCTGGATGCATTAATGCCCTTGTTGCTACAAAAGCAAGGCATGACAATTTTGCATTAGACTTTATAGACTTAGAACTGGCTATGGGAATGGACATCTCCAAAAGATTCAGGAAAATCCTTGTTACATTCTGCAAAATATTTGAAGTCTTTCTGATTCACTTGCAATCCCAGTACTAAGTGTTTGGTTCTCTGTTTTCAATAGAATATATTCACTGAATTATTTAAAAAGGAAAAGAACTTTGGATATTAGGTAATGGTTGTTACATCCCCAGATTTTGTCAGTCTTAAAAACCTTACTTCATACTGAGGAAAAAACTTAATTCATTGTCTTTATTGCATTGTATGAGTTTTCATTCTTAACTTTCTTCCCTGTTTAGGATTCTATATTTTCACTACTGCCAGCGCTTCCTACACTGTTTTAGGAATTACTACTTTAAATTACTTTTATAATTTATAAATTACACTATTGTAAGTTACTCTGTTGCTCTGTACCTCACTCCTTTTCTTCTTTAATAACAGGAGTGATGAAGCAGAAGTTGTAAAAAGCGAAGTGAATAACCTCCAGTACAGCAGTAGCAGTACAGGCATTCATCCATCCTTACTAGTTACAACTTTGGAGGTGAAGCTCTCTGTATAAAATTCTATAATTAGTAATAGACTGCATCTAAGAGAGAAACAAGGTGATGATCAGAAATCTAAGTAGCTTTATGAAACTCTTAGTTTAACTAATTTTCTACAGTTGGGTTTTCTAAAATACCTTTCAGCTACCTGTTGTTTACAACTTATCTCCCAAACACCATGATAGGGACACTTTTTTAATGGCTGAAGCATGATGCTATTAAAAGCATGCATGTTAAGCAGAAAAATATGTCTAGTGGAAATGTCAGACTGACAGATTCAAGGATATTTGTTTGGTTTTGTTATGTTCTTGTCAAATATGTATAACAGAAGTGTGATATTCTGTTGAATTTCATATTTGACCCATTTGGGTCTTTCAACCCAAAAGGCTGAAGTATACATGGATGTCAGATTTCCTCTCTATACAAGTGAGAAAAAAAAGTATATGTAACCAACCGTGAACCAGCTGTGATTGATTCCAGTTTCTCAAGTTAGGGAGCTGCACCTATTTGAGAACAGAAATATGCCTAATCTATTCTGAAGCATGTAAGAAAATGATATTTTCTATATAAGAACATAACTTCATATCACCTAGGCAGCTAGTTGAGGAAAGATAAATTTTCTATATCAGATTCTCAGCAGCAGTATTAGCAAGCTAGTTTGTAGTTCCCAAGATCTTCCATTTCTTATTTTATGTGGTGAAAAAACCACAGAAAAGATACTTTCTCTGAAGATGTGAACCTTACACTACTATCACAGCTTTTATCTATCTATCTATCTATCTATTTATCTATCTATCTATTTATCTATGGGATAGCTCTTTTGAAAAAAACAAATAGAAAACTAAACACTAAGTCTCTTCTTCACTGCAGAAAATCCATAAATGTCTGTATGCATAACTAACTATAAAGATGAGACCTCACTGATTTGACAATTATTCTTTCAGATCAGGATTGGGACCCTGAAACCTAAACAAGGCAAACATGTGAAAATGATGATATGAAGAAGAGGAAAATTCTGTAAACAGAGACTGGTACAGACTCATACTCTTATAGATATTGTGAAATTTATTCTGTATTGAATGACTTGTTTGTTTTATGAAGCCTGACTTGAGACTCTCATTGGAAGATTTCTGTATGATGGAAAAAAACAGTGAGAAGATTATAAACTGTAGTAAAAGAAGGGATTTCCAAGGAAGACAATTAAAAGGGCACTGGATTAACAGGAAAAGGTAATTATTTATTTTGCATTGGATCTGATAGGAAATACTTGATGGAAACAACACTGATAGGCAGAAACTGATAATATAAGTTTGAATATGAAAATATAATGTCATAATATGTTCATGAAGGTGAAACTACTTCCAGACATTTAGATCTTATTAGAGTATTAGTTATGCCTTCCAAAGCACAACAATCCCTTAGGGACTGCCAGACATTTAACAGATCGTTGTCAAAGTCAGTTCCACAACTACCTACTTTTATGTACAGGACATGAACTTGGCAGTGCCAAAACTAGAAAGGACAATAATAAACAGAGATAAAAAAAAGAAGCACAACTGTTACTCCCAGAATCAAAACAGTGGAAGAACTGAGTCTCACACTCCCAAGTAAGAGTGTGAGTACTCTATTTATAGAGTAACTACAAGAGTACTCCCTTCCCCCGGTTCTCTGCCCTATCCCTTTCTCACTTTTTTCATTTTTAATCCCTTCTGCATGGATGGTTTAGCTGCCCATGCAAAATAATTTAGCTGGTAAAACTGGCAATTTTGTTTCCTTAGGTATTCTGAAATTTGTGCCAGTGTACCATTACGAGCCCATCTGCAAATGACAGTGGCAATGAAGAACAGCCTTACCCAACCTAGGGGAAGGACTTACTGTGAGAGGATCCGGAGTAAGAATCTCCTACCACCCCAAAGCAAGCCATTCACTCTGCAGGGAGTTTCTAAGATGTATTGAGCAGGTAAATGTCAAGGGAAAAAGCGGAGGGAAAACTTTCAGACATGGCAAAAGACATCTTGCTTCACAAAGAAAGAACTGAAAGATGCAAAATTAAAACTAGTTAAGATCAGCCACCATTGAAAATCTGTGAGTGATTAAACAACTGATTAAACTCTAGGTAATGTAAGATTTTTACCATCTTAAAAATGGTAATATCTGCTTTGAACTTTTCGATGCCAGAACTGTCTATAGTGTTCCATGAGTGCCCGAACTATTCAGTTGATTTCTGCTTGTTAACTATTATTTGTCAGGTTAAAAAAGTAAAAACAACAAAAGAAAAGAAAGCCCTCACCATTCAGTGCAATGCCCAGGGATGTCTTTATCTGTTATTTGGAGGAGAACAGACTTTGCCTCTAGCCAGGTGGGGTCCTGGTTGCCTTGTTACAGGAGTGCTGGTGTGGGGAGGGCACAGATGGCAGTGAATGTCACCCAGAGCTGTGTGTTACTTCCAAGCAGAGAAGTGTGTTACTTGCTGACAGTGCTGCTGGTACATGGATCATTTGGAGATGTGTGATAGCAGGAAGCTGGGAAGGTCTCCCAGACTTGGTAGAGATGGAGTGCCGTGTTATGGCTCAGCCCATGAAGCTCTGCTCCCGAGAGCCAGTCTGAGAAATGTGTTTTGGAAGATTTCTAGTGTGGCTTGCATCCTTAAAGAAACATGAATGTTCATGTGTCAGCTCACAAGGGATAGACCATGCTTAAGCTAAACCTTCAGAATAATACATGACAGGGACATCTCCTAATGGAGATCTGTTAGGAGGGAAACATGTGCAAACAACATGTTTCTTATTTGAAATCTGAGTGACTTGGGTGTCACCTCAAGAAAATTTTCCAAGTTGTGTGCCCCTAATCACAGGTGTTGCACGGATGGTGACACAGTTTTTCTTTCTGAAGGCAGCATGTGTACTTTCTGCTGCTTCAGACAGTTATGTATGTCTTGTTCATGTTCCTCTGTGTTAGAATAGACTAAAACAGTTTTAACACTTTCTTTTACAGAAGAATTTATTGCACAAATGTAGTAAAAATGTAGTAATATCCAATCTCAGCAGTTAATGAGTTTGGGAATCACAAGACACCGTGAAAGACGGGGGTTGAATAAAAGAAGTGAGAAAATAATGAAATGATAAAATTGGCAGGTTTTACTTAGTGAGTAGCTGTCTTGGCTTCCTACCAATGCTGTTATTTCTGTGTCTCTGCAGATTGAGGTGACATACACTGTGGATCTTGCATGTCATCCTGACTAGACTTTGGAGGAGGCCCTGCACTGATTCATGCTGTGAGAGACTAGATCCATTTTTATTTCCTTCAGATAAAATGTAGAGAAACTAATGTGCCTGTGAGAGTCCTAGGGGTCATGTAGCAAGGAAGAAACATGACACTGTTACCAGTTTGCTTTTTTTTTTTTTTAACCAAAATGTATGTCTTGACAGAGCATGCATGCCTGGCACTTAACTATCACAGTTACTGGAAACTCGAATGTAGCTATCACTGTAAACTTCGAACAAAATGCTCCCACTGAGAACTTATTTTATCAATGAATTAAACCTTAAGGCGTCTGTGCAATTTTAAAATTAAAGTTGCAGCAGAATCCTTCGTAAGAGTAAAACAGCGTGAACAGAGCAGCTGGAAGTTTCCTTGAGAGAGTGCATTAGCTATTCTGAAAGGTAAATAAATCGTTTTTTCCTTGACAGCATCAACATCTGTCTGTGCCATGTCTTGCAACACACAGCGTGATAGAGGTCTGTATCTCAAGCTGTAGTGCACCTACAAAGATGGAACATATGCCTGAAAAAATCAATGAAATACATAAAATTTAGTGAACTGTACCTATTCCAGACCTTGGGCTCAGACAATGTGGGCACTGTTGGGTGGGAAATTCTATGCCTGGAAGAAAAGGTTTGGTTTTTTTCTTAGTTTCCTAAGAAACTTGTTCCATCTTGATTGGGTTTGAGTCTTGCAATGAGACTTGGGGAGATTAACTAGAGGACATATTCAGGAAACAGTGTTAATGGCTTTAATGACACCAGGTTAATGGAGCTGGGTAGCATATACAGCTCTACCCATGATATACCTATGCATCTAGTTCTCTTCAGGCAGTTATGAAAGAGACACCTATCACATAATGCTTTACACTCTTCTAGAAATACATACAGGTAACAGTTTACAGAAGTTTGCAGTAGAATGGGAAAGTTACGTGACAGATTAAAAGGCATCATATAATATAAATATTCTTTTTTAAAGTATAAGCAGTGTGATCAGCTGGAAATAAAACTTTGTGATATTCAAGTTTGTGATGAAGAGCAGAGAGATTTTATTAGCACTTTGATGTAAAATTATTGAGGAGAGAGATGAAAGTGAAGGATGAATATTAGAGTCACATGTCTTGTTTATACTGGAATCCCTCACTGCTTTTCCATAAACAAGTGTAGTACAGGTGACAGATTTATAATGCAAAATTAAAAAAAAAATAAAGAAAGAAAATATGTTACTTGGGTTGTTTGAATAGTGTGGAATGGCTCATTTAGCAATATAAAAATCCTGAGTACATATGTATGCACAAAACTTTATTTCACCAGATGAATAGTGAATTGCCTTGCTTATAAAGAAAATAATATTCCTGAGGGGAAAATAAATTATGAAATATAGAATGAAGCAAAAGCTAACAGAAGATTAAGTGGAAATTATTTTTCTATATCCTTTATCTAAATTCAAAGCAGTATTTTTTTAATCAATGTTAGAACTAATGGTAATATGTCACATCAAGGCTTAAGGATGATGGCCTGGGTAGTAGTTGGTATTTAGTAACAACTCTGAAACTACCACACTAGAGAATGTTATTGACCTGTGTGAGTTTATGCATCTTCTCTGCCAGAGACTTTGAAGGAAATTCTTCAGGGAACCTCTGAGGTGGAATAAACACTTCTATCTACCTTTAACTAATGTAACTAATTTGGTTTTGTTTTATAATTGATTAATGCAGATTTTTTTTTTTTTTAAATAAAGCACTCTGTTTATCTTTTCTATTGTAATAGGTTATCTTTCCTAATTTAACAGAGTGGTCTCCTTCAGTATTAAAACACCTAATGCTTTAGAATTTGCAACCTTTCATATCTTTTTCCATTTGTTTTAATCTAGTTATTATAGGTAGACATGAAATGTAACACCCCCTCATTAAAATAAATGTAATGTTGTGACATAAACTGACAGAAGTAGGTAAGTCCCAAGACACTGTTCTTCTCAGCCTCCTCTCATACTGCCGAGATATGAAATAAAACAAGATTCCTCACTCCCAGTGTTTTGAAGAATCAGGGTTAACACAAAGAGAAGTCACGAGTTTTGATATTTTTATTCCTATTTTTCACCCTGGAACTCTTTGAATAATCCAAGCACATTGTTTCAGGATATCTACATGAATAAAAACTATTGTGATTAGGACAAAAAAAACCCCTTTTAATCTCTTAAATTGCATATTGGGCAGTTAATATCATTATATGGAGCTTTGTTTCACTTTAAATGTACTTTTTAAATAGTCACACTAAACTCTGCAAGTAGATTTTTTTGTGATAGTACCACAGAAGAGATCATTCTATTGTGTATCTCTTGTGTGAGGGAAATGTAAAACTGAATAAAAGAAATAAATTATTAGTAGTTATCAGGAAGTATAATTTCTAGACACGGAGTGTATCCAGAAATACCATTTCCCAAAAGAAAGTTTAATCTCAAATATGTCACTGAAGGAATAAAGTACATTTGTGTAGAGGTTGTGCTGTGATATTTACCCATACATTTCCCTGGTAAACTGAGTTGGAATATATTTTCCAAAGTAAGGTAGCATTTCAGTATTGTTTGATGTGTAAACATATTGACATAAAACATATTCGCTTCAGTTTTCAGCAAGTTTCACATCCTAGAGCCTGTCTCAGTTTGCAGGAAATGAGTTGTATGGAATTCACAGCTCCAAAATACAGTGGGGAGTTTGGGGGTAGACAAGCAGGTTACAAATGCTGGTGAATATTAAAGGAGGTAAAGGAAAGTTTTTATCATCTTGAGATCTACAATCAAGCTATATCTGCATTGGAAATTAGAAAGACTCTTTTCAAATAGAGGACTTGGAAGGAAGACCTAAATGTTTTAATGACTAATTGATGCTAGGCCTTTGTAATTCATTTTTATCACAGAGAAAATTACTGTAAGACACTGTACAGGCAAGGTCCCTGAGAGGATTTGGGATGAGATATCCAGCAAAACTGTGGTCCCAGCTACAAATAACTTGCTTACCTCAGCTTCACAGGTCTTCACAAGTTTAAAGCTAATTATAACCTTAACAAAATACAAGAAATTAAATCAAGACTTTGGATTGGCTTCCAGAGCAGGAAATTAAGTCCCTGAAAATGCTTATGGCAGCAGTTTTTCTCAAACTCATCTTCCCAGCAGAAGTTATCAAAGAGTGATGGTTTTTCCAAGTTCGTTTAAAAAGAAGTCTGGTTGTAGTACACATGACACCACATACACAAACGGTTCAAAATTTAAGATATGTGTTTCCAGGGACAGGGCATCTACCACCTGTCTGGTTCCTCTTTACTAAGTTCCCTGTAGTCTGAATAACATCATGTCTGACCTTTTGTCCTTTTATTTTCTGAAAGCTTCAGTATTCCCTGGATTTGTACTGGGAGTCTAAGTTTGAGTTGCCCTGCCTGGTACCTGGAGAAGTAGAAGCAAAGTAGGACAAAGCCTCTCACAGTTTGAAATGCTCAGAAGTCTTCATTCAGTTCTAGTTTAGGAAAGGGAAGTTTTAGAGGGCTGAGGCTGATCCTTGAACTGAGTTCAACATGCTAGTCCTCAAACAAAGGATATGTATCCCTCTCCCCATTCCCAGCAGAGTGTCCCATGGTGGACTATTCTATCCTGGGCTATCCCAAGCTAGCAGGGTCTATGTGACATGTTGGGTGCTGTTGCAGTTTCAGGTAAACATGGAGAATAATGTGGTTTGTGAGGAGACTCTGTAAACAAAATATGGTTCTAAAATCTATGCATGCCTAAGGAGACAGTAGGCATGGTTGTTCTGACTACCTGTCCCCATTCATCACTAGTACTGTGACTTCATCATGACACTTCAGCATGACTTTGTAAGGTGCTATCCTGCATTGTAGTGCAAGAGGTGGTTGGCTATGCCTCTCCCTCCCCTCATGGCCTTTGAGAAGCCTGTTCTTAGCAGAAGGATCAGTCCTGAGTGAATGGAGGTGGCTGCTGGCAGTCCTGGGGAAGGTGCTGTGGCTGGAGAGCAGAAGGGAATTCTGAGGCCATGTGCTTGCACTTACCCTACTGACCATTTCAAAGTGTGTCTCACCAAGGAAGCCACCTAATCCCATCCAGGGGCACCTTGTGCACTACACTGAGCTGCGTCTCTGAGTGGGCCATAGCTGTTCATCAGATCTAAGAGCTATTTCTATTCACAAACTCATTTCCAGAGCTCTGTGTCCATGACATTAAAAAAAAAAAAATTAAAAAATAGAATTGCTCAATACCACAGAGCAAACACGAGGTTGCAATGGCACCTTATCTGGCAGGAACTTCTCCGTGAAGGAGGAAGCCACGAGGCGTCACTGGAGCATGACTTCCCTATGGGGAGATGCAAAGGTGCAAATAGGGCCAAAAACCTGTAACCTCTTTCCCATTGTGTCATGGGCAGGTTTTGCAACTGAGCTGGAGGCTGTATGCTCTGGTATTATTAGGATTTTTCACTAGACATACAAATGAGGCAAACCCCAAAACACTGAGCACTTGAAGTGGCTTGACTTTCAGTGGTTTTTTCTGGTTTTATTAAAGATTGCAAATCTATGTGCTTGTTTCTGCCTGATGGAACCTTTGGCAGCCCTAAGGAAAGTTGTTTTAAGATCCTTCCAACTAGGTTGCAGCCAGAAACCCCAGGACGTGTTTCGAGTGCACTTGTACTTTTGCATTCCCAACTTAAATTCCTTATCAATGTTCAGATAAGTTTGGAAAAACTTTGCAGTGATTCACCACCATTTCCTGTGTTTAGCAGGATAGAAATTCAGATTCTTCAGAGGGTTTTTCTTTACAAGGTTTATGTAAAGCTTTACCTCAGAGCTGAAAATATTTAGGAAAAACATGGAGAGCAACAAACATGTGTGCTGCATTTGTTGATAGAACATTGTTTTTATACTCACCGGATCTTGAGTTAAACCTGATTACTTAACTAAATGTACATTTTGTATTTGTCAAACAGTTTCTGATAATGGATATTTTCATGTTAAAAAAAACTAGGACAAATTCTCCATAGTGAAAATTCAAGCTTTTACTTGAAAATTACAGAATTCAAACACTCCAAATGAGAAAAAAGTGAAGATATACTTTGTAATGAGTTGATAGAATAACAGTCCTTCTGGACTAAACTGACCACAAGGGTTTTTTTATTTAAACTGAAACGATGGAGAGCAACTTATATGAGTTTCTTGAATTATTTAACTCCTCATGTAAAACGATCATCAAATAAATGAATTTCAGAAGTTGGGTTGCTGAGAAAGGAAGGAAGCAAAAAGAAAGAAAGAAAGAAGTTGCTCACAATCATTAGCTGATGCCAAATAAAGTTGTTAAAGGTAATCCCTGTTCTTAAAGGCATAAGATTGACCAATCACCAAGACTTGGTACTGTTGTGGATTTACTGGGAGATGTATCCTGTTGTGTTCCTTGGAAGCACAGATCCTGCAGAGGTTATGCTACAGCTGTGCAGGCTTCAACACATGCTCCATTGTTCAATGATTTTCAGAGGTATCTTTGGGCTATATCAGTTCTTTGGCTTTTGAATAGGTTTGCAGTTTCTTTCTTTTCTTTCTTTTTTTTTCCTTTCTTTCTTTCTTTCTTTCTTTCTTTCTTTCTTTTCTTTCTTTATTTCCTTCTTTTCTTTATTTCTTTCTTTTCTTTCTTTTCTTTCTTTCTTTTCTTTCTTTCTTTTCTTTCTTTTTTTTTTCTTTCTTTTCTTTCTTTTTTTTTCCTTTCTTTCTTTCTTTTCTTTCTTTCCTTTCTTCCTTCCTTTACTTTTCCTTCTTATCGATATAAGGTGGTGAACAGCCCTCGTTACTTTGAGAGTGGAGAGAATGACAGGTGGAACAGCACTGCCTTTATGTAAAGTTGCCTTTCATCCCAGCTGGGTTTTAGCTTTCAAAGCTGTATTTTTGAAAGGAAAGGTTGCCTGCCAGGTGACACTCATGTTTTTATATAAAATGCATGCTAGAAAATAGGTCTTTCTACATGTTCCCTCCAATTTTAAAAGCAGCTATTAAGTCTGTCAGTTCTGGAACAAGGGATTAAAGAGAAATTGCGTGGGCAGATAGTACCTATGAAATGTGTCGATTAGTAACCCTGGTGAGCTCTGTCCACGGAGCAGGGATAACAGCATAGTCTAACCTTGACACATTAGCATAACATATAGAGAGTTCAGTAATCAACCATTTCATCCTTAACTGTGGCTGCTGATACTTTAATAGCTGCTGCTAATACTTTAATAGTTGCTGCTAATTATGGCTTTGCATTATGGTTATCAGGCCATTATAAGTGTAATAAACAGGCCACAGGCCCTTTCATGAGTCCCCACGGAGCCATCAAAGTAAGTAACTTTCTATTGACAATGATCTGAAAAAGATCAAAACAAAGTCCTAGAAGCAAAGGACGATAAGTCCTGTGATCCTCTCTTGAACCTATTCCTTTTGTATGGGTTTGAGATTTCTACAGTCAACTCTAATTTATCCTCAGGTTCACTAGGCCGTTCTCCCCAGAGCAAGGACTGGACTCAAAAACTAGCACACTGGTGTGTGATTGAAAGGGCTGATTCAGGTTAGTGCAGAAAAAAAGACTTTTACATGTATACATATTTTTCAGTCCAACAGCAATCTTCAAACAGCTGTGAAAGGCACAAAAAGGACTGCAGAGATCACGAAAAAGGAGATTTTAAGTCATTCTTTGGAACTGCATCTGACTTGCTCTGAGGGAAGAGGTGATGTGCTGACTGTAGATAGATTTGTTTTGTTTGGCACAGAGGTTCTCAAACTCTTTTGTACCTGGAGACCCTTCTCTTGCCTAGTCAGGTTATATACCAACCCGAGTAGAAAGGTATGATTATGGCCAAGCCTCTTCTAATCTGAAAAGCAATGATTTTCATCTTGAACCAGTTCTTCTTATTATTCATAACACTTTGGTTTTGAACGACTCATACAGTGTTGTGGATCTGAATGACTTCTTGCAAGGTCATACAAGAAATCCTCCTTCATCACAAATTATTTGCCTTGAAAAGACCCATACTGTGGAGAAAAGATAAGTGGAAGAGTTGTCAGTTTTCTGCTTATAGGATTGCTGTGGATTCTTGTCTGAAAGCTTCCTTTGGTCTTCCATGTTTGAAAACTCAGACTCCTGACAAGAAAACAAATAAGCTGTAGGTAAGGGAGTGGTCACATTTAGCAAGGAGGTTCTTGGTGATTCCTGTTAGGAACTGTTCTGTACTGCAGCTGCTGCAGTACTGGCAACAGTAAATAGTCCATTTTAGCCTACTGGAATGGGATTGTAGTTCTAAATCAGGCAAGAAATGGTTCTGAGAAGAACAGAGCTGACAGATGCCAAGGAGTACTCTCCTATGAAAAGCATTTGAACACCCAGAAGAAAGGGTTGAGGTCTGCAAAAATGCCAAGGATAGACAGGGAGGCCAAATATGTCTCCTGAGAGCTCAGTCTGGATTAAAGACCTGCTGTGGAGCTGAAACACCTTGGAGCAGAAAAACTGAGTGAGAGTGTCACTGTCAGCTGTGTGTCACTTGCTGAGAGAGCAAAACCTCAGACCTGCTTCTGGGGAGGGACTGAACAGAAGAGTCCCCCAGTCGCACCAAGTGGGATTGGAAAACAGAGAGAAACTCCTTGCTGGCTCATTGATATGAACTGTAAGTGGCCAAAATGGATTAACAGAGATGGAAAACTGAGTTTTCCACAGCCCCTGAACTGATGATTGCAGGAATTAGTGCAGAGCCAATAGGCACTGATTCTTTGGGCTGGAGGTGAAGGAAGTTGCCTATACCATAACCAAATGCACTCGGCCAAGGCTCTGGGGAGTCCATGGGGCTCAATGACAGACCAGGCTGCTGAAGTAGTAGTTATCAGTGCAGGTGTGGATGGTAGGACAGTACTGCTTTCATTGGTCTAGGTGTTGATGGAATATTCTTCGTTTCTTGGATGCTCCTGTCATCCCATCAAAACCATGCATTGCATGTATGCTTAGTTGAGGGCCAGCTTTTTCTATATGATCATTTTAAAATGAAAATGTTAAACACTACAAACTAATGTAAATTATATCAAAGCCTACATTCCAGAATGCACATGTTACTGCCTACTTCAGGCAGTGAAGTACTTAGGATTTTATTTAACTGCTAAAAATTGCTCTTAAAATGAGAATCTTCAGGCTTAGCAGTAAGGTAAGAATCTGTATTAGAAGTATGTCAATTCAACATGGTTATGAAAATGGAACATAAGCAAAATCCACTCTGAATGCTTTGTTTGGTTTTGGTTTTTTTAAGGGCATTGATTTCTTTCTTACATTGTCATCTCTCTGCACTTTTACTGCAGTACTCATGTTAAGTATCTTACCTCTGTTATTTCTGGAAAGTTTCAGTCAATGACAATAGATTACTAGCAGCCCTTAAATGGCACTTCCCCCGCCCGCCCCTTCCCCAAAAGGGGAAAAATTTATCCACAGGCAAATATTCCAGCTTTGTCAAGCTAAATCACAATTTCTCTAGCATGGTGCAGCACACACAACATATGTCACTTGTTCTGGAATGAAATACAACCATGCAGAACCTTTGCACTGCGGATAACTGACTTCAGCAGTAGCAATAAATGGCAAGGTTTATTTTAGGCAAATGCTGAAAAGTGAAGAAGTTTAAGACTGCAAAGGAAGGTTTGGCAATAATCCTTACAGAAGGACCAGCTGTTCATAAAATATTTTGTCCTTAGATGACTTACAAAGGGCTGTTTACCTACAGATTGATTTGTGGTGTCTCATATTCTGACAGATGATCAATAATGGATTTTGTAGCAATAACTGAAGTCTGATTATTCCTTTGTCAGCTGAGATGTCTTAGGGTATTTGAGACATTAGCAGTACTAGTTGTGTCCCACAAGGCCTTCAGAAAATGCATGCCCGTCTGGAAGAACAGCTGAAGACCAGGTGAGAAACCTTAGGGATATTTAATGATAAAGTACTATCTTTGAGCAACTGAATTGTGCCCAGTGGTATCGTTATTGACAATATTGTGTATTTTTGCAGCAGGAAGATGTTATATATGCAAAGACATTATTGTGAGTGTAAAGAAGACAGCACAACACTGTAAATGTAAATTCTCATCTGTTTGGGAATTCTTAATATAGGTTGATATCTGAAGAATTATGACTCAAAAATCTGTGTTGCAAGTAGAGAACTACATTTTATTTGGCTTAAGGGGAGTTGAAAATCCCAAATTTACAATGCAGCACATGATGTTGTCTCTGTTCTTGGCTTTTCTCTTTGGATACAGTAAATCCCAACGTCCCTCAGCTTTTCAATATTTCATCACACTGTGTTCAAGCAGACTCAAGTGAATGGCTCTGCAGGCCCAAGAGTGCTGCTCCCTCCGGGATGACATTAACTAACATGGCAGGTCTCCAAGGCTGCTCCCTGAGTAACGTGGAGAACAGGTGCTGTGCAATCTGAATTGGTTTAGCTGTAGTAAAAGCATTCATATCAAAGAGCAAACATTGCTGAAAGTCCATATTCTGATTTACCTGCTGGATAACTTGTTCAAAGACTGTATTAAGAAGCACCTGATGTTTGAGCACCTCCCAGAAATAAAACCCTCTGTGTACTCTGGCAGTAATGATAGCCAGTCCTGGTTCTTCCTATTGCATCTGTAAGACTTTTTCCAGTGTAGGTATCCCCCAAAGTGTTGATCCACATGTAAATTCACTGATGTATTCAACATTGCCAGAGCAACTGAACATGTGGAAAAGACAAATATCAGCAGGAGTTGCTTTGGCAGTCTATTCCTCCTTTACTTGCAAGAGAAATCTCAGAGAGGCAAAATATAAGTTTGTTAAGTTTGGCTAGCCAGCACTGAGGCAGCTGCTGAGATAATTGGGATGTGAGCAAGCATGTCTCCTGAGCAAGGTTGTACCTTTTGCAGCTGTTTTTTGCTATAAACAGTGTTCCTATTTTCCTTAGTCTTGAAGGGCTCTTCAAATGTCTGGTAGGTTATTCTGGAAAGTTGGTGACTTGCTGAGCCACTTAAACACTCACAAGTCTATGGGGTTGGATGGGATTCACCGAAGGGTACTGAGGTAGTTGGCAGAAGAGTTCACCAAGCCACTCTCCATCATTTATCATCAGTCATGGTTAACTAGAGAAATCCAAGGTGACTGAAGGTTGGCCAGTGTAAGCCCATCCACAAGAAGGGTCACAAGGAGGATCTACAGGCCTGTCAGCCTGACCTCGAGTGCCTGGAAAGGTTACAGAACAAATATTCTTGAGTGCCATCATGCAGCATATACAGGACAACCAAGGCATCAGGTCCAGACAGCATGGGTTTCGGAAAGATGGCTCCTTCTTGACCAACCTGATCTCCTTTCATGACCAGATGACTCACCTAGTAGATGAGCAAAAGGCTATGGATGTAGTGTCTATTGACTCCAGTAAAGCCTTTGATACTGTATCCTATAGCACTCTTCTGGAGAAGCTGGCAGCCCATGGCTTGGACAGATACACTCTGCTGTGTTAAAACTGGCTTGATGGCCAGGCCCAGGGAGTTGGTGTCTGGTCACAAATGGAGTTCCCCAAGGCTCTTTCTTGGGGCCAGTTCTGTTTAACATCTTTATTGATGATCTGGATGAGGGAATTGAGTGCACCCTCAGGAGGTTCACAGATGACACCATGTCAGGTGGGAGTTTTGATCTGCTGGCGGGTAAGAAGGCTCTGCAGAGGGATCTGGACAGGCTGGATCCATGGGCTAAGGTCAATTGTATGAGGTTCAACAAGGCAGAATGTTGGGTCCTGTATTTGGGTCACAACAACCCCCTGCAGTGCTACAGCTTGGGAAAGGGTGACTGGAAAGCTGCCCAGCAGAAAAGGACCTGGGAGTGCTGGTTGACAGCAGCTGGACATGAGCCAGCAGTGTGCCCAGGTGGCCAAGAAGGTCATTGGCATCCAGGCCTGTATCAGGAATAGTGTTGCCAGCAGTGATTGTCCCCCTGTACTTAGCATGGTAAGGCCACACCTTGACTGGGCCCCTCACTACAAGAAAGATATTCAGACACCAGAGTGAAAATCATATGAGGAGCAATTGAGGGAGCTGGGGTTGTTTAGCCTGGAAAAAAGGAGAGTCAGGGGGACCTTATCACTCTCTACAATTACCTGAAAGGATGTTGTAGCAAGGTGGGGGTTGGTGTCTTCTCCCAGGCAACAAGCAACAGAACAAGAGGAGATGGCCTCCAGTTGCACCAGAGGAGGTTCAGGTAGAACATCAAGAATAGTTTCTTCACCCCAAGGGTAGTTAAGTGTTGGAACGGGCTGAGTAGGAAGATGGTGGAGTTGCCACCCCTGAAAGTGTTCACGAAATGACTGGATGTGGCACTTAATGCTATGTTTTTGTTAGCATAGTGGTGTGCAGTTAAAGGTTGGACTTGGTGATCTTGGAGGTCTTTTCTAACCTTCGTAATTCTATGATTCTATACTAACTTAATATCTGCTATCAGATATTCATGGTAGTTAAGGTTTTGTTATTTTAAAGTATGTCTTTTTGCTTGGGAACACCTCAAGTTGACAGTTATGAAATACATGATGTTAGCTAAAAATTCAGGTTTTATCCATAGAAAAGGAATACAGGCTTCTTACACAAATATGAATTAAACATAACAATATCCATAGACAGTAAAAAGGTGTGTGAGCTTTGTAGGTAGAGCAATAGGTGATCTTCTGGATACATCTAGCTCTAACTAGTCTCTGGAAGACCGTTGTTTTACTTTTCTAATCCTGTATACCAACAAAGACAACAGAAATAAACTTTAAGAACATTACTGTATCAGAAAGAAGTATTAGAGCCACAGTATAATTTAAGAAACTGATACCTTATTATAAACCAAACTAAGTGGAAATACTATGGTCTACCTTGAGGTCTCCAGGCTCAAATGCTTTTTGGCAACATAGTTTGTTTGGATGCCAGCTCTGCTCATCAGGAATTATGGTGTCCAGCAGTGTAGTTGATAAGCTGAGTAATGCATCTGAAAGAAGACCAGATGGCCAAATGTTGCCCTTTATTTCTTTCTGAAGGAATATGAGGACTAAAAATAGATTAGGTACAGTGGCAGATGTGTAAATAGGTCCTTCCTTATCATAAACTACCCCAGTCTTTATAATTTCCCAGTCTTTTGTACTATTCTTTGCCCCTTGTCTGTGTTTCTGTTAAACTAAAATGTGGTGTTTGGGGAATGATCTATGATCATGGTATTCAAGTAAGGAGAAAAGAAACTTTTCCTTTTGCGGCATTAAACGAGAAATTAAACAGAGTACTAAACAAGCCCCTGGAGTTGAAGGTTCTGTTCCAGGCAGTAGTCAAGGTCAGGTTGGATGGCGTTTTGAGCAACCTTAATAGTGGAGGATGTCCCTGTCAATGCCAGAGGGGGTTCTAGCCAATCTCTGAAGGTTCCTTCTGACACAAATCATCCTACAGTCCTGTGATTCAACCACAGATCAATAGCTTGGGGCTGGTAGTCATAGTGTTCAGTCTTTGCTGTTACAAGGAAACCAATATTATAGTCAGTGGGACAAATCTTCTTTTGCACTCACAGGGTATAAATTCAGAGCAATTATGTTGCTTTTTATAGTGGAAGAATAGCAGTACAATATGGGGCAATCAGTTATTAGGATTTGGAACTGCCCTTTAAACACAGCTTATTGATTAACAAAGCTATTTCTGTACCACTTGCCTCATGCATTTGAAAAATTAAAATTAGGTTGAAAGAATCAATACAATTTATTGTCCACTTCCTAAGGACTGCTGGTCAGAATTTAATTTGGCAGTAATCTACATCAGAATAAGATTTTACTATAAGATTAGTTTTACTGAGCCCATTTACTATGGTGGTTACTTCAATTAAATACCTCTGGAAACCTCTCTGGAAAAATTACCACATTCTGACTAAGCACTAATGCTGCAACTAATTACATTGCATCTTAGATTTTAATAACTCAATAGAGATTAAAAAAATCTGTATAAATTATGAAGGAGATGCTAATTCTGCTATTGCATTTATGGAAAACTTTTTGACAGAATAACACAACAGTTTGTGTGTTATTACAGTCTAGTAGGTCACGTTTCTCCTTTTGGTGCCCACGCTATATTTAACTTTTTTATCCTTCTTTCAGAATATTTATTGTGTAGGAAAGTAGACCTAATTTTAAAGACTTTTATATTGTTTTTTTCAAGCTTTCCCTTTGGGAATACTCAGGATTTAGTAGGATACAAGTTTCCCTTTTCAGAGCATTTTAGCAGAGTTCAGTAACTCTTCACTTTCTGGCAACAATATGATCATTAGTTGAAGTGCCTATACTCTTCCATTCTGAGTAGCAGCCATCAGTATATTATACATTCTTATATATTCCTTTTAGTTCCATTGCTAAAATGTAGAAAAATAAGAACAAACAAAACTGTTTCCATTGCCTTCTCTCCCTATAAGTGCAATTATAAGATTTCCTTGCAATCATGGTGATTTTTACAGTGATATGGAGAACTGATCATGTGAATCTCATGGAATATCAATTCTTCCAAATTCTTCTTCCAAAGGTTTCGCATACTCTGAAGCCTGATACAGTAAATGTTTTATAGGAATTTTTGTCAGAAATCCCTCAGACCTGACTTCCCTTTGTGCTTCAGAACTCAAGAAGAATTGTGGATACTTCTCAGTCATAATTCAAATAAGATATCCACAGGTACAAACAAAGAAGTCTGAGGCTGTAAAATATACAAAGATCAGTTCTTTCTGTACTGTTGCTACATCAAGCTTACATTATGCCAATAGTAACAGAGTATGAGCAAATAGGGAATTGTTCAAATGGGCCAACTGTTTTGAAAACTTAGTTTGTGCAGTCATTAGAGGTTTTTATTTGACACAGACTCTTTTCTGATTCAATAACTTACTGTAAATTTTGCTTAGATTCCAGAGACTCATGTAAACCATACCACTGATTCTGCAATCAGATTAGTAAGTCCTGCCTGTTAAACCAATGTGAAGCCCCAAATCTTTTAATTAAATTCTGAAAGTAGACGGTTCTGATACACAAATAGCATCTAACCAATCCAAAACTGGAATTGTGTCTCTCACTAGAAATGCTATCCTTTAATTCTATGCTTTCAGCTACTGCTTTCCTCTAATTGATATCAAGTGTTCAAGGCCTCCCTGCTGTCTCGGTGCTTGTCTGGTGTATTTGATGTACACAGGATGTTGTCCCCTTGCCTAGGACCCAGGAAGAACCTGCAGCTCTTAAAGTGAAAGATTCACTGGGGCTGTGCAGAGCGCAAAGAACTCTTGGGCACCAGAGATGCCCAAAAATGCCTCTGATGAGTTGGTGACAGCAAACTGGCAAAGTTTAAAATACATCAAAAAATATTAATAGTAATCATCCTTTAACCATACTGAGAAAAATTGTACTTTTTTTCTTTTTTTAAGATTAATATATTAGCAGAAAGAACTGTCACTGGAGACAACCTGAGCTCCCACAGTGTTAGGAACTCAGATATCTACCAAACAAAAATTGGAACATGACTGATACATTTTTGACTGAGAAACGTGCATGTTGCCAGGTCTTCTGGGACATTCTGAATTGCAATGTGTTGCAAACATAGCCATCTCAGAGTCTTTGTATTTCTTTATTTTTCCTGTGATGAGAAATAGTTGCCTGAGGGTAATAAAAAAAAAAAAAAAAAAAAAAGAAAGAAAGTTAGGGAACTGTGAAACCAAAAAGTATGTAGATTCTGAGTTTTGGAAGAAGGCTTGAAAACACCATGTGAGTTTACTTACAATATGCCTGCTGTATCAAAGAGTTTCTTGTTTTTCAAATAGAAAAAAAAAGTCAGTCTCTGGATTAAAAGGTTTTGTCCTAACCTCCACTTCAAACAATAACAGCATGAAATATAGTTTTCGTCTTCATGATGTCTGTGTAGAAAGATAGGCTAAACTACTCTCTAAGGACTCCTGTCTCTCTCCAGAGATTATAACGGGATTCCCAATGTCCAGTTACGACTAGATGTTTTTCTTATAGATGGTTAAATTAAGTTATTCCTGTCTGAGTCAGACCACACCTTTAAAAGTCTTTTCAATTAGATTTTAAAATGGCAGAGATGGAGAACCAACCAAATTCTTAATGTGTTTCATTGTTTTACTGTTTATTTTCCACCATTTTGACTCTTCCACTAGTTTTACAGCCAAGCACCACTGTCCAATATTCTGACCTCAGATTCCTATGGAAATTGAAGAGGTTATGATATCAAATGTATCCTCTCTATGAAAGTAATCACAGATTCACCACCTTATCTTCTCCTTATTCACAGTTCTTCATGCTGTATGATGGGAATCCATGATTTCCAGATTGAATCCAAAGAGTTTCGATTAATGAAGCTCTGAAATATTTGGTAGTGTACTATTTCAAAGGTCTCCCTTCTTTTCATATCCTGCACATATCCCTTCCTGAGGGAGCTTACCTCAAATTTCTATTGTAGAAATCCTGGAGACTTAGACTCTGTGTGTGTGTGTGTGTGTCTGTGTGTATGTATTACTTCTGATATATAATGGCTTTCTCTAATAACCATAAAGGGATCACATAACCTTCTTTATGCATCATCTTCTCAAGGTGAACTCCCTGTCTAAGAACAGTGAGATTTTTTCCAAGCTTAAGGATTTCATCTTAAGATATTAAAATTATAATTTACAAGTTTTCTGTATTCCTAATGAATTTAAAACAGAGCTTGCTCACAACATAATCTTTTGCTTGCAGTTTTCCTCAACATGTGCTATATTTTTGTGCTAAAAACCCCACAATATGAAACAAATCTGTCAAGTTTACTTGGGGTTTCAGCGTCCTTGTTCTCTCCTGTCATCAAAATCATAAAGGATTTTCTGTTGCTATATTTGTCCAAGTGCCATCAAAGTTTCATTATGATTCCTTTCCTAGCCAAGTTTAAAGGAATTTCCTTGAATAGAAGTCATCCTTGGTGAGAAATATTGCCAGTCACACATAACAAAACACACCTTTAATGTTTTGCATTAAACAAGTTTTATTTGTAATTCATGTCTGTATATGTGTCTCTCTGTGTGTATGCAAACTTTAGAGGCTCAAAGGTTCTTTGCTGTGGATTTAGCAAATTAGCTGGACTATGTGTCCTCAAGTCCTGCATTAAAATGCAGCAAAACTGCCCAAATCTAAACAGGACCTTGGAAAAGTTTGAATCCATGTCTTAACTTCTTGCTAGCATAGGTACATCTATTACAACAAACTAAGGATCCATTTAACTGTTCTTTAGTGCTGTCATGGAATAGCTATGGTCATACCCTTAGCTAACAAGTAATGTAGCTCCATGTCAGCTGCCAACCAAGAATGTTTTTGGCTTATGCTAATCCCTGAACTATCACCAGAAAGTCTCTGGCACACGATAAACTGGACTGACTAAAACATACCAAGATACAGTAAACAAAATTGGGTGCCCAGAATTGTTCCCCTGACACTTAATTTACTTCTACAGATATAGCACAAAATGATTAAAATTTTTATTACTTAATTTCCTACTTTTGATATTTTTAAATAGTGCGTGATCTCCCCCTCTTCCTTTATATGGCATTACACTCCTTGTGATGGACCCTGCTTGACTGCTATGCAGTGTGCCCTCAAATTTACCAGTTTCTTTTGAAAACGCTGAAGATACTACCCAATATTGTTCAGAAAATGACTAAAACTGTTTCTATCACTTTGGAGTCAAAATTAGTAAGTTTTAAATAATGGTGACTATGTTTCCTTGGGTTTGGCCCAAGGTGACTTACTAAAAGCCATTTATTTAGTAAAAAGATATACACAAATCAGTAGCAACCAACAAACTTCATGCAAAATACTTCAGAAACTTGTGCCTGTAGCACTAACAATGAAGGGTAACATCACAGGGTACATGAAGGACAAGTATACTATTTTTTAAAAGAAGGTATAGAGTGATCCAGGGAGGTGTTTGTAACAAATTGCTAAATGGAAAACTTGCAAGCTCTCAGGGGAAGGGTAATACTAAGCAGCAACACTATGAATGTCAAGAACAAAACTTACCAAACTAATACTTTGTGCTCCTGAAATTGAACTTGAGCCAGTAATATTATGATTTTCAAGACAAACCAACAACAAAGGCTAATTTTAGCTCTTAGTTAATTAGTAAGTGTTGTGTGTTGTATCTGGGGGAATATTACTGCAATCTGCTTGACATTGGTGAGGCCAAGCCCTTCACTTGAGAATCACACTGGCTTTTATCTACCACAGTTTGAAAGCATGTGAGGGGAATAAATGGAAAAGATCCCAGACAAAAGTTATAAAAACATAAAATGTGAAGTAAAGTTGAAAAAATGAGATGGTTAGCCTAGAAAACAAAAAGTATGTGGGGGTCTTACGCACACACACACACATATATATATATATAGGGTTGTTTATAGAATGGATGAGATCAATAGTTCCGAGTGTTGTGTGAGGAAGAAATAAATGAAATTTCCATAGGCAGTTTGGATATTTTTAAAGAAGCTGAATTATTAAATACAAGAATTTTGAAGTACTGGAATTGGAATCCCAGAAAATAAAGGCTTTAAATAAAAGCTGAGACAAAAATCTCTCTGGAATAATTTAGCTTTATTTGAACTGGTATCTTAGGAGTGGAACCACCTTACCGTGCTCTAGGAGAAGGGCTGACTCCCAATAGCATCAAGCAGTGAAATCCATCTATCTTTGGACTAGCACCTTCTCCAGTAGCACCTTCTGCTTTTGGGAGAGACAATTAATGAACTACAAAGGGAGTGAACAAACCGTTTAACAGGACAGGCAGCATATTGGTGTGCACCTCTTCCCAGACCAAGACAAGCTTAACCTTCTAAGCCTGGGTTTTTCCCACTCATTAGGTGGTCAGGGAAGGGCTGGTTATTTACCTAACACTGACAGATAAAGCAAAGAACCTGTTTCCAGTTTGATCAATTCTTTTGAAGACTAGAAATTAATTATGAATATTTTGTAATTATTACAATATTAATAACTTATTATGGCCCGCCATTGCCTTATCCAGAATTAATCTTAGGTGTATAGGTACAGAAGCTAATTTTCTCTGTGTAACACTGAAATTTGAAGAAAGCAAGTTGTTCTTCAGAATATGAGTTAAAATGTCAATTGATCAGAAAAATTTTGAAATCATTTTAATTTAAAGCACATCTGTAGTATTCATATCAGAAACAGTAGTACAAATCTGAGATTAAGAGCAGGGCCACAAGCCTTGTGTTTAATTAACAGATGATCTAAATCAGTGATTCTTTGTTTACACAAGGGGAAAATAGGTGGTGGCAGATCTTTTAATGATAATGAGATCTTTCTTTTGATACAAAAGCAACCTTGCAATAAAGATGACCTGGTTTTGTTTTATTTTAAATAGAGAGTTTAAAAACAAAATCAAAAATCTCTAAAAAATGCACAGCCTGGTGGAAGATTGCTCTGAAGATTGCTCCTCTGTGCTTTTCTGCTTCTCTGTCACTCATCTTCATTTCTAGTCTCTGTTTCCACTTTAGTGTATTTTGTTTCTCCTGGACAGACACTGAGTGATGCCAGAACAGAGAACAAAGCATTGCAAACTACAACATATTTTCAGGGGTAACCTACAGTTTGAATAATAGCTAATATGAAGAACCACAGCTAACTGGTAGAATTATATCAACATATATATACTGAGAAGGTACCATACAATAGCTGACAGCAATCTGTCTTCTGAAAGCTGTTTGAGGAGATAGTTGAACCATGGATTGTACATCCACTGCAGCCAACTTTCTAGGGAAGTTCACAAAGAAGGCAAAAATGAGGAAACACTGGTCTTTCTACAAACAGGTTTGACAGCTTACTTTGTCTTGTAAACTATGCCTCTAATTACAGTAACTTACAAAAAAATATATAACACTGCACAGCTTACAGGTTTGGGGTCATTTTTTCCTGTTTATAAAATCGAAATCTACAATCCAAAATTTAAATATATCTGCCTTTCCAATCTGTGCAGTTACTGAATATGAAATTGTACACCCTTCCTATCTCAAAAATGACCAGGTCCCCGTTGAAAGAAGAGACCATTCAAATGGATCTATTTGGATGGAAGAATACCTGTGTGAAAAGTCTTTACATGAGAGGGCAGCCAGCTACTCCATGCTATACTTTCAAATGTCCTCACCATCGGTTGTGTTTGCTGATGGAGCCCTTCATTTGCAATTGATGCACTGCAATTCACTTTCACAGCAATGAAAACATCCCACACAGACTGCTAAGCTGCTACTGACAGCATTTTACTGTCTTGCCACCACCCCCATGTCAGAGAGCTAAGCTTGCTGGGCAGAATTCACTACACTGGGCTTGGGTTTCCTCTTGAATTATTTTGATATCTGCTCATTTTGTCATGAGCAGAAGCACATGACAGAGTGAGGCACAAAATGTCCCTCCCAATTCCTTTCCTGGACAATTTAATCTCTAACTAAACCTGGACAACTTAATATACCTTCTGGGGAAACAATTACTATGGTGGCCTTTGGGGTGAAAAATTACATGGCCACTTGCATTAAGAATTCAACAGGAATGAGTTCATTTTCCTGGTTCAAGAGTGATTTAAAATAATTACATACCAAAAAAGTAAAAGCTTAATTTCATTGTATCAGACCTGATGCCAGTTTAATACTATTCATCCCTGTGCAGGCAACAAAAAGGTAACAAAACACCATATTGTGTGCTCTGGTTATTTAGACAGAAATTTGATTATGAATTTATGCCTGATCTAGATTAACTTTGTGCTGGAAGATGGTTTGCTAATTCACAAGTCTAATATTAAGGAGTGCAGAAGTAGTGTTGCAGAGTTCACGACTACCTGCCACCTGCTTTATTGGTTATTCCTGAAATGTAGAGGTCAGCCTGATTAGATTACTGGTTAATAGGAGCTGATGACTTTGAAAGAATCAGCTCATTAACTGTTATGGGTAATGTTAAGCATGCATTTCAGTGACATAATTAATCTAAGTACTAAGGAGTTCAGTAATGGGAGCAATGGGAGATTGCTCGTTAAATAATAACCGTGTTTACCCTCAAGCTTATTGCCAGTTTATTTTTTTCATGCATATCATTAACAGGTGTGCTGTGGTGGTGTACTCTGCTTCAGAGACAAAATGTCAGTTATTGATAGGAAATGAAAATTCACTCAGGAAAGAGGAATTAGAGACCACAATGTTCCAATGGCCAATAAAAGGTTGGTTATATCTAGACATTACTTTTTACCTTTTTAAATTAATTCAGTTGACATGTGTTGAAATCACTGTGTTCAGAGCAAAGTAATATTTTTCTCTCTAAAATATTTTACTACAACATAATTAAATAGATTGCAGGGATCTAATTAGTATTAATTGTCCTATGTGTATCCATTTTGAATAAATGTCAGTCATAATGATTTAAAAAAAACTAAGATCCCCAAATATGTGTTGAAATATAGTACATTGGATAATAAGAACCATTTTAAAGAAAAAAATATGGCTTATGAGAATGAGCTGTTTATTTGAGATATACACACTTGAAAGAAAAATACTTGTTGCTCTAAGAGGAATTGGTTTTCCTACCCTATTCCTTAAAATAAAGCATTCTTCCTTCTTTCTGATTTTTTTTGCTTTTTATTTACATTCAGACAAGTTTCTTGACCCTGCCACAGCAACGCAGTGGCATTGCATTAAGTGGGAGACCTGAGTGCTGCTTAAACATCTGGCTATGATCACTGTATATATCCTGATAAAATTGGAACACTTGTAATTGTCCCTTAGTGACTTTGTCCCAGGGAAATGAACATACTCAATTTTCCAGAGTGGAAATATCCCATGGAGGGAAAGGGAAGGAAACATCTCTCAGTCTTCATTCCTGTTCCAACATTTTCATCTTGCACTAGGCTCAGCAATTCACAACTCCTGACTGCTGTCACCCAACAGCCTCCTCCACCACCAGAGAGTGTGCTGAGCCTCTAAAAGCACTGATTTACCTCTGGGCTAATTTAAAGTAAATAACATTTGTTGTGAAGGCAGAAAACCTGTAAGGAATCCTGAGGTTTTGGGTGAAGTTCTTCTAGGAATGAAAGAGAGACAGCTTCTCAGATGAGGCTGAACTTTGCTGGCTATGCCTTCCAACATCTCTTGTGGCCAGAGCTGACACACATCAGCTCTAACTTCATTCTAACTTCTTAGTGTCCATGAGTAAAAGCATTGGGTACCAAATCATTGCAGCAAAGATATTAGAAAAGTAGGCCAAGAGACATAACAGCAAACATGAGGGTGGTAACTCCACAGAAAAACTTAGTATGTTGTTTGCACTGCTCTTGTCACGAGAAGACTGCTCAGAATTACAAGGCTGACCTAGTTTAGGGTTTGACATTCTTGTTAAATGCTCCAGGGCAGGTACCTTTTAAAGCAAGATAGTTCTGTTCTACCAAGGTACATCCACAACATACTGGTTGCCAGTACTGATATTTCTTTTTAAAAGATATTTGTTGGACAGCTTGGATTTACCTTTAGAGCAGAAAACTTGAAGAAAAATGTCTTTAATGTTGACAGAGAGAAATTGCATATCCACAGTATAGAATTAATGCTGCAATATTTGTGAAGTTTATTGGTATAGCTTTTATATACCATCAGCTTTCTTCATTTGGAGCAACTGCAATTTAATAACTGAAAAAGAACTAAAGATCTTTGTCAGATGTTTGTCTTTAGAAACCACTGGATTCCAACTACTTTCATTAAAATCAACATCAATAAAACTCAGGGAATGAATTTCAGCCATATTTTTGACATGAGTATATTTTTCTTTCAACTTACAATAATAATTATTTTCAATAAAATTATTTGCATATCAAAAACACATTTTAAAATACAAAAGCACTTCCTTTTATCTCTACTGTCCCCATGAGGTACTGGTTTATATTTGTAATAAAGAGCTGTGTGTACAGGGCACTTATGTATTTATTTGTTTCATTTAAGAATAATGTCTTTTCGAATAACAGGATATGCAGGAATAGCTGTGGGAAAACACAGATCAAACAATATTAAGCCAAGCTTTATCATAATTTCTCACTTACTCTGGCAGTTTTTAACTGGAGAGGGAGCTGAAATAACACATAAGACTAAATGGGATGAATTTCAGCTTTAACTTAGAATTCTCTGACCATTGGATCTGATCCAATTTTCTTTGAAATCACTGGAAAAGGTCACATTGATTTCTCTGAAAGCTACACCAGACCTTCTTAAACCCTTCAGTTAAATCCTCTGAGACAAATTCTTTGTTCTGCTGGATCTCTCTAGTCTCATGGAACTAATGAGTTCAGCAGCTGTAGCTAAAGGATAAAGTTTACCCTATACTATTTTCTTTATATAGTTTTTAGGGTTGTAGTCCCATTGTCCTTTTGTAAAGGGAAGGAGGTAAAAGCATAGAAGGGAGAGGTTATAGTTCACTTTTTGTTATGAGGTAAACAAGAGAAAGGCACAACAATTCAGATATATGGCTCATACTTTGACCTTGAGAACTCTGAATCCTACTACGTGCCTTTGATAACTGATTCAGCAGGGGTTCATTTGTTTCATACTTCTGATCTTAATTTAACTGTAAATATTTTGCTTATAACTTTGATGACTGAATTAGTAGGTCTGTCTCTACAATATGTTCCCCATGTGTAACTGTTCCACTTCATATCCAGTCATAGTTGAGATCCAACCTGGTAAGCAAAGCCTGTTCTGACATCTGAGGAACTGTGTCATGCTGCCCATATGTTCCTTGCTACTAAGGAGGTCACTCTGCTTTATATGAAATTTAAAAGATCCATTAGAAATTAAATATGACTAGTTTTGATAAACAGATGGTGGGTTATGCAAAGACAAACTCCATTTATAAAATAAAATTACATACTGCACAAACATTTGTATGTTTTGCAATGTTCAGTGTACTTTCACCAAATTATCCCCCTTTTAACCTTTTCTTTACAATAGCTTACAAAATCCTTGTACCTCTTTTCAAAGATACTTACTGGTTGCTAAAAAAGTTAAAGTCTCCTGTATTATGCCATTGTTATTAACTGTCACTGCCATAACCAATAAAAGGGAAATGGCAAAAATTAATTCTCAATAAGCTTTGAATTTTCATATTCTATTCATCATGACCTGTGCCTTTCATAGAGGAAAACACGCTAACAGAAATCAATGTAGAAAGCTGATCTGACTAAATGGTGTGAGATCTGTTTCTGTCATAGTAGATTATTTCAGACTGGAACATCAAAATCCATTTCAGAACTCTATAGACCTTCCCATTATCTCAGTAATTCCTGCTGATGTTAATCAAAACTATTGTCTCATTAGCAAAGTACTTAATACCATTTTGATTACCATTCATTTTATATAGCCCCTGACATCTGCTTTTTTTATGGTTCTCTCATGGTCATTCAATGCAATGTATCAAATGTTATTTGTATAGTGTTACTTTTGATCAGAATATAAATACATAATAATATTTTATGAAATTTTGAATATTTTAATATGCAATTAATTTCATAGTACTTCTTTTAGAGTTTATAAGTGCTTTTTGATGTTGAACAAGATAGAAAAGTTTTTGCTAAAACAGCAACCTATAAACCCCATGGATGTTATAGAAGGTTGAACATTTTAGTCTCAAAAGCCAATGAGTGTGCAGATGCAGAAAATATGAGCAGTTACTGTCATTAAGAAAGTGAGTGTAACATTTAATTCAAGCTTTTTCACAAAGACCTCAGCCACAGTAGAAGGAGATAGTACAAAAATGCTTTGGTAGTAGAAATATTAGAATATGAACGCTTAGAGGTTCCTTCAGTAGAAGTAAAGATGATTAAAAGCTTTCTTGTTCAATAATCTGTCTTGAAGTCAATGTTAATATCGTTAAACAAGGCAAGGCAAAATCTCAGTGATGGAGTAGTTACTTAAATAAACATCTGCAGACAGTTCTGGGACAGTCTTCAAAAACTTCTGGCACTACCTAGTGAGCCTCCTTGCTAGTATTTATAAAATACAAAATTATTCTGTTTTTTAGCTGAACTCAGTAAATATGTCAACAATTTCTATGGTCCACAACCAAACAAACAAAAAAACCCTAAACCAAATCAAACCAACCAACCAACCAAACAAACAAAAACCCCACAAAAAACCCACAATTTTTCTGAGGTACCAGTTCTATGAAAAGAAATGAAGCCCTACACTTTGCCTGACACAAAATTATGGGGTGTCCATCAGAGTTAGCTAACTACAAACAACAAAACCAGCAGTCATTTCATGCCACAAATTCAAATCATGAGGCATTACTATGTTCTACTTGCTGTAGAAATGTGCTTGGAAAATCAATGGGCTCCATGTTCGTCTTTATTGTTAAATCTGGTTTTTTGTAATTTTGCTTTCTATTTACAGGCTGACTTTGAGCCAACCAACAACAAATACATAACTGTGTAAATTTGTTCTCTTACTCTTCAAAATGTAATCATCACAGTCCAAACCCTTGCCACTATGGGCTAATGCGTAGCTGAGTAAATAAGTAGCTCGCAAAAGAAATATTTTGATTATTAAAAGTCCCATTGTTTGGTTCCAGTTTCAAAAGCTGATGTAATATCTGGGAGTATGTTATTTCCATTGAACTAGCACCCATAGTTTATAAGTCATCCTTCATACAAGCTTTTGTTCATGTAAACTAAGTTCTGCCAACAAGCCTATATAGACTCTTCCTTGTAGGTACCAACCTTTGTCCCAGCAAATCTCTGCACTTCCCACTCATTTCATATCATTCCAAACCAAACACTGTTGGACTTCATGGTCTCTTCCAACCTTGATGATTCTATGGTTCTATGATTCTAAACCCTACATCTGAACTGGCTCCTTCTCCCACCTCAGAAAAAACTGAATGAACTCTCTCTCCAGTTATTGCATGTAGTGGCTTGTTGAGCCTCCCTCTTTATGTTGTCCAAGGAAAGCAGGAAGAGAGAATATTGCTTTTCATGGCAGCTTACCAGATAAATTAAAAATAAGCAAAGCTGGGTAGGCCTTCTAATGGTTGTGATTTCAAAGATATTTTGTATGCCCTGAGACTCAGTAGAGAGTATCTTTGTTTGTGAAGTGCTCATGATGTGCATGGCCCTCATTCTGACATTCATGACCTTCCTCATGACGTGCATGACTCTCACCATTTTAAGACTTGTGTTGTCTGGAGTTGAGAGAAGACTCTAGGGAGTAATTTTCCACTGCCATTTAAACATATCCAGGCTGCTGGAAAGGGAGGAATAAGCTATTGTTAATATTCTTCCATTTCCCTAATAGAATAAAATTAAAGGTATCAGAGCTTGTCAGCAAAAGTAGATTGTAGGACTATAATGGGGAGGAGGATGTGCTGCCATCAGAATGTAATAGAGAATACATTCCTGTTGAATGCTGAACCTTGAAAATTAACTGCATCAAAGAGTTTTCAAATATGTTGGGTTCTGAATGCTGCAAGGTTAGTGTTAGTGTCAGCTTTAGTGCACTGGCCACCTTCCAGTCTGGATAATTACATGCTGCTTACTCAAACAAGCCTAGTTTCACTTGCACATGGCATTCCTCTCTTCCTATCCTGAAATACAGTACAGAGCTGATGTGGAGTTCATTTATAAAGGAGCACTTCAAGAGTAGGTAATCCTCTATTCTGTCACAGATGTTGCAAATTCTCTTAGAGCAATGTAGGTGTATATAAAATGAACAGCCAAGCATTGTTAGACCCTGGCATTAGTGAACTATTTGAGCTCCAGTGAGTTTAAGCAAGGTTATTTTCATTCTTTATAGTCTTTAGGAGGTCACTAATTTTACTTGCTTTGTTCTGAATTCTCTTTGTAATCCTGTTTAGGGGTAAACCAATAATAATCTTATTCACATGTCTGTGGGGTTTTGTGCTGTAAATTTAGGAGGTTTGAATTTTCTCTGTCATGCATTTAATGAACTAGTGTACAAGGAGTTCAGTTTGAGATTAAAGTAGCTACATATTCCTGTTTGCACATCCAGAAGGCAGCTTAAATTCTCAGTGTAGTTAAAAAGTGCTTCACACTAAAGATTAATTTATTTTTTAGTTGAAAAGATGCTACAGTTTGCAGGGCAATGATGTTCACAAACCCCACCCAGAAAACTGCCTGAAAGCAAGCCCAGGTTATTTATGTCTCCTTCTTGTACTCCACATTATTCAGTGCTGAGCCTGATCTCAGACCTCCTGTGCACACATAGATGTACTCTTGGACTTGCGGATATTTCATTAGAACAACCCTGTAACCTCCTTTAATTCCATTGCAGTAGGTCACCTACAGGCCTATAAAGCAGGTAAAGGACTGATGTGTACAGGATTGCAGGTTAAAGTGGCCACTGACAAGCCTCAGTGTCTCTCCTTTGCTCATAAAGTATTCAGTAAAGTTCTACTGCCTCTGTCAGCACCTGTGAGTTGTTTTGGTTTGATATATATGAAGAAAAACCAGAAAATAAGAGTCAAAATTAGAAAGCACACAGCAAGTAGAGGAAGAGCAGAAAGTAGAAAACAAATAGCAAAATGGTGGTGACTATAATGATTATTTTCAATACTACAAATAGGAACAGAGACATGGGCAGCGTGGCAGGGAGAAGACCGCTAAGCAAAAAGCAAGCCACACTGTTCTAGGATGTAAAGAAAGGATACTACCTGTCTGCCAACATCACCCTTGCTGTGTGTGCTGAGTATGCCAGTGATTATGCCAGGGACTTTTTTAACACTGGAGGGCTGCAAGAAAGTGCCCCGTATTGATACACATAGCAATTCTTATAATACCCCTTTCAGTCTCTGCTACCGCAAATCATGGCACTGCCCTCCATACTGACTTGTGTTTTTGATGGTGACAAAGCCCACTTGCTTCTGTAGGTCAGGGTGGACCCTTTATTTTTTTCATTCCACTGGTGTTTTCTACCAACAAACATAACTCCTTTCTTACTGACTTAAAGTTTATCATGAAAACCATCACATTTCTTATTGTACAGAAATGCCGCCCCTCAAACTTCTGTGATCGGTGCCTTTCTGGTTGCAGTTCTGATCTCTCTGAAAACTAAGGGAGAAGGGCAATGAAGAAAAATATGCACATAAATCACAGCAACTGGAAAACCAATATTGACATTCTGGCCAGAGCTTTGAATGTGCAGGATGCCCCAAGGGACAGTAGTACCAGAAGGCACCCTCTGTAATGCATTTCCATGACACTCTGGATACTTTCGGACCTACACAGTGTTCTCCAATCTCATTGCTTGTTTTCCACAGTGCAAAGACAACAATCTCTTTGGATCTCTTAGAATAATTTAATGTCTAGATAAGAAAATGTAGTTATCTTCCTACATTTCATAAGGTATTTAACTTATTAATGAGACTGGGGCTAAATAGCACTAATGCATCAATATGGTTACATTGCACCATTTCTGTTAAAATTCAGTTTTACTTGAGTTTACTTTTGTGTTTATCCAAGTACAAACAGAGCAGTTCCTCTTGAGAAAAACTCTAGGTTATAGAAACAATTTGTTGTACTCTGCCAACATAGTGGAGGGAAGCCTAGCCTTGTTTTGTGTTCATTAAGTCTGAGAATAAACAAAAGTTAGTATCACTGAAAGGCAATTAAGAAGACAACACAGTTTATCTGACTCTGAGATAAACTCAGAGTTTTTTTGACTTCTTCCTAACACAACAGTCTAGTCCTATAGGCTCCCAAATGGACAATCCAAAATCACATCTGCAATTCAGTGTCTGGCCTCGAAAAAGAAAACATGTGTGTCACTGGAGAATGATCAGCATTTGGTAAGACTGGAGCTTTGATTGTTCTCCTTCATCCTGGAAATTGTAAGCAAAGTGAAGTGGCATGCATTCAAGTCCTAGATATTGATCAGTAAAACCACATTCTCTCAAAGTACTTGCTTACTTTTGCATGTCAGTCTGAGATGGGCCAGCATAAAAGTCTACATTTCAAGACAGTTTTCATTATAATGAAAAGAATTCTTTAGCAGAGACTCCCAGACACTGCTTTCAGTTTGTAGAGAACAGTGGTAACTGGCTGTTTAATATCCACCTTCTGCAATGGGAAAGCGACACAGCTGAATCTGGAGCATTGCAGGTTACCCAGCATATTGAACCTCTTCTTGCGAACTCGGGCAGAAAATGGGCTGTTTGAAACTACAGGAGTTCCCCCAAGTCTTTCCATGGAATAGCGCTTTGCTCTTTTCTTGCTGACATAACTACGAGTTCACTGTAAATTGCTTTTGAACTACTTATTCAATTGGTTTTGCGACTGGAAGTTGCAAGGATATAAAGCTATCGCTTTGCTTTGTACCGCTGTGTTAGATTAGTGCTTTTAAGAAACTTGTGTAGCTCTCAGTAAGAAGCAGGATCTCTGTACTATTAAATATAACCAGGAAAAATGTGAAGAGGACCTTTTCCAACAGACACTAGGAGAAGAAACTCAGTTGTTTGCCTTTTCCCTCATCAGTGGGGTAATAAATGGCATGTACAGGCCAGGATTCAGTGCTGTCCTCTCTCTGTGACTTGTTTAACTTCAATGACAAATGCCTCATGAAGTTATATAGCACAGAAAAGATATATTTATTCTAATATTTCTATGTATATTTTTTCCTTCCTATTAACCTCCTGCAGCTAATCCTTCTAGATTCAGTTCATCAAAGCCCTTAAAAAGGAGACTAATTATTTAAAGTTATCTTGTTCACTGAGACACTTTTGCCACTGCCTGTGATTCATCAGTCTTATGGCTGAGCACTGAACCCAGAGCATGTCAAGCAACACATGTTCTTAGTATACTCACCATCTTCCCACTCAAATTATACTTCGGCAATGTAGGAATTTGTAAACGTTTACTTCATTGCTTTAGATCTGAGTAGCAACCTAACCCTCTTGACCTGAAAAAGTATGAAATCACTGAACCAGCCACATCTCTACCACAGCCCACAGAAGCTGCCAAATGTCAGACAAGCTGACATTTTTCCCTGGTCAAGCTGCTCTGTGTTGGTACTGTAACAGACCTGTCCTAGCTCTCAGAACAGAATCTGTTTCTGTTGCAAATATACCTTGACAGGTGTAAAGGAGGATGACTGCAGATTCTTTAATGGAAAAAAACATGAAATCAGGGCCTGAGGAATAAACTACAAGCATGAGCCTCTGCAAACAGCAATTTTAAAGAAAGACAGGCAAAAAAAAATGCAAAATGAAGCTTTACTGTAAAGGCAAGAGCATAAAAATATTTTCCAAAATTTTGTGAAAATTTTTAGTTGGTAATGGTGCCATTTATGGCCTGTTCCAGCAGCCAAGGCAATGCATATGTGCAAGTTATTTTCTGTTTATCTGAGGCCCACATTTATCAGGGAGTGCTTCCTCTTTGCTTGGTCATTATGATGATGAAGTTTACATTTCTCAGGCTCAAACTGACACCCATCCAGAAGTTGTGCAATGGCAGGTGATTACAGTAACCTCCTTGGCACAGCCACGGTGGGGCTGTGTGCATCACCTAGACCTGGGACTGGGGACTGTCCCTGTCTCTTTCATCCATCCCACCCAGGTTCCTCCTGCCTTTCAGTGCCCTACCTGGAACTCACTACTGAGTTGCATGGTATTGATTTTGAACTGTCTATACACGTACTTGGACTTCATTATTAAAGACCACGATGTTGCAGACCTTCAGAATGAATATCCCACTACAATTCGTTATGGAAGAAGTCGAAACGCTCTGGCTAGGCAGATGCTAGCTTTCTGCCTGAAGTGGTAATAGGGTAATCATTACAATTACATCTGGAAAAGATGTAAGGTCTGTAAGGTCTGTAACACCAGATACTAAAACCTGAATTCAAATACACGATTGGAACCAGTGAGTGCTTTCATATCCTCGTAAGTACACTTCAGTTTTCACCCATATCGGCAATGCATTCAACCCCTGAAAAGAAATAAGAGAGAATTCAAGTACTGATACCCTGCCTCTCTGTGTAGGAGAAACTCTAATGCACTGAGAAAATCCATATCGTAATGTTTACAATCATATTCATTGTATGCTTTTGGAATTGGTTATATGTATTAGTTTATTTTTAACCTCTAATAGCATCTTGGGGAACTTTCTGAGGAGTAGTGAAAGAAGTGCAAATACATTACCGTCTTTTTACCTTGTTTGTGGGAGTGCCCTGTGAATAAAAGTGAAAGTAGATCTGAGCCAACAATACAGATGAGGCAAGCCAAAGCCTCACCACTTGGTAGCTGTTTAGACAGACATATGTTTTCTGGGCAGGAGTTGGTCTTTATTCATGAGGAACTTCAAGCATTCCAGTACTGCAATTTTCCTTAAAAATCTGTCAGCTGAAAAAAGGCCAAGCAAGAACTGTAAACAGGGGTGTGGGACCAAAGACATGGAGACCAGAAAGTAAAATTAGCTTTAATTATGGAGGCATCTTTAGAAAGAGATATGTTTTCTTGGATTTGTGTTTCATTTTTTGTTGGTTTCTTTTTTGACTATAATGTGGTATATTTTGAATTCATGTTTTTCACTGTCCTTTAAAATGAGGATTTACCTCCTTAAAAGACAGTTTCGATACTGAAACCTCTCATTACAGCTAAAGTTAAATAAAGTTTTGGGTCTAAGATGATACAGAAGAGAGATACTCTTGAACTTCCAGAAAGTAATAATTTTTACACTGCATGATGTCAAGAAGAAGATTTTCTTAATTATGTACCCCCAAGTATTTCTATAGCCCTCATCAGGCCACAGATTTTTGCCTTGTCAATGTAAAGTTTGTTGGAGTTCTTTGCATTCATAACATAATATTATGAATGTAATAAATGTTTCATCACTGCAACAGATTTTTATTAAAGGGTAAATTTGTATGTCACTCATTCTGGTGCAACATTTAAATCAAATAATGTAACGGGAAACATAGTAGCAAAATACACACATCTCTACCTGAGCTAAGGAAACTGATCCAGCTGAGGTGAGAAACTTAAGAAAGAAGCTCTTACCCAGAGCAATTCCCCAAAGGTTGAAATGCCAATCCACATATTTACTGTTCTTAACATTTAGAGCAATTAATCTTGTGTATCATTGATCTAATGCCTTTTTCTTTTAACTAACTTTCCCCAAAGAGCACAGAAGTGTAGGAGGTGACTGAGCCTGGTATATATCAGCACACATCAGAGAATAGGTTGGATGACAAACACAGAAGTGGTTATTAAATTTTTGAATGTAATAAATATTTTAATTTTTGTCAGTACTTGGATCTCAAATGCACTGCACATTAACTTTCTCTAAGCAAGAAGCAGAGGAGACTTGAAATACACATTCAAGTCTCATATTATATATAAGTATTGTACGTCTAAAGAAATGCAAGAAGCTATGATTTTAATCTGCATGAGCACTGGTTGGAGTTTTTTGGGGAACAATATCTTATCTACTGTGTGTCAGCACATAAAATCATGTTAGTTGTATTCACTGTCTGGCAGCCGCACACTTTTGGCAAATGTAAATATGCACACATTGCATATGCATAACTTTGAAATTGAGTATCAGCCATAGCTATTTGCTTCCTAGGAAAAGCAAGCTGTGCCCAACCTTGAATTAGGTACATACCAAAAGAAATCAATCCACTCAAATATTCAGTGTTGTTTTAACCCTCATGCCTGGTCTCATTCATCTAAGTTTAGGTGCTTAGCTAAGAGTTGAGGGTAGATTCCAGCAAGTCCAGGCTCTGAGAAACATGGCTGGACAGCCTTATTGTGATACAACTTCTCTGAAGCTGATGGCAAAACTCCAGTATTCTTTCTTCATATTTAAAGACAAAATACAATGGGTAGCATCCTGGCAAAATCATTGGGAATTTTGCTGTTGACCTAGGTGATGTTAGAATTTCATTTGGGCTTTCCTGGTAGCAGTGGGATACGGGATCTGGCTGTGCTGAGGTTGGCTCATTGCCGTGCACATCTGTATGGGTGGGCAGCCTCCTGTCAGTTGCCAGTACAGGATCACAAGAAAACCCAAGTGGAAAGAGAGGTCAGGAGGTCTCCAGCACAGCCTCCCATTTAAGCAGAGGCAGCTCTGAGCTCAGACCAGCTGCTCAAGGCTGTACCTTGTCAGAAACTTCCATGGATGAAGCCAGCACAGCTTCCCTCATCCCTGCCCAGCTGCCTTGTTGGAAAAAAGATCTCCTTATCCTCTCTTATTTCAACTTCTGCCCATAGTTTCACTTCCTCCCACCACACACTGCTGTAAAGAGCCTGGCTCAGACTCCTTGGACCCTTCCCCCTGTAGATGTTGAGAGCTGCTAGCACTAGTTACCCCCATCTAAGCCATCTCTTTTCCAGGCTGAATAAGCCCAGCTCCTGCAGACTCTCCTTACATGACAAGGACTCCAGCCCTAAACACCTAAGGGACCATCTGCTCAACTGCATTTCCTGTCCTGGGACCTAAACACGTGCTGACTTCTAAGAAACTGACAAAAGTAAAGGATTAAATTTCTGTCTGATCCAGAAGATGGATAAATCCATGTTCAAAATCACCTTTTGAATTTCAAATTTGTCTTGCCAAAAATATCTTCAATGTATCAAACTGACAGTTTACATTGTAGTGTATGATAGCAATAACTGTACTCTTAAACAGTCACTATTTTTCTGCATGATTACTACAAAAAAGTAAATTCCATGGAGAAGTCTTGATTATCATTTATAAACAGTGATTTATACATTTGTGTGATTTATGAATAAAATGTCTATGCTTTCCATTTTGAAGTAGTAAACCTGCTGCATTAGTCAATCTTGAAAGTTTTGCACTATTGTGACTGTATATTAGTTTCTTGTCAGCACAAGAAGCAACCTCTGCTTTTAACAAAAACAACAACAACAAAAACAACAACAACAACAAAAACTTTTTTGAAGACATTTCTGCCCAAAGATCATTAAATATATCATTCCTTAGTTAGTGACTGTAATGCTGGGACCTGAGGAACCAGCCTTGAGCCAAAGTTGACCTCTAAGCTGAACTCTCCAATCTAATATTATATCTAGGCTAGTATTGTATTCAGCCATATATCTGCTTATTTACCAAGATGCTATATAATCCTTAGTAATGCTTTAAGAATACACATTTATGCTTTTTAGCACAGCATCTTATCAATAATTAGTAAGGTTTGTATGTGTTATGAATACAGCTTTTTTGTGCAGCCAAGGTCATGAAAAGCAGTAGGCCTCACATACTTGCAGCTGGTCCATACTTAAGATATCAGTGTAGCCGTAAGTTCTGCCAGTCAAGGCCAGGTGGCATTTGATAGAAGTTCATTCAAAGTGACTCCCTGGTTTTGCCTTGGGTTCTGGCCCACGGGGAAAACGAGGGGCAGAATAGAGCCAGACTGCTTTGCCACACCAATTGAGTGATGTAAAGTGGCTTGTTTAACACCATGTAAACTGGACACTCTCACAGTGAAGATGGATGCCTCACCTGTTAGTGGACACAGTGTGTAGGATTTCCCAGTTACCAGGAAGAGTTTCTCCAGACCTTCACTGTGACCAGGCGCATCTCCAGCTGAAGGGCAGTCTGGATGATGCTGGTAATGTACTACTGGTGATATATCTCTCTTAATCACTGTAAGACTTTCTTTGTAGTAATGGTTAGATGCATTGCTAAGTGTATCCTTTCATAAGCCACTGCTTCTTTCATAATTCTTTACTTTTTTGCACTACAGTAAACTTGTATACTTATTCTTTAAAGTTGGTGTCTGAGTTCCTTAAATCTATCCTCGTTACCAGGGAAGGAAGGGGGCAAAACAGATTGGCAGCACAATACCCACCACTGTGGAATACACACATTATCATACACCTACAATTTAAGCCTCATAACCCATAACTGAGATAGGCAGAATTATTCCATTTCAACCATGGCAAAGATTAAAGGCACTATTTCGCTGAATGTATGTCCAGAATAGATACAATTCATTCTCTGAGTAAATTAGGATTCCATTATAGAAATGGACTGTTAAAGACTTTTTTCAATTAAATAAACAAAATTGGAAACTAGCAAATCCTATCCCATCCCATACCTGCAGAAGCAATTGTCTTCAGCTTTCTGTCATTTCATCTGGTTTGTTGTCCCATAGAGGAACTTCAGTTCACAGTTATATAGCATAAATATATAGTGGTAAACTGGTTAGATTTGATACAGAATGTGAACATTTTGTCATTGTCTGCTCACTCACGTTCAATATTGTTTGAAGACTAGTTAATCCTCTTTTGCTGGGGGTGCTTTCTATCTGTTCATTGCTTCTATGTGTTTACCCTGCAAGGCAGAAAGAATAATCCAAAGAATGGCAAAGTTAAAATGCATTGATTTTTTTAATTTTTTTTTTTTACCTTTTCACCTCTATTTCTCAGAATACAAAGATACTGTTATAATGACAGCTAAAGACGACTTTTTTTTCATCTGTCCATTTCACTATGTCTGATAAATATTTGTCTGTGGTTTGGTTTTTATTCAGTGAAAGGAGATACTGATAAGAACTAGGTTAAGAGATCAGGAGACAAAATTTCTCTCTGCACAGAATATGAAAAGGCAAGGGATAGTTGCCTTTTTTTGACTATTGCTTAACCCTGAAGTGAGAATGATGTGTGGTAGTTCAACACCTTTTGTTCTTTTTGCTTTTGAAGCTGCTGGGAGATTTCTTACTGGCTTTTGACTGTAGTTACTGTCTTCAGATGCATCAATCAGCACAGATAGAGATCCTGACACAAAAACGCCATATATTCAGGACTGAGTCATGCTGGTGGAAAAGCAAATCTGATTCAGTCCATCTTGGACAGATATTTTCTTAGTCTCCAGATGCACACGATCAGTAGACACACCGATAGTCCCCAGTATTAGCCATCTTTGAAATTAACGTCATCAGTGGTGCAGAATACACGTTTGTGAAGCAAGTATGAAATCCACAGATTTTCCTAGAGACAGCAGACACCAGCTTTCCACAGCCTCTAGTGTTTGCTGGTACAAAAATAGATGAGAGGACTGGGAGGTACAAAATAATCCCAAAAAAGGTCTGCTCTGGTCACAGGTGACCACTTCTGAAGATATCACAGTACCTCCATTTGACACTTGTTGCTACATCTCGTTAAGTCACAAAATCATCTCAACTTCTTTTCATAAGCTTTTAATACAGTTCAAAACCCTAGATTACCGATTGTATTGGGAAGAGGCAAGTGAGGTCTTGGGCATGGTGGATATGACTGAAACACGAATCATTCACATGTTACAAAGAGAAGCTTCCACTGACAGGAGCATGGGGAAAAAAAATAACTCCTGGCATGTTTATTTATGAACTTGTTTCATACTAAACATGTACAAAATCATCACCAGTACATCACATCCCCACTACTATTTCAACAAACCCCAAAGAGATTGTATTTTGGATGACATTATTTAATCTGCAGTTTAATCCTGCTCAGCTTCAGGATCCAGAAGATTTGAAACACATCTGATTCATTCAAGTCTTATGCACCTATAAAATTATTTTACGCCACTGATTTTTTATTTGGGAGTCCTAAAAGTTTCTTGTAAAATGAATCTGTGATTTAGCAACCAAGTGGATTACCAACATGAATCTGGATCTTGATAAAACAAAGATAAATTTACAGTCTCTTGGAGAACTCCCTCTTCTCTCCAGCACATACCCTGCCTTTCCATTTCTTTTCTACCCCAGTTTGGAAGGTTCTTCAGGTTTATTTTCAAAAAACCATTTTTTTCAAAGGTGAGTGGGTCTCCTAAGGCACAGATAGATATATCGAAAATTAGTAAATGTGATAGAAGCCAGGAACAACCTATTGCTTAACTCTGAGTTGTGAGAATGATATGTGGTAGTTCAGCACAGATTAAATTAAGTGTTAGTTTTCCATGGGAAGTGGTGGAATTTACAGTCAGTCATTATTCAGATGAATGCACTAAATATAAATGAGCAAATGGTTAATTGTACAGCAGCACTACTCTGCTCTGTTTTTTCAAGCTCGTGATTTTCTGTCCCCATGTCATATGATAAGAGGCTGATTTTACTGCTCAACTTGTTGAAAAGTTCTTTTGAAGTCTCCCATAAAAAAAAGGTGGCCTGATACATAAACTCCTTTAGCAAACTACTAATTTTAATGCAGTACTTTTAAAATACTTCCTACTTTCCTATAATGTTATTCTCATCTCTATGATCAGCATTGCTCCTTTAACGGAAGAGTTCAGTCTTTCTTATACAGCTTTTAAAAAGCCCCTAAAAATACCAGTGATACTTCTTGATTTGCAGGTACTCTTCATTAATTTCAGTGAGTGGATCAGAATTGCTGCCACTATCTGCAACAGCACCTGGTCACCTAGAAATTTTTCTGATGAGAGAGATATAATTATGCAAAATTGCAAAACTATAAATATTTTAATAGATGTAGAAGAAGCACGGTTTTAGTCAAGGCATTAAGAAACATAACAGGCACCTCTGAGTGCTGTTAAAAATCTCTGCCAAATTTTGGTTGTTTAAGAAAGTTCAAGGCCATAGAAAAACAATATGACTCCTATTAAATTCTCTTCTCATTTCTTGTATCTATCTTCCATATCAGCAATTGTTCAGCCTTTAATTCCTAAAAAACCACCTGTGTAGTGCTTTGTCTTAGCCAACACTACGCTGATCCACATAATCAAGCTTCATTTCCTCTAAGCTCTATTGTTTTAGCCTCATTATTTGTTAATTAAATGAATTAATTTGCTTAAGTTAAAAACACCTATTCCAGCCTCAGGCTGCTAGTGGTTTCCTTTGACTTAATACATTGTGTAAAGGTCACCAGCCTTCCAGATATCACTTCACTGAACTTGGATTTGTTCCAAATTCAAAACTCTACTGCTCACTTCTTTATTTCCTGCCAAAAAAACCCCGTGGTCCTCAGTCATGAACTATAACAATTTCTTTCATCCTCTACTAAGTCAGTTAATCTCTCAGAAAAAATTAAACCAACTTGAGGAGCTATTTAAGAGATACCATTGCACAGTCAAAAAGCGGCATTGTGCCATCACAGATTTTCCATTCCCACTCTTTAAGCTGGCTAAGAACCAACACTGTTTGGTTTTTTTGAACTTTGCAACTAAGATCTGACAAAGGCGACCTATCTCCTCTGATAGGTTTCTATGCTTTGTTTTCTGGAGTAGAGCCAAAGAGGCACAACAGGATTTTTAGTGGCAAACTAATACTTTCATACTTAGTAATTTCAGTATTTAGCTCAAGCTTGACAATTCCATCGAGGTAATCTTCTCCCTCTTCAAACCTGCCCTTTCCAGTTGCCTAGCTCCTCCCTAAAGTTGCTTCCCTAGCTCTAATAAGTGGATTCAGTTGTCCCAGTTTTCTACCTCAAGACAGCTCCTATCACCCAAATGGCTAAAAGCCAACTTTCATGTCTTTCAAAAAGCAGTGGTCTCCCTGGTCTGTGACTGTCACAGAAGCATACACATATCTTGAATAAAACAGCATCCCAATCCTTGAGCCACAAAACTTCCCTGAACTCAGTCATTCTTTCTGAAAGCTATTCTGCTGGAAGGCAGGAAGGCTCTGCAGAGGGACCTGGATAGGTTGGAGAGTTGGGCTGATTCCAACGGGATGAGGTTCAACAGGGCCAAGTGCCGGGTCCTGCACTTTGGCCACAACAACTCCCTGCAGCGACTACAGGCTGGGCACAGAGTGGCTGGAGAGCAGCCAGGTGGAAAGGAATCTGGGGGTGCTGATTGACAGGAAGCTGAACATGAGCCAGCAGTGTGCCCAGGTGGCCAAGAAGGCCAATGGTATCCTGGCCTGCATCAAGAACAGTGTGGCCAGCAGGAGCAGAGAAGTGATCCTTGCCCTGTACTCAGCACTGGTGAGGCCACACCTTGAGTATTGTGTTCAGTTCTGGGCCCCTCAGTTCAGGAAGGATATTGAGGTGCTGGAGCGGGTCCAGAGAAGAGCAACGAGGCTGGTGAAGGGACTTGAGCACAAGTCCTGTGAGGAGAGGCTGAGGGAACTAGGATTATTTAGTCTGGAGAAGAGGAGGCTCAGGGGTGACCTCATCACTCTCTACAACTACCTGAAAGGAGGTTGTAGCCAGGTGGGGGTTGGTCTCTTCTCCCAGGCAATCAGCAATAGGACAAGAGGGCACGGGCTTAAGCTCTGCCAGGGGAGGTTTAGGTTGGACATTAGAAAGAAGTTCTTTACAGAGAGAATGATCAGGCATTGCAATGGCCTGCCCAGAGAGGTGGTGGATTCACCGATCCTGGAGGTTTTTAAGATGAGGCTGGATGTGGTACTGAGTGCCATGATCTAGTAATGACAGTGGGGTTGGATCAAGGGTTGGACTTGATGATCTCGGAGGTCTCTTCCAACCCAGTTAATTCTATGATTCTATGATTCTATATCCTTCTGCCTTCTGACCCTACATACAGTCCTTATTTACATCTACCATTTGTATTCAGACATGTAGGTTTGCAAGTTCTATTTTTATGAAGGATGCAATGATTCACGGTCCACAGACCATGAACAATTCACACTGTAGTCAGCACTTCAGTGTTCTGTAGGAAACTGTCTGTTGGATTGCCTTGTCCTCAGTATTATTGACTGGCTTTACATTATTTTAATGAAAAGACATCAAAACTCCTTGTAAAAATTGCTGTTGATGTATTGTTATTTGTCCTATAGTACTTGAAAATGAAAAGGAGTCTCTCTGTTTTGATGTGATCCACACTACAGAAATGGAGACCCCCTGTTTTGTGCAAAACTGGTTTGGATGCATTATATGTAGTTACCTCCAGCAGCAAATACTGCAAGAGATTGCTGAACTCTGCATCCATAAAGAAAAGATCTTGCAATTTATTTGAACATACACTGTACCAAAACTTTTCTGTTTTCTTGAAGCTTCAGATCAGTGGACAGGGTCCTTATGCTGTGGATTGTAAACAGGTGGAAGAACAAGGCAAGCTGATGCCCAGAAAGCTTTCCCAAGCTGCATCACCATCCTGACAGCAGTCTTGATGACTGAACAGCTTTACAAAGCCTGCTGGAGTACAGAGTTCCTTCCTCTGTAGCTCTTTACAAAGGAAGAACCACAGGAAAGCTCTTCACTTGCAGCCCCCTACTTTCTTCCTTTGTGGCCTGGCAAATTCAGATATTCAAATTCAAATCTCTCATAAATGTCAAATGAGTTTTCCACAGCTATTGCACTTTTCTTTCTTCCAGTTTGCTTCATTTTTCAGATAGAGCATTTACCACTCTTCTTTTTTAATGTTAAATTATGAACCCACAAAGAAATGTAGTAGAGTTAAAAGCAGAAATAATCCACAATGTGTATTAAGAGACAGAACCCGAATAGATACAGATTGATTCTCAAATAAATTTTTAACCAGTTTTTGAGGCAGTTTGTGAAACATCTAATTTCCCTGACAGGAACACTATTGATGTGAGTAGAATCTGATGTAGATTTAAAAAACAGGTTTTGAACAAACTTGTCCTTCATCATATTTTTTTTTGAATATTTGAAAAATCAAGGAATTCATAATTCATTCTCCTTATTTATCTGAGCATGCCAAATTAGGAACATATTTTGACAACCGTGATGGTTTTTATTTCATATCATGAATATCTCTAATGAAGTCACTGGAATTTCTTGCAGAGTACAGTATCAAATGATAATGCGTCTACTTTAGTGTGAGCCTTCCCAGAATAAACCCATGAAATTCAACTTCCATAGATTTTTTTTTTCTTGATATATCTCACCTTTTGGAAAAACTCATGAAAGCAGAGCCAATTAGAAATAAAAATCCTTCAGACTTAAAATGAACATTCACAATTTACAATATCTACTCTACTGTAGATACTTCATGAGATACTTCATACATTTCTTTTTTTTTTTTTAAGATCACAATATCCTAAAAAGATGCAGATACTGAGTACAAATGGACACAGCACCATTACATACCTGTATTAGAGTAACAGGCATTTTCATGGAGTGAGGGGACAAGTGAATTTGTAGTTGTATACAGATAAACAAACTTTTCACATAGATCATATGGTATTAAGAGAACAAAAGAATAAAATCATTTATTAGAACACTGAAAAGAGGGAAAAAATCTGGAGGAAAGCTAAAAAAAATAAAAATTAAAGTAATTGGTTGCCAACCATTGTACAAGCAGCAGTTTTGTTTTATTTTGTTTCTCTCTTCAAGTCTTTTCATTCTTGTGTATGTATGTTCTTTTATTAGTGAACCCTAGAAGCTTCATACTTGTTACAGACCAATGTCACTACAACAACAAAAACCTAGCAAGTAACTCAGAAGAATTCACAAATATTTTACTTACCCTCACACAGTACATCACCACTGAAATGTAACTGCTTACAGAGAAGAAACCTGGCAACTTTTCATTAATATCTGACAATATACAATGGTTTAGGATGGGACATTGAAGATTTTTTCATCAGGTAAAAAAATCTATGGATAGTTTAGTTTCCCAGGGTCAGTTTTCATCACTGTTTTTAAAAATATTATTCTCATATAAAAAAAAGGGATTTTTAACAAGCTCAAATTTCAAGAACATCATAGTATATTCAGTAAGTAAATGCTCATTCTTTAGTGGTGACTGAAGCAAGATGACACGGTGTGGTCACTCCCACTGCATCCTGAGAAACCTTCCATCCTACCAGTTTAGCCGGTGGGATCTTACTTTAGGTATTGCACTATTTTTGAGCTATACAAGGAACTGAAATGATGAATTTAATTTCCTGTTGTGCAAAGAACATATTATCCAGAAGAAAAAAAAAAATCCTAATCTACACTAGATCTAGATTTTTTCAAGATAACCTCATGCAAACTTAGTGTTATTGAGTGCAAATCCCTGTAGTCTACAGGGATCATTAACAGCAATGAGACAGATACAGTGGAGAGAAGTCTCTGAAACAACTAGTATGTAAGGAAATAAATCAGAGAGAAGGCTGGAAGGTACCTCACTGGACACTTTGGTCTGAATCAGCGTGATTTTTGAATCAGTTTTCAAACCCTGGAAAATATAGAGATTTCCCACTACCAGTCAGTCATTTCATGTTTCTTGGTGAAAGCAAGAGCCCATGCTTATTTTTACCTTCCGTAGGAAAGAAAACTAGTTGTTTGGGAAATTCTTTTCATAGTGGGTTTCAAGGGCAAAACATGGTTCAGAGAAAACCCACAAGAACTGGCTATGATTTAGTAAATAGGCACATAGTGGGAGATTGAGGATATTCAGATAGTATAGCTTTTCAAAGAGAAATAGATGACTGGCTCATGACCACTTTGACCATTCCCCTCATATAATTTTAATGGCCTGAAAGATGGACTCCAATTCAGCTGCCCAAGTTTTCTCCACAGTTGATGGAGAAGAATCAACAACAGCCTGTTACTCTTTATCCAACCCTATTTTAGATATCTAAGACTGATCAAATGAACTGTGTAAGTCTTTTCACAAGATAGAAAAATCAATTTATTTGTTAAAAGACAAACTTTTAGAGAACAAAGATTGGGAAAAGTTGGTTTAGTTCCATACTTCATGTTTAGAGAAAAAAATCCCTGATTGTAATTTCACCTGACATGGCAAAATTTATTGGCCTAGGTTAATAAAGTTTTGGCAAAACTGGAAATGTACTGCAGTTATTTAAGTCAGTTAACATCTGGAGAGACTCCCAAAGCCCATGGTGAGTTTCTGTGAGCTGGAGAAGAAGTTTGCTTTTTTTTTTTTTTCTTTTTTTTCAGAAAGTCATAACATATTTCATCTCGAAGCTATAGTTCACTTTCCAGTTATTTGGCCAAGTGTGGAATTCTTATGTGGGATCTATGGCTACATCTTGTGCTAAGTCATCCAAGATGGGTCCCAGAATCAGAGAATCAGTCAGGCTTGAAGGCACCACAGTGGGTCATCTTGTACAGACTCCCTCTTCAATCAAGGTCATCCATGGGATAGGACTGTGTCCAGAGGGTGCTTGAATATTTCCAGTGAGGGAGACTCCACAGCCTCTCTGGGCAATTTGTTCTAGTCGGGGTTACCTGCACAGTAAAGAAGTTCTTCCTCTTGTTCAGGTGGAACTTCTTGTGCATCAGTTTCTGTTCATTGCATCTTGTCTCATTTCTTTGAACCACTAAGAAGAGCCTGTCTCCGTCTTCTTGACATCCTTGCTGTAGACACTTACATACATTGATGAGGTCCCCCCTTGTCCATCTCTTCTCAAGGCTGAATAGGCCTAGTTCCCTCAGCCTTTCCTCATAACAGAGATGCTCCAGTCCACTAATCATTTTTGTTGCTCTCCACTGAATCCACTCTGGGAGCTCTATGTCTTTCTCATATTGAGGAATCCAGAACTGGACACAGCATTCCAGATGTGCCTGTGCCACTGATTACAATCCTTTGGGATTTGCTGTTCAGCCAGTTCTCAGTCCACGTCAGTGTTCACTCATTCAGTTCACACTTCCTGAGTTTGTCTGTGGGGATGTTGTGAGAGAAGGTACCGAAAGCTTTACTGATGTCAAGGTAAGCCACATCCACTGCTCTCCCCTCACACATCCAGGTAGTTGTTTCATCATAGAAGGCAATCAGGTGTGTCAAGCATGATTTACCTTTAGTGAATCCATGCTGACTACTCCTTATGGCCTTTATCAGAGACTGAAATAGTTAATGATTTACACATCCTAAAATCACCAGAAGACTTGCAAACTGAAAAGAAGCAGCTGTTCACCCAGAAAAGCTCACTCCCTCCAATACTGCTAAAGGATCAGATAAGTTGGTGCTACTGTCCAGCTACCCTGGCTGCAGATGCCTGCCTGAGGAAGGGAAGAGGCTAAGAAGAGACAAGTCCTGAAAGGTGGGAAAGTAATGGCAGGGTTCTTTATTCATCCACAGAGGTGTCTTGCCCTCTTTGCTCACTTTCTTGCTCATCAGATGCATTGTTCTTGAGCTTGAAAGAAGTGTTCCTTAAATATCAATCAACTCTCTTGGACCCCTCTTCCTTGTAGGGCCTGTTCCCCTGTGATTCTTCCAAGAAGATTCCTGAAGAAGCTAAATTAGCTCTCCTGAAGTTCATGGTTGTAGTCTTATTTGCTGCCCTCCTTCCTTCTTGCCCAATCTGTTTGAACTCCACAATCTCATTGTCACTGCAACCAAGACTTCCCCCAACCTTCACAACCCTTCAACAAGGCTTTCTCTGTTTCTTAGTATGAGGTTGAGCAGCACACCATTCCTTGTGGGATCCTCAACTATCCATGAGAGGAATTTGTCATCAGTGCTTTCTGGGAACCTCCTGAACTGTTTGTGCTTTGCTGTGCTACTTCTCCAGCAGATGTCAGGGCAGTTAAAGTCCCCCACAAAAGCCAGCGCCTCTGACTTTGAGGCTACTTCAAGATGTGGAAGCTGCCCGTGGAAGGCCTCATCTCCTTCCTCCTCCTGATCTGGCAGCCTGTTGCAAACACCCACAACAGTGTCACCATGACAACAACACGACACAGCAGGGTCAACATGACCATTTGGGTGAATCATTAGTTATAGTGATCATTTTTATAGAAATAGTAATGTAGGTAGTCTGAATTGACATTTTGAAATAATTTTTCTCAGATTTACCAAAATCTGAAGACTACAGAGAAGTAGACTGGAGAATCAGATCAATGTTTCTCCTCTCATGATAATAGAATTCATCCAGTTTGAAAATAGTCAGTTTTTATGTAGAGTTATTCCTTCTGCTCCCCTCCCCAGCAAAGGAGTGCTGACAAACCTCACCTAGAATTCTAAGACATAGATAGCCCTGAAAGCTTCATTCCTTGCACCTGTAATATGTTAGGGAGAAGGGGAGGAACTTCTGAGAAAAATATACAGTATTCTGTTTGGATTTAGTCATCAAAATTCACTTTGTAGATCTAAGGTAGCAAAAGCAAACATATGCCTATGTATCTTGCCAGAGCTTTAGTTCATTCAGAAATCTGTAGCATTTTTTCTTATCAGAAATATAACATATTTTGTTTCTAACAGTTCCTTAATGTCAGTCAAGTGGAAAAATTTTGAATTAACAAGTACCTCACCATCCCATGTCAGCCATCTCAGGATGCCCTTTTGGAGCATTTGGGCTGCAATACAGATGTTTTATGTAGTTGTTAGAAATTGTTTAAGGGAAATGCAAAATAATTTGATACAAAAGACTCCTGCAAAGAAAATTAGGGTTAGTGACTCAAATACTGGCTCACAATAGGTATGACTTTTTCTTCCCTGGTTAAGGATTTGGTGTGGGGTTTTTTGCATTTGGTCAGTGTAAAATTTTATTTCTGAAATGAAATACAGATTTAATCTATCAGAATTTTTAGGCAGACTTTTTAAGAAATGATTCTTATTCTGCATTCTCAGTGGATTTAAAATATGCTTCTTTGTTGAATTTCTTCTTGTTTCTCTCTCTTAAACTTATATGATCATGTTACACTAGTATTATTTTTGAATACTGCTGTCCTTGGACAGCTGCAGTTTCATTGCAGGCTTATGAAAACCCTAAGAAAATGCATTGAAAAGTAATTTTCTTTTTACAGCTCATTTTCTCGCTCATTTTCTTTTAAGAAACGGCCTTTATTTAGGAAGCAGTAGTAATCACAAACAGCTATTTTACCTCCACTCTCTGCAGCAGAATGCTGAAAGGTGTGGAGTTGGCAAATATTGCATGACTCAGTCTGATATCTCTATCATGCTCCCAAATAACAATAGGTTGACCTTAAGGAAATGCCGTTGCAGAGAAAACAGAAAATCAGGTAGAACAATAGAAAGGAAAGAAGGAGATGAAAAAATAGAAAACCCTTTGAAACAGGGAGCACCTTCCCTGCCCCCCTTCCAGCTAAGTTTTTTTTGTCTAGAGGACTGTGTAAGTAGTGGACTGATAAGGACTGTCACTTTCTTTCTCTCCATGAAACAAATATGGAAAGATTTTGAAAAACCCACAGTCTTTAAGTGCACCTCTCAAAATTAAGCATGTATTTGAAGGCCCAACTACAGCTTCAATTTGAAGTCTGAGTGCAGTTCGGATAAAACCTATTTGCTATTACAGTCAAACTGAGGTTTCGATAACTTCTCACTTGTTTTGGTGGTAGTGAGAGAAACAACTGATACTGCTGAGCCCAGAGAATGATCCCTCAAAACCTTCCCATTCTCTAGCAAGGTCCTGTAACAGACAGTTGGATTTATAGCTATTCTACCTTCAGCACTTGCCTCCTCAGTATTCTACAGGACAGTCTCTAGCTCCAAAAGAGACTGTGAGACCCACCCAGGAGATGGAGCCAATCCCACTGCTCAGACTCAGCCTTACAGGATTTGCAACCTACGTTTTACAGGGAGACTGAGGAACCACAGTTTTTCTGATTAAACACTGAATGGTGATGCCTTTGATCACAAGGTCATATAATGTGAACACCATGCTGCTCCTGTCTTCCCAACCATACTCCTGAAAGAGGAGGAGTAGAAAGCTGCAGTGAAGGGGTTATAATAGTTCATATTTTATTATATTATTCTATTATTTATTATTATGTTATAACTAATTTTAAGTTTTAGTATTTATTATTCCTGTTGTTCTTCTTATTATTATTGCTATTATTATTATACATATGATAATACATATTGTCTTTCTCTGTCCTGAAGCTTGGTTTTGAAGATACATTTTGCCTCACTGTGACCTGAAGCTTGAATAGAATCTCGTGAGGTCTTCTGTCTCCAGTCCCCACTCTGCTTAACTCCATTTGGTCAAAATGGCACCTGTTGAATTTGAAACCCAAAGGTATTTAATTTTAGTCTCAACAATATTAATGAGAATTATCACATTTACTATTTAAAATATCTAAGGAGATTATGCAGCTGATATTGATGAATCATCTTTCACAAGGCCTGTGGGTCTTTAAACACAGGATCTTATTCAGGTTTTGATGAAGGTTGAACCTTCCAATCACACAAACAGCACTTCAAATTTGTAATAGAAGGGTTAACTTTGTTCATAAAATCTTATGTGTATGAGGGAATAAGAAACTTTGTTATAATTCAACAAGATAAGTTTCATAGACATCCTGTTAATCAAGTAAGTGTCAGTAAAATTAATTACAGACATCTTGCTAAACAAACAAGTATCAGTATTGGTGGAATTTACAACTGATAAGAACTACGACTTTCATCTCTGACGAATTCCAGATGACCACTCAGCAACAAGCCACGAACTCCCAGCCACAACGCATTTGCATTCAAAACCCGGGACTTGAAAATGTATAAAAAGAGACATTTGCTGCATTTATGTGTGTGTCTTGGGCAAAGCAATGACTTCCCAAACCACCCTGTGCTGTTTTGCTTTATTATTGCTTGCTTAATAAATATATCAATGTTTAATTGGAACTGAGTTGTCTAAATTCTTATACCAATTTATAACAAAATTCACATTGCTTTCAAAGGAAGAAGCATTACATGGTTGTGTAGCATTGTGAAGCTGCAAAAGACCATTAGATGTAATACTAACACCCTCCACAGATTTTTACTCAGCAGTCACTGCACTGAGTTCTACTTGACTAAAGCATGACCTGTCAGAAAGGTCTTCACTCTTGAGGAAGATGGTGTTGCTTTCCCAGCTTTTTTAGAGGTAATGCCCTCTGTTTGGCATAGTACTTTTAAAATGGACACACAGGAAGTCTTAAAGCAAACTATCTGTAGGAGTTAAGAGTGACAAAAGAGAGAAAATGTAGTATAAATACATAGAGAAAAAATATAAGTATCACAGCAACAACTGTTCCAATCAGCTGTATTGGGGCAATTAAAAAGAAGAAAAAAGGCCAAAACCACAACCAAATGTATTAGTCTTTCATAATTACTGGAGACAATTTATTAAAAATAATGTTATTTCTAAACAGCTAAATATAAAGCAGATACTAGCCTTAAGGCCTGCTTAGTCAGCTCAAAAGGTAACAAGGCTTTGCTTTGCCTAAGGGCTTAACTGAGGCATTCAAATGAAAAGAAGCATCAGTTCAGCATGCAACAATCTATTACTTCTTCTATAACTTTAAATCAGCAGTCTGACTGAAACAGAACTCTGAGAGTAAGATATTCTGATTTTATGCAAGACTGTGTGTGTTAATGTGACTTGTTCACTTACTCTTTTGTGTATACTGTTTGCAGAGTAAGCAATAAGAAGCAGTCAGCTTTTGCTTTCAAACAAATGACAAGAAAAGCAGGGAGAGCATATGTTTGTGAACACGATAATTGACTTGCAAACTTGTAGAGACATGGAAAATTCCAAAGACTACTAATTACTGTGTAGATTAATTCCTTTAATTAATCTTAAGTGCCTTTGTAAAATGTAAAAAGGAGATCTACCCTTCCCTTAATAGGAAGCAGCTGCTCATTAAACAAGCCCATAGAAAAGCACCTTTAAAGTACTGTTCCAGGAACCAAATTAATTTCAGTTCAGACCCCACCAAAGAATATAATGTTTTTTTCCTTAAAGCTGGATGAATTAGCATAGCCCAATGCTCATGATAAAAATATATGCATATACAGGCACACACATACAGACACACAGTCTGTGGAGATAATCAGGGAGTTGCAGGAAGCAACAAAACTGAGCAACTCTAGGTACCAACAGCCAATCTGATATTGGAAACAGTGGATCCTTTTTAAAAGCGGGTAGAGGGTAGACTGGACTTAGTTTGTACTTAGCCTTGCAGCCCTCAGTCTATTTGCTCGTTTCACTTCCTCAGTCATTTATACAGTATTACCCAAATTTAAGAAAGTTAGAAATGCTCACGCAATCCTTACATCCAGCATAAATGAATAAGATCTCAGACTACTGTCTATGTGAGTGTTTATATCTCGCTTTCTTTACCAATATCTACAACTCTGTCGATGATAATGGTGGTTTTCAGTCACCAAAGTGCTGCCTGAAATCAAACATAATCCCTGCTTTCCTTAATCCCTATGTGATCTCCAGTAGTGCCACAAACCAGTTACTCATGAAGTTTCCTAATATTTCAATGAAAACTGATGATAAATCTTATGATGCATTTTGTTATAATAGCACCATTAGTTAACAGTAAACTTTTAAAGGTCACAAGAAATTTTTCACAGAAAAATTTGAGCAAAGGATAGTATGAATCTAAAATCAGTTTGCTTAAATTTATTTTAGTAGATCTCACAGCGCAACTTTAATTAAAAAAAAAAATGAGAAAAAAAAAAGAGAAGCTACACCTGAATCACTTTTCACTGGAATTCATTGTTGCAGTTGAGCAGCATTAAATTTAACAGATCCAGGTCTTAACTCTGTTTTTACTTCTTGTTTTCATGAAGCAGAAGGCTTGCTTTTTCTATGAAACTTCCATTTCTGCTTGTCAGACATTCAGTAGATACACAGAAGACAAAATGTAAGAAACTCTCTACAACTCAAGTTTTTAGCTTTCAAATGTAAGATGTGTCTATCATTCACTGACATTTACTCTCCTCCATAAGTACACAAAGGTGTAACTTTAGCTACAAAAGCAGCTCTACTGAGAGCAAAGGAGAAACCCAGATGCATAAAAGTAGAGTATACCTATGTGATTGGTATTTCTATTGCCACAACTGAAGCCTTGCAAAAATCTTTAATATCAGGGTAATTGCCAAGTGAAAAGGCTTTCAGAGGGTCCAGTTTCAGAACATACATTCAGAAGAATTACTCTGCTAAATTCAGGAAAAAACACCTTTTTCATGCCTTCCAAATTCAAAAATTTAAAACAAAAATCAAATGATCTTATGAAAATTATAGCCCCATATTTATATCAAAATGGGTAGAAAGAGCATATATAAGTCTGTCCAAAACCTAAAAACAATACCTTCTGCAAAGATCTGTTAGAAGGGACTGCCAAATGCTTTGGAGACTTTAAATTAGACATCAGATGTGAGTTGCACCTTTCTAAAAGTTTTGAATTCTTTCAGGTAATTGATTCTGAAATACTTAATTACAGTTTCAAAACTAATTACAAAAGCACATTAACAGTGGTTACACAATAAAATAGCTTCATTATGGCCTATAAAGTATTTTTCCAAACACCCATTTGGATGCAAATCCAGTCTTTGTGTGTTTGAGTGCATTGATGTACAGGCAACTGGGGTCATTATACTTGTGGTCACTTATGGATCAGTGAACTCTGTGACTACTGCATATGCCCTCAGTGAAGTGTGATGAGACCACTAAGTTTTATCACAACAAATGAACACAAGAAATTTGTATTAGAGGAAACAATTTATTCAGGAAGTATGAATGTTTCTGTGAAAAAGTATGTATCATATTGTTCCAAAAGAAGGCTGTAATTAGAAAATAGAAATTCAGCCTACACCTCAGAAGAGTTTTTATAACTTTTGGTCTTGAAAAAGAACTATCTTTTGACTTGGAACTTGTTTTAAAACACCTCTATCAGCAGCCAAAGGGAGCTCAAAGGGTAAACATATCTATACAGGGAAACATAGTGCAGTCAGCACTTTGGAGTCTTTAATGAAATTCTGGATGATGCCTGAATCTTGAACACTGTCAATGGCAGATACTGACATAATGGAGAGAGGGGAGAAGGCATTGCTTACAGTGACTGTTTAAAGAGACTAACTGGTTAACTTATTTGGTAAAAAATTCAGTATCCTTTACACTTCAACATCATCTTCTTGAGGAGGGCATTCCTGCACCTTTTTCCTTACTGTGCAAATTAAGTGCAGCTCTCAAGTTGGAGTGCATGTCACTAATTTGATCCTTAGCTTAGTATGCCTTTTTCCTACAGTGGATACTGGCAGAGGTTCACATGTTGGAAAGCACTGCTTCCATGTAGCTAGTCCTAATTGTACTGATTTACAGAGTGACTCAGTACAATAAGTAAACCTCCTAAATAAGTGTCCCCCTCTCCCATTTACTGTTCACTTATCAAGGAATAAGTAAATGAGAATAATATCTGGGAATGGGACCATAAGTTACCATTATGTCTATTGCTTCACCAGAGCACATTGCCATACTATTTCTACATTAGTTCATGTGATAAAAAATTAGTCACAGGATTGGAAGGATCTATAATGATTGTACCAACAATTTCCTGATACAACAGCATTGCATAAAATGGACTAGAAATTCCTTTAGATATTAGAAAGGTTAGGATTATATGAAACACTAGTGATGGTACAAACACCAGATATTGACTCCTGAAGTTTCTCACTGTCTTTGTAAGGCAGTGATCAATATGAGTACAGTGGAAACTTTGAGATACTTGAAGCGATATGGATATTCATTCAAAATCTCCAAATTATTTCTTTAGTAGCACAATATTACCTGGTTGACAAGTGAGTAGATAAAGAGGCAGTAGAGGGGATCAAGAGAAAGAGTGCTTGATAGTCTAGGTAGGAGGAAGGAAAAGGGTGGAAAATCTGAATAAGTAGGAAGAGCTTTAGCTATAGTAATGACCAAAAATTTGATGTAAAGAACCACAGAGAATAAAATATTTCAGAGAAGCAGCTGTCATAGCCAGATTTATATTCAAAACTATGGACATCATAAAAATTAATAAAGGTAGGTTGGTTTTTGCTCAATTTGATTTTTTTGTCTGGATGTTGACATTTAAATAGAGCACTGGATAAGAATCATAGGAAGCAAAGTCAGATTAGACATTGTTGGTGCAGAGGCAGAAGAGGAAATAACTTGGGCCACAGTTATATAAATGGCTCATCAGGTAGCAATTTATAAAGAAACAAGAATAAGTTTGGAGGCAAGGACAACAGGATCTTTGTCACAGTCCTTTTGTTGAACTTACTGAAAACAAACACCACGGACATTAACTTTTGAGATTTAGAGAAACATCTAAATTTTCATAGAAACCAAAGAATCCTGCAGATTTTGTGATTTCCTGGTGCATATGGTTAGATTTATATCTGATTTCAGCTTCCACTCAGGAAGTGACTCCTCTACCTGACTGATACTATCAGCAATATCAGTTCTCTGAGGGGGCTTTTTCTTCTTCTCTATAGTGCAGAGGCCTTCATCTCTGCTTTGCTGATGCTCACTCATCACCATATTTCTCAGTGATGGCTGATGAACTGCTGGCATTCTTTGCAGCGCTGTGAATCAAGAACAACTTTTTAAGAAACTGAAATGGTTAACAATAGGTGTGTGAGGACATGGATGCTTATCTAGAATTGTGTCAAAATAGTTTCATGATGGCATTTCATTTCAGAAACATTACTTGGTTTCATGTGCTTAGTTAAACATTTCTATTATCCTCAGCTTCTAAACAAGTACTCGCATAATATTTAACAGGAATTTTGGCATCATCAAGTATTAAATTGCTCTTTACTCACTCCTCACTGACCACCAAAACTAGAAGCCATGTATGGAGAGGGTCAAACACGGTTTCTCATTCACTGAGATCTTAAAAGAAGCACACCATGGGGTCCCTTCCTTCTGTATCTGATATCCACCTGTGATATTGTAATAGCAGTATGTCATTACTGCAAAACTGAGCAATTCTTTTTGTATCTTAATTGTAGTTGCACTAATTAGTTAGCTGACATGACAACAACCATCTGTTGTAGGTAATCATGTCTTAGGTGATGCTTCTGGCTACCTAGAATTTTCAAAGAAACCATGTTTCTTCTTTGCTTTTCTGCTGACAAGGGCCAACCTAAGTGTACACAACTTTTTTGTGTAGGACTTTCTTTTGCCACAGGTTTTTCTTAGGCAAATACCAATAGGGGAGTTACAGAGAGTGGTTATACAGATTTCCCAATTACATATTAACTATCCATTGTTAATCTTAACAGAGTATCTCATTCTGATCCTGGTTATTCTATAAATGTGAGTCATTGTCCCACACATAAAGAGCAAGAAGCACAGTTCCAGTCTCAGAGACTTCCTGATCAAGTCCAAATTTCTCTAGGTTATTGGAAAGCCTAGATATCTCTCTTCACAGCAGTTTTTTCTTGTTCTTGACAAAATTATGTTAGATAAATTCAGCTTTTTGCTGTGAATCCTGCAATTCAGCAGAGCTAGATATTAATTCTATACATAGAAGATTGTAACCTTTTACTTTCTGGTGGGCTTTTATTGCCATTTTGGCCTTTTGGGCCATCACCATTCTAGGTGTCAATTCAGGCTTCAAATAATCATACCCTGCATTGTGAAATACATCTACTTCAGGAGGGAATACCTGAAAGGTTATATTTTAGAACAGGGTTTTCCATGCTACTGTCTGGATATCCTTGAGACTTGTGGACTATTCCCTAGAAGGCCTTTAAAAGGCAAGAAAATAAAATTCCTAAATGTTATGGTAGGTATGCAAATGCTTCCATGAATCGACATGTCTATCACAAATCTGTAGTAGTTCACAAATCAAAAGAATTTGTAAAATGTCATAAGAGAAGCTACTAAAATATGGCTACTACTCAGATCCAATCAGTAGGTTTTCTGCCCCAGTAAAAAACTCAGAGCAAAAATCAGTGTGTTCTCACAAAATAGCCTTGTTGGATGATGTAGTTGGTATTGTGGCCCATATATGTTTAAAATCACAACACATCAAAAAAAGTTTTGTAATTTCTGAAGATCTCTTTAGTAATGGGTATTGAGATGTGTAAGGGCCATTACTGTTTGTGATTTTTACCATATTGTTATGATCAGTTATTACCATCAAGATATTTCTTCTGCACCATTCTCTTTAATACTCACCATTCAATATTTAATATTCATTTAATGTTACACGCTTTAATATCCACCATATATCTTTAGCAGATGTATATAATAGTGAAGATTTATTCACAGTATGGTAGTGAGCACTGAATATCATAATTTTTTGGTAAATGAGTGGGAGAAGAGAAAAAAGAAATAGAACTGATATTCTGCTGTGATATTGGTGACATCAAAACAGGTGTCAGGTGCATGTAACTTTAAAGTAGAAAAATTCCTTTAAGTGTGGCATTGTTGTCTTTTTACACACTTATTTTACACACTGTCTAAATAGCATTCAAGCATTTTCTGAACTACCATATTTTTAATTCATTTCGTCTCAAAAAACTGCCTTCAGGAATGTAGTCTGGATTTAGGCACTTGAGGGATGTGAATCAAAATGAATATTTTTCTTTTAGTCTAGCTCATATCTTAACTGAAATAAACATTTCTTTCCTCAGAATACTTCACTTAAAAAAACTAAATCTTAAGACATGCATATTCTGTAGCAAACAGTAAAGCTAGCCAAGAATCCAGTAGCTCAAAAAAAGTGTAGGGAATAAAAGAAGAGGCAGAAAGGTCAAGATAATAGAAGCAGTGTGCTGTTGTGTGGAAAGGATCCAGTGCCTCTCTGACACCCACGTGGAACTATTTCCCAGCAGAAAGTAGAAGAGTTTCAGCCACAGTGTCCCAATAAAGGGGGCAGAACCCGTTTCAGTGGCTCGTTACCCGCACAGTGCCATGATGCCGTTAGAGCCAAGAAAGGACGATGGAACCTGCAAGGCCCAAGCATGGGTCAAACAGTCAGAGAAATAAAGCACGTGGGAAAGGAAGCAGGAGTCAAAGGAAGCAGGAACAGGCAGGGGGGTTCTGTTTACTCTTCCAAGTGACTCAAAAGACTCAGCACATGACACTATGAATATTATTCTATTTTATTTATGGGAATATTTGTTTAGGTGAAGATTAGACTAAGAAATTTCAGATCTATGGGAACAGAGTCCTGTGATGCATTATTACTCACTGTGCAGGATTATTCTCTGAAACAATACTGGAGGTCTGAAAACATGACAGGAAGGACAGTTACATAAAACTTTTTGTAATGCAATTTAAAATTCCATGTTGTCCTGCGTTTCCAATCCCTCCTTCAAAAAAAAAAAACAGTCCAGCAGCTCTAAATACCTTGCTTTCTGATATTAAGATTTTCCTGTTAATTCTTGAAAGCTGAGAGTTTAAAGGAACATTTGTGACCTCCACTAAGCGCTCAGAAAGAAGTACTCCAGGCTTTTTTACTGCTTTCCAAGCACAACTTCCTATACAGAGAGGAAACCTACTTCTGTAAGTGCAGCAACTGCTAACGACGTAACGAGGATCAAGAGAAAATTAGTTCTTTCCCATGGATTTTTCCAATGTTGATAAAAAAGACCATCTTGCTTGTGGTTTCTATTAAGAATACATATTTTTAGAATAGCTACTTTCTGCCTGCTTCTGACCCATTGTACTGCTCAGACACAGAACTCTGTTCAGACTAATTATCATTGTCCTTCTGGGCAGAGAGCATCAGAGAAACTCATCTCTGCCTTGTGTTAATGTGAGCACAACTGACCTTAGTCAGCAAATAAATAAATAAATTAACATCAAGACAGGGATATTTTTTTGTTTGTGTAGTTTGGAGCATGCTGGTAAGTGACTGATTGTTATGATTTATCTGCTACAATGTATAGTAACAGTGTGAAAATATAAAAAGAATGTTGTTTAGGAAAATTTCAATCATTATAATGTTAATCTGAGGGTTTCTTTTTTTTTTTTTTTTTTTTAATATTAGGAAAAGAAGGCAGGACTGAGAATGAGTCATAAAGGGAGAAAAATTTTCAAAATCAATTCTTGATGCTAAATGCTCACCTTGTGATCACTGATTACTGATTACTGACTTTCTGGACTCAAAATGCAGAATCCCCAAATTGCTGGCTGCTGCATTTCTGGGTACAATATCCTGCTTTATACCACAGTCAATTTACACTGGACAAGATCCCAAGGGAAACCCTAAACCTCTGGCCCTCACGAGGTGTTGCAGGGTGTCAGCAGGACGTGTGTTATTTGCCCTTGAAGCAATGAGAGCCGGCAGTGCCAGGAGCATGCAAAAGGTTAACACTGGTGAGTTTAAGCATGTTGAGAGCAGTACAGAATCTTTCTGAACTCCCTTTCATCCCACAGGCACAAAATTCTGGCTAAATACCCAGCCTCTGAACTCACACAGCTTTTTGGTGGGTTTGATCCTTCTGAACTCAGTATCAGTTCTTTCCATAATTTAGCAAAAATACCTCAAAAAGCATACTACTGGTAGTGTGGCATAGGGAAAGCAGTGACTCCTGTCCTGCCTGTTCTGCCTCAGAGCACTAAGCTGGGAGCTGGGAACCCTACTTGGAGCCCTCACCCATGAGGAGTAAGTATAGCTGCTTACCACCAGCAATGAGCTGGGAAATAACAGTTAAACTCTGCAATATGAACTGTGGTTTCATACACAAAACATTTATCTTGCTCTTCCTAGGGTAAAGTGACTACAAAACTTTGGCTGGTAATGTCTTAGAGAAACATTCTGCTTGCCTTGATATCCATGTCACTTAATTTCCTTCTCTTTTATCATAGCTAGAAGCAATTATTCACAGAAATTTTGCCTTTGAACTGTTCACCTGTGCATGCTGTTTATATCTGAAGTTGTAATCCTCAGCTTTTGACCAAGGTTCATAAAGACCATAATCCTGTTTTATTAACACAGATCCCTGGAGTTCAGACTCTCACTCTGTTGTTGCTATTGCAAAAGTCAGTTAGATCAGACAAGACTCCTACAGCAAGTGGAGAACAAGCAGTAGGAGCTGCTAATCTGCTAGAAATCAAACACTGTACCTTGTTATACACGATTATGGAGCTGTGGTGTTTTATGCTGTATGTGCTATACTGTTGAATTTCTGGAACAGCAAGCCTAGTTTATCACTACATTGAGCTTTGCCTTGACAAACTGTGCAAACTGCTGCTGTATGGGCTGGTTTAAGCTCACGTGTAGCCATGACTGCCCAGGACACCAGAGCATCAGGCTTTCTGCAAGGTTGTCTTTCTTAAGGATGCTGCTCCTGCACTAACCTTGAAGGGCCCATCAAGACTGTGCTGTCTAGGTTTGCTTTTAAGACTTTGCCTTGCCAAGCTATACACATCTCAGTGGTTATACCTGTGAAAATATTTGACTCCATGATTTTTTGGACTATCCACTGCAATTCTTCACACCTCACAAACCAGAGTTGCTGTAGGACTTGATTGGAAGTGTGTGAGAGAAAAACATATAGGTCTGGTTTGGATTCCTGTAGGAAAGTGATCTCAGTCCAGTCACCTCACTTTCTGTGTGTGCCTCGTTTCTGTTTGCTCCTGACAGGGAGCAGGTCATGGATCTGTTGGTGCACTGCTCTGATCTGTCAGTGAATAGCTAAAAGAGCCTTTAGGAAGACACTTTAGTGCCTATTATGAGATTTTGGATGCAGAAACATTAGGTCCTTTCCTGTGCAAAACACCTCTTTTTAGTCTCCTGTACTGGAGATTTTGTCCCTTTTCTTCCTCACTGTTTTCTATGATGTGCTCTGAAAAGAAATGATTTCTTTGTAGTGTTGAGCAGTAAACAACTGAAGCAAAAATGGATGGCACCTTTGATAATGTAAAGGCAGAAAAATTGAAAATTAAAATACTATAGTGTTATATAACTGCTCAGCAGACCAGTCTTTTCTGTTCATTAATTAAAAAATAATGTTTAAAAATTGGAATGAGAAACACACATTTCTCAGAGTAACTTATCTGTTCCTGCAACAGCATTAAACTGTGTAGTTTTGTCACTTCACAGGATATTTTATTCCATGGAGTACACACCATTATTAGCAGATATATGAAAGGTAATTTCCTTTCTTTCTACACATGCTCATTGCTTGGTGGTTCCTCTTCAAGGATGTCCTCCAGGTCCTTTATCTGCTCTCTACACTTGCTGGTGAATTATTGCTAATCACAATCCCCAGTGACTGGCATTTTTAGTTTGCTGTAATACATTTTTTTCACTACAGGAGTGGCTGTTGCTGCTGGTACACTGTGATCTGCACAACCAGTGTGTGACCCCATAGCCAGAGGTGACCTTGTAATCTGAGACTAAAGGAAAAGGATTCTCTAGGAATGTGAGAACCTGAGGATTTCCACAAAGATCCACAGTAAAGTAGCAGTGATGTAAAGCGGTGGGAGAGAAAACCTACTGCTGAACTCACAGTGATGGCTTAAATACTCTGAATATCCTAAACCAGAGTGCAAAAATATAGTTCTCAGTCATCACTTTTTCTGTGGCAATGTCAAGTATGCTTTTGATAAATAAAAAATACATCCTGTAGAAGAATTGTGTCCTGCAAAACAGTAAGCAACCTAGAAAACTTTCCTTTTATCTGTCATTTCTAAAGTTCTGAGACAGGATGTTAAAGCTTCTAGAAATATAAAAGCTGAATCTCTGTAAAGTTTGTGCAATAGTTATGCATAGAGACAGAACATTGATTCAGGCAATGTTAATATCATCTTCTTAAAAAAAAACAAGGTCAAAAGCCTTCAAAAAGATATTTTTTTCTTTCACTTAAGCAGGCAAGGGCATGACAGCATGGGTGCCTCATCCAAATCGAAACCTATTGTATTTCATGTTGAAACACAGCAAAAATTAATGTGTCTGTTCTTAATTATATTTATACTTGCTTCTGGCATTTTGTTTTGGGTTGGGTTTTTTTATTTCTAGGATTTAATTCCAGGTTTAGTACACGAAAGCACAACCTGTATGAGGTCTCTGTTTCCCCAAGAATGCTTCTTGTGGGACAGCGATAGAAATATAAGGTGGTACATAGAGGGCTCAGACCCCTTTTCATGGAGGTACATATTACAGGTGCTACACAAGAAACATCAGAGTGGTTCAGCTGGCAAAAACAACTAAACAATCTCAAGACCTTTACTATGGGCTGTCTGCAGGAGGACCCAAGACAAAAATCAAATGAAGTCAATAGGGCTTTTTATTTTGCTTCAGCAAGAATTAGAACTGGTGTTAGGGGGTCGTCTTGACCTTCTATTCTTAGCAGATGATACCCTATTTTGGTGCAATATGGGGGCAACCCTGGGTTTTCTTCATGAGGCAGGGGAGAAGAGGACTACAGGCCAAAGTGTCCTCCCCTAGTACCAGCTGTTTGCAACTCTCAGTACTAAGCAAGAGTGGAAATCAACCTATACATTTCGGTAGCATAACCAGTAGGTTAGGAGAGCACAGTGTAAAATTAAAATTAATTTCTTTTTTTTGGCTCAGCTACATTTGCTCCTTACATGAAGGCAGTAAAAGCCATGTAGAAATGTGGAAATTGTGACCTTGATACTTTTTATTTACCTGACTGGAAGGGATTTTTGTAAGGGTGTGCGACACGCTGCATGTTTCAGGTCATTTGTACTGCGCACTCCCTGAGGAAATCGCAGTAACAAACTCAATTAGTGCTAACTTACTCCGTCTCAAGAGAGGCAGCTGCTTCAGAGGTGTTAGCAGGAGAGTTTGTTCCCCTCTTACAGAGTCCCACTGTTTGTTTTTGCTCTGCTTTTATATTTAAGTGCTCATGCCAAAGATTATTCATGGAGTTGAAATTAACTTCAAGTTGTCCACTACCTGATATCACAGTGTGAGGAGTGTTATAAAAGATAAAAGAATGGGAAGGCTTCTCTCCTACTGGCCTATAAAAAAATATTTGTGTGTTAGGGCGGGATAGGTTTCTTGGCCTCGGTATGATAAAACTGTATAGACTAGCCCCAGTAGACTGCATTATCATAGATGTGCAGTGGCACAGAGAAAACTTAACCCATCAGAAGGAATAAGTGAGCCACAATGTTGAAAAAAAACAAAAAACCAACCAAAGAGTAAATTTTGTGTAATAAAATGTTAAATATGCGTTATAACTCTATAGCCCACAGTAGATGTAGCATGTGCCCACACGTAATACATGGATACATGTAAACATAACCTCCTGAGGTTCAAAGCAGGTCATTCCTTCTAAGACAATTATTGAATTCAGTATAATAAATCCCTCTGTAATAGTCCTTTCTCCTGGCATTTTAAAAAGCCTTGCTTTTTAACTTAATTCTCCCACTGATGTGAGCAAACTTGAAAATTTAGAACAGTTTTTTTATATTTTTCCCTGACTTTGCACCCAAGTAAGGGTGGAGGGTTTGTTACTCTGCCCTGAATTCTCACGTAGAGCAGGGTGCAGGAGGAAAGACACATCCACATTTATACATTACATATAATATATGCTTTTTTACAATCCTTTTCTTAAGCTCCAGTCCTCTACACCAGGGTCTGCCAATAAAAACTGCCTAACAAGTGAGCAACTACGATAACACAACTGAAGGTATTGATGATCCTCTGTAATTACACAGCATTCCAGAAGTCACAAACTCAAACCTACTGAGCTGGAGTTTCTCCGTAATGGATCTCCTCAGGGCAGAATTTAAGTTAAAGAATGTCAGCTTTTTACAAACCAAGAACCTTTTTTAGCAAATGGAATACTTTGGGGAGTGGTGAAAGGTATGAGGAGAAACAGTCATTGTTAAGTTGGCTTTAATTAAATATAAATCACATGCTTGCCAGATGAACTGACCTGACCAAAACAAAGAATAAACCACATAATAGATGACCCAGTGTTCAGTGTTATTGATCCAGTAGAATGGATAACATACAGTTATCTAATGTAGCACATCCTGTGCTCAGAGCTATGAACTCATTCACACAGAATAATTTATTTGCTTATAAAAAAAGCTCTTGGAAATTAACAAATGGCTTCTTCTTTCTTTTTTCTTCTGTTCAATTCTACCAGCACTGCCCTTTGTGCATGGATAAGTGCTACTTGACTTGAAATGTAAAGAAATGCCATCTCACAGCTGTCTGTACCCAGGCAATTTGCCAATAAATTACGCATGCCAAAGCAAAAGTTTCAGTGCAAGGCAGCAGTAACTTGTTGCAGTGTGCATGAGAAAGATGTAGAAGTCTCACTGAGCGCCAGTATGTTCAGTGCTACCACTGGCATGACTTGTACCACAGTTCAAGAGTTGTAATGCAATATAGAGTAAAAACTTTGAACAGCCAACTTCAGAGAATTTGTAATGGATTTAAACTGCACAGCAACTGCAGAATCATAGGTCTTGAAGGAACTTTTATAAAGCACACCTTCCCCTCTAGTTACTAGGATTTAATTATTAAACCTGAATTTCATCAACATGATGATTCCCATGACTTCCACTGTGCCTCTAAATTGCTGACAAAACTTCTTAACTACAAGAAATTCTAATATTGCAACAAGGAGCTGACTGCAAACATTACAGAGTAAAATAATAATTCTTTCATGTTGGTAAAATTAATAAGAATTTTTTGAATGTACATTTTTAGAGAGGTAGGACTGAATCAGATTTTAATGACAGTGATATCTGTAACAAAGCTGCATGCAATTAAGGCAACCAAATCTTTACAATAAGCTGCAGCCAAAACCCCATATCTGATTACCCTTTTAACAGTAAAAGGCAATGTCAAAACTACATTTTCTTAATATTTTTGTTTATAAATACTAGGGTATCTGGTTAAGAGGATATCCTCCCTCTGAATAATGGACAGTCTAAATATTTGTCTGTCTCTAAAAGAAACACAATATCAGTATAAAAGGTTCACTTCCACTAAATACAACATGCTCTTTTCAAGTTTTTTAATGTCAAATCTGTTCCCAAAACACTGCAATTGTCAAAAATGCTGCATACACCATAATTTCTCTCACTAGTAAAATACTGAACTTACCTCACTTGTTCTTTGGACTGTAGATTTGTCAGCATAAGGAGGCTTTTGTTTTTAACACACTTGTGAGTATTTTGTAGTCTATATGATGATATGCCCAATACTATTTCAAATAATGATAATGCTTTCATCTGTCAGGCTAGTGTCTTCATCAATGCCATTGAGAAACTGAAAATGTTTTCTCCCACCAATATTCCATTAAATGTTATGTTTTGGTTACCCAAAATAAGTTTAAGCTGTGGAACATTTTAAAAGCTTTGGAAACTTTGGCTTTCTTGTTTAAAGCACAGCATTAAAAGTTCTGTAGTGCACTAACTGTGATGGACTGTTTTAGTCCTTAACACAATGCCTCATGTTGGGCACTAGAAATTCGACATTACATTTCCTGTTCAGTTGCAAGTGTCACTGATCCCAAAACTGATGGATTTGAGCTCTTTCACTGTGAGCTCCAGATGCCCTTTGGAAATCACAGGCCCCTGCCTGCATTTACCTTTTGGTCACAAAGTGTAGGTTGAAATAGGAGGGAGGAGGTTTTTCCATCAGGGTTGTGATGCTGCAAGGAGAGCTAGCTTCATCCAGCCTTTTGTATGGGTCTTCAATTCCTTGTGTATTGTTTATCCCCTCACCTTCATTAATGACTTTTGCTGGTACAGAGTGTACATTTCTGAAGCTGACAATTCACATTTCTGTGTGAAGTGCCTGCCTTGATAAAACCTCACTCATTATTTGGGTTGCTAGACAGCAGCAGTAATAGCAGTAGCAACCTGTTACTGGATGTATAGCATTAACTGATACAGAATATGTTCTGCACCGTGTACTGAGAAATATGCAGCAGCAACCAGGTCTCTAATTGTGTTGAAGGAAGGTGCATGTGCTCTACATTGATATTCTTCTCTGATATTCTGGGCTGTACTCATTCATTAGCATTCAGGTCTTCCAGGAATAGCTGAATGAAAGACATTTCTTTTTCTCCTCTTGCTGTCAACGTGCAGAAATTAAGGTTTTCATGTACGTATTTTGTGTGGCAGAAGAGATAAGTACCAGCAGATAAAGTTCAAAACGTCAGTGCAACGACGTTCAATCTGTCCTCCATTTGAGTAAGGGACTTATCAAGAACAGGGAGGAGTGAAGAGCACAGCTGGCTTTCCAGATAATGTTCATAAACTTATAGAACCTTTTAAAATATATTTCTTTCTCATGTTTACTTCATTTTTCATTGGGACAGAGAGGGGACGGTATCAGTGACAGACATGCTTTTCTATTTAGGACTACTACAAAAATGAGGAGGTTAGAAGGGTCTAGCCACGACTGACCTCTGTGTATCAGGAGTTCTTCCCATTGCAAGCCAGTCATAATGGTGTATCCATATCTTTCTGACTGCAGAGACTGCTCCATTTCCTGTGACAACAATCTCCTGGAACAGGGCAGGAAAAAACAAACCTTAAAGAAGGGTTGCAGTTCTATCACTTATCTTTCTCCCTTTGGTTGACTTATTCTCTCCAGAGAGCAAGGAGATTGAAGATGTGTTCCTGACAACAGGAGGAGGAGGGTCCTTGCCCCCATTTACTATGTTGGTTATGACCCAGATAGTCTGGTTTCAGAGTGCAGAACCTCAAAAACACAATTTCATATGTGAGGAGTTGAGTTTTCTGTTGACATTGCCCTGTGAAATATTCCAAGGTGACTCTGCAGAATGTACATGAGTTCTAAGGCAAACTTAGTGGCACCAGGGTCCTATCTAACAGTAAAACCAAAATCAGTGTTGCATTGGTCAGAAATGGACAAGAGTGGAATGCTGACTAGGTGTTGTAATATTTTTTAATTTATTATTAAATTAATTATTAAATTAATTAATTATTAATTTATTACAAAATGGTTGAGTTTTCCTTTTGAAATTATGGAAAGCAATTATTTTTGTAAGGATTGTATCAACATTTGTGGCTATATTCGAGACAAGGACTACTACTTGAAAAGGTAAATCTTTGCTTCACTTGGCAACTGTATTTTAAGTCAACTGGAAATGTGCTTATGAAGGGTGAGTGCACTGCTGTATTTCCACATCATAATGTTGTGCCAGGGACTGAAAGACTAGAAGTACACCAGGGAAGTTTATGACATGAAATTGTTCATACCTTAATAATTGTCTAGGGACTTACACTGAAACATAGATGCTGCTGCATCAAAGTTGAGTTCCTCTCTTGAAATCATCTACATGCCCTCTGTGTGCCTTTTGCATATACCACCAAGTTATACAGAATTAAAACAAACAAACAAACAAAAAAATTCTAGGCAAGGCTGGAAAAAAAAAAATCTGTCCCAGGCTTTTCCTTCTAGTGATTTCTAGATCATTTTTTCCAGTCAAGTTGACATTTAGATTTTAAATACCACTTTGTTCAAAATCACCAAAGTATGAAATAGTCATCTTGCAAGGAACAAAAATAGCTTAGCACGAACCATCAATGAAGAAAGAAGAGTTTCTGTTATAGAAATTTCTCTTTTGTATTATTTGGACTTTGAACTCTCGTGTGATCTCAGACTTCTTACTGAACTCGATTCTCAGAAATTTATCATGCTGACTCACTACTGGAAACTGCTAACACCTCTTACACCTTCAATTCAATATTTGGTTTACGTGGCAATTAATTCTGCTTTTATATCATCTGTGTGGTTAAATAAATTTCAGTGTTTCAACTCTAGTGAGGAGGGAACTGTATTAAGTTTTGGGCTTGCCAATACAAGAGGGAAGTGGACAAATTGTGAACAGTTGGCCCAGATCCACTAAGATTACGAGACTGGCACAAATGCATACAGGGGTAAATTAAGAGACCTGGACTTGTTCAATATGGAAAAGTTTAAGGGGACATCAAGTTGTCTTAGATGACTAGAGGGGAATTACCAAAAAGACAGAAAGACCAGACTTCTCAAAGGTGCTCAGAGAAAGGACAGAAGGCAAAGGTCTTAGCCTGCAGCAAGAGAAATTCTGGTTGAATATAAAGAAAAAAAGGATCCTTGAGAGTTGTGAAGCACTGGAACAGGCTTGTTCAAATAGGCTGTGGACTTCCACTCTTGGGAATTTCCAAGTCGTTACTGGTCATGGCCATTAATCACACAGCCTGACTTCAGATTTAGTTCTGCTTTGAGCACGAGGTTGGCTTAGATCTGTGAATGTAATAGCTACATGGGTGAAACACTCTGTCCTTACACCATCAGCTTTCTACAAATGCTTCATGAGACTTTCAGTATCTTTCAAATCTTGTTTATAATGATGAGTCATTAGGGCAGTGTATGGACTTGTATGTCCATCTTTACTCCAGCCTAGACCAAAAGGCATTTAAAACAGGGCACACACAGCTCCAAGCTCTCTTCTATCAGAGAACAGCTAAATTGCTCATGCTGTATCTTTGGAAAAAAAAAAAAAAATCACTGCAAGTGTAATGTTATGTCAAGTAGAAATTTGATCCAGCCCCAGAACAAGAAAAGAAGCCAAAACAGTACTGGCTTTCTAAGTACTAGCTGAGCAAAATATGACTCATGTAGTGAATGCTTTTCCCACTAGTTTACATTACACCATTTTTACAACTTTGCTACGGTTCAGGAAACATCTCTCAGCCTTACCTTAAGCACGTGCACTTACATATATATATGCAAGTGTATATATATGTATATGTACATATGTATACATACATACATGTGTGTATATATATATATGTGTGTGTGTGTGTATTTGTGCATTTGTGTATTAACCTTAGCAGGAATTGTATACTCTGTTCTCATAACACACAAAAAAATGTGTATTTGCAGTCTTGCATATCATCATTTCTAGGGTGATAGAACATGAGACCTCTAGCCTGAGTGTAAATATTACATGTGAATGATGTCCTGGAAGTGCCTTTAGTTACATCATTATGTGCATGAAAAACGTGTAGGTTTGCCCTCTGGTAAACTTGTTTCAGATTCCCATCACTGACTGATTTTCAGAAATCCACTGGTCTCTGGTATCTTGCCTGCCCTTTTCCTGGAGACAGAGAATGAGATCTCCAGGAAAAATATTTCTATCAAGTTTTCCCAGGTAAAGTCTGATTTTTTATATTTTTCCCTACACTTGCATTTTGGATCACTGGATTCTTTATTTTTACTTGTGTTTCTTAAGTTTGCTTACAACACATTTGCTGCATATTCACAGCTTCTTGTCTACATTTCAGGAAAAAAATCCAATTGTGATCATTTTTTTCTACTGGTAGCCATCAATGAAACGTGGAGTAAAAAGAATCACAGCATATACGTCACTCAGGCCCCCAGTACGCATTTAGATTATGCTATTTTCAAGCTAAAGCTCTGAAATATGAGTGTGCCATCATAACACATGCCTGTTGGAATAGTATGAGAGCCAAGGAACAAAACTTGCTCCTCTAACTCCAGACATACAGAAGTGCCACACGTGATCCTGAGCCACCTCAGTCCACCCAATATAGTTGGAGACCCTGCAATTCACTGCTGAGAAAATCTTTCTCTTGCTTTCTACCACCACTGTGCGTGCCAGAGAGCAGAGTCTGTTTCCAGTTAGCAGAGGAAGTAATACTACACTCAGCCAGTATTCAACGCAAGAAAAATCCTCTTTTTCAGCTCAGTCCAAGAACAGCTGACCCTTGGTGGTCTGTTTAAAATGGGTTTCTATTCTGATTTGTCCATAGCCACTGAGCTGTTTCCCTCCTTGGTAGGATACCAGTGTGCAGGATGGGAACGCTTTCTTTTAATACACTGATATCTGAATCTCTTCGTGCATCTGTCAGCAGCCACAGTGAACTCTCCCCTACTTTCACAAACACCATGTATCTCCTGAGTTTCCTGCCAAAGGCTAAGAAAAGATGAAGCGGAGCAGAAAGGCTGTCAAACCTTGAGGAATACTAAGTCTGATCTCCACAGTGTTTAGCAGAAACTTCCACGGGAAACTTCCACGGGGTTTGCATAAAACTGATAGTGATCCCACAGCAAGAACTCACCCACTAGGTATGGTTGATGACCTCATCACAGGACAGCTGCAGTGGAGAAGATTAAAGAAGAGTTTGCTTTCATCTGGATTCAAGAATCTGTGATTATTGCTTGCCTGTGCACTGGGAAAATAAAATTTAAAAAAAATTTAAAAAAAAAAAGGAAGACACTAAATGCTTGTACATTAGTGAAGTTCTACAGTTCTCCAGCATCAGGTGGAAAATTAAAATCTTCAACTGAAGTAACACACAGTATTTTCCATAATCAACAATTAAATAGATGGTAAATTTACATCTGGTTATATAGTATGTGCCATAAACTTATTACCTATCATAGATAGCAGATGCTGTTTTATTTTTGCCCAAGACAACATTTGGGATCAGAAGAGCCTGGAAGGAACTGCAGGTCATTAGACTTGTTCCAGCATGGGATGGGAAAAGGTACTTAGGTGTTTGGATGAACTTTCAGCTGTACCAGTTCAAGTGTGCACACTATTTGTTCAAGCTAAGAATTCTCTAAAACTTAAATTCCACTGAAGCCCTTAGGAAATAGTCTTTAGTGAAGCAGCTTGCTGTGAGTTCATCAGTAGAACACAGATCTGGCTGCTGGCAAGGTGTTATGATGACTGCATCCTGTTTTCTGGATTCTTCTATTGTATTCAGTACACCAAATGGTACAGTTCAGAGTATCACTAGGAAAGAAACATAAAAGGCTTTTCTTTGTTGCTTACTAAATTCTAGTAATGAAATTAAGATGAAATTAGTTTAGAAACAAACCTTACTGATTAGAGTCATAGATTATTGGACAGAACATACAATAAAGACAAAACAACAATCAAACAAACCACTTTCCTGGGAAGTACTCTGTTGTGATCACATTAACATGAGAAATGTGTTATAGGGCTGACAAGCAAAGAAAAATTTTCATAATGCTGTAATACCAAATCCTGCTATTGTCAGATTGCTAAAGATGCCTGTGAAATATTGTTTTATACCCGCGAAACTGTTAATCACTCAGTGATTAAATAGTTGAAATGTTAGTTTCAGCTGAATTTAAGTTGTTTCTGAGCCTCTTTTCAGACCTCAGTGTTCCTAGGGTTAAATGAGCTATGCACATTAATTGCATTGTAATTTTAATATAGCCCAACCCATTAAAACACTGCCATTGCATTCATTCAGCAAGTCCTGACTCCTTGCAAACAGAGCATATCACATGCAGGATTTCAATACCATAGTTAAATCTCCATCTGCACAGCTGTAAGTAGATAGTGTACAAAATATCTTGGTAGAGACCACTAACCTGTTCTGCAGGTATGTGTACATTTCTCTCCCTGTGCTGGCAATGACTCTTGCCCTTCCATAACTAAGTCAGCAAGAACATCTTAGTAATATAGAATTAACCCCAAATATTCACCAGGGCTGATGAAAACCATGCTATGATTATAACATGTTTTGAATGGAGATGTTATTGTCCACTGATGTAATGTTATCTGCTAGTATTTTTAGCCTGATTTCCTAGAAAGCATCCATAAAAACTACCAAAACAGAGCTAGAATTCTTTTTGTATTAGAAATGTGTAAGGTTCATGCAAATGGGATTGTTATCACTATAAAACTTGGGCACTCCCAGTGACTTGGATGAGCCTTCTGACACGTACACAAAGGAAATTAGGCTTTTTTGTTGCTAGTTCTTGCACTCAGGGCCTTCATCTTAATCTTCAAAGGCCTTAATTAACTCAATCTCAGCTTCATAAAGTTCTCTGCTGTCTGTGAAGTTTATTTGTAACAGTTCTACTACTTAGAAGTGCCAAACCCACTGACCTTAAGCATACAACATGTGAAAGCTGAGAACAAAATTTTCTCAGCTATCTGCTCATATCTTTTCACCAGAGGGACATGGAAATGCTTAGAAAACCAGTCCCCTCTGAGGCCAAAATGCAAACTACATTTTTTCAGTTGCTTGCATACACACCTACAAGAATAAAAACTGTGATAAATACATACAGGAAACTTTGGGGGGAGGTGGGGAATAGATAGTATCAGCAGAGAAAGGGAGTAATGGAGGAAAAGGGCCACAGGTGCTGCTAGAGGTAAGCATCAGTCTCACAGGTGCTTCTGAGTCCTCCTGTGGCCAATGTGAAAATCTAGCAATGAGGAATGATTGCAAAACATCCTTGGAGGAAAACAACCCACAATGAACATATGGGGAAAAGGTCTCAAACACTTTGTAGGACAGTATTTGGGCTCTAACCAAAAACCTGGACCCCACAGCCTCTTGCAGTTGTGAGATTTATTCAAGTGTTGACATAGAGGATGAAGACTGTAGCATAAGAAAGCAAAACAAAATGAAAAATTTTTGAGTTTGTATGAAAAATAGTTGATTTACAGAACATTTTTTCTGCTGGGAGTAGAAAGGTAATTTCTTTCACCGCTAAACTCTTTCTGTCTCTTTAAATAGCTAAAAATAAAGCTTAATTACACACAGATGATACCCACAGATGTCAAATTCAGACAATGAGTGCACAAATTAAGAAACCAGGTAAGTATTTGTGTGTGAAGTTTTCATATTATAAATATTTGTGTCTCTCTCCTCACCCTGTGTGTACATACTGTAATATGCAAGACCCTTCAATTTCTAGAATATGAAATGAAAAAAAGGACCAAGTCAGTGTTTAAAAAGTACTGAGGAAAAGAATGAGATGAGAGATACCGGACACCTACACTTCATTTGCATTATGCATGAGTTGCTATCACACCATCTCTGTCATAACAGCACTCCATGCACAACTAATAAAATAAACTCCAATTACTTGTATAGTATAAATTTTTACAGCTTTTCTAAAGGCAGAATGATGCTGAAAATTCTTCTATTCTCTTCTTTTTCTATCTTCTTACAACTTTAATGTTTTTCATTTGTGTTTGCACGTACACCAATCACTTTTGTCTGGTAGGTGTGTTAGTACATCTGTTCTGTCATCGGATAACATGCTAATGCCATTGTATTATCTGTTTGAAATGTGAAACCAAGGGAAGACTGGTGAAGAAGACCCTATTTCTAGGGGGAAAAGTACACCAAAAGCTTGCTCTCTAAAATAAGGCCTAATGATAAGAAAAGCCAGCAAAGTCACACAAATAGGTTAGTTTACAACAGAGGACAGACTCGTTCCCTTCCCACAGTGCTGCAGGTATCTCATAACAATGCTGAATGGCAAAAACATATGCAGATGTCCAAGGCACACTTACCTGCTGATTTTTGCTTCTTGAATGGCATCTTTACTCCTCTGTAACCAGCTATTTCTGTACTCTACAGGCTGTGCTTTAAAGTACAGTAGGTGAATAAAGTTTCTTTTCCTAAGAGAAAAGAACAATCAGTCCAGGTACCATCCAGCCTTGCCTGATAGGGATGAGATACAGAAGCAGAGGCCACAGTAAGCACTCCTTTCCACAGGAGATGTCAGCTTTGCACCAGGAAAGGTTCACAGCACACTCATTGCTCCCCAGCCACAGCACAGGTGGCGGGTCCCTCCTTTCTCCTGTCCTGCAGGTGATGTATTCTTGCTTCTCAGACAGGTTTTCCAAGAGGAATTGAACCAACCTCCAGCTACCCAGCTGAGATCATTTGAATGTGTCTTGTTTTCCCCATAACAATCTGAGTGTGGACTCACAACTCTCTATCTTGTATTTCAATCAATTCTTGTACATTTTTGAGCAGCGTGTCTGAAAATCCCATTTCTGAACACTTGCTTTGCTTGTTACAAGGCATGCTAGGCCTTCTGCTCTAGGTAGTCTAGACTGTTTTTTTCTTTGGTGGAGCACCTTATAATCTCCAGTCTGAGAAAGAGACAGCAGCTTTGCATGCTTTAATCCTCAAATCAAGACAAATTTAATACCATATCTAAACACAAGACAAGACAAAGTAACTTACACAGAAACTGAGCTGGTTTTGTGCTAAATTTGATGTTTTCATCAGAAAAATGAAAAAGCAAGGTTTTGAACAAAGGATAGACAATTATATAGCCAGAAAGTTTGTCAGGCAAGAGCTGCATAATACTGTGTTTCAGAAAATCAATACCTATACTTTCTACAGTTCTAAAAGTATCGTGTTTACTTCTACAGTGATAACATAATTTTGTCCAGAAAATAAACCTGATAGCTATCATTAAAGTTTAATAGATAAAAAAAATCCAGATTTTTTTCTCTTGCTTTGTCCTTTGCTGTTTTTCAACTAGTTAAAAGGCATCACACTGTAAGGCTTAAAATGCATCCATTCGTTTTTATCTGACAAAGAAGATAAAGCATTTCATCTGAGAGCTAAATCTAAAAGCTGCAGTGAATGCATTTAAGATTTGAGAAGAACAGAAGGGGAGTATATGAAATAGATTGGGTGAAACCCTGAATCCTGTAGCAAAATCACCATTGATTTCATAGAGACAAGAACTTGCCTTTCAATCACAGCACAGAGACAGCTGACACTGCACAGTTTTCAGAGGGGGACAAAAGATTAAAAACTCAATATTCAGGATAAAGTTTAGATTCAGTTGAACTCTGAGTTGACATTCAGAACATGGTTTATTCAGCAGAGGAAAATTATAGATGTGACAGAATTTAAGAGTAGCGTGAAGAAGAGTAGTGTGTAGCCTCTTTTAAAATCAAAATGCCAGCCTTTCTCTTTAATTTGAAGCACAAAAAAACCTTCTCTATAATTTTCATAGAATATAATAGTTTAAGGATGATCTTTCAGTCTGGTCAGTTGCAATCTTCTGAAATACTTACCGTGCCATAAGGATAGCAACAATGGGAATGGGAGAGAACTGAAGGAAAAGAATGGAGCAATAACAGTGTGAACCAGAGTTCATTTTGGATAATCCTAATGAATCCTAATGTGTTTGTTTCCACAGTGCTACACTTCTTAATGTTAAAAATTTGAATAACAGAAAAATATTGTCTTATATACCTTTTAAAGCAACAGACTAAAGAATAGTAAATTCTTTTGATGGAAAGTGCCCTGGACATACTATGGAGCTTAAAGAATGGGAAAGGATGAAAATCCTTCAGAGCAGCAAATACTTTACAGTTTCAGCTGACATAAATTACAAAGGCCTATTGACTTCTATGGTGGTCTGCAATCTTGAATAAGTATTTCATTGTCCTCTGGAGGTGATCTGATGACATCTCAATAGCAGCCCCTCACTTTCTGCTGTGCAGAACACTGGCTTTTTTGAGCATCCTGCCAATGAATGGAAAAAGATGTCTGAATATTGATAATAATCATGAAGAAAATTACTTTCTTAAATTAAAAATGGTCTCTGAATGAAAATAATTTTTTTGCACAAACAAGGTATGGTTAAGGTTTATTTTATTTATACCCTTAATTTCATGGCACAATTACTAGCACTCATACATTTCCAGAAGAATAATGAGATTTAAAATACTTAAAAAATTATTATATGGGAGAAGCTGATAGATTTTCTATAAATACATTGCAAGAAGTAGTGAAAGTTAGTTCATTTGGAACTGAGTAGAATAGAAATAATACTGCAGTTTCAAAATGATTTTCAGTTTCCAGTAAGTGTAACATTACATACCAGTGGGGGCATGTTCATTGAGGCCTGATCCTCGTGACTTAATAATGCACCTATTAACTATAAGCACATAACAAATTTCACTGCAATCGCAGTTAAAATCAAACCCGTGCCTTGCTGCTTGGTGAAACAAAGGCCTGGGGCTAACTGGATCATCAGAATGGTGTTTGCAATATCCTTAAAGGAGCCCTCAGAGTCAGCAGCTGATGAAGAGCAGAGGGCGGCAGCTCAGCTTACAACCGAGTGCCTGAATGTCAGACAAGGTCTTTGAGAAGGAAGGAAGATGCTGGCTGGCTGGGAAAAAGGAAAACCTTGTCCACAGCACTTATCTGAGTGCAAGGGACTGGGGAATTAGATGCACTTTTACATAATGCAGGAAGAAGAAAGAGCACAGAGATTTCTTCAGAGTATTGGAATTAGTATTCGGGTCTAATTTTCACGTAGTTTTGAAATCACAATGAGCTTGGCATGTTTGAGAAAATAGTTGCCACAAAAAATATAAAGTTTTGTTATACGAAATAGTATTTTCCTTGTATTTTCTGTAAAATCAACAGCCCTATTTTAAAATACCAGTAAGCACCACTGAAAATCTGTTTTGCCTGGGGAGTTAAGTGTTAGTTTTATGCTACAGAGATAGTTCCTCATCCTTCAGGATTTAGGAAAGTGAAACAATTTTGTACAGATTATCAACACCATTACTTATCATTTACTTGCATATGTAAAGATAATCCCATCTACAAAGGCTTGTGGTGTTGGGCAATTATAAGTCAACTACCCATAAAAATGGGTTGAGGGTGGGTTCAAATCTAATTCTACAAGGGTGGTGAACATTTCATTGCATGTTTTGAAGACTGACTTTTGAAGAAATTTCCAGGAGTCAAGTCTTTCACTCCTTTATATTTTTCTTAAATTAAATGGGCTGCTCTTCTTTTTCACCACTGTAATTATCATCAGCCTCAGAAATTACTTTGCAATTCATAAAAGTTTGAATTCTTCATGTCCATTGAGCAAAATCCTAATATAAACAAACATTTATTGCAAACTCATTCCATGTTAATTAATAGCCTAACTTATATCTGTTTAATATCTGACATATGTCTGTAATGGGCAAGTTTCTGTTCTCGTTGCCTTCCTATAAGTTTCTGTTCTCATTGTTGTCTTCCTATTGCTCAAACTTGCACACTGGAAACTCAACAGTCAGCGTTGGTCCACGGTAAAACAAAAGCAATCTGCGGTAACTAACTATTTTACAACCTTTATTCTGAATCTCCCAAAAGCAACTGACATGGTCTTTCTTTAGATTTTGGACAGATAGAAAGCTCACTATGTTTCTCAGGCCATTTAAATTTCTGAAGCTCAAATGGTTAAAGCAGAAGAGAAGTATTTTCTTGTCAGAACACAGCTCAGAGAGGTTGCTTGCAGCTGCAGCAAAATATTCAGTAGGTGTTTTCATGAATGGTCATGAAAAGGGAGGGACAATTATTCTACAGTTTGCCCCGAGTAACTGAATAATCCTCCAGGGAAGCAATGCCTCAGTAATCCTGCAGTGCATGAGTCAGCATCAATGTGTGGGAGAATTGTTTTCTTTTCTACAGTTCACCACAGAAATTGGAAAATTTGGAAAATTTGCAACATTATCAGATTTGCAAATGCAAACTTCTGTAGGATTTTTTTTTTAAATTTTCCATCACTATGTATGGACCCTTTTGCAGTAAGTTAGAGTCTTAAAAGGATATATGTACTGCAAATATGAACTTGGAATTATAACTTCTGCTGTGCATTGGGAATGGAAAAGGGAAATATAATTTATTGCATCTGCTCTGTACTGAGAGGGCGGAAAAATGAGTTTGAAGAAGACTGTCTACTTAGACAGAAGACTGAAGAATGCAGTCTACTTAATCTCAAGAGCTTTCCTCAAACGTATGGTATAAACACTGCCCCTGAAAGCACTGCCAGGTTAAAGAAAGAAGCAGTGTGGATGTAATAGGCCCTCCAACACAAATCTTTTCTCTGGGGCTCTGAGCATGCACAGAGTCATGAACCACTGTGCCTAAGTGACTCAACAGGATGTTTTACCCACAGTAGATACTGTCCTAAGTTTGCATCTGAAGAAAATGGAACATAAAATAGCCACCTGAATTATCCTACATATATCAGCTAATCAGTGGCAGATCTGGACATTAAACTTTGACCTTCTGAATCCTAATCCTCTGCTTATCAACCAAGGCAGTTTCCATCTAACCTGTCCTTTGGTGCATGGTATCCACTAACTGCTCACGTTTCCCAGAAGAGCTACAGAAAATGCTCCAGAACCGCGACAGAGCAATATATTTGCTTCTTAGTATGTGCTGTCTGATTATTTATATTGATGACTGGTTTCAATTCCAGTAGGATATGTATCTTGAACTCCTTATGTCTGCACCCTCAGCCATATTACACTGGTATGTAATAGCAATGCTGCATTAAGGCATTCTATCCATCACTAAATTATGCATGCAGGCAGTAGCTGTTCTGATTAGCTATACACAGATATGGGTTGAATTACAATGGAAAGTTGCCTCTGTATACATAGTTAGGGATGACTTTATTAGTGCTATGTACACTGGAAAAGAAAGGACTTTTGAAAGGAAACATTTTTCTTCTGGAAAATAGCATTATATGAAATCAGAACTAGTGTTGGGAACAGCCATGAGGAATTATTTAGGAAGTTATTCCACTTTCTGTTTATCATTTCACATGGTCTATTTTTTGTAGGACTCCATCATGTGAACCACCTGAGACTTACAAATAGTGTATCCTCACGCTATGCAGATTAGCTCTCACTCTCTTCCCTCTTTAAAAATTCATTTTAATGTATCTTGCAAAACTTTCTTCTCTATAAAAGCAGGCTTTGGGATTTTGAAGACATGTCCATCCATGTGTATGTGTCAGATCAAGGATTCTATGAAGCAATAGCTGGCAAAGCTCGAGATTTCATTAGCACTAAAGCCAAATAAGAGTTTTCCAAGTGTTTTTCTTACTAGCCACATACAACCTTTCCTGCATTCTGTGCTATTTACCTCTATTATGATTTGAAATATGCCACAGGAACACAGCATACACAGCCAAGTATTAAATGAAAACCATACATTATACCAGTATCACTGAGAATAACTTGAAAAGAAACTAAATCTGTCAACGTGGTTTAGGTAGCAGCAATGGAATTGCATTTCCTTGATGGTTAAACTTCTTGACAAAAAATAATTTGGAAAATTGCATTCTGGTGAAAATGAAATTAATGTTCTTAACAGCAATAGTGAAGTTTCTATAGGGATTTCTAAAACTTTGATCTTTAAACCTTCCCCCTGACTTTGTCACCTTTGTTTTTCAAAGCAGCAATGGAATTTTAAAGTAATATATTGAAAATGAGCAAAAGGTAGATTTCTTACTGAAAAGTGAATGCAGTAAACATTACTGTATTTCAAAGTTTCCCCATGAGACAAGCAGAACTGAAAGAAATGCAGCCTATCCAAAACACCCCATAGACACAAACTGGGTCTTTTATAAGCTGTAGTCTCTCTTTGGCCCACAGAGTTGTCTGATTGAGGCTAGACAGGAGTCAACTGCTCAGCATATCAGCAGCATATCAGCTGCTGACCGAGGACAGATCATTAAGTACTGATCCCAGGAGTTTCACTGAAGATACTGTTGTTTGCTTAAAGCTCAGTGTTCTGTGTGTTGGATATCATGTTTAATGATATTCAGGATCTGTAACATTTTTACTTGCATGGGTAAGCCTTTCTCTTCTCTTTAGCAGCAGAGGAGCCAGGAAGTTATATAAAGATAAAACACTATTGTAAAATAAATAATAACATATAATATGCTTCCGTAAATCATTTTGTCTATCAAGATATTGCACGTGGCTGCTGTCATGTAATCTAGAGCTTTGATAATATAGCTCAATATATTTTCACTGGGTTTACTTCTCATTCCAGAACTGTAAACCATTCCTGTTTTGAGCCTTAGATCAAAATTTTATGCATTTCATATTTTGGGATTATGTCTGCCATCCATGCTTGCATTTCTACCTTCATGCTTGACCGTATATCTTGAGTATTATCATCTAGATAGAGGTATTAATTGTCACCTGGATATAGACAAATGTCTGTTTGGCACAACCATTGAATTCAACTTTGTGCACTAGATTCATATTTCTTTCTCTCTCCTTCTGTTTGGACTTGTTTGGATCAGAAGCATTAAGGGGCAGTGCCGGTTGGTGGGGAACACCATGCAGAGAACCAAATCCTCATGAACAGAAGACTGCACAGTTAATAAATCTTTTTTTCTTTAAATTATCATTTCATTTGTGTCCTAGATCATGTTTATTGCAAGGTTGGTTGGGGTTTTTTTTAATTAATTTTGGTCTGAGAAAGTAAAGAGTCACTCAGATACTGTTCAGCTCCATGTGCTATACAGGGCTGCCACAGAGGATGGCCTATTTTCCACACAACAGCAGCATGTTTTTTGGGCCTTCCTAGGCTTTATTTTCAGTTCTGTTGTTTCCCTTCTGTAATAGCAAAGACTCTATTGCAGTGTGGAATGCCACAGGGGTATTTCAAGAAGATTTTTATTAAATCATAGTGCTGTATATTCACAAAACAAAATTCTGCCAGAAGGTAAATCCCATTCTTGAAGCCTACAGTACATTATTAGACTTGTAGAACACATGAGCTAGGGAAGATCTATTGAACCATGTTAAATTACCTTACAAAACAACTGATTACAAAACATTCCTTCCACTTTCAGGGAAAAATCTTCATGGTTTATTTTTAACTGAATAGTGGGTTTGATGTTAAAATATATCACATTCACTAGTTAGCAGTAAGGTGGCCTCATGATCCCTAGAGCATATGTCTTAACAATAAGTTAAAAAAATAACAATAGGATTTCTGTGTACTGTGCTTTTAATTGACTCAGGCTCCTCCTATTTCTAGATAGCCATTATTTATTGACTTGAGAGCAAAATTATTAAGGAGACATGAAAACACACTTAAGCATACAGAACACACTTTTTTTTTTCAGTAAGTTTTTAACTTCTGTTTCTCTTTGCCTCCTGCTAGAATATACAGGTAATTCAGGCAATTTTCAGACTGTGCACTTCCATTATTCCTCTTGGTTGCATTGCTTTTCTAGAATAACACAGAGACTTTTCTAACTTTTTCTTTTAACTTAAAAAAACCCAAGACACTTTTGCCTAAGAATAGAATCTTATCATTCTAATTCTGGGGTTAATTTTCTCTTTCTCCTGTGTTTTAACAATACCACCCTGAGAGAGAAAAATGGGAGACTAAAGAAGACATAACAAGTTCTAAAAAATATTGATTAAGATATTGAAGCTACAGGTTCCCTCCAATTGAGATCATAGTGTATATATGTTCATGGTAAATAATTCTATATGTATATCTGCAGATTCTGGAAGTAGAAATGGATTCTTCCTGAAATCTCTGAAGTAGTGAAGGTCTGAAATTTTTTTTTTCCTTAAAAAAGTTTCCATTTCTGAAGATGACTAATGATCTCCCATGGGACTATATATTGGAATAATTTTCTTTAGCTTACCCCAAGTAGGAGGACAGAAGATGATGCCTCTGGTATCATTGTATCCATTTTCCTTATAAATAAATAAGTTGAAAGTATCCCAGTATTCAATCAGCCTTAATAAAAGTTTTGCAACAATAAAATTTACCCCATGATTTTTATAATACTTCATGCTGAATAATTTCCATCACAGTGTGAAGCTACATTCTTAAGAGAGAAGAGCAGGTCTGTTCTAGAAAGAAAGATTAAGCACATGGATATGCCCTGTATATTTACAGTGGTTTCTATTTTTCCTTAGACTACAAAGTTAAATGATTAATACTTTCATTTAAAGGTTAATCAATGAAATGATGCAATAAGCATGTAAGATATTTTTTCAGAGAAAGGCAAGAAACCCTCACACACTATAGCCAAGCAGGCAAATCTTACTCTGGATAGCATTCACAGGATCTGACAATGATGTGGGAGGTAATTATTCCTTCTACTTGATCCTAGTAAGATGAAAAACATTTTTCTCCCTTCCATTGTTATAAAAGGTTACTGTAAAGAAGATTATTATAATGAGTTCTTCAGGGCCAATAAGATAGGAACAAACATAAATTACCTTAAATTATACCAAAGGCTTATCTTTGGTCATTAAAGCACTGAAACTGTTCTATGGAAGTAGTGAAGTCTCCTTCTCCAGAGTTTTTTAGGATGGGTGAGACACACATCTGTCAGAATGATGTTAGTGTAGACCATTAACCAGCTTCATTCCTAAGGACTGGAGCAGATGGTCTTCCAAGGTTCTGTATTTCTGCTCTTCTGAGAATCTTATTGACTTTACCTCCCACTGAATATCTTCCTGTTACACTTCCCCTAGCATAAATTTTTTTCTTGATGTACAAACTTCATGTTTATGATACTGTGAGTGTACAGGGATTCAAGAGGCTTCCCATTATTTGAGTATTCTTTTCATTGCTGCATTTCTGTAGACAAATATTCAGTGCCTTTCTCTAAATGCACGCAGCAAGTCTGAGCAGAGATAAAGCCAAAGTAAGCAGCAACTTAGAGCCCTGATGTCCAGTACAAGTGCTGACTCTTCTCTCTCTCCTGGCTGTGCTCCTACTGACAAAACCAGTGTGCTTTCTCCTGCCAGATATCCCATCCATTTCTTTGGTAGCAGGATCAAAAAAAAAAAAAAAAAAAAAAAGTGCTATTTTCAGAGTTTCTCCTGTAATACAATCATGACAGAATATGAAACTGCTAATTAAACTCCTCAAGGCATTTCCGGAAAGGTTCTTGGAAACAGTGTTTCTTAGACAGTGCGTGCTACAGTGGCTCCTCCTAGCACAATTTGGCACAGTCTGAGGGGTGCCTGCAGGAACTATCAGGCTGCCTCACACAGATGATAGGGACAGGCCTACCCATCTGACCTATCTCATAACACATGCCTTACACTGAGGGTGCAGGCAATGACAGCTGAGGGCAATCTGTAATAATTCCATGGAGAGATGACACCAGGGATGCCATTTGCACACAATCCCTAGCATGTCATTGCAATGCTGGGCTTAGGAAAGCTTAAGGATTTAGAACTCACAGTCTGAAAAGCACGGAAGAAATTAAGTGGGACTTTGGCTTTAGAAGTCTCTGCTACTTTAGTATTCAAAATGTAACATTTTGCTTTGCCTTATTTTAGAGTTGTCCAAGTCTGCAGTCACGTATGTGCTCATTAGCAAAGACTCTAAAGTTTTACCTATGAGTATGCTGGAAATGTTTCATTTTTAATGACATCCAATATTCAGGAGCCAGCTGATACATAGCTACCTCAGTCTTTGCAGATGAGGTTCTCTCCATCTCTCCTGCTCAACTGAGAGGCATTCTAGACCACATCTATTAGAAAAGGCCCTGCACAAAATATAGATGGTGATGGTAGCTGCAGTACCTCAAACCCCTAATGACTTTTGACAGTATATAAACCTTCACAGAAGGAGGAACAAGCCCCAGAATTAGGCTGGAGTGGTATTATCTTAACTTCCATTTTCCAGGAAACAATCAAATATTCATTGGGTCAGAGGAAGAAAGGAAAAACAATATGAGATTGAGCACTCAGGAACTAGGCCTTAGGCTTCTTGTGGAACAGAGTACTTGTTTTTAAATATTAAATTTTTAATTGGAAGAGATAGCAGAAAGTGAAATTCTTCTCTTCTCCCAGATGAGAATTATAAGGAAACACTGATCTATAGTGACATGTTCACTCATGGATTTTTTTTCTAGGTCACAATGAATATTTAACATGTCTATGAAGATGGATATAGCTTCTACTAGAGTGACCCAGAAGAATCTTTTCCACCTCAGAGTACCATCGAGCTCAGTAATCTGAGGATGGAAAAAGTAGGTTCAACCTCCTTATAGCACAGGAACGAATCTATTCTTGTTGTAGTTTTTAGCATAGATACTCAGAGAAGACCACCTATGGAAGAGACCCACTGCTAAGGCCATACCAGGTGAGAAAGACCAAGGCAAAAGGGACTCACACCAAGGTGAAATCTTGTGGTTTGAAACCAATATGGGAGTAGAGGACTCCACACAGGCGGTGCAATGTGATGTGATCAAAATCTTACCAGTTTCTGTTGGTTAACATGTGCCACCTGCTTCTGTTGGCTTGCTGAATTTGGGGGAACCACATGCTTAGAGCCTCTATTTTTGCTTGCATTGCACATGAAGCAATACATGGCATTAGCTACATAACTCAGGGCTGAGGTAACCTGACACTCGGGTTCTTTAATAGCGAGTTAAAACTTTCTCGTGAGCCAGGATCTGGATTTCACATTTTCAGTCTCCACTGCAGATGACTGTGTTTCAGGAAGGAAAGATAGAAAAACAGTTGCTATTTTATACTGTTACTAAGAAGTCAAGTTTTCTGGACATCCTCCAGAGGTGAGTGTTAGCTCAGTGGGTCAGTTGCCAAGAAAACTCTGCTTCTTGTACATACAAGTTTTATCCTTGTGATTCATGGTGTTGCTATTTCAATGGATGTAGCTGTCATGAGAGATTATGGCCAGACTTGCACTGCCTTTCAGGTAACACGAATTCATGGACCTGCAATCTGCAATACTTGCAATGGGAGCTGGAAGCTGGCATTTATAATCTAGTCAAATAAGACAGACAGCAACTCAGTGTCAGGTGAGTCCTCTCAGGGAATGTTATATGCAACTGAAGTAATTCTGAAGTCATTCAAGGTGGTGATTTCAGGGTTATGTGTAGAAAACTTTCCTCAACAGTCACAAAACTGTGTGGCCATAAATGGACCGCAAGTTCACACTGGAAGTGACTGTGTGTAGTCATGCACACAAAAGGAACTCTTTCCTAACTATAAGTCTTTGAGTATTCAGACTCAGAGACAGACAATTGCACTGTTTATTTAGCTTTTCTGAAGAAGACACAAAGAGGTCATTGTAAAAAAAAAAATTTTAAAATACTGGAAAAAAAGAAAACTTTTGTTTAAAAAAACTCTTTCATTTAGAAAATGAGCTCAAACAAATCATTTCAGCTGTTCACAACTGAAAGTGATTCAGTACCATATGAAAATATTGTATGAAAGAGAAGAATATTATCTTTAACTGCTCCTCCATCATGCCATTTCTGACTCCTCTCTTGAGTTTGAGAAACAGTCGGCATCAGCAGTGAATCATCCGTGCTGCACACAGCCCTGTTTGGCAAACTGCAAACAACCATCTCCTGGGACTCTGCTCCAGTTTGCACGTTTATCCCTACTGGAGGCCCTAGCTAAAATAAGGAACACTACATCTGCAATGTGCATTTGTTCTGGTTCCTCACAAAATAAATGTAGATGGATATAAAATAATCTTTGAGGGGAGGAAGGCAGGATGTTTGGGGATTGAGGATATCTGAAGAATCTTTAAAACTTTCTGAAGGCTGGTGAAGAACATGAGGCAAAAGTGTGGTCAGCAGAGGAATTTATATGGAAACTTGCTGGACTCCTTGCAGGAAACACAAAAGGGTTTATGTAGTCAAAGGTTACATTAAGGGTGAACCCCCTCTAGCAGTGTTTATTCCTCACTTCTAATTTGGGTAGTTTACTCAGTTCTCACGTATGTCAAATAAGCAAAGTTATCCATACTTCATTTTCTATTATTCAGCTGTTTGCAAAGTCACTAACTTTTCATTCTTTCTTTCTTAAGGATATTGAATTCATCCCAGGACTAGAAGCTGACATTCTAGGAATTTTATAGTATAAAATATGCCAGCTACTAAGTGAAGTAATTGTAGTGGAAAAAAAAGTCATGTTTTCTAAGAGGTTGCGGAGCAGTGTGCAACTAAATCTGGCAGAGAAGTGAATGCTTCCATTTTCCACTGATGTCAGCTCTCAGGACATCATCTTATAAATGGGAAGCTGTCTGAAGAAGTATTGCAGTATGACAATGAGGGGGTAGATTTAAAATAGATTAAAAAATTAATGGCATAAGGAAACACATAGCCTGAGAGGATGGTGTTTTTAATGTGTCTTGATACTTTGCTGTGTATTCAGAGCCACTCTACTAAGTGTATTGGCTGTTTTTGCAATGTTTACAACCAAAAAAAGCTCTGCTTTGTCAATCCTATAACCCAGAATTATTTTAATTGTACTGTTAGGCAGGTAATTTTGAGGTTCTTTTTCCTTTTAAAAGTCCTAATAAATGGATAGTCAGTGCAAGCCCATCCCTAATCCCTCTTCTGTGACTGAGATTATCAGCCTTCCAGTACCTAAAGGGGACCTACAAGAGAGATGGAGAGGAATTGCATACAAGGGCATGTAGTGACAGGACAAGGAGGAATGGCTTCAAAATTAGAGAGCAGGTTCAGATTAGATATTAGGAAGAAATTCTTTCCTGTGAAGGTGGCGAGGCACTGGCACAGGTTGCTCAGAAAAGTTGTGAATGCCCCATCCCTGAAAATGTTCAAGGCCAGGTCGGATGGGACCCTGAGCAACCCGATATAGGGGAACGTGTCCCTGCCCATGGCAGGGAGTTGGAACTGGATGATTTTCAAGGTCCTTTAGAACCCAAACCATTCTATGATTCATGACCTAGAGAGATGGAATGACATTAACTTTGTTGTTTCCAAGAGTGCCTCACTAAATCAGTCTGTTCCTTTCTTGACAGGCTGTTTCTACATCCCCTACAACAGAAAGCCCTGGACTTTGAACTTCCAGCTTTATCTAAAATCACATTAAATTTTTGCTGTTACCTGGAATCAGTTTATTCACTAAGCAAAAGTCACCCTGAATGTCCTTCATTCCCTCAAAAATGCATTTGGTTTCCTAATTCAGTGATTATTGCTCGTAATAACATCACAGGAAACACACAAGAAGATGACAAGTGTTAATGATGGCCCACAAGAGGAGATTTCCAGCAGCAGTTTGATCAAAAGGATACAAGTCAGTTAACATTTAAGAAGAGGAATAAATTGTGGCACTCTTTTTAGCAATTGCAGCTTGTGACTCACTCGTGCAAAGCAGTGCTTCCTCTAAGATATCTTTCTGTTTAACCCAGCAATAGAACTAGCTTGGGAAGTAAAGAGCAGCAGGATGCAGGGAATTAACAGCTATGAAGAATGTCACAATTTATGAAACCTTTTTAAATAATAAACTGAAGCACTAAAAAGGCATAGGTTTCACTTTGGTCAATTTTATTTTTTTAAGAGGTTTCTGGTTTTCCTTAATTTCTTCTCCAAATGAAATTCACAATACAGACGTTTTTTCAGTTTGCTGTAGGTTGACGAAAATGTGCTGACTTACTCACTACTTTGCCCTAGTGCTCAATTTCTTTCATCCTGTAGAAGGTTCAAACCTTTTGTTCCCCAAAGGAAGGATTCTGGATCAGCTGGGGTGAGATGTTCTCATGGAAACATTCAAATATGCAATTATTATCTGATACGTCCTTACATGTTCTTAGAGCTCAGCAAGTCATATGTTACTCTATTCTCCTGTGGAAAGCCAGCCTATAATCTTCTCTTTCCCTATTTCATGTGGGGCTCTAGGAAGTCAGTTGAAATATGTGAAAAGGTGTGGGCAATTTAGGACAAAAAGAGGAATGAGGTACGATGCTTTGTAATTTATGCATTGCTGAGTAACGTAAATTAAACGGGATGGCTAGATCCTCTGAGTTTCTGGTAGCCAACCTTCCAAACAGAATCCAACTCCTTCATGACTGCCTAGAGAAAAGCAGTTACAGCCTTCTTGGCCTCTTTCCTCTGTCGAGGGGTTAGGCCCTTGAAATTGAAACACTTTCAGAAACCCTGAAACCTTTTGTCTTTATGTCAGAGCAGGAGGGGGAAGAGGGTCCTCGAGGTCAGCTGCCCGTGTTGAGTGTATCCCTTGTCTCTCCTATAAGAAGCATATGCCAAAAGCTTCCTATTCCTGGAAATGCATGGAATTAACAAAACTCCTACAACTGCACCTGCAAACCCAGAAAAAAACCCCTCTGCCTCTTGTGTGTTACTAACAGGAATCCTCCATGTCATTCTTCCCCAAGTTTCAAACCTTAGGGATATTCTGCCCCACAAGAACTAGAAGGGGAAGTAATTATCATTATCCGTTGCAATGTCAGTGTAACTGTTTTCTTTATCTCTGTGTGGTTGTAAAAGTCAAAGAATGGCCAAGCCATAAAACCTTTGCTTGTCTTTCTGAATTCCTCAAGAAGGGAAGCCCGATTTGCAACCATGCTTTGCCAGTGATATATCTTATTCTCTGCACCATTTTACTGCTTTAAAAAGTGGCAACTGTGTCTATATTTTTTGGTGAAATGCATAATTCGAAGTCAAGAACATATAAACTGAAGACATAATAAAATTTAGGTGGCCTAATATAGACATTTCTTTAAGAAATACTCCATGCCTTGACTATAATTTGAGTCTTCTGGTTTGTACAATAGATATTAGAAAATGCAACTAATCACATTGATCATCACTAGACTTTAAAACTCCAGAGGATCTTTGGCATAAGACTGACAACCAAAAAATTTCAACAAGAAAACTTTTCCAAGAGAATGTTATTCAGATATCTCATGAAGGACTATCAAACCAGAAGAATATCCCCATGTTGTCAATATACTCTGGGCTATGGATGATTATTCAGACTGCACACAGGACAACTTAACTAAGGGAACTAATTTTGGTGGGTTTCACCATTAGTTCTTGACAGTTGCATGATAACAGGACTCTATAAATCCACTGAATACAGAGAGATATGATCAGAGTATCCTTTTGCTTGTTTGTAAAATGTCCATGGAGATACACACAGTGAATGTAACATGACAGTGAGATCACAATTATTCTGCTGAGAGAACCCACTTGGGGTTTTAAGTTGCTATCGGGAAAAAATATGATTAAAAACAATTGCAAAAGTATCTTTTACAATGGAAATATTTTTTCAATTTCCACCGTAGAAGAAATTTTATATCTCCAATAATGCTTGTTGAAAAGTTGTTACCATGAAACTATACAGGCCTTGAAGAAAAAAACCCCAAAACTCCCTGCCTTGGCTTACAGAGTTACGCAAGGAAAAAGAATATACAGTGCACACTTACCCTCTGTACTGTCTGTGCCTCTGAGAGGTGACAGCCCACATGTGAAAGAAGCTTCTTAAAAAAGTTAACTTCCAGTCCTGTTCAAAAGGAGCAAGAAGGTTGTTGACCCTTGTCTACAATCATCCCCATTGCCCCACGGCCATGCTGAAGTGGATATTGTGCACTAGCAGGAGCTGGCCTAGGAAAAAACTCCCCTCAGACAGCTCAGTAATTCCAGGATTTGATAACTCTTGTCTGTGACCATGTCCATAATCTACGTGCTGCTTCCAGAGGTGAGTAACAGATTTGGAAGGGGATGTTCAAGTGAAAGAGAAGGGGCCTGGTAGTGGGGCAGCAGCTCAACATGAAAGAATAAAGACTGATCTGAACACAGAGGCTGAAGACTGAATGTCCAGCCCCCATAAGAGGGATAGTCTCAGTCTACACCTGGTGCTCTTCCTGTTAGGAAGTCTGCCAAGTTCCAACAGTTTAAGGATAACCTATAGATAGGTTTACTACTCTGCTTTGAAGGTGAACTTTCCAGCCACTAAAAACATGTTTTTAGTAAAGTGTGAGACCAGATAGAGTGGGAGAGTTCATCTGTTTTAGACAGTATGCCTTGAGGTTGTTCACGTGGTGGGGAGGCCCACATGTGAATTCACCTTCTCCATTACTTATCAGTGATCTACTTCTACATTAGAGGTGTTCCTTAATGAAACTGAAAGTCAAAACAGATTTCTTGAAAAAAAAAAAAAAAAGAGGTTATTTGGTCTTTCTCTCAAACACAAACTTTTGCTTTTGTCTTGGAAATCTCTATTAATTGCTTGTTTTAAACATTTGCATCTCTCAGGGATACTGGTCCCCTTCCTCCTTATCACACTGTGAACTTTCTTTAACCCAGCCCTTCTCATTCACTAAAATGTCTCTTTGACCTGCGCTGTAAAGCAGTTGACCTTTCCACCTCCCTCATTCATATTCACTCCTTCCAAGATATCTACATGACACAGGCCATCTTTATGGGTGAATAAAAAGAGCAAAAAGGTTTAACTATCTAACATTAACATCTATTGAAAGCCCTCAACATTTGCAAAGTATTATAGCTTGTGTAATATATGACACTGTAGAGCACCTCTGACTCCCTAAGCCTCTAGGCTTACAGGGAACTGGGACAGCCATCCTCACCTCTGGCTGGGTGAAAACTAAGGGGTGAAGACATGCAGAATTGTGTCAATATTCCTACTAAAGAAGCAAGCTTAAAAAAAGAAAGTAGGCAAAGCATCCCACCCTCTCTATACTTGTGTACTGTAAACTTTGTCCCTTGGTATGATAAAGAAACTCAAGGGAATATAATTACATTTAATTTCCTTACAGTCCCCCCAGATGGAAAGCTGTGGATACAGTGCAATCTTATCTTCTGAGCAGGAGATATATCTTGAAGCTTTATGTCTTGTCAAGCTTAATGGACGTGTAATGCTGCCTGCTGCTTTTGGAAGACTTTTGGAAAGGGCTTTATTCCTTCACTGCCATATAACCCTTAGACAAACACTCATTACTTCTAAAAAAAGCATTGAAAATGTCTATTTTGTGACTGAAATATACTTGTTTTGCACATATTTATATATAGAGAGAGTAGTAAATATACAAGAAAAGGGAAGAAGTTATTCAAATACCTTTCATTTTGAGCAATACCAAATTTGCTGCTACCAGCTGCTATACAACATGCGGGTTTCCTAAATCTCTCACAGAAAAAACTATGGCATGAAATAGGCATTAGTTCTCCTTTTGGCATCTGATACTTGGTGCCACCATATGTTGATCCTGCATGCTGTGATTTGTATCCTTCATCTAATATTACCTTTTTTTTCCCCAGTGTTGCTTTGGTAGAAGATGAGAGATCTTAGTGCAGTGTCTGCTTGCATTTGTCCTGCCAGGCTCTGTTTGCTGCAATAGCATCATTATACATCTCATTAAACAGTCAAGGTCAAACCAGCGACTAAGATCTCCTGTATGTGGTTCTCTGTGGGTGGCTAAGTAAATGAAGAACTCAATAAATATTTGATGTCTTCTGAGAGATGAGAAGTAGCTTTTTTGTTCTTACAGAACTTGGCAAGTACCAATTTTTAATGGAATGGCCAGCCTGTAATATATGTTGAAAGGCAATTGTCTTGAAAGATGAAGCTACAATATTGTCAGACCTTCATTTAATGACAATGTTTTGTTCATGTGATTTATAGTTCCTGATTTGTGAATTCAGCTCTCATGGCTGAGCACCAGCTCCTGTTAGGAATTGTATCACTAACGAGCAATACCTGCAAAGCACGGCAGACTTTTCTCCAAATAAATTCTGCAAAGACGTGCCCATGGTTATGACATTCTCTTTCTGTCCTCAAGAGACTCAAAGGGACCAATCAGTTACTTGTGAAATCCCTTGAGGGAATTCTCAGATAGCAGAGACCTGGCAAAATCATCTCTTTGCTACCCAGTGACACCTTTTTCCCTGAGTAGAAGCCACCATGCCCATGCCCGAGGAGTGACTGTGCCTGGAGTGTTGCCATATATTAATGTCTCTTGCTATTATATTTCCCAAAAGGATTAGTTGTTGGGTGAAAAAACCCTGGAGCCATTTGGGACTGTCTGTTTAGTCAACCATGTGTTAATGAAGTGAAATGGCAGTATACAGTCATCTGAATTTTTTTAGGGGGGTGTTCCTTCCTTCTCCCACAAAATGCTTTGTGCAGTCTCATGGATCAGATCTCATAGATCTGTCAAAACATAATCCTGGTCCAGGATCCAGACTAGAGATTAGCTGAGTTTATATTGTGCCATAGTTCTGCAACAGAGCTCTCCCACATCTGCTTTTGTTCCGCCTGATGGAAGGTGGCAAGGTATGGCCCATACTGTGTGCATGAAAAGCTCAGGGAGAATCAGTCTCCAGAAAGCAAATAACTTCCTTTTCACCCTTCTCAACTCCCAAAGAAAATGGGTGTAGAGGGTCTGATGACTGGTAGATTACCTCAGGATAGCTGTCTTTAGGATGTAAATGTTCTGCATTTCAAAACAGGACAAAAGAAGTTAATTTGATTGTGAGGCTGAGTTTTGTAGAGACTGCCTAAAAGAGATAATAGGCTTCCCGAGGTCAATAAAAAGAATAATAAAAACTCCAGACTGGGACCCAAAAGTGTAACTCATGATCTAGTACATCTGACAAAATTTTAAAATATCTGAAGAATATTTATATGAATGCTTAATACATTAGGAATTTAAAAAAAAAAACAAACAACAAAACACTTAATTTGTCTGACACTAGAAAAACTTGCACTTATTTAATACTCTTTCTGTTTTTTCATGCTGAAATCTGTAGTGCTGTTAATTTCTTTCCATGATTATTCCATTTCTAGAAGCAGACATTTTTGTGCTGATTTACATAAGACTTACAATTATATGGTAAGCAACTGCAGGATGGGCATGTATATCTTCTTTTATGTGCTAAGTCAAAGAAGAAAAGTTGCACTGACAGTATCACGAAACGTAGGTATGCTGTAATTGTCAATTTTGGTAAATGAATATAACACTATGAATGCTATTCTTTAGAAAATTGCAATAGCAGCTCTGTTTAATTCTGAAGCTGAATACAATCCCTGTCATTAAAATACAGCACTTCCCTCTCACTCCTGCGACTTGCAGCAGTTTCCTACTGTGATTAACCATGGAGACAGTGTCTCAGTCCCCATTCTGGTATATCCCACACTAGCTTCAGAAAATATTGCATGTCTGTACCTCCATCTAGCAAAACCAGAATGAAACATTAGCACAGTCAAACATATATGTACTTCCAGAATGTTATCATGGATAAATGTATCCCAACAAATTCACAGTAATCCATTGAGCGATACTTTTGTTTATAACCAGACCAAAATTGCTCCAAATGTTTTATATTCATTCATTTTGCTTATAATCAGAAAATCTTCTTCGTTTGAAGCATCCAAAGAACATAACTTTTCCCTTGTTCTTAAAAGAAGAAAGCATTATGATCACTACAGAGCTGATTGCCTGGACTGATAAAATGCTCCATACATTCAACCCTTACGTAATGGTTTCTGATTTGGAATTTTACTTGCAAAAATATTGACAGAGAAAAAAACCTCACAAAATAAGTTTTATTTTTTAGAATACTTTGATGCTGTGAGTAAAGTTGCTATACCTTGAGATGCTGTTGGGCAGTTCTCATCCTGATGATTGCGGTTTCTACAGCTACTTGTTCTAACAATCATTCTCACCACTGCTGCATGTGAAAGATAAATAGAGAGAAATACAGGCAAATTCAGGCTGGTTGACTTTTTATTACTTGGTTGGGGGTTGGTTTTGTTTTGATGTGGGTTTTTGATTCTTTTTTTCTGTAGCAAAATGAAACAAGTCCTTGGCAATATACCTGAAATTTTAATGATTTCTGCAGTAGTACCTTTCTGAAAATTGCCACTTGACTTCAGGTCTCAGAAACTGAGCGAACTGAAGTTGTTTCACTGCCTCCCTGGTGTGTAGGCTGGAAAAAAACCTGTCTGCAAAAAGGAGGCTGAGTCACAAGCAACACCAGGCAGCCTGCAACAGACCTTTAAAAACGAGACGTCTTGTACCATTTGCCAAACAGTGGGGAAAGTGTGAAGATGACTAAGATGATTCAAAGCCCTTTTAAAAGCCCTCACATGCCTCATCATGTTCAGTTTTACAGAGAGTAATTTACTCCCACCACAGCTTTTTGCTACATTCAAATGAAAGCCTGGAAACTGGTGTTAAGTTAGTGTAGTACTAGTGGAAAGTACTAAACCTTATCTTGGAAAGCTTCCCTCTCCGTGAAATCTGAATGGTATTCTGGGGGGAAAGGGTAATGTAAGAAATTGATTTTATGTTCACTGCAAGACAGCAGGAGCTAAACCTCTCTCCATGTTCATGCAGGGTGAGGATACAAATCTACTTTAATGAATTCTTGATTAGCATCTCAAGCCTCATCCCACCTCAAGAATTGCCACCATAGATCTGAATTAATGTTGAATGCTAGTACAGATATTGGTCTAGAGCGATAAAGAAGGGACTGAAAAACAGTAAGACAAGAAAAAAAAAAGTTTATATTGTCTATTTGGGCAACAGATAATATTTTTTTCCTATCTTACTGTATTTCTACTTTTTTATTGCATTTAAGTTAGTAACTTCCAGCACAGGGTACAAGACTCCACTGCTGTTGACCAAACTCCAGTGAAGCAGTTACTCCAGCTCGTGCATTTTATAAAAGATAAGGACAAGAAGCATGGAAAAAAAAGAAGCTACTTTCAATGTTGAATTACCTATTTTGGTATCAGCTCAACACATTGGGCAATGTAATGCTATCTGCGTTTAGAACAGATTACCTACTTGAATCAATGGCTACCTCTTAAAAATTGATAGCATATTAACTTCCTTTATACTTTTGTTTTTGATTTCTGGGATTATCACCCTCAAGTACTGAGAAACTGTTGAAAGTTAGTGTCCTGATAACGTTTTATCTTTATGGCCAAAAAGAATAATCTCAGCGTAGAAAATTTCCTATGAGTTACTCAGAGAAAGTAATGCCATTACTGCCATCTCTTTTCTCTAGTTGGTTCCTCTGTGCTTTGTTTGCTGTATTCAAGAACTTTCATTTTATTACTGACATATTTAGAAATTTGGACTTGTACCTCTCTAGTGTATGTTGCTCTTTTATTTCTTTCTGTGTGATGATGTAACCATGGCCTAGCCTATAATAACTCTAGGTGTGGAACATTAAGCTGAAAAAAAAAGATATAAAATGTATAATGTCCCTTTAAATTTTATAAACTCCAAGCTTTCTTCAGCACATGCTTGTAGATAATTATTTAAAATATTTTATCATAAGAAAGCATTAGGAGTGACACTGTAATACAGTCCCAGTTAGAACAAGCCATTCAGTTTGAATGGATAAAATATGAATGACTGAGTTTTCATTGGATGTTACAAATCTTTGGAAAAAAACAACTTGAGTTTTATCCAAAAAAAGGGATAAGGAACATGGCTTGTGGTGTTTCATCTCTATGAAATGAAACAAAGAGTACAAAAACAGTGACAGAAGATTTGCTGGTGCATGATTACAGCTGCTGGTCTCCACAGTGTGCAGCACTTATCAGAGGTCAGGGTTGCTTCAGTTCCCGGGTCTATCTTCACATGCTATAAATAATGACAAAGTCAACCATCATCTTTTTCCACAGCATCTGATTATGTGCCATACAACAGATCGAGTGCTTCTTACGATTACACCATCTGGGTGACATTTTTCTCATGGTTATTTTGCCATCAGTGATTTTGCCATCCCACAGATTTTCTATAGCCAGAAAAACTAAGAACAAAATCTACTTTTGCCTGCCATCCACTTGGAAAACACGTTTGAACTACCTGCACAATACCTCTTTTCCTCCCTTCTTTCTTTTGGTGCTGTGGTTGTAGGAGATTTAACTAGATACTCTGCATGTAGGACTCACAGATGACCAGTAAGGGCAGGTGGGAAAAAAGCACAGAAAAAAACATTGCCAGACATTGTTGAGAGCACAGCTTTCACCAGAAATCCTTCCACCAGAAGGATTTGGAGCAGACGCAGAGCCTCAGTCATAAAATAGATTTGAAGGTGCATGAATTTCCTGGACCACATTTTAAAGCCCAAACTCACTGAGAGCCACAAATGGCTCTCTGTAAAGAAACTCTGTGGCACTGTCTTAGTTTATGGTCATGAGAAAAAGCTTAGCTTTTGTGTGCAAAAAACCCCTGCAGAACTGGGGGAAGGGCTAAATAAAGGACCTTTGATTGAGACATGGGAACAGAGGTAGACAGGCTCTAATTTGGTCGTAGCATTTTTATCTGGTGAAATTCCATTGCTACAAAACCTCACGGTATGCCAGTTTTTGCTGTTAAATCTATTTTTATTACATGGAAAATGAAATAATCTCAAGGCCCTGGAGTAAACTGCCCGGTGCTTCACATACACGTGCAATATTTTCAGTTTTGCTGAAAGAAAAATAGTATGTGCTTGTCTGGAACGTTTTCTTGCCTAGCTCCATCCTGCAGTGATTAATTACAGTTGCATTTCAGTCCCTTGGAACAGAGGATTTATAACAGAAATACTGCAGAGTGTGCCACTTTTTTTCAGTTCTGCATATCCCGACTGGGCTTGTTGCAGCAGGTTTCACTTACATCTTAAAATGCCTCACAAGAGCTGAAGCTGTTGAGGATATTTTCAATCTTATAAGTCTGTAGAGATCTTGAGTCATAGTCTTCACAAGGTTGGTGGTATATACAGCAGCATGGAGAAGGAAAGCTCTGTGGTGCAAAGCTGACTGTTTAACCAGAGGCCGCCTGAGCATTGGTGCTACTGTCTGGGTCTAACCCAGATTCCCTTGACTGCTTCAAAGGGCTGAGAGCCCTCATTCTCTCAAGCACATCTCTATTGCTCTTGCAATCAGGAGCTCATTTCTTAATGCTGGGAAGTAAAAATAGTCTCGTTAGTTAACGTATGAGGCTTGGGTGCTTTTTTCTGATTGTAGAGAGTATGACTTTGGAGATCACTTTTATTTCTGTGCTTGCCTTTATTTACTCCATTGTAAAATGCAGGTAATAGTTCCAAATGCTTTGTTTTTAGCCACACTGCTGTCCAGAGCACTGAAGAAACTTAGACATGAAAACAAAGAGCCACAGAGAAACAGAAAAAATCCCAGAATCTTAAACTGTTAAGCATGACAAAAGGAGCAAGTTGCCATCCCCTAGCTACTCAGTAGGTTGCGACTATGTTATTTGGGCAGTGGCCTTTTTTCTTGTCACATGGAGTGTGATTCCTGTTTCACAGTGCCCTGGTTATCCCAGGCTCTGTATTCTCAAGACATGGAACATGAGATGGGAATCTACACTGAGAGGTGGTAGGTACCTGCTGAATGAATTCTGCACATACATTTCAGTGACAGAAACACCAAGGCATTGAAACACAAGGCCTGAAAAGTGAGTGACAATTATCTGTCTCTTGAACACATACATCACTTCCCTACTGGAAACTTGGCATACAGTCACCTTTAGATATGCCTCAGGAAGTTTTCCCTGTTAAGTCAAAGGGAATATGCTGGTTTTCAGAGTTCAAGAAGAACTGATACCTTGATGGTGTTACTGCAGGCTGTGCAAGTCAATATAGTTTTTCCTTTGTGACATTTTGCAGTGCTGCAAACATTCACAAATTATTTCTAAATTAAAAGTAATATATCTGAGAATCACCTCTTTAAAGCAAATTGTCATCCTTTCCTATCTTAAAGAAAATATTATCAGGATTAAAAAGAATGAAGATGTCCTAATCTTTTTTTTATAGTTGATTAGTTTTCTTTCTTTGCATTTACTTGTATGTTTTCAGCACTCAGACCAACATAGGTAAAAATCCTCCTATTGATCTCTGTGAATACACACTAATAACACTGAGGCTCCATGGAGGCATAAATATCTGTCTGCCTACACTGCACTGCAGAAATAACAGGTTTAGTCAGTTTTGCTTTTTCTTTCATTGTTTTCCAGCTTCTGCTTTCATGGTAGCATAAGTTTCAACAAAATGCTAAACCTTAGCCGGCAGAACAAGCAGACAACAAATTTTGAAACTGGATTGAAGAAGTGTAGTAACTTTTTCAGAAACCTGTAATTAGCTAGGTCACAAGATATGCATAGAGCATGTACCTAATTCTGTCAACACCCTGCTACCATAGAGTCGGGCTCTTAAAGTTATTCCTGAATCTTTCATTAAATGCAGATTAGACTTGCTGTCTTACCTAATCAAGCTTGCAGGCACTGACTTTCCTGAGTCTGGTGTCATTAGCTCTTCAGTCACCAGGACTGCAATGACTAGGAGTGATGGCTGCCTATGACAGGCCTACTTTTTACTTGCCTCCCTGTCCCTCTTGGGCAATTAGTTTCATTTGAGTCCTTGAAACATCTTTTAATAAAGCTTTTTTTTCAACCCTGGGGGGAATCTCTAGTTCCTGTAAGCAACCATAAGCAAATCTGTGGTGTCTGAAATGCACAGTATTTTTTACTGGAGCAGACATATGACCCAATTTTTCCCTGCTCTGAGTAGTGAACACTTCAAAAGGTACAGTTTTGATCAAAGTGAAAAGCGTTGAAGACAAAGTAATACAAAATATTTTGATTGGCTTGATGTAGATTATTTGTTTTGGGTGATAATTGGTATATTGTTTTTCTGTTTCATATCCACTCTAAGACAAATGGTCTCTGAATGGCAAAAATAAACAGTTTTTCAAAGATTTATATTACTGAAAGCATAAAATGCTGAAGAAAGGCAGACTTTTCCTTCTCATGAATTGGGGTTGGCATTTATCATGCAGCCAGATACACTGCAGTAGTTAGATATGAGGCCCAGGGTCTAACAAAACATTATTCGTGTATTTTGTTATTATCATGTAATTTTATTAAACACAGTATGATTATTGCATGGCAAAGCAGGTCATTATTGCACTGACATAATTATTCCTCAAAATTAAAATAACCTAATATTCCCCAAGCTTAGACTTTTTTCCAGCTATTTTTCTTTCTGTTTGCTATTTTTCTTTCTGAAAGGCAGAAATATTTTCACAGTCCCCTTTCTTCCTTTAACCTAGATAGCTGCTCAGTTCTTGCAATATCCTCTGAGGAATAATAACGGATTTTCACATGGGAATGATCTGACATTTCCATTTACCTGGAGACTTTACAAGGATTAGATAGCTAGATGGAAATAGAATTTCACCCAACAGAAATTAAGAGCTGGATCCTGCAGGTCACTTAAGAGCATGCTCAGCTTTCTTCACATGAACAGTCCCACCAGCCCTGCTTACTCCTGTTCAGACAGTAGCCATCTCTGGAGTGGCAGATGGAGAAAACAATTTCAGCCAGGCTACATTTATCCCATTACCTGCTAGACAGTGAGCATGCAGGATATTTGGAAAGTCAAGGTCCAAGTATGGAGGTTGAGGCCATGCAGAAACCATCTGTTATGCAGTGCTTCATGGGTGACCTTCGTATTGACTCTACAGGGCACTGTGGTAGCCTTGAGAAGCAGGAGCTTGCACCACTGATGGCTTTCTCATCCCTTAGTTACTACAGTGGTTGTCAACTTAAAAGTGGCACCTGGAGTACAAGGCCTGAAAATAGCCCTCCATGCAAGTGATATGCTAATGGCAGTAGTGCAGTCCTTGTATCACATTCACTTCTTTGGGAAACCTCTGCGTAGCTGGGGGAAAAATTAAGAATATCTAGCCACCTTTACTACAGGTAATTCCTCCATCCTATCCCCTTTCCACTATTCCTTAGGATAAATCCTTATACTGAAACTGAAAGGAACAGGACACCTGATCTTTCAGGTATTCAGCCTCCAAACTCCACGGAAGGAGAATGGCCTTTCCTGTGCAGTGAGTGTGGGAAACCAATTAAATTTCAATTGATGGATGGGATTACTCATGTCAATGATTAGTCACATCAGAGTTTTCATGATCAGGCCTTAATTTCTTGTACTGCTTCCCCCATACCCTTGATGATGTGATGAGTTCTTCTCCAGTGAGAGAACATTAGGAAACGCAGAGCAGAAGGTGACATTTAAGAAGTCACAGTAGGGCATTTTATTCATTCTGGGATTACTGCATTTTGTATCTGTAGGCATTATCATTAATTGATGCTTGTTTATGACTAAAAATAATTTTAAATTTTCAGTTTCAAAATGCAGTTTGGGTATGATTTCCATTACTAGTCAGAAAATATTTAAGTCTGATGCACTTCTACAGAGAGTAGGAGGAAATTATATTTACCACCCTCTTTTAAGCTGATCTGCAAAATGCTATCCTTTTAAATGTCTCCCAAGAACATTTTCTGAGTGAGGATGGTATTTTTTCAAGCCTTGTTTTTCTTCTTTTCTTCCTGCAAAATGCTGCTCTTATTATGTTTATTATTTTTACCTCCCTTTTTAAAGCATGATTATTAATCACTAAAACAACCAAAACACGTGTGCAGTGCAAATATCTACAGTCACTTAGGTATTGATTTTAACTCAAGGAATATATTATTTAAGACTGTCATTTGAGAATAATGCAATTAGACTATTAATAGTGACTTTTGAAAGAAATACAGCTAATAAAGTGGTGAAGATATGCACCATCCAAATTACAATACCCTGCATCACCTGATGTAACATCCAATTAAACAGGCTCATGTTCCTCTTGAATCAAGTTCAAGTCAGCTGGTTGAAGAGGAATTTAAGCAAAGGAAAGAGGAATTATCTTTGAGTAACTCCAAGAAAGTATTCTGTTTTGGAAAACCATTATTATTGGCTATCCATCCTCATTTGCTTTGGAAAGGGCAGTCTGCTTCCACAGTGCTTCCCTGCTTTGGTGCACTGGACTCCTTCTGGAGGCCCAGCTGTGGAGCAATGAGTCATTACCCCAGCTTGCCTTTTCCTCTCTAGGTGGGGTGGCACTGGATGAGCAAAGAGGATCCTTCGCTGGTCTTGGGCTCCAGTTCTTATACTGATGAACCCTGCAGGTGGAGTCCCCACACTTCACTGAAGTGAGGGTCCTTACCCTTTGCACCTGGCCTTGGGGTTAGTAAATCAGTGCCCAGGAGAGAGAGCCTAACTCTGCCTTCTGTGTCACCTGTCAGCCTTGGTGTGTCTGTCGTGCTTCTGAGAGACACATTGTGCAGCACTACAGACAGAGGAAGATTTCTGTCTCTGTCATCACTGGTCCCAGGTACCCAAATGGCACACAGTCTTTTCCCCTGTCTGATCTTGGGGCTTCCTAGACAGAAATTCCTAGACCAGTAATTTGATGCAAATTTGCCACATCTTTGAACACTGAGTGATGTTACAAAACTCATTAAAACCTACCCCTTAGGAAAAATCTGTAGTTAATATTCATCTGTTTGTTCTAGTTACTTATTTATTGCATATGGTGTCAATGTATTTTTTTGCTGTTCCAGAGTGTGAGTTTGAAAGAGCAATACCATATGGCTAATACCATATCAGATTATGAAGACAAAGCTTACACATTGCCTTGTTCTAAACGGCCTGAGAATATCTTTTTACTGCTTAATATGATGGAGTGCATCGACATTCTCACTGGACAAAATGGATTAATTCTGGGATTAGGAGCAACACAGCTACACCCTCTTATCACTGAGCCCTGCTGAGCATCTTGGTCCATCAGCTCAGGCAACATAGCTGTGCTGCTTTGAGCTCTGAACAAAGTGAGCATCCTGAAGAGCTCCATGTTGGATGAACATGAGAACTTGTGGAATCACTACACTGTAATCCACACTGGGCTAGGGACATACCCAGCATGGCTTTGTTTTGTGGTTTGGGTAAAAAACAAAAGCAAAACTTGTGGTCTAAAATTAGTCAGGGATCCCTGAAGAATTTTGTGCTTGTGCCTTTAGGAAGTTGGTGGCTGGGAAGCCTCATGGCCTGAGTGAGCTATTGATGGCATCAGGGCAGCACAGCCCTTTACAATCATACAGAAGGAGGAACAGCAGTGAAGCATCCAGTTCCCAAATACACTTAAAATATACCAGACTCTCAATGTAAGCAACTGTCAACAGGTGCTACATGACTGTGTGGGATGCTGTGGTTTGGAAGAGGAAGTGGCTGATATTAGAGGGTCCATGGGAATTTTTCAGTAAAGCTACTGCCTGTACTTTCATCACTGCTTGTTTCTATGATATTAGATTTGACACAGCTGTTGCTTGCATGGCTTTTCTTTGAAGAGTCAGAAAATCCTAAAGCTGTCATTTAGTGAGTGATACTCTTCTATAAACTATCTGGACTTCTATAAATATTGCTGGCTTCATGCAGGCCATTATTATCTTATCTTCCATCTCTAATCATGTCTACCCACCCATGTCAATCTAGGACACATCCAAGCCTTAGAAATAGCAATGGAAAAATCATAAAATGTTCTAACACATGGAGTTGGCAGACAAGTGCCAGACAAGATCACAAACTGTGCAAAATGAACAGTTTGCAAGTGAACGTACTTCTCTTTCTCCAGTAAAGAGCTGGCTGAGTATCTTACAATAACTTCAAATTAGCACACTAGTTGTCTTTTTTCTTCTTCTACATGAATTTCCCTTCAATCAGAGCTGCCTACTTGACAATAACACAATGACGCGTAGTGGAACATTGGTTCCATGACCCAAGTGATTTCTTGTTTTTCATTAAGAATTCATAAACATTTTTCCAGTTAAAACAGGTCTGAGTGTGATGTTAGAATGGGTGTTGTTCTAAATCTGTTGTGGAACAACTGCAAGACCCAATTATGAGCAAAGAGTGAAGAATAATAAGGGTCAGAAAGAAGAACTGGATTGACCATTATCTTAATTGAACTTACTATTCAGGAAATGAATCATGAATGCTAGGGAAACTGCTTTCTTTATTTCTGGGTTGGACTTAATATATATCTCCCGTGAAAAGGCTATCCATGTTATTAGAGTCGAACTGCAAAATATGAATTCGTAAGCCTATGTATCATTTTACACTGGAGAGGGGTTTTTGTGAGGATTTTAAGAGGCAGTCCTGTAAGATGGCTCACTTAGCAAAAAAATGAAAAAATGAAAAAAAGAAAAAAGAAGAACAGTGCTCCCTGGTAGACACACAGGTAAGACATACCACAGGCTCTTCCTGTACACCATGTATATGACTTAGGAAAGAGAGCTTGCATTGTTTGGCTGAATACAGTAGTTGTTCATACTCAGCAAAGGCAAACATATGGCACTGGCACCATTCCAGGTAAACAGCCTCATGGAAACAAGATGATAAATATATGGCTGATGTTGGTTGCCTTTGCTGTTAACTACTATTTATGGAGTTGGTGTTTCCACAGTCTGATGTTATAAAAGCTCCTTTGCGTCTAAATGGGCATTCCCAAAACTCTTAAAAAGACTGTGTCAAAATAATAACCCACCCCAAAGGTAGAGCATGAGATATGAAGTTTCTTTACTGCAGTAGTGGCTAGAAGTTCAGAGGCATTTCCAGGCATTAGTTCACATTCTCTGTCACCTACCAGCCTGGATGCTATTTAGGCTGTACAGGAACCACTGAGATTACTATTTCTGAGAAAGTCTTATTACCTAGTAGTCACAGAGTATCACAGTCAATATGGCTTTAAAATTTTAATATCTAGGTCACTGATATTTTATTAATTTAAGAGTAATTTTTTAATCATTCTTGGAGATGTTCAAATGCCATTTGGGCATGGTCCTGGGCAACATGCTCTAGCTGGCCCTGCTTGAGCAGAACCATTGAACCAGATGATCCCCAGAGATCCCATTCAACCTCAGCCATCCTATGATTCTGTAAGGTATTTACTTCCTTCCTCTTGGTTTGCTTCAGAGCTTTAAGCCCCAATTTATTAGATCTATAACTCCCATTTTAGAGGTGTAATTATTCAGGGAGAATACATAGCACTTAGGCCTGCAGGTGATGCTTAGAGTCAGAAAGTATTCAAACCATGCAACATGAAGAGCTTCAATTAGTCAGCACAGTTGTTGGAGTGAGAGACTTCTGTAGCTCCAAAGAAAGAAAAAAAAAAAAAAAAAAAAAATCGAACTTAGAGCAAACAACACGGTAGACATTTTAAATGTGAAAACTTTTCCAAGAGTGAGGTTTGACAGTTTTCTAAAGATACTTATATGCATTCTGAGAAGGTTTCATTCCCATCTCACATATTTCAAGATCCAAGTGCTTCAGAACATAGCCTGCCCAACTGGTATCTTATAAATTACAAAGTGATTCCTGACAGGGTAGAAAACACAACATAAATTGCTTTAAAAACTAGGACCAGAATCTAATGAGACCGTTCTTCAGTATAATTCTGTTCAAAAGTCTTGTGAGAGAATCTTTCATTATACAGTCAATTCTGATGGTAATTTGTAGTGATTGCTCAAAATTAACACTTCCTTCTGCTATCAGAGAGAAGATCCCTACTTAGAGAAAATTTCCTACTATATCCATATAGTTTTGCATTCATCTATGGTGCCACTGAAACCAATTCCCAACATACTGTATGTTTAGTAATTATGTTTAATATGCAACAATGTGAACAGATTAGTGGCTCCTTTCTGGAATTAAAATAACAGCATGGAAGCAAAAATAGAAGTATAGATTTATTAGAGAAGTTATCTAAAATACAACATTATTTTCCTTTTAAATTAGAACATATATTATTTCAATGAAAAGATATTTTGTATCATTTCTATGGTAATAACAACTTTTAAAAGATAATACTTAATTTAGAACATTTTTAATTAAAAAATCCAACACTACTATTAAGACATAACTAAGGTTGTTGATAACATGGGTAAAAATGCAAAACAGTCTCAAAAATATTTACATGTCAATTTCTTAAAATCTAAGAAGTCTAATCCTAAATATTCATTTTGCTTTACTTTCTCAAAATACTTTTTTTTTTCCTAAGTCATAGATAGATTCTGTATTCCTGTGCTTCTCACAAAGCTTCAAGTTATTGTTAGTTACGTGTACTATCACACCAGTGGATGAGGTTTCTTAAAATGGCTTATTTTGCTATCATATCCTCTCCCAAGCAGCCAACATACTGTTATACCAAAGTGTCAGTCACAGTAATAGTCACCAAAATGCACCCAGCACCCACCCCCTGCCTCCCCCAACCCCACACCTTAAGAACCCTCTCCCATTTGGCCAAGGGCCTTTCACATTTCATTAGCTGGCATTTCAGACGCAGAGCAAAAGGAAAAATGGATCTTGGAGACGAGATGTTGCCAGGGCACACATGGCAAAGGTCTGATTTGGGCTTAGCAAAAGGGCATCCTCACAAACACAGCAACTTTTAACGCTCTCAGCACTGAGGTTACTGGAAGGAAGCTCTGACTTCTCTGCTCTTCAAAGGCTGACATGGGCGCCAGTTGTCCACCATATGGCACACGGGCTCATTCTCAGCATTGAAGCAAAGGCCACGGAGTTTGCACATCTGTGGAAAAACACACAAACATCCTAAATGCACCCTTCACTTCAGTAGGGCTATTTGAAATTATACACCTTGAGCCTGAACCAGAGCTCCAACTCAGTTTTGCCAGCACAAATAGTCTAAAGATGGTGTTAGCACCTATGTGTCTGCATTGATCCACACCATTTCCTGCTCCTGACACAGGCTCTCTTGTCCACAGAATATCCAAGCAAGAACAACTGAAAGCACAGGACACAAGAACATAAGCACACATTTTCTGAACTCCTTGAACAAGCAGTAGTTTGTCCTTAACCAGAACTACATCGAATCCTTTCAGAATCATCTGCAAGTTGTGCAGTTTTGTCTCTTTATGTAGATTCTTTTTAATCCAGTTTAAATAATAATAATTAAAAGACAGCCTACTATTGGGCCAAAATAAAGCTGCTGAATTTATTCAAGCTATCCTGATTTTCAAATATTGTGAGAGGGAAGACCATTCCATGTCAATAGAAGCATACTGTAAATTTTTAGAGCTTGTTCCTAAATTACAGTTGGTGTTTCCACAGTCTGATGTTATAAAAGCTCCTTTGTGTCTAAATGGGCATTCCCAAAACTCTTAAAAAGACTGTGTCAAAATAATAACCCACCCCAAAGGTGATCAGGTGGAACTACTGACAAAAAAAAAAAAAAGTAAGTGGCAGGTGGGACGCAGGATTTCCTACAAGTCAGGCTGCAGACAAGGCTTTCCCTCATTCAAGGAGTAAGGCCCTCAGCAGTGAGCAGCCTCCCCTGGACTTTACTGTTAACAAAGTTCAGAGTTCAACCTCTGCTAGCAACTGCTGTGTCACTACAACAAGTGATAACAGGCTTGCTACACCCTACTGTTATACCTAGCTTTTATCTATCTTTGTCAAACCTACTCAACTTAAACCCTGCCTCAATACTCTGATATACGGTTTCGTGTTTGATCAGTTTTGGAATGAAAAGGCAAGCTACCACACACAGTGTTTTGATCTCAAACCCACCACTGAAATGTTGATAGTAATAGGAAGGGGTGTGTGTGGGAGAGACAAGTGGTGTCTTTCACCACTTGTAGGTGGTTAAAGTAGGTGTAATAGGAAAAACAACTCTATTTCAGTGAATGTGCTTCTGCCCTATAATAAAACCGTATTTGCAAACCTTGGATCATCAATAGCAGTAGTTTAGAAAAAATAAACAGTGTAAACTTTAATGTTCCCTTGCAGTTTATTAATGGCAATCACTGCTATATAGTTATTTCGAATAGTTCTTCCTCACCATGTATTCTTTTATTAAGTAAAGTCCCACAACAGCTCAGTTGCACTTTTTTTTTCCATATCAGCTGAATAAACCCCCTAGAATTATGTGTAGATTGTTAGCACGTCTGCCATTGATGAAAGAGATTTAAGAGTTTGAAGGTTGAACTAAAGCCCTTCAGGGCTAGTTTATATTTATAGGCTCTAAATTCTATTTATATCTTCCAAGCACACAGATCTGAACCCAAGAATGGAATCTTGGCTATATGTAGTTTCCTTAACGGATGGTGCAGAAAGCTAGGGACAAGAGTGATTTAATCCACACAAGCTGCTTCCTCCTAGAAAGACTATCCTTCTCAAGCTAGTAAAGAGAGTAAAGTATTTTCTTAGGCGGCAGACTTATGGAATCTGCAAGTTTTGCCTCTTCCAAACAACTGAGTTTTGTTAGGATTGTCACAATTCTGCGTAGGATTTCATGGTCTGTTCTGCGCCAAACAGAACTTGTAAAAAGAGCTCTGTATCCTGAAAATGCTGGAAAATCAACAGACCAACTACAGATTTACAGTGTGAGTCTGTGGAAGCAGGATATATGCTCTCCAGGTGCAAATCTGTTATTTTCAGCGCAAGTATACCCAGATAGGTGGTGTGTGCACGTACAGTGAACCCACTGATGATGACAATACATGCTAGACTAACTCTACATGAGGAAATGGTCCTTTCATGCATGCCTCAATTTTCCAGATTTTTACCATGTGACAGTTCTAACCATGTAGTCGGAAAGCCTGATGAAATTTTTAAACCACCCCTCATTTTCCCTGGACTGTGTCCAAATAGATGACAGCCTTACACTTTACAGCAAACTCTACTTCCACACACAGCAGTAGAGTCCTATCAGAAGAGGATAACCACTTCAGACAGGTATTTTTCACGTGGGATGCTAGCTAATACGTTGCATAGCTCTGCAGTAACACTGCCACTTCAAAGAACACCTGGTGGGCTGAGCTGATGCAATCAGTGTAATTCCAGAACACATATACTGGCATCACCCATTGGACACCTACCTGCTCAGGGCTGACAGTGATGGGCTCCTTCAGAACATGCCAGATCACACATTCAAGCAGTGGTGGAGTGGTCAGTGAGCCAGGGTATGTCCAGTAGTCTCTGCATGCAGGAAGGAGTCCAGTGGGGTCAAAATTTGTGAAGGAAGCTTGTTTTCCCTACAATAAAGTAAGCAGATGGGCTGATGTCAGGGGACAGACCACATACACACACTGAGCTTGCAGAAGTGAAGTCCCCTCTGGAAGGTCCATGTTTGGCAAAAGACAGAAATGTAGTTTGGCATGAAGCAGTGAGTACCAAATACAGTACATTTGGGACTAAATAGTCTCAGCAGTGTAATTTTTTTTATGTTTTCAAGACACTGTTTCTTATTTAAAATGTTGCATTTACGTTTCTTGCTCCTACAGATAACATTTGACCTTGCATGAAGAACAGCAAGATTTTAGATGCCATTTATATTGATTGCACTGGAAATATAGAAGCTGGGAGACCTGTTGGAGAGTCCATTCTGATAAATAGCAACATCCAACTACCTCAAAGTGAGCTTGATGACAAAGATGACAGTGTGCTCTTATTTTTTACCTTTCTGCCCACATTTCTCATTGGCACAGGTCTTTACCCATCATGAAGGTATCTAGTTACTCAGTAAGTACTTAAGGTTTCTCATTACTCACTTCATTAAAGTATCACACACACACACTGCACATGATATTTAAATATAGGAAGGCCTTTTTTCCCCTAACAGTTATATATCCTGAACAAACTGTTTATCTGGACCCTCTAGAAACAGCCATGAAAAGCATGCCCTCTTGGAGGAAGGAAGTTTATCCCACAGATGCAGAAAGGAGGGGAAGTACCTTTTCCATCTGTCACCACTGACTAGAAAGGGCACCTAGACGAGTAGATTAGATTAAGAAGATAAATCCTACCCTATAGGTTTAGATGTAGTTAAAAGACAGAGAAATGTAGTCACAGAGATAGGAAATGATGACTAGTACTCCCTGCTCTCTACCACAACTTCATTCAAATCTGTTTTGCATTTAGGATTACAGCAGCACCAGTGCTGATGGCAGGAAGGTTTGTTTTACTTTTGCACATGCAGCAGTTTGGGAGAAGTAAAAAAAAATCTACTTTCTGAAGAAGAAAACAGAGCACAGTTGTGATCGGTGCTAGTCAGAGAGGGCAGATATTACCTTGGTTTGAATGGAGTTCAGAGCATCCACAACTTTTTGTATTTCAGGCTTGGCATTTCCCACCTGTAACACAAACCATATGAAAAGAAAAATTGCCATGTACTCTCATGTTACCTTTAACTTTCTGTTACAGTTCTCAAGAAAACATTTTCCCAGCACCATTTCATTCCAGAACAGGAGTATTAGAGCAAAAGTGACTGGAATTGTCTCTGTAAAATCACAACAGTTGACAGCACAAATGAGTCAGCCAAGGACACTGGACAGAATAAAGCTATTTTCACTTACAGTATGAGGATTTATTTTTAGACTTAAGCTGTTTTTTTTTCAAATAAATCACCCTCCCAATAAAACAGTCACCCTCAGTTAGGCCAGGACTGAGTACTACATACCCCTGGGGCCCAGACACCTTCTCTAACTAGCTGTGAAGACAATTCAACTGAGACAAAACACTCTGGACATTTAACATTAACAAGAAAAGGAAAACAGGTGTTATTTAGGCTGTCCTACTGCAGGTTCATACACACAACTTTGTCAGTTATGCACGTCACCTTTCACTGGTAAGAGTTATGGCAGTGTGACTGTCCTGTTAAAGCCAAGTCTGCTGCTACAGGGGTGCCACAGTGAGGGATGGCAGTCATACTCCATAGCTAGTGTACAATTGTTATAGGTAAAGGAAGATGAGAATTTGGAGTACCACCTACTTTGCTATGAGTTTAAGCAGTATAGTACAATGCTGCCTTATTTGATATTTTAGGCTCTTAGGTCCCCTCTGCAACACCATGAACATGCTGGACAAATGACACAAAAGTTTAACTAACCTTCATAAAGATGCCCACCACAGCCAAACCATCGGGATGCTTCACAGCTTCGGCAAATTTACCATATTTTACATTCCAGTGTACAATATGGAGCTAGGAGCAAGAAAACAAGAAGTGCATTGAAAATGATATTCCATCCAGAATACTTCACAAGTTAGGATGCCAGGAAGTAATTTATTAAGAGCAGATGAGAGTTTTACTGCTGAGATTTTAAAACTTTTGTGTACAGTTAAGAATTTGTTGAATCATTCATCTAAAGTTTTGTTTATGCAAAGAGATTTTTGTAATTAATTTTATTTTGCTTCTCACTCTTATTCCCAGATGAGTTCTAAATGCAAGCTGTGGCTGTATTGTTCTGCTTTTTAGTGAAACTCTTGTTATCTTCAGCATTAGTTTTTCCCACATACAGCCTGCAGGATTTTGACACAGTATTTTAATACTATATATACTGGAGTTCTTATCAACACTGAAATACACTATTGTCAGTGTCAGAAGAAGCAGAGAAGACACATTAACTACAGATCTGACCAGCAATTTAGGAAATTAAAAATTAAAAAAAAAAAAAAATCAACTCAAAAACCAGTCCTGTCCTTTTCTGGAAAGACTTTGAATCTCCAGGTCACATTATTCAGGATGTTGCTTTCTCTTTAATTTCTAAGTTATTTCTAATTTAAATTCATCTGGCTGTTTTCCCACATCTGCAAGTCAAGCTGACCAAGTAATTACGGTACTGTGAAGACATAAGCCACTGGCAAGTTTCTCAGATAAGACAAAAGCTACTTCTACCTCATGAAAAAGCGGTAGAGCCAATGAATTTGTGGGGCCATTTCTTTTATCTGTCAATGCAAATCATAGGTATGTTTTGTAAATGTGTATTTATGAATACATTTTAAAAGTCTGTAGCAGCATCCAGAGGTAAACTTCTAAACACAGGACAAGCAAATGTGGGATGCAAGGCACTAAAGTCATTCAGTTTCTGTAGTCATACTGTAATAGAGAGTTTTACGTGGTCCAAGGGACATCTGAAGTCTCAGGGGTATCACAGAGTGCCTACAAGATCTCACTTTGCTGCCTGCCCTGTCTGCTCCAAAATTATTCTGTTGTTTATATAAATGCCTCTGATGTTAAAAACTGAAGCCAGGAAAGGGGGATGTGTGTGTACAGAGGTGCTGCAATTCTATCCCTTCATAATTTCCAAGAGACACTGAGAAAGCAGGGAAAAAAATCAGGGATAATTAATGTGGGGTTTTCCGCTCCCCTCTGACGTGAAGTAGCTGAGAAAGGACATACTACAAATCCTTCAATTCTGATCTCTGCTCTTGCAAGCAGTAGGTTCTAAAGTGGCATTGTACCATATCTTCTATGGTAACCTCCTCCTATGAAGATCCATACAAACGTTGCTACTGTGGTGAAATACTTAAAAAAAAAAATACTCATTATACACAAATGACTAGAGAAGTAAAAGCATGTCCTACCTCTGCATCATACTTCACACCATCCACAGTGTGCTCAGACCCTTGGCCCTCACAGGATCCCCAGTGAATGTGAAACTGTACCAGCCTGTAGACTCCATCCAGCGCTCCTCCCTGCAGCACTGCAAAGCAAAGAGCCTCTATTAGCAACTCCCATAACCTTTGCTATTGAGTCTCACTTCAAACTCGAACAACCATCTCAAGTCCTCCATGTGATTTACAGTTCATTGCATGCTGCCATGCTACTCCAGATCATCTTCAATGGGACATTACTACAATACACCAAAATCAGTTATAAATGCATAAAAACATACGTGACTTTATAGTGAGCATCTCATCAGCAATTTAACAGGCATGCTAATATTACAAGTGATGAGGGAAGATGTAACTTTTCTGTCACCAAGCAGATTAAAAAAGGCCTTTGTAAGAGGCTCATACAGAGTTATTCTATGGAGTACACTTGAAGACCAAATCATCTTTCATGTACTATTGTACTCTGACCTTCCATTTTAGACACTTCATCCATTTAGGACTTAATCCTGCAAATCCTGTGGTAGATGGGATTGAGTAAAATGCTTTTGGTTCCAAATTAAACCTAAACACCTGTTAGCCATGGGCTGCAGCAAGGTAAACTGCTAGGCACAGTGTAAGGCATTTCAGAGATGTGAACTCGGTCTCTTGTCTCTCCCATTGTGGTGAAAATGGCAATGCCTGTACAAGAAGATTTTTTAAATTATGGATTGGAAATGAGTTGTTTATTTATGGTCTCCATTATCTGGCATTACTTGTGCCATGGGACTGCTCTAAGTGGAGTGCCCAGCCACGCTTTCAATTATATAGGAGTGAGCTCCCCTGAGCTCCCTTATTCTGCTTATTAGTTTTACCCTTCCACTTAAACTGTGACCAATCACCATTATGATATGCAGGATCAAGCCCTACTACTGTAAAATGCTCAAGGCACAGACAATGTCTCCTTCAGTGCAGCATGAAGCACAGAACAATAACAAATAGTTCTATTAAATAGAGCTATTTATCTAAGTCACCAGAGCAAGGTTTCCCACTGGTTTGTGGTTTGGTTGGGGTTTCCTTCCGCTTTTTTCCTAAGCATCTCAAATTCAAATTCACAATTAACCTTTAAGATATTAGTATTTAAAAAATATTTTTAAATGTAATTTGAACTATTAGATAATTTAAGAGACCAATTTATCTCTATATATACATAAATACATATGCAATACATAAGTATATATGTAATAAAGTGACAGAAGAGTGTTGACATCAGATATTACATGTAAGTGTGCTCTGTGTATGTGCCACAAAATGGTTCTGTGGAGCAAAGATGCTTTTCCTCTCAGTCTGCAGTTAGTCTAGACATTACCACAATACGTGCATTTGTGAAAACATACACCAAATGCTGACTGGAAAAGGTCCCTGTGCATTCAGGTTTGAATAATTCTGATTATAGGCAAGCATGGACAACAATAGCCATGGATATATGGCAATGAGGTCAGAAGGATTTCATTAATAAACCAGAATACATGAAAATGAAATATAATATTTTTTAAAAATACAATAGTTTCTAACTGTGTGCCCTACACATGCAAAATTTGGGTTCAGTGGACAAATTTAGCCTTTGCCTGGTGTTCCTTTGGTGAATATATTTAGAAGTCTCCCACATGTACTTCTATTTGAAAAATGTGAATAGATGTTCTACTGCAGCCTTTGTGATTTCCAATACTGTAGCCAACACTGAACAGCCAACAGACTGGGACTTGCCCCACCCCTTACCAAGCTACGTGATCCAAAGAAGAATGGTTAGTTAAAGTAATTAAATAGAAATATATCTTATTCTACTTTTACATTTCTGCATCTGCTACTTGCCAAGAAGCAAAACTGTTTTAAGCACAGGACTACAAATCAGAGTAGTTTTTTTCAGAACGGTGACTGCGAGTGTGCATTAGTTCCTTTTGGAGATGAAGAAATCGGTTGCTGTATCTTTACAGATGTGAAATCATTCAATCCACATAATATCTCACTTCATTTAAAAGTGATGCCATGGAGTTGCAATGTTTCAGTTTCAGGTTCTTTAGCTCATGATCTTGCTGCTCATTGCAGGTACAAATGGACCGAGGTTCCACCACTCCTCAACCTCAGAAAGCACTAGTGCAGCACAGGTTGATCTGCCATTATTTATCAATGGAAAGCATGCTGAAAAGCAGAACCATGCAGTATTCTGGAATTAATTTGCAGTGTTATTTGTCTACACAAAGTTTGCTATAGTCTCATAAAACTTGAAAGATGCAAAAAAAATAACCTCTTTGTAGTTTTTGCTTACTTTTCCCAGTCTGTGGTTCTCAAATCCAGCACTAGCTTATTTTGACTCACAGCAGAGCATTCAAAGAAAGTAATAATTAGATTAGTGTAAATGAATACAAATTCAGCAGGCTTAATTACAGAACAGCCTTTCTTATTCTAGCCTACTTTAAGCAGTTATTTTATTTTTAATGCTTCCCAGCTTTTCCAAGGAAGTAGAATTTAAAACTAAACTTAAAAAGACAAAGTAGAAACATTAGAGCTTTTTTTTTCCAGTACAAGCTTTTTAAACCATGAATAAATGCTACCAGTTTTTGCAAAGTAAAAGTTCATCGAACAGCATTCATACCAGGAACCTCCCCATCTTTGTCCAATGTCACAAGAGCATCAACTCAGGCCACATTGAGAAAATAAATCCAACCTTTCCATCTATGGGGAAGTTTTGATCCATATTTGAGCATTTCATCATTAGCTCTTCCTTTTGAAATTAATACTAGTGAAAACCATTCCGAAAACACACGTTTAGCTGTGCTCCTTTTTGTTCTATAGCACAGTTTCAGATGCAATGTTGTTGGAAGACAGCACAAGCTGAGCTGAAAACCACATTCTTTTCTCATAGATTCAATTTACTCAACACAGTTTGTCACAACCTGGTCTCCAAAGATGTGCAACAGCCCACGAGGTAACAGCTTGAAAGTACCTTTCTCTTTTTTTACTATTTTAAAGTTCTTTTAAACGTCACAGTGGGACAAATTTGGAACTACTTTGCTTAAATTAAGCAATGGTAACTTTTCTGTTACCATTCTACCTTCTACCCCTTACGGGAAAAGTTAGACTAGTAACATCCAGTAATTAATTACACTGCACTGTTATTAAGTGATCTCATAACATGGTCTAAGTATTAGCAGTACTAATCTGGAAAGTCAAATAATTACATGACTGTGGGATTTCTTGGATACAGAAAGTGAAGCTGATTTGACTCCATTACACTTTCTTGGGATATCTGAAAACACAGCAATCAAAGGGCATTTTGGTGCACCTGGTACAGTTGTTTACTGAGGCCACACAACCTCACTGTTCTACTTAAAGGCAAGTCAGTGGGCAACTACCCTTCCCATATAAAACAAAACAGCCTTGAAAAAAAATACTGTAGACCACTGCATACCTTTTTTCAGAAAAAATCTGTCGATTTTTGCAGAAATACTGTGGAATAACTGTTATTTAGTTAACTCCTATGAGACGTTCCCTCTGCACAGAGCAGAAGATTAATAACTCTCGTCAAGGCAATACACATGCCAATGAAATAATCAAAATGGCTGAACTACAAGATGGTTTCATGAGCTAGAATGAATTCCTTTCTCTCATACAAATTGGTGTGGCAAGAAAAAATACTACTGTAAAGTTCATTACTCTGAGAAGATACAGAATAAGAAAGTGTTCTTCAAATGAAAAACCATTAACAAGGCAAAGTTCTTTCCAGGAGCTAAAATAATGGGTCCAACTCGAGCACAGTAGCTGTCCAAAGCCCCAAACTTAGGAAATTAATTCTAATTGAGATGCCACCAAACAAAAACTTAACAGCAAGACATTTCAAGCATTCACCTCTGAAGACAATGCTCTTACACACATATTGCTTTAGCACAAAGAAAATCAATAATTTGTATCAGCCTACAGTAGAATTGCATGTATATATGACACTGTGGGCATGTGTGTATGTACCCATATGCATGGTATATTCATTAATGCTAATATTTTTGTAAGTTTCTGTGTATACAGAGAAATCTGTATGATAGAAAATAGCACTTGCAGAGGCAAAGCAGACGAAGCGTTACTGGAGCACCATGCACTATTAATGACATAAAAAAAGCTCTTATGAGGATGCTCAAGGATTAGCCTTGTGTTCTTATGCAAGGATGGCTTCCTCATCCGACAGACTGAAGAGTTCAGTTAGGGTGAGCTGTCACTTCTGTGAAATGTGGAGTACACAGTCACACTTGGTGAGATGTTTCCTTCTTTATGTTATCTCTTTCAGACATTCGTCCTAGGATGTTCTATCATGACAAGCAAGAAGAGCAATTCAAGCATCTGACTGTAGGGTTCATACGGGTTTCACCATGAAAAAAAAAAAAAATTGGTTTCACCGTTAGGGGAAAAAAAACCCTACTTAGACCTTGCTAGAAGTTTGGCCTGATAAGGCAACAAGGATGTTCCACAGAGATAGACCAGAATCAAACAATTGCCAAAACGCAGCAGGTCTGAATATGTGTTTATCTTCAGCAGGTCAGTGGTTCCAATTCACCTCAGCTGAACTATTTCATCCAGACTGGGCTGCAGCCAAAAAGACTCTGATCTGCTTAAAGACAGAGTCATTTAGGTTCTTAACATTCCTTCAGCTCCCTGGGACCAGTGGAGCTTATTTCTCATATAGTGTCTTGAAGGGATATTCCCTGGGAATCATATGATGCTGTACTGAGCGTCTGACCAGCCCTCACATTTTACACCGTATAGGCTGACAACAACTTTAAGGACCAAGTTGGAAGCATTGAAAGTAACAATTGGTTTAATTTCTAGTAGCTAAATACTAATCTCAGTGACTGTTTACTGTACTGAAAATGGTGTATTGGACATAGTGTCCATAAAATGTTGAGATCCAATGAAGGACAAACTTTAGGTGTGAGCATTGCCTGTAAATACACAGCAAGCCGCCATGCCAACAAGTAAATAAACAAATTATCAGGTGGGAAAAGTGATAATTGTGACATCTGGCACACAGCTTCATTACATCTTAAAAGTAAGTTTTTCCAAGTGGCCCCAGCTGATAACAGCTGCCTAGTTTCTCCTGGTTTTGCACTAAAAGTGCCTCTAGAGGAGGATTTTGGAAAAACAGAAAGAAGCTGCCATGATTCTTAAATGCACAGTCTACATCAAGTTTCTGCTCAGAAATCGTATATTAACAAAAAAACCCAAGCCAAAACAAAAAGCCAATGTAAGTAAAGGACACTTTTGGGCTCTGTAAAGAAATAAAGACCTGAAACATGCAGGACTGATCTCAAGCCCTTTCACCTTGTCTTCTAGTTCCTGGAAGCACTAGAGCTATTCAAGTCACTTGTTTACATAGGCTTTGCAGCTTCTGGTGATCCCAGTTCACAGGAAACATGACTTAATGATTTCACACCTTTGAGACCTCTGACTTTCTAGTCAAGTTGTGCACAACATTGCTTGTGACATAAGCAGGTGTGTCTGAATACAGTCCCCTAAAGTATAAGCAATCAGTTCTCTGTTTTCTGATTCCAAAGGATCAACACACAGCTTAGGCACTGTGGACCTTCAACTCATGACCCTATACTGACGACTTGCAATATTATTCTGGCATAGCTAATATATCTTTGGATCGGGGAAGCCTAAAAATAGACCGGTAGCAGTGACTTGAAGGAAGAGTGGTGCCTTAAAGACAGCAGACCTGCACGTTTCTTCCTCCATTTACCAGCTGATGTGGAAGCACATGAAAGGAGCAACAGTGGTACAGCTTTCAAACTCAACACCAACCAAGCAGTTTGGTTGCACTGGCTTTTGAATTACCATTGTAACAAAATAGATTGGTTTGTTTACAGTGAGTCATAATTCAAGACAGCTGAAGCATACTCATTAATATTTACAATTACAGAAAGAATCAGGTAATATATTGGATTACAACCACTGAAAGACTCCCAAGGGGTGCTAGCATCAAGGTGAAAACTATTTCCATTTCTTCAAGTCTTCTCATGATTTTTAAGTTCTACTATGACTTTATGTTGGCAAAAATTCAGATTTACTTGGGACTGGAGTGAATTCCAATATTCTCTCTAGGTCAGCAGCAAGGAATGAGAAAGAAACAATTAAGAAACTTGTCCACAAGCACAAATTACCAGTACATTTAGATAAAGCTTAACACCATACATAGTTGCAATTCCCTTCTGTCAGGTTCTACAGCTAAAATATGATATTTTAGCATTCTTGATATAGAACAAATTAAGGATGGATCAATTTCTTCCTTCTGTAAGCTTAAACAGATGATCAGAAAATACCGAATACTGCTGTGAACATTTTTTCATTTGAATTTCAGGTTTTTAGATAAGTTCCAAAAGGTTTCCTGTGAAAACTTACACAAAGAACACATTTTATGTACATTACAAAATCTTTCAGGCTCTTGAAGTTTTTTTGAGCAAAGTCACGTCCTGTGGTTTTACAGCTCTAAGAAGTTGCTCTTTACTTCTGTCTTTTAAAGTGAGTGAAACAATACACAAGTCCTTACAGCAGACTATAATATAAAGTGTCTAACATGATGAAAGTGGTACCCTTAATGAGACACTCCTTTGCTATGAATTATAATAATGCACCTTATTATAACAGCTATAAGCTCCATTTGCTCCACTTATACATGGAAGCCCTGGTCCCAGGACACAAGAGTGGATGAAGCTGAATTTAAAGTGACACTTTTATCATAACACATTTTTCCTTTCAAAATTATAGAAACTTTAAAAAGGAATGACTATTAATACTTGAACTTTTACTACTATTAAAAGACAGTGGACATGAGAACTAAGAAAGCAACTGAAAAGACTGAAGGAGAAGAGTGACTAAGCAACAACTGGAAGAGGAAGTTCACTGTTCACTTCCTACAAGCAAACCAAAAAAGCATTCTGAAAGACTGCAAGGAAAGAAAACTGAAAATAATCATTTTATTTAAGAGAAAATCACGGCATTTCTCAAAACAAAAAAATGCTCATAAACATGGCAATGCTGGCTTGTGAATTTCCTTTCCATACACAACTTCTACCAACCAGCAACTGTGAAATGTGAAAGTGGTTCACTCTGGGAATTGACTGAGCATTTAGAAGTATAGTCTGAAATGTAACAGCTGTCACATAACCCAAGAAATTGAAAGGTTGTCCTAAAAGAACTGAAATTGAAGATTTGGAGGTAACTGCTTGGAAGAGGGTTTTTCTAAGCATGGTAACATCTAACCATATCTAAAAAAAAAAATAACAAGAAAGTAAAACAAAGGTTCTAAAGCTATCGCAAAAGATTAACATAATTTCGCTGTTAAAACTTCATTTGTAAGAGAAAATTGTATAGGTCATAGACATAGAGTACAACCTGAATCAAGAGTTATGCCAATAAATCCCCACCTACTAATACAGATCTAAGCATAGAGAAGAAAACATTTTCTTCTGTAAAGATATATTAATGGCATAAATTGCACATAGATAATTTTTGTTTAAAAAGTTAAATTTTTACTTTCTTACTCAAAGTAATATAGATGACATATTTTAAGAAATCCAAATTTTTCCTTTAGATTTTTCTTTTTCACAGATATGGGCAGAAGCTTTATATTGCATATTCCTGATGCACACATGTAATGTAACAAATATACATTCTGAAGGGGAAATAACAAAATTTTGATTCTGGTATCTACTCGTTCTTACTTACAATCAACATTATTCACACTACATGTTTTGTGACTCAAAGAAGTAAGTAACAACTACTTCCAGAGTTTTATTCAAACATGCATTTTGACTTATCTATTTTTACTATGCTATTACTATGTATTTTTATTTGCAAGAACTCATTTTGCATACTCTGAAAAGCAGGAGTGATCAGGCATTAAGACCTAGAAACTGCTCTTCAGTGTCATTAGTTATGAGCCTGAAGATTCTTAATGAAATGAATCTACTTTGCGTGCAGTTAGTCATTATTCACAAGCAATTAACTTATTACTTCATTTTGCTCCTACTACCACAATTAATTCATTACCACATATGGGACAGCTTATAGAAGCAAGCAATACAGACTGTGGGAAGTATCTACAGGATTTTATACCATTGTATTCAGTAAAACTTACCAGCACTCACACAATCTCACTTAGTTTCTCCCTGTGACTATTGTGTGATATCTAACCAAGAACTGGGCACAAGCATTAGAGTCTCAAATTCAGAATCAAGCAGAGACAAGTCAAAAGACAGCTCTATTTTGTGTAAGGAAAGTAGGTTACCTAGTTAATCGCATACAAATGAAGCCAATTAAGTGTGCTGCCAGGTAGGTTCTCTGCACTGTAATTTTCAATAGTAAGTGTGATACTGAATGATGCATCCCTGCCTGGCTTCTTAGAGATCTGTTTAGTTGGGTTTTGTTTCTAAAGAATACTCATTTTTTGATACACTAATAGAGCTACTGAGAATATTTCTACTTGCATCTCCTATCCTCCCACTCTGAAAGCTGTGTCACTGCATATCTGTCAGAGGATCTCTGTCACAGATGTTCGGGTTCTGCACCAACTTTTCTCATAAAAAGCATTCTTCCTACAGACGTTTCTTTAAATTATTTTATGTATCCCCCATTTTTTCCTCACAACCTGATTTTCACAGTTCTTTCCAAACTTAGGTACATGCAAAGTGAACACGTAATAGTCTTCTATGCTGTGATGACCTGAAACTGTTTCTTCAGGGCTCAGTGAGAGCAGGATGGTAGTGAGAGTAGACTCGCCTGTGCCTGGTAAAAACAGAATCCCCTTTTTTGTTCTCTGGATCCTTTACCTTATTCCCCATACTACTATTAAAATGAACATGAATTCAGTTCCTTTAGCTCCTCAGTGCTTCAGAAAAATAGACACTAAGAGGTCAGAATACCACTTTCTCCTCTTTTTTAGACCATGCAAATATTAATGTTGATGCTCTGTGTAAGTTATACATGTGTATAATACAACTGAAAACACATCTGACCGCTTAATATTGTTAAGCATGAAGACTGTAACTGAAATACAAAGTCAAACGCTTAGTTTGCAGTACTGAATGTCTGCTATACTGTTATATTGCACTACCTGCAAAAACCTCACGTTTTTAGTAGGTAAGGATCATTTGGTTTCAGCACCATTCCCTAGATGACATTGCCAACAAAACGCTTAGGAAAAATAGGACACTTGCTCAAGCAAGTTAAATCAGGCAGTGTCTAGAGAAGTCAGTAACTTACAATGAGATTGTTTTTTTTTTAAATCTAAATTAAAAATAAAGGGACATTCATTGTGGAGAGCAATGATTTCTGCAAATTCAGCCAGATGAAAACCTACACTTAAAGACAACCCACAAAACCCTTGCTGTAACAGCATCTTGGATTCTGCCTGTCCATCAATAAGGCCATTCCTTTCAGTAAGGATTACTAAAGGTTTGCAGGATTCAGTGCTTAGTATCACCATATAGCACAATGAACAGCAAGACCCTGTGGATGGACAGCCTGCTAGCAAACTTTGTAGGAATATGCCGGATATATTATCTTTACCTGTAAAGCCTCCGAGAAATGTCAGGGGTAAGTCTTTTTTAAATTACAAAAGAACAAAGAGGTATTTTCTAATCATTCCTCTGTTTCTGTATCAACCTGGGAGCACGCTGGCTACAGAAATATGAAATAATATTTTGATAACCAAAGAACTATTTCTAAGCTATTTCCACTTCAAGTTGTTAACTGTAAGCCTTTGCTATTCTAAGGCAAATTTCTTCCTATGATGTATTTTGCCTCTTCTGTTAACCATTTGATCAGTAGCTTATGATGAGCTATGCCTAAAATTGCTAGTCAAATACTTTTAAATTTTTTTTCTCTCCACAGCTGAGCCCTTATCCAAATCCTTCTGATTTATACAAAAATAAAGCAATCACTTCCCCCGAGTAGGGCAGCTCAAATCTGCCCAGATAGGCTTAATTTTCTTCTAAAAGGAGCTCAGTTTCCTCCTTGCCTACAGGAATGTGAGATGCTGCTAAATCCCCACCTCACAGAAGCCAACTTTGGTATTTTTTTCTCTTTAAAAAACCCCTATAGCCTCAGTAGGGTAGGAGCTTTAGTAGCAATTGCCATGTCCCCTCCTGCACCCGAAGGTGAGGTCTCACCTGATTTGTCGGAAGAATCATCGTACTCAACGTTGAAGGAGTGCCCGTTGTTGACGATGTTTCTTGCCGTGCTGGCATCATAACTGAAGCTGAGAGGCTTCAGAGAGGAGTCGTACTTGGCGGACTTGCTGTTGATGGCAATAGGGGACTGGCGCTCTCCATTGGCGATGGGGAAGTGCTCATGCCAGTGAGCGGGTCCTGCAAGACAGCGGAAAGTAGCTCAGCGGGAAAAGACACGAAACTCAGGCGATATAAGCAATAACCCTCACTCTAGAAACCGGGATGTTCGAACACCAGCATCAGCCTCTAACAGCGTACCAATTGTGAGGGCTTGGCGGTGCCGGCAGCACAAGAGAGGGGAGATCTCACCCCGGGACCGCGGCAGCCCCTCAGCCTTGGCGGCTGAGGCGGGGGTTGTACCGGGGAGTCCCGGGGGCCACCCCGTCCAGTGGAGCAGCGCCCACCCTTCCTTTCCTGAAGTAAAGGAATGACAGCGGGGACGCAGAAGATGCGCCGGCACACGGCGCTGCCGAGCGGGCTGCTCGGGCGCAGGTGCATTTCAAGGTTACGAGAAAAACGCGCCACCGAACTCATTCCCGCTCGGGGCAAGGGCTCGGCCGGACGACAACGGGCACGTCCCGGGCGCGACTCCCGGGGACCTGCCGGCAGGTGTCCCTTGACAAGTGACAGGTGTCCCGCAGCGCCGGGCACTCACCGTCGTGGCTGCCGTATCCCCAGTGGTGGGACATGGTGATCGGCTCTGCCCGTAGACGTTATCGCAGCTCCGTGGCCCCAGTGCTCTCTCAGGGGCTTTTATAGGCTCCCGCCAACTCCATGCCCTTCTCTGCGGCCGGAGGAGGGGTGGGGGCGGAGGGAGACTCCGCTGGGGGCGGAGAGAGCGGTCCCTTATAATCCGCGATCAGCCGCGGAGCCGCTGCGGGTTGGGTCAATAGCGCCTCCAGCAGCCGGCGGTGCGGTCCAGTTTCGCCTTCCATCCCCATGGTCTCTCCTCACGCATCGCGCACCTGCGGGCGCTGCGCGGGGCGCTGTGGGCGCCGTGACCTTGGGGAGGTGCCGGGGGCCGGGCTGGGGCGGGCGGCGGGAGCCGGTGCGGGGCGGGCGGTGTGCGGGTGTGCGCGCGTGTACGTGCGTGCGGCGGGGCACGGCGCGGCTCTGCGGGCCGGGCGGGTGCTGCTCCCTGCCGGGAGCCCGGGGAAGGCACGGACGGCAGGGAAGGCAGTTCAGCCGGCAGGGAGCCGTGCGGGAGGGCGCCCGCACCGCCAGGGTTTGTTGTAGGTGCCAGGTTTTGGAGGGAATTAACGGGGGTTTGGAGGTGGGGATTAGCGGAGTTGGCGGTGGGGAGCTGTGTTTGAGCTTCGGGCGAACTGGGACGTCAGCGCTTATTGCTCGGTACTGCGTTTTTCCTAAGAAGCTGTAGGTCGAGCCGGGCTTGCGCTTATTTCTTACCACTGAGGAAATAGCCACTTACTCTGAGAGCGGCTCAGCTGCCGCTCCCGAGGATGGATCTGCGCGGCTAAAATTGAGCAATGCATATTTTAGATGTTTTTATATTGCGCAACGCTCCGGTGTTTTACCGCAGGACAGGAGGGACCGGACCTTGGCAGCCCTCTGACGGCGGCTCAGTTCCGTGCCGTGCCGCGCCGTGCCGGCCTCCCTCGGCCGTGGGGCCGGGCTGGCCCTGAGGGCAGCGCAGACACGGCGGGGGGGGCTGCAGATGGTCCCCTCTGAAGGCTTTTCTTTGCCCTCTTGCTCCGAGCGATTTTCGGTATGAGAATGACGTAACTTTATCCCATTTTCTTATTAAGATGGTTTATTCAAATCCGGTTTTAATTATGTTCTGTTGGGATTCAAGCGCAGGGGTCTAAATTCTGTTTTCAGTGAGGTCACTGTAAAGCTAGAATAACAACACCAGAATGACTCCATCATTTACATTCAGCATTGTAAAATGTGTGTCATTTGTTTGTATTTGTTAAAAGGAGAGAGAAAAGTCTATTTGTACAATGTGGGTACTGTTGCTAATAGCAAAAGGAACCAGCTGGGAAATTGCTTACAAAAATTAAAGGCCTTTCTCAGACCCCTTCGAGTGTAAGCAGAAAATATTTAAAGCTTATTACTGATTACCATAGTATGTGTCCTTATATTTGCATGTTTCTACTCAAGATGGTTTAGCAACCACAAAATGAAAAGGTGGTGGCAAAACTGAATACACAGAAGTTATTCAGAGGTGGCTGTGGTATATGTGATGTAGAAGAGCAAATGGAAATGCACGTTATACATTTATTAGCAATTCCTTGTTTGCTCATTATAGATACTTCACACCGATCACTTCTAAATCTGGCAGTTGTGCTGTCCAGTACGCTGACAGTCTCGTAAATGCACACATACACAAATCCATATAGCTAAGAATCCTTGAAGAGCAAAGCAGAAAGCATCCCTTTATGTTATAGAAAGGAATAAGATTTCAGTACATTTCAGAGGACTTTCTTCCATTCAGTTTTACTAATAAAAAAAATCCAGCCTGCTTCCTCATCATTCTCATATTTCAAGTTTCCACTGATGTCAAAGGGAGCACCACAGATAGGAAAAGTACAGGATTAAACACAACACAGTGTTTGGCATGGTGGACTTCCTAAAAGATCTACATAGGGTTCTTAGCAGGGAAATGAAGTCAGTCACCAGCAGCACTGAGGAACTGGGATTTTAGTAACGTGAATCTTAATTTTATTTCTTTATTTCTGTCAGCAAGTATGTGACCGCACAGACATCCACATTAGAAGGTCCATTGTTCTTAAAATCAAATACCTATTTTTCTTGATTATTCAGCAGTACTTGCAAGCTTGAGCCCATGGCATGGGACTGCTGTTGAAAGCCTAGCATTGACTTGGGCTTGTTGTTCCAGCCTCCTTCTTTTCTGTCTCCTGCCTGCATCAGGCTCATAATCTGCAACTGTGGATTTAGGGCAGAATGGAATGCCTCAAAGCCATAAGCTAGCCCTGAGAGGAAGCTGGATACTAGAAACAGTACAGTCAATAATATTGCACACTGCTGAAGCTGCAAGGCATGTTAGCATGCAATACAGATACAATATACATGAGCTTGGTACCTGCAGTAGCTCAGGCATCTCACATAAATCCAAACTATGTTCCATGAAACCTGTTCCTCTCTGCTATGGTTCTGCTGAAGTTGGTGGAATGATGCATACCAGTAAGGCCTTCTTGCACATACAGATCGTGTAGGAGCAGTTCCTAAAGCAAATGTTCACGAATCCTGTGGTGACAGAAGCATTATAAATACATTTCAAGCAATACAAACACAGGGAACAGATTAGATAATGACTGGAACCATTTGATTACTCATGACTCTGACATTAATATTTTGGGTAGAAAAGATGCCAGTGTAATCTTGTCTCCCTTTCCTGTCACTACCGCTACCCCATACTGTGAAAGTTTTTAGAAACTAATAAAACCAGATACCATTCTTCATCTCAATTTCTTAACATCATGTTGCATCTGAATGTAGTAAACAAACTAGCGTTTCTTGATTTGATGGTAATTTTCAGTCATTAGTTAATACAAATAGAAGCAACAACAGTAGCCTTCAGTAAGTGCAAACTGTTTACTCACTCAGATACTTTCATGCTGTTTATGGTTCATTCCTGGGCAAAGGACAATGCAAAGCCTATATATGACTTAGGCCCCATTTGAATCCTGCTTTGAAGCCTTAGGTGTCATGGGATATTTGTTCACCCTGTGCATAGGAAGGGCACATCCTGTTTATGTATGTTTTATGAAGTTTCCTGAAATACATTTTTATGATCATTATTATTAGTTGTGAAGGACAGAAGATGTCAGTACAGATGGAAAAATGGCACAAATTGTTCCATATCAGTCTTTTTCCCCTTAGTAAATTTCCAGCTTCTGGTAGTATTTTGGATGCAGGAGTGATGACACATCAAACATGCTTTAACCTGCTAGACAGTTTCAGCAAAGTGCACACAATGGTTATGGTAGGTTTCATGGTAGGTTTTCTACACTGAAAATCTGTTTGCAGTCATTTTTTGACATCCTCATCCGTGCTGCTGTTCAGTGCTGAGCAAGACCCAGAAGAACCTTGCATTATTCTGATTCATTCTAGCTATTCTGTGAAAGTTAAATGCAATCATGAAAATAAAAATACTTTTTGGCCCTTCAGTGATGTCAGGTTAGAGCCCCTCCTTCTGTTACAAAAATGATGTCTTATTACTAAATATTTCTAAGGAGAGACTAATACAAGTATCAGCAAGGACAGCTTCATGAGATGTCAATGCAGTGGAAAAAGCCTGCCTGCTTCTCTGTTGACTTCTGGCCATTGCTGATACCAGCTGCAATGACATTCACATTTTGATATACTTTGAAATATACCATATTTAAGTAATCTCTGTTGTAAAACTGAACAAGCTTGACTACACAAATAAAACTAGTGTCCAGACAAAAGCTATTTGTTATGATTCGATGCAATTACATCCACATGATAAAGTCCTGTGCAGTGTAAAACTAATGTCAACAAGGGTGTTTTGGTTTAGTCCCATAACCTAAGGTAAATGTATACATTCTTTCTCATACCAGGCTAATGTATTCTTTCACCACCTGTATTCCATGATGTTTTGAGCTGTTTCACAACCTGGTCTTTACTTGTCTGGCCTTTACAGCTCCAGATACAATTTCCCTGTTCATGTGTTAGCGTACCTTACTCTTCACACACGTCTGTGGTCATCATCCTGACTTCTCTCACCTGTGTACCTTTTTGCAAGTACACTCCATCCATCTTGAAAAAAGTGCCTTCTGTGACTTCTGCAGTTGGCATTGCACCATGTGTAAACTTGCAGTCTATTACCAGACTTGCAGTCACACTGGAAGTCTATTGCCAGCATGCACAGAAGAGTATTGCAAGGCAATGGCAGCAGGAGCTCACCAGCCTGGTGCAGTACAACACTACACATGCAAAGGATTTAAAAGTGGTTTATAAACTAGTCAAAGCCATCAGCTCCCAGCTGGTCATGAGGTACATAACCTACAGTTCCTCTGACGAGAAGAGCCAGCACCATTTGGAAGACAGAGGAGAAAACCCAAATGGTAACTCCAGAATTCCTACTCACCAAGGTCAGCAAGTTAGAGATTCCTTTAAAATTTTACCACCATCCAAAAGGTTCTTGCTTCAGAGATTGTCAGTTCTGGACCAAAAAGTTACATTTGGTTAGAACATAAAACATTTTTATTGTACTGGTACACTGAGTAAGTGTTGGTCCTGATGAAAATGAAAATTTTCCTGTCGTCAAAAATAGTTGATGTAACACATACTCATAGATGGACTTAACAAATATTCCACATTTAGGAACACTATAGCGAATACAGCATGAGTGAGAAGGGAATTCTCAAAAGACAGAACAGAAAGTTCCCAAGCAAAGTTTTGTGTCTTTCCAAAAACAAAAGAAAAGGTGGTAAATCAGTTTTTGAAACTGAACTGCAGATGAGAGAAATGGAAACAAAAAAAGAGGAGTACGTAAGAATAAATGCTAAGAGATAGCTATGGAAAAGGGATCTCATCTTACCTCTAAGTACAGCTGAAAGAAATAATGGAAAGTAGATTTTATGAGAAAGTGTAGTATTTACTTTGGTGTCAACTATTACCATACAAATGTTCATATATATGAGTAATTGTAAATGTGTAATTCCATTGGGTTCTCTGATGAGTTTTTAATGCCATCTGCCTCACTAAATCTAGATTAGTTAAATCACCTGCATTTAAAAAACCCACCAAAACCAAACAACAGCCATATTGCTTTCAGTTTCCTTGGAGGTAAAAATGTGAAATTTAGCAAGAGATAAATTTGAACTTCTGTGACTTCTTCCTTTTATTTCATATTAAAAACAAAAATCCACAGCACACTGTGAGGTACTCTATTTTTGTTATGAGACACCATGGCATACTTTGCTTTTGTTTGCTAAATGTGTAAAAGTGAAGGCACTGAAAATAGCATTCAGCTAGATACCCCTGTAATGGGCATTCTGAGATTTACCTTACAGGAGATCCTATACAAAGCTCTTACTTGCAACACAGGAATGTTGCTTCTCAGAAAGAATGGTGACAAACTCCTCTCTTATCCTTTGAAAGAGCTTTCTACCCCAGTTATAAAGTCTCATAAAAATGCCCATAGGTTGGGAAAAAACAATGCTGGGTACTCTGAGGGACTGTGACAGCTGTGTGCAGAGCAGTGATCAAGGAGAATTTCCACAGGTCTACTCCAAGTTGCCTGCAGGATGGGAGTTAAGATGGAAAGTCCTAGCCTTTGGAAGTGGCTTGTGCTTGCATGGAGATAGATGGTGGCTGAACACCAGTGGCTGCACTGTGCAAAGCTGCCAACTAACATGTCACAAATATTGATTTTTTTAGTTGCTCTTGCTAAGGTTTCACATCCAAATGATCAGGAAATTGCAGAGCAAAACCTATTAATAGCAAGAGACTCTTTCACCTAGATTTGTCCAACAGCCCTTCATGTGACTCTGTAATTTTTGCCATTGAGTGTAAATAAGAAGGATTGACACAAACCCTCACATTGGATCCAAAGCCTACACCTGAGGTGTCTAGTTCTAATGAAAAATTACAAATTGAACTGGCCAATCTTAGCAGCTGTGTGAATCTGTCACTCATTCTTTTCTACCTGAGTAAAAAATTAACATTATTATCCTACTCTTGTCAGCATTAAATGCCTTACTCAGTGATAAGGAAACAACCTCGTGACTTCAGAAAGAATGCTTTGGAACTTTTCCCATTCCTATATGAACCACTTTGGACTTTAAAAGCTACAGAAGCCAAGAGGAAGTGCACACACTTTCATAGGCTGATTTTGTTTACATTTTCTCTCATTCACTTCATCTTCTTTTATTCCAGAGACATGAGACATACACATACATACACAAAGATACAGTTTTTCAGACTGTTGCATGATTCTAATGTTAGGCTTTTTAAAACTTTGTTTTAGGGAGGAAAGAAATGCACAGCATCACAGCATGATAAACAGTGACTTCACCCATGAAATATGAAAATAAACTCACCTGCTTTATTTTTAGCTCTTTTTTTGGTAAGATACTTCAGTATCTGGCAATGAAAAATTTTGCACTGAAAAATCTGGCAGTAAAACATTGTTGATTTAAAAATAAATTCTATCCACTGAAATTGAAAAAGGAGAGCTCATTATGGATACTATGTATGGTTAAGGCTTTGTATTCACTCAGCCCAGGTTTAGCCCAAATTGTTGGGTTTAAATAGCTTAGTACAACAGCAGCTATCCCTCTCACAAAGTTTAAATCAGTTTCAACCTTTTCACTGACGTGTGCAATCAAAGCAAACTGTGAAACCAGGCTTGTAGGACTAGCTAAACTGTTTTCAGCATGGACTGAAAAAGTAAAGAAAAGGTGCTTCCACATCAGTTTTCTGAATGTTGACCTGTGGGGCTGCTGATGGCTTCCTCACCCCTTGACACAAAGTACCAGGATAGCAGTTTCAGATATGGTATCTCAAACAATTTAAACTGGGGATAATACTTCATCTCCTACTCATCTCAGAGCTTGACCCCAGAGTGTCCTTTGCAGATTAAGACCTGAGATGGTGTGAAAAGGAAAAGCAGTTCAGAGCTGGCTGAACCAGTTTTCAGTCATTTTTCTAACAGTGGGCAGGATATCATTGAAAAATTCAGCCCCTGTGAGTGGATAACATCACTGGTTAAACCAGCCACGTTTAAGGCTTTGTGTTGGAATAGATATTGTCTGCACTCTATTCCTTTTTGGGAAAATCTACATGCTTTTCCACACTAGAGACCAGTGATGTGCATTTCATGGGATCTCTCTTCTACTTGCTTAGGATGAAAATCATTATGGAGCTACCTTGCAAACAGCGAGGCTAACTGAAGGTATTAGTGTCACCCTGCAACACTCCCTACAAATTATTAAAACACACCAGTGACAGAAGTTAGCTTTGCTGTAGCTTTTATTTGGAAAAGATGTTGGTAGGTAAAATGAAGTTGGCTGCCTGCTGGTATTACAGGAAAATGGTAATTATCTTCAGAAACAAGCGGTGGGGTCACAATATTTTCAAACAGCACAGGAAAATATAGAAAAAAATAATTGTTCATGGCTTTTTATGTTTTTAGCATTTTAAGATTTTTACTTCAAGTATATGAGTTAGTAACCATTAAAAATAATGAAAATATTCTCATTAGAAGCTTATCAGAGTTTCAGACACTCTACAAGGTCAGAGATTGTAAAATGCTCTACAAAGTTCCCTTTGTTTTTCATATCTGTCCAAGCCATACATTTTTATTTTTCAGAAGAAGCAGAAAAAAATTATCCCTTGTTTACAGCTAGAGGAAGACCCTACTTGTAGGTGGAATTCAAGGGACGTGATAATCCTTGTGAGCCCCTTCCAGCTCAGAATATTCTGTGATTCCGATTCTGACTTTATCTTCTACAAGAATGAATACAAAGCAGATGATCTGAATTTGTACTGATCTAATCAAATTTGAAAATTTGAATGTTACCCAAATACTTCTAAATTATCATATTCTGATTTATGACATATCTCACAAAATCAACTGTTCAATTCAGAAAGCAAAGTTTCAGTAACGTAACTACTATTTTCATATTTTGTCATTTTTCATGGTGTTTCTTGCATGCAGTTCTGAAAATTTCTATTCAGTAAGCATTAGCATTAGTCAACCTTCTTAAGGATTCTGATTGGATTAGTATTCTCCCAGGATTGATATACTACACAAAACTGGTTTGATTATGCAGCTCATTGTAAAAAGCCTTTCAAAATGTACAAATAACTGTACATTGTGTACCAAATTGTCTGCTGTTACAGATAACAACTGCAAATAATGATCAGCAGCTACCTCCTATTTTATATCAAAACATTACAGAAATTATGTTTGCCTTTAAATTCTAAGTGTCTTTCTATATTGGACTAGCAGCAGGATATAAACTCTTTCCCACCACTTGTTTTGATATGAATATTCTTCAAAGAATGGAACTCAAACTGAATTTAGACTCATTGGAGAGTTCAGAGAAGAAATAGTTGCTCACAAAATCCAAATTCTACATTTCATTCCATTACCAAGAACATGACTTTGGTAGTCATGATTTTGTCTATCAGCAATTCCCTGGGAAACAGACTTGGCTGACCAGTTAAACTATGTATGTGGCTTTGTCAGAATGCGCAGATGACATTTCTTGAATGGTTAATTTTCACATGCAAATTGTTGATTACAAAAATGTTGAAACTCCCTATATAATAAGATCACAGCAGTGGAGACACTTAGCACAGTGATGTAGTGACCCAGAAAAAGATCCATGATGGTGCTGTTTAAGTCATTACAGCTCTTTCAGTGGCAGTGATATGTTGCAGTTGCCAGTGCTGGGGACAAATCCTGTAGAAAGGGATGCAGGCAGAAGGGTAGTAAGGCAAGGATAAAGGTGTGTACAGCCAGCCTAGAATACAGGGTGCTGTAAAAAAAAAAAATAATAAAAAGACAAGAGCACTGTTCTGTGCTTTCACATATAACTTTGAATTGGGAATTAGGACTACTAGCCAAACTTCTGCAATGGGAAAGAATTAAAAATAGTATGTTTTCCTAAACGACGTCACATGCTGTGTGTGCTGAATCCTTTTTAGCTGTGGTCAAAACCAGACATTATGGCAGTCAGTTACAGCTACCATCTGAAATTTCTGTTCACAGAAGAGAAAATTATGAAACCTCCTTCCAGAATACAAAGTAACACTGAAGGGCAACTGGCATAGCTGCTGCTCTGAATAAAAATAGCTAGAGAGGTTGACTTGCAAAGTCACACAGACTATGCTTTATTTGAAGAAATGGCTCAGATGAGGCTTGTCATTTGGCACAGGGGTGGTTTGACAGTATGAAGTGGAAACATCCAAGCTGATTTGTCAGCAGTAATACGGCCAGTCAGCTTCTGTTTGAAAAGGAAATAGGCACTTCTCTGGCTGTGTTATCTTGGTCAGACATACCTGCTGGCAGACTGGATTAAAGGCCATTTGTCACTGAATCCAGATCAAGTTGTATGACATGAAAGACCTTTGTGGTAGAGCATCAGTGTTACTGTCATATGCTGCCAGTACTTACTTTAAGAAAGCAAAAAGCAGTTTTCAGGAAAACAATGGAACAATTTTTATAGCATTTATCACCATATAAAGGCAGGAAAAGGAAGAAGTAAAACTTAAGACATTTACGTCACTTCCATGAGCTTATTAAAACCTCTGATGTAATCAGAAACCTAGACTCTGAAGATTCCTGGAAAGCCTCTCCTGTCCAAAAGCAGCTATTAATTTTGACATAACTCCATGATGAGATGCAAGGTAGAATAAAGGTCTGTCAAGCCTTCTCAAGCACTTTGTTGTTGTAAGGAACATCTTGGAGCACATCCTGCTGTGTCCTGCTTAGGACATGAGGCATGATGATCTGTAATCTCCAAATAAGTTCTCAGACTCAATTCAGTCTGCAAAAGTTTGGGGTTTTTTTATACCCTTTTGTATAGGGATTAATAGGAACTACTGATGCTAATGATTTACTTCCTGAGCACCTTTGAAAAAATCACCAAGACTGTTTATTAGAAAGTTCTGGAAAAGAGTGGAAGTCTTTTTGTATCTATGAAGAGAACTGAATTTTAGATCATTAATGAGTTTGCTTGATTTTACAAGCTCTTTAAATGACAATGTCATTAGGAACACAGAGGTGATCTCCTGGAAAAGGAAAGAACCATAATTTCTGCCAAACTTTCACAGGGACTATATTGTTAACACAGGATCAAGCCCTCTGCTAGACTAAAGCTGTACAAAGCTACTGTACCTACCTCTCTGCCAGACAAGTACAAAACTTGGCTGTTGAACAGAAGGTAACTTTTCACAAGCAACATGGGCTAATTTGTAAGGTGACATAACAAGCTGCTCTATGATGAAGTCTTGCAGCATACTTAAAGACATTATTGACATAAAGACATTACTGACAGGCACCATACCACCATGACAGGCAGAACACATAATACAGTTTGAGACTTGAAGGACTAAGCAGCTCTTGATAAGGAAAGTAAGAATGTGAAAACAAGATCTGTACCTGATAAGAACGAGCTCCAGGAATTGGTGAGCCCCAACTCAAAGCTTCCTTTGACTGGTCATGAGACATGTACCAGACCTTTGAAAAGCTGAGGGAAGAAAGAACTCTGGGGATAGTTCACAAATGACAGCAGCCAAGTGCTGATGTGATTAGTCAGATTCATCAGCTTGTACCAGCTCACTTCTTCCCATGGCTGGGGGCTACTCATGAGATCTGTGCTATCACAGACTCACTGTCAGGCAGATGGCAGACCGCTCTAGTGCAGGAGCTGTGCTTGAATTACTTGCAAGTTACAAGAAACTTACATGTTAAGTTACAGCATGCTGAAAGACACACTAGACGAGGTGGAGTTAATGTCAATTCATATCAATTATTTGCTGTGCAGAATAATGGAGAATAGGATAAGGCAAAGTCCTTTTGAGCAGGAACAGATTGATTTTGGACTGGAGAGCACACCAGACGAAGAACAGATCAATAGCATTGGCAGAAAAAACAGGTGCAAATGGAAGAGCTCTGAATACAGCAAGTTGTGCAGTACAGGGCATTTATTGCGTATAGACCGGCACAGTCAGTTATACACTCCCTGACCGTGCTAAGTCACCCTCTCTGCCTCATGATCATTCTGTACAAGTGATGTACAACAACAAAAGTCTGGCATTCCCCCGCAATAAGGGTCCTAGGAAAAAGGTTACTCATGATCCACTATACAACAAAACTGTTCCAGACTCAAGAAGCTATGACTAAACTGAAAGACACTCTGGACAGTAACTGTATGGTGCTTCACTAGCAAATTACTATTTTTTCAATTCTGTGGTCCAATTTGTCTGGTTACATTAATATTCCAGTGGCAGCCTGAGGTGCACACTAATAGTGAACTATCTTTATCATTCCTTATAGAAGAATCTGTCTGCAGTTGTTCTTACCAAAGAATTGCAATAGTGCCAAGTTCAGAACCCATGGATTTTTTTAATATATCTATTACATGATGACAACTCACTCTATACTGTATTAAGGGCAAAAACATACAGAGACATTTCAAAGTTTAAACAGTTTTATATACAAGGTGTTTCAAGACTACTTCTGAACTTTCTGCTTGAATATATTTTTATGCATTATCTGTATATTTTTTGCCAATAAAATTCTCTAACTGATAACCAAACTGAATCTACTCTGAAAAAAATCACCCATCTCCTTTCCAGGTGAACAACCACCAATATCATCCTTAAATCCCTCCCACTTCCCTTGTCTGACTTGACCTTACACAAGAATAAGGTAATGGGTGTGGATAGCTCATAATTACATATATGGGATAAGCATATCTTGATCTTTGTTAAAATTCTAAGCACTGAATGATGACAGACTTGAAAAGCAGATGTTATTCAATGGCTTGAGTGTAGGTATTTCATATCAATTTGTGACCTCTTGCTTGGCAGACTTAGGAAAAGTGACTCTAACTTACCTGCTGGCCTTATGTTTGGTCAGAACTAAGACAGAACTCAGTAAAGGAATTTGTATTATCAAAGTCTATCGGCTCTACCTGTTCTACAGCTTGCATATTAATATATCCATGCCATCATTAACCCTACTTAATTGCTATGCTGTATTTATTAATCATTACACATCAGGAAGAGTCTATAGAATGGCAGCAGCATATGACCACAGTGACCTAATTAAAAAGGAATTATTTTTCCTTGAGAAGACAGATAAGAGACAAATCTTTTAGTGTTAATAAAACGCTAAATAAACTTGACTGCATGGGATTTGGCTCTGAAACAAACTAAATGTTTTGTTTGATTACAAGACATATAAGAGCTGGTGGATGTTGTACTGATCTGAGACATCTATTTTATGTTAATATGTGTATAGGAGGTGAGCAGGGTTTTTAGCTTAAGTATTTTTAGCATGGAAGTCAGGATGATTAAGGTGATAGCACAGACACACATTATAACATTATTTACCTTTCCCCTAACTGGCTCCTACCTTTGTTTCCAGGATTCATGAACTAAATGCTGGTATGTCATGTTTTCTATGAGTATTGTTCTTCAAGTTTCTTCACTTAAATTATGGTTACTCCAGTAAACACTATATTCCCCCCAAAATATCCAGATTTCTTCTAAGGCATCTCAGTCTCTGTCTTGGCCCACTCTTGATTCAGTCTTTTTGAGCTCATGATGTGAGCTCAAATGATGTCTTCATTCTACAATCTAGAAGGGCCATTTTTGGAGCTTTCTTCAAATTCTCCACTATATTGTTATCTATATCCCTTAGGAATGCCTCTCTTTCCCACTTTTACTCTACTTCTGTGTCTGATTCATGGAAATCATTCAGATCTTTTCTCTCTTTTTTCTGCAAACATTCAGCAATACATCTTGCTCTATTTTCACAGTGATTTGATGGATTTCTGATAAAATCAGTTCATGCCTTATTTTTCATGCATCTTTAGCTTGGCTTTTTTCTGGCTTGGTCTTCCTGGCTGTTTTTTAAAGAACTCTCTTCAGACTAAATGTGCTATTTCTACCTCATTTCTCCCTTACATTTTCTCCTCTGTTTTCTGAAAATGTTTAGACATACCATACTGCTGGTTAATCTTCATTTTTTCCTCAAAGACTTTCATCATTACTATTAATTCTTGCCCTCTTAAATCAAGGAAGACTCGCAACCTGAAGCTCATTGACTAGATTTCTCATAGGTGGATGGAAAGAATGGCCCTGGAAAGAAGCAGAAGCTCCAAGCATCCCTGTGTCTTGGTCTTGCAACACCAGGTGCAGTTGCGTCTCTGGAGGTTGCTCTGTCAATGACATTAGGAGATGAACATGCAGCAGTGTGAGGCTAAGGACGTCACTGGAATGTTTGTCTCTTACACACACCGTGAGCCCTTGTACAAATTTTTGGTAAGGTCCTATCCAAAGTATGGAACATAAAGCTCTGTCACTATCATTCTCTGGAAAGTCTGATTTCAAGAAGATGATGCTTCTGAACAGCAGCCTACAATCATGTGAGATCATTATGCATCTAATCAGGAACAATATGCTTAATGAGTTTTTTCCAGCATTCTGCTCCATGGACATCTTGCAATTTTCAGAGGGGAGGAATGAATTTTGAGATGATGTGGGAGAGGCAAAACCACATTAAGTTTCCTGCTTTCACAAAAGTTGCCTGTATTTCTGTACAAAAATTTTTGATGCCAAAGGGATGACTGTATATTTAATGGCTATTCTCATGAAGGCTTTTGTTTCCCATATGGAACACTCTAACTATGAGGCAAATACCTTACCATACCACTTTTCCTTTCCCAGCCCTGCTGATTCCCCCTACCCCGCCATCCTACATGCTTTCCTACCAGAAGGCGCAAAAAATTTCAGCAGCCATGCCCTTCCTGCATTGCATTACAATACCAATTTTACATGAATAAGCCAAATTTGGTGAAGGCAATCATTTTCTAAAACTGGTGTGAGACGGTGCGGAAAAACTTCAGACCATGACATGTGGGTCTGTCAAGTGTGTCAATTTTCAGGGATCACAGTCTTGGGTTGCATGGGAAATGGCCAGGAAAACAGGATGAGTAGAAGCAAGAGTCAATAAAGTGGTTCCAAACTAATAAGTCACCACAGTTGAAATGTTCTCTGTGACCCACTCTTATAAAAATGTGGGTACTGCAGTCTGCAGGTTTCACTCCTTGCTCTTTTTTGGACATTGAGGCACCATGACTTTTTAGCCCTAAAACCATTCCAGACCATGCAGACATTACTGCATATTGCAAAGTGCAGGATTTGGACGGCCCTGGGGTTGCTGGGGAACCAGAAATCCCAGGCATTTGGGGAAGGGAGGTACAAACAGTGAAACAATGAGCTCATGTGCTTAAGCCCCTGCCGCGCTGTACAAGGTGTGCTAAACATTTTATCGGGGGTAAAAAAAAAAAGAAGGGCTCTGCAGAAAGGCAACAAATTATTGCTATTATATAACTGCAACTAGGCAGGCTGCCTGCAAGCCTTTGTTGAACCTCAGTTACATGAACTTAGGGTTAATTATTTCACTATGTCCTGCTGTATTTGTATTATTTTGCTGGCTACTCTTGCTCTATTTATTTGCTTAATATCTTTTGTTTTCTTGTATAGTTTTAAGCTTACAAGGAAATAAATACCGATAGTCAAGGATAAGAGTTTCATGAAAATTCAAGGAAACATCAGTGCCTTGGAATATGAACTTATGCATCTTTCTGTATCTTTATTACATAAAATATGTAAGAGATTCAAGACATACCTAGTCATACACTTACAGCAGATCCATTTTTTAGGCTTCCTACATAACTTGGAAGCTAAGCAACACATAGATAAAATAATGCATCAAATGACCACTGTCAATAAAAACATACATGTGTTTGCACTCAGTCACTCACAGACTTCACCTTGTGGTGATTTTAACAAGTATTAATTAGTATAGGCTATCTTGGATGCACTCTCAAAAACCATTGGTGTAAAGAACAGATCAAATCTGATAATCCAAAAATAACTAGCATACTTTCTATTTTGATAAACAAAGAAAGGAGAAACAGTAATAATAAGCTCACTGAGGCACAAAATCACAGATTTAGGGGAGATAGGGAAGGCATTGGATAGGGTAAAGTCATACACAAGAAATCATGCTATATTGGCATTAAATGCAAATGAAAGTTCTAGAAAGAGCTCCAACTCTTAAGTTTATGGCATGGAATGTTTGCTCCTGATGATAGCTGAAAGCTGTGACTTGGCCAGCCTTAGGTGCATCCTGTCCCTCTGGTTTTCTTCCTGCCCACCCTTGAGAGACCTGGTAATTGAAGGCAGAGTGGAACATTTCTCCTGTGCCTTCGCAAACATCCCAACTTTTGTAATCACCTGCCACCACTGCTCGGATTTGCCAGGGAGCAACTGGAGGAAAATGCCTCCTACAGCTTTACTGGGGATACTACTCAGTTTATATAAATTTTAAACCAATCTATATCATGCAAAGGAGATGTTGACTCAGAATTATTCCTGAAATTATAGAAAATATGACTTATCTAATATAAATAGTTCCTCCATTATTTGAGGGTTCATCTTGATTCCTTTTTCCTTTCTCAGATGAAAGGATTTAAATAAGTGTGACAGATAAAACTGTTTCTTGTTTACTCCCTGAAACACAGCAGAATATACTATACCATATCTGGAAGTCTGGCTGTGCTGAACCTACAGTGTGAGTTTCAGAACCACAAGTCTGAGACTTTTTGGCCCTTCAACCTGTAGCAGAAAAGACTTACAAGCTCTTCTGTTGATTCAGGCTTTTAACCCTGCCATCTAATACCGAGTCTTTCTTCTGCCTCTGACAGGATTTATAAGGTTTGTTTCTGGTTCATCATGGATATTTAACTACTTGGACACAGTGTGCCTAGCACACGGCATACCAATTAGGAGAGAGCATCTGAAGGGCTACAGGGAAATGCACAATAGGGTTGACCCAAGAAGACCGCACAACCTCATTTGCCTGTATCTGCCTGAATTTCTATTGTCCTTCAGATGTGCATATAAACATGGTTTATGTTTCATCTTTACTGCAGTGGCTCTTGTGACTGCATGAGCTGTAACAGTGACAACTCTATAGTGATGAGAAATTTCTCTGAAAGGCGAAGCAAAGGTCTACATTTGTGCTATTAAATCCAATGTGTCTAAGCCGGGGAGGAAAGATTATACCAAATATAAACACATTTCCAAAGCCTGTACACGTCCCCTCCAATTCCCTCTGTAGCGAGTTCAAATCCCCATTAATCTGCTCCCTGCTTTCAGCTCACAACCTGATTATATCTCCCCAAGCCCCACACACATCTCAGCGCATAGTCTCGGCTGGGCCATGGGGGATGCTCAGCCCAGTATGACCAGGACTTCCCAGGCTGCTCCCCACATCCCAGGCTGGGCCGGAGGCAGCGGGCAGAGCCTGGGCTTCATCAGAGGCCGGGCTTACCCTCGTTCAGAGCCGCAGCTGAGATGGCGCAGCTCGCACCGGGTAACCCGTGACCCGTAACGGGGGCTGACAGAGCGGGACACCCAACTGCCCCTGCCCGCATTCGCTTCTCCCTGTGCATAAACCACGCTGTCACAGCAGGCGGCTGGTGCTGTTCACAGACAGCCGGGAGCGGAGCCGGGAGAGCCGGTATCAGGGCTCCGTGGAACTCCCAAGTTAAGGCTGCCCGTGTTCGGTCAGGAAGGCGGCGCCGGCCGCAAGAACCGCCGCAGGGCGCAGCGAGGCGAGCGCAGCCCAGCCCGGCCGAGGCAAGCCGAGCCGAGCCGAGCCGAGCCCAGCCCGGCCCAGTCCCGCCGAGGCGAAGGGCGAAGCCGCCCAGGCCGATGTGGCGCTGCTGCCGCTCGGCGGGCGGAGCGCGGCGCTGCCGGGCGGGACGGGGCGGGGGCCGTGGCGGCTCTGACTGGCCGGGCTCGTCCTGGCCGGGCCCCGCTTCAGGCACAGGCACTGAGCATTGCAGCATCAGCACAGAAATGGGACGAGGCAGGAAACATCCCCCAACTTCATCTCGTTCTCCTATTCGTGGATGACTGTGCTGTGGGCCCTGTCTGCAGCAAATTCTGCTTCTCACCGATGCCCTCGTTAGTAATAGCGGGGCCTATTCTTCAGAAAGTCAAATCGTCAGCACATAAAACAAGTAGAGAATTGTCATGAACAATTTCATGAATCAAAGGACAGCTCAAAGCTGTCCTATCTGCCTGTGTGGGACTAGACGACCTCCAGAGGTCCCTTCCCACCTTCACAATTTCTGTGATTCTGCGATCTCGTTCAGAAGGAGATTGCAGATAAGAATCATAGAACCACTAAGGTAGGAAAAGACCAAGATCACTAGATCCAACTGTCAACCTGGCAGCACTGTGTTCCCCACTAAACCATGTCCTCAAGTGCCATATCCACATGCTGTTTTGAACACTTCCAGGTTTGGTGACTCTAGCACTTCCCTGGGCAGCCCACTCCAATGCTTGACAATGCTTGTGGGTGAAGATATTTTTCCTAATATCTAATCCAAACTTCTCCTAGCACACCATGAGTCTATTTCTTCTCATCCTGTCTCTTGTTACCCAGGAAAAGATCAAGGTGAGAAGAGGAATTTCAGATATAAATACAGTCCTTTGACACTGCAGTGTGGTAGATACTCCTGGCAGTGCTGGAAGTTCACAGATAGCCCAGGCAAACGTGCTCTTAACCTGCAGTGTGGTGTACAAGGTTCAGAGCAATACATACAGTTTTACCACGAGAAATAACCACACAGTGCAAATGCTGATTTCAGTACCTAATGGTAGAGGTTACACTCCGGTGAAGAATTCCTGCCAAAGCCATGTATGAAAATACACTCAGGACAGTGTGTTTTAGGTCTTCCATGATGCATATTTATAAACGGGTGCCAATTTACAAGACTATAAATTACCATGCGTCATTTACCTAAGGTAAACCAAAAACATAGACTTGAAAAGAGCAATTATTTTCAAGTTCTTTCAGGCCCTTTATTAATCCCTGATCAAGACTAATGGCATTTTCAAGACTGATGAAATTTTGCGATTAAAAGTAGCCCAGAGATCCTGGAGACACTCATTCTGTGTAGAGTGCAGGAGCTGCCACAAGCTATATGACACTCCTCCCCAAAGCATTTTTTGTAGGGAGGATTTCTTCTTTTACTGCCCTGGGGAAAGCAAAGACTGTGCTCCTTAGCTGGACATTAAACTCAGAAAAATGCATAGTCTTTGACACACTTCATAAGTATTTTCTTCTGAAAATCAGAGAGCAAAGTTTTCTTAAAATGTGTCATTTCACACTAGGAGTGGGATATCAGTGAGCTGGAAATTCACTGACCATGACCACAAATGTTTCTCTACACTTGTTTGTACATTGAATGCTGCTGCAGACATTTATGTTTTTTAGTTTAACCACCTCTAGCGCAACCCTACTTTTATCTACCCCCTTCAGTTTCATCAACTACGAGCAACTCTTCTACACATCCCTAAAACAGGGAGGGAATTGTTTTATTCTCTAAGGCAATGTCCTGAGCACTTAAAATCTTACCAGAATGTCTGCTGTTAAAAATCAGCCAGGGCCAGGTAGTAAGTCCTTTGAGGGCAAGGGCCATATATTTATTTCATGTGTTTGCAGTACCTACATACCAACTACAGATGGGTAATGCCTCATGACTGAAGGTGTTGCCACCATACACACAGCTAAATATATGAATGACAGATAACTATCTCTGAAAAACCAAATCCCAGTATATTGGGGAGGTCATCTCAGCTCATCTATATTACGTGGTAAAATCCTAGAATAAAATAAAACCTGCCAAAATGCAATGACCAATTGCTTATTTATAATTTTACTGAAAAGAATCAAAGGGACAGTTTTTAATTCCATTTGGCTTAATACTGTTCTTGATGTTCCATATACCTACACACTCTTTTTTTGCGGGGGGACAGGGGAAGGGAAGATCAAACTTGGAAGATTATTTGTAACATGGGTTTATACTTAAGCAAATAGCATATACATTGTTTTTGAGTAAAGCAATAATTCTGAAGAAGAAAATTATTCTTCTGAGTGGGTCAGAACCGGAACCTGAACTTGGCTTACCCACCTCTCAGTAAAGAAGCCTCATCAGCAGTTTAGACAGTCAGGAAACAGGTTTGTTTTATTTTCTTTTTCTGAAACTCTTCCCCATGGATTCACTCAGTTAAAAAATAATTGTCCCCAGAGAAAAAAAATAGGGAGAGGGTGATTTCTACTGGGTGGAAGTGGGAAAGTATCTGCTCTAAGGAGTACAGCAGCAACTACAGTATTGCTTGGTCCCTTTTAACCATGTGTAATAACCTCAAAGAGTAAATTTGCAGAGATTTTTGAGGCCCCTTTTGATGTGCAGTAGGGCTCAACAGAGAGCCCCTGTGTTGCTGTGGTGTAGTTCCTTCCAAAACCTGAGCAGCATAATCCCTTACTGTCTCTTGCTACCAACCCAGGTTTACAGGCCACAAACACTTCCTTAGGCAGAGCCACTGAGCTGGCCAAGACTATGATGCTTCTAGGACTTAGGGCCCTCTGTCTGCAAAACACCACAGACACTGAGCTGTCTGGTTTGATGAGTTTGCACTAAGCCATCCTGGACTGCCTTCCTCTCCAGCAGACAGTGCAGAAAAAAAGACAAAAGGCACCAGACAAGATACACATGGAGAGCAATGGAGAGAAACCACTTGAGGAGAAGGAGATTGGCTGAAGGCAACTTGTTGCCACCCTTATTGCCACCACAATAGAACATAATGTTAATAAAGTAGAAGTTGCTTACACAGATCACCCATGACTGTCATGGGCACTTGGAAGCCGGTGGCTGTGCCGTGTAGCTTTCCAGGTGCTCTTTCCAGCCAACTTTCAATACTACTCGGCATGTCACAGCATAACTACTGGTTTCTATGGCCTAGGACAGTGAGGAGTGTAGGAGTGAGGCCTTCTTAACGCAACACTGGGCCACTGTTTGCAAGGCTTTGCCCTGGTGAAATGCTTCTCCAGACGAAGATTGCCATGGTTGCCCCAGGAAAGCAACCTCGATATCTGTCCCTGATGTGACTGCAGATGTGGCAAACCTTCTGTCTGAAGAACAGGATGCATCTCAGCATCCTCAGCATGGGGAACAGCAGCAAGAAAGGCAACATGTGGGCTCCTGTAAAAGGAGAGAAGCCTTAACCTTTGGAGAGATGCTGTCCTTCATGATGCTTTCTCATGTCTGTGACTTTCCCACATGGTGTGGAAGGGTTTAGAAGCCTGTGTCAGTCCTGTGGATGATTAGTAATGGGGTATGAGGCTATTTCTCCTTTTCTTTGAGGTTCTGGGAGCACAAAAAAGCTCTAGGTAAATGCAATTCTCAAGTGAGTCTTTCCAGGCAATTAAACCTGTGGTGCCAATGCTGGACCCCTATGCTAATTCAGCTGGAAGATCCAGTGGCTGGGTCAGTCTGAGACAAGGCACCTGCAGCTGGTCCTCAGCTTTGTCCTGGTCACTTTTCCCTGACACATTTTGCAGCATGAGCTGCTCTAGCTGGGTGACATCAGGAGAGGGGCTGACTTCCAGACTGGGCTGGTCTCTGCTCAAGGTTGGATTGAGGGTTTCCTGGTTCAAAACTTTACTGTGTCCTTGATTTCAAATAAGTACACACCATAAAAGTAGAGTCAATATTTACTGGCTCCCTCTGCTGCCAAATACTCTGAAAGTGTTGGGATAAATAAAACTAACACCACCTTTGCAGTGTTAGAAAGCAAGGCATTACTTTATTTCTGGCCAGAGACATGTGTGAAAGACTGACAGAGTCCCAGTCCCCACACAGACATCAATAATATTTTTTTAACTAATTTATGCATTTTAGAAAACAAAGACATTAATGTTCATCGATTCTAAATTACATAATTCTCTTTCCTCTTAGCATGCTACCTTCTACTGGTTATTAATTTCTCATTTTCTATAATAGTTAGTCCCTATCTTTAGTCTTTTTAATATCTTTTTACCAACACAAATACTAAGCCTTTGTTCATTTTCTTATTTATCTTCTTTCTTTTTGCAAAATATCTTTCCATATGGCCAACTCGAAAATATATCTTCCTTTCCTAGGCTTTGTTCATTGAAACATGTCAAGGTTCATTTAACAAACCTTGCAGTTTTAGTACTTTTCCTAAGCTATGTTCTCACAAAAGTAGCTTATGACAGCATTTTGCTAAAAGCTGGCTAAGAGTAATTTAAGGCCTAATACAGCTTATGATTAATTAAAACAAGTAATTAAAAGGTTTCATTAAAACAATTAAAAATTAGAAGGGTTATATCACTTCTAACAGTTCCAGGTCTTAACGAGGAAAAAATGTTAGTACAAGATAGGGATGGCTACTTAACAGGGATTTTGGTCATCAATTAGAAGCAAAGCCTAGGTCAGTGTCTAAAGTTCCCTCCTGAGAGGCGATACAAGCGTGCCTGTGAAGATTTGGGTAACAGGATGGAACTCTGGAATTGTTCTCACCAGCAAGGAGGGGTTGGTGAGGAGTGAGAAATCTCAAGGTCAGCCTGGGCTGCAGTGACCATGAAACGGTGGAATTTGAGACCCTTAGGGCAGGGCGTACAGCAAGCTCACTAGCCTGGACTTCAGGAGAGCAGACTGTGGCCTCTTCAGTGGTCTGCTTGATAGAATAATGTGGGATAAAGCCCCGGGAGAAACAGGCCCCAAGAAAGATGATTGATATTCAAGAATCACTTCTTCCGAGCTTATGAGCGATAGATACATCCTGACAAAGAGAAAGTTGGGCAAAAACAGCAGGTGGCTTGCATGGGCAAACAATACAGAGAAATTGTCTGAGTAGCCAGGGATTAGGTCAGCAAAGCTGAAGCCCTGACAAAATTAAGCCTGGTCAGGGATGTTGAGGGCAACATGAAAAGCTTCTGTAGGTACATCGGTGATAAAAGGAAGACTAGGGAAAACGTGGACCCTCTCCAGAAGGAAGTGGGAGACTTGCTTACTCAGGATAGGGAGAAGGCTGAGGTTCTCAATGGATTTTTAACTTTGATCTTCACTGGCAACTGCTGAAGCCACAGCACCCAAGATGCAGAAGGCAAAGGCTGGGACTGGGATGATGAAGAACCACCACTAGTAGGAGAAGATCTAGTTGAAGACCATTTAAGGAACCTAAAGGTGCACAAGTCTGTGGGATCTGATGAGATGCATCTGGAGGTTCTGAGGGAACTGACAGAGGAAATGGCTAAGCCACTATCCATCACAGTGGAAAACCAGCAGAAGTCCAGTAAAGTTGCTACAGACTGGAAAAGTGGAAACATAACCCCCATTTTTAAAAAGGGAAAAAAAGAACACCCAGGGAATGGCAGGCTGGTCCGTCTTACCTCTGTGCCTGGCAAGATCATGGAGGAACTCCTCCTGGAAACTATGATAAGGCACATAGAAAATAAGGAGGTGACTGGTGACAGCCAACATGGCTTCATTAAGGGCAGATGATACCTGACAAATTTGTTGACCTTCTACAGTGGGGTTACAGCATTGGTGGATAAGGGAAGAGCAACTGATATCATATATCTCAACTTGGGCAAAGCATTTGACACTGTCCCACGACATCCTTGTCTCTAAACTTGAAAGACATGGACTTGATGATGGACCACTCAGTGGATAAGGAATTGGCTGGAAGGTTGCACTGAAAGAGTTGAAGTCAATGTCAAGTGAAGGAGGAGAACAGGAATCCAGACATCGAGTTGCTGTCAAATGAGGTTAACTCTCCTCACTACCCAAATGCAAATGTTTGAAGCATAGCATATAAGGTTAATCCTAAGGGGCCTTCCACCTCTCCACAGCCACTATAGAGGTAATAAAATTGTTGACATTTTGTTAAATTCAACTTCTGGCAGTTTTTTCTCTAATTCAGACAATTCTTGTCCACCGAAATTTGACCTAAGTAAGTGCTAAATACTCTGTCTAATGCAGTGGGAATGTGAACTTCCATTTCTTTCTGTGGTTTTGTACAATCATGTATAAAACTTCTCATGCCTCATGATAATTAATGGGTACTGTATGACTAAGCTAAGGTTGGTGTTTTTGCTTACATTAGTATGCCATACAAATATGCCTGCTCATTTTTTGTGAGAAATGGATGCTATCACTTCACTGCAAATACAGTGTGAATCGAAGTCTTAAAGTTAACACAAGCTTTTGCACAGCTGTATTTAAATATTAGTATTGACCAACTCATTTGAATGCAGAGCTGCCTGGGAGGCATTTCTCAATTTCTTATTTGTGGTACTAAAGTTATTTGATGTTTGGAAACTTGTCCTTGCATGCTGGTGTGATCTCAGCAGCTTCTGACTGCAAAATACGGACCTGTTTAGAGCCTTATTTCTGACTCATCTATCTGTGTTGCATAGCATCAGGTACAGATTTATCTGTGGCTCAGATGAAAGCAGGGTCATTACTGAGTCACTGTTCCCTCAGGGACAAAAATGCCAACACCTGTTTCTATGCCCACCTGAGTATATTCATTTCAGTATGAAATTAATTTGGAATACAATAGATAAGTGCTGACTCATTGGTCCAATTTTCTGCGCATATTTTAGATCTCAGCTGGAATCCAGGTGTTGGGGGTGAAAATGATTATGAAGATATGGATTATGCCTTTGAGAAGTGGAAAAACACTATGGAAGTGGAAACAACATTCGAGGAGTGGAAAAATAAGATGGTTAAGACCTTTAATCAGCCTCAATAAGCCTGAAAAGACTGTCTGTAGTGGTTAAGTTTATTAAAACCTAATTATTAGGTTGCTTTTCCCACCAAGACCCTTCTCCCCTCATGGACTTATTGCCTGACAGGCATGGATACAGCATATTATTGGTCAGTCTACCGTGTGGTACTGTCCAATCGAGTTACTCCTAGTTCTCTCCACCCATGTTCACTCCCCACTATGTTTATGTATTAAATATCACCCAATTATGTGTAGCGGATTTGCATGCTCCGCCCGCGTTCCACCCTTTTTCTAGATTAATCTTTCCTCGTGGGTATAAAAAACCCCTCCATTTTATTTAATAAACGGATCAGCTTTTGGCTGGCCTGGTGTTCACGTCATGTCTGTGTCTGTCTCTTTTCGGGGCACTGCGCGCGATAGCTGAACCTAACCTTGCTATTGCCACGTTACCATCTGCAGGCAAGGCAAGAACCCCCGTCGCTGGTCTGTCTCCCGGTCCCGAGACAAGACTGCGTCATTCAGGTGGTCTTTTTTCAGCATTATAATTTCAGTAGGTTTGAAAGAGAAACAGATCATTCGTCTGGTAGCTAACCAGAGCTGTTCAGTGTTCAAAGAACATTTGGCCTGATACAGAGAGGAAAATGACCACTTTGATGGATATTTAATAAATTTTTCTGGCACTGTCACATTAGCTTGGAGTTTCATTATTTCAGAGATAATTATCTGTCATTCACAAACTCACTTACATGTATGGTGGCAACACCTTCAATCATGAGGCATTACCCATCTGTAGTTGGTACTTAGGTACTGCAGATACATCAAGTAAATACATGGCCCTTGCCCTCAAAGAACTAATGCCAGACTCTGGCTGAATTTTAGTAGCAGACATTCTGGTAAGATTTTAAGTGCTCCGGACTTTGCCTTAGAGAATAAAACAGTGCCCTCCCTGTTGTAGGGAGGGACGCTGGGACAGATTTTCAGGTCTGTGCAACAGGTCCTCTGGGAATAATGTCTTTACACAAACTGGTCTGTCAGTGTCACGTAGTAACACAACCTTCGGGCTGCCTGTTGCAATTCCACCTCTGTACGTGGTGTTGGTGGTAATGGCAGACACAGGCACCCATGGATACAGAGAAGGGTAATAGTGAATAGGGTAACATCAGACTGGTGACCTGTCACTAGTGGGGTTCTGCAGGGCTCCATCTTAGGCCCTGTGTTCTTTAACACCTTCATAAATGACTTGGATGAAGGAATGGAAGGGATACTAAGCAAGTTTACAGATGACACAAAACTCGAAGGAGCTGTTGACTCCCTTGAAGGCAGTGAGGCCCTGCAGAGAGACCTTGACAAATTGGAGGACTGGAAAATCACCAACCATATGAAGTTCAAGAAGAAAAAGTGCCAGACTCTGAACCTGGGATGGGGCAACCCTGGATGTATGTACAGACTGGGGAATGAGATGCTGGAAAACAATGCTGCAGAAAGGGACCTGGGGTTCGTGGCACAATGGCAAGCTGAATATGAGTCAGCAGTGCCCTGGCAGCCAGGAGGGCCAGCCATGTCCTGGGGAGCATCAGGCAAAGCATTGCCAGCCAGCTGAGGGAGTGGATTGTCCTGCTCTGCTATGCACTGGTGAGGCCTCACCTGGAATATTGTGTGCAGTTTGGGGCATTGCAATATAAGGGAGATATTAAGCTGTTAGAGAGTGTCCAAAGGAGGGCAATGAGGATGATGAAGGGCCTTGAGGGGAAGCTGTATGAGAAGCAGCTGAGGTCACTTGGTCTATTAAACCTGGAGAAGAGGAGACTGAGGGGACACCTCGTTGCAGTCTACAACTTTCTCGTGGGGGGAACAGGAGAGGCAGACACTACTTTCTTATTTGTGGTGACCAGTGACAGGACCTGAGGGAATAGCCTGAAGTTAAGTCAGGGGACCTTTAGGTTGGATATTAGAAAAAGGTTCTTCACCCAGAGGGTGGTTGGGCACTGTAACAGGCTCCTCAGAGAAGTGGTCACAGCACCAAGGCTGACAGAGTTCAAGAAGCATTTGGACAATACTCTCAGGAACATGGTGTGACTCTTGGGGATGGTGCTGTGCAGACCTAAGAGTTGGACTTGATGAACCTTGTGGGTGCCTTCCAACTTGGCATATTCTGTGAAATGTAGCTGCAAATGGGTAAAACACACATGGACTGCATTTAAAATGAGGCTTGAGAAAAATATAGCAAGAGCCCTAAGAGACAAATGTGGAATGCTACCTATGGCTTCCATCACAGCAGGTAGGGAATTTTAACGTTTCTCATAATAGTGAAATAAACTGGCAGCTCTGTTTATAGCTGCTCAAAGGGCAGATCAAATCACCATTTGGCTTTAATGCTGTAGTCAATAATCATGGATATATATGTTACACTATAGTAGAATAAATCTTTTGTCTCTGCTCACCACTGAAGTGAAGGGTTTGCTGGGTAGCTGCCTTAACCCTTCTTATGTGGGAACATTGTTGTTTTTCTTCTCCTATTTTGTTAACTTACATCTTGGCTTTGGTTTGAAGGACAGCATCTAGCTAAGAGTCTGCCAACTGTATCTTTGGTTTCAGAGATGTGAGCTCTAACTGAGTCATTAAAGCATGTGTATTCCAAGGATGTTCTCTAACAGATTCATATTCTCTAGGATCTCAGCAAGGCTGATCTCACATTTTATTTTTGTCCTGATTTCCAGGACCAATAATTGTTCTACCACAAATCATGAATTTTCAGGTAGATGTGATTAGAATTGGACCATTGGGTCAGACATTCAGCCACTACTAAATGGTGAATGATAGATGAGAAGCAGCACAGGAGACAGTTGTAAGGGGTCTTAAATGTGCAGAATAGTTGCTTATAGTTGATACCCTATTATACTTGACACCTATATATTAAATAAGATTGAATACTTATAATGAATAGGATAGCTAAAAGTACCTCTTATATTGAATAGGATAGCTAAAACTAGGGGTGTACTAGAGGTGGTTAAAGTAATAGAAAAAATAATCTTTGCAGCAGCAATTAGCATACAAACAAGTGTAGAGAAACATTTTTTGTCACTGTCAGTGAATTTCCAGCCCACTGATATCACACTCCTAGTGTGAAATGTCACATTTTAAGAAAACTTTGCTCTCTGATTTTCAGAAGAAAATACTTATGAAGTGTGTCAAAGACTATGCATTTTTCTGAGTTTAATGTCCAGCTAAGGAGCACAGTCTTTGCCTTCCACAGGGCAGTAAAAGAAGAAATCCTCCTTACAAAAATGCTTTGGGGAGGAGTATCACATGGCTTGTGGCAGCTCCTGCACTCTACACAGAATGAGTGTCTCCAGGATCTCTGGGCTACTTTTAATCACAACATTTCATCAGTTTTGAAAATGCCATTAGTCTTGGTCAGGGATTAATAAAGGGCCTGAAAGAACTTGAAAATCCATTTATAAAAGTACATCACAGAAGACCTTCAAATATACTGTCCTGCACGTATTTTTAGGTATGTTCAGATGAATTGCTGTTACAATTCAATGTTAAAATCTTCTGCCCAAATTAAGGTGCAAAAGAGACCACATGCCAGTTAAACAATACAACCATTAATTGTATAGGGAGAGAGTGAAACAAACAGAGTGAGAAAGAAGGAGAAGGACAGAGACAGTGCAAGCAGAAGATAGTCACCACTGTGGATCCAGCAGCATCCCACTGGTCCTTCAGTGCCCTGGGTTTCTTGCTGGTGAGGTCCCATCCACTTCAATCCCCAAGTTACCTTATACAGTTCCTCATTAGCATGAGAGAGGAGGTCTTAAATCAGTGCTCATGTCGGGGTCTACTCTGTGGGTCACAATGGAATGTTGTGATGAAAAGCATCAGTTTTGTTCCTACCTAGGCAAGGCCAGAACTGAGAGTTTGTTCCTTTTGCAGCTTGTGCATAAGAACCCCTCATGTTTTCTGCAACAAGTTTCATCACCCATCACTTGTTTAAGGCATGTACTGCAAATGTCATTAACCCTTTCCTTACAGTGGCCATAATATACTGGTGCACAGGGTTGTTCCTCCCCAGGTGCAGGACTTTATACTTCTCCCTGTTTAACCTCACAACATTCCTGTTGGCCCATTTCTCCATCTTGTCAAGGTTCCTCTGGATGGTGTTTCAGTCAGTCCTCCCAGTCTTGTGGCATCAGCAAATTTGCTGTTGGTACACTCTGCCCCTTCATCCAGATAATTAATGAAGCTGTTAAACAGGACTAAGTGCAATATTGACTCCCAGGATACACCACTAGTTATTGGCCTCCAGCTAAGCTCCATGCTTCTGAAGACCACCCTCTGGACCTGTCCACGTCAGTGTCTGCTCATCCAGCCTGCATAGCAACAGCTTTTCCATGAGGATCTTGTGGGAGATATTGACAAAGGCCTCCCTGAAGTCCAGGTAGACAATATCTGCTGCACTTTCCTCATATAGCAGGTCAGTCATGTCATTGTGGAAATTTATAAAGTTGGCCAAGCAAGACTTCCTCTTGGGGAAACCATGCTGACTACCCCTCATTATTTTCTTGTCCCTAATGCGCCCTGAAATGGTTTTCAGAATTAGTTGCTTCTGAAGCCAGTGAGATCACACCAGCATGCAAGGACAATGCAAGTTGTTTTCTGAGCATCTGGAAGATGCACTTTAGGTAGTAGAAAATAATGTTTCTAAAAGAAGGATTAACTAAGGTGAAACAACAAAGACAGGGTTCTGTACTGAGTGTTTGGCAGTGGTAGAAGGATGTCAGGTGTGGACTTGCAAAACCCTGTCTGTCCTTACGAGACAGCATTAAAACTTCCACCAGACACCAGTTCTGCAGACTGAAGGGATAACTCACAGTTTGAACTAAGCATCCTGATTATTCAACATATTAAAAGTTGTCTTTGTGCTGCTCCTTTACAATACAAAAAGAAAGCTGCAGAGTTAAAAAAATAATTAGGTACAATTAATTTCTAGAAATTAATTTGTCTCACCACAATCCTGTTGTAATAATGAACACCTAGGGGGCACTTTGTCTCACAAAAAAAGTTATTATAAAAATTAGATGGTAAAGATAAAGTAACTAGAAAAGTCAAAGGAGCTACTGAATCCAATTCTTGCTCCCCTTGTTCAGTATGGCCCTGGCTGCATTGTGATCATAAGTAACCAAAACAGGAATAATAACACACTTTGTCATTGAAATGAACACATGACCTTGTGATAATGGGGTAATTTTCGGTCACTGATCACATGAAAGCAAACAATAGAAAGGACTAGTTAGATATAAATTTTACTGTTTATAAGAAGTACAAATAATGATAGAAATTACTTGTGTGGTTATTTTGCATATTTATTCCCTCCTGATGAGCACTTATTTACTTTGTTTTCATACAGAAGCCATAAAGGTTTACTGGGCACTTTGTAACCTATTTTTAAGACTAATGCTTTTCTTGGCTGTAAACCACCAAAATTCCTTATTATAAACTTGAATTTGGTGTTATATTATGTTGTATAGTTTTATAGCTTTATAATGATTTTTCTCAGGTTATTAACATGGCATACAGATTCCAAATAGTTCAAACTGATGTGCTCAAGAGACAACATTGGGAATTGTATGTGTCTCACCAAAACACTGGTGATTCATCATATCTGTCATCATATCTCCAGATGTGCCCAATTTCTGACATATGAGGGGGAGAAAGGCAAAAATATAATATCTATTCTATGAGATCCAAATAGCCTGGTCTACAGGTTGTATCTGTCTATTCTGGGGTTTTGTTTGTTTGTTTTGGTTTTTTTGTGAGGAAGAAAGAATGGTTACTCTCATCTATCTGGGAGGTGCTGCTCCTGCCACAGCATAGAGAGATGAGGCTGAAGAGTTACCTCCTTTTACAAAGCTTTCAACTGTAGCCCATGAGGAAGATACTGAAGTCACAGTTTGGTCCCCAGAACTATCAATGATGAACACCCCTTTTAAATTATGCCCAGAATTAAAAAAAAACCAACAACCACAACAGCAAACAAGCAAAAAATAAACATACAAACAAACCCCAAAGCAAACCAAAACCAAAGTAGGAAAACAAAAACAAAACAAAAAACCAAGGAAAAAAAATCAAAACCAAAAACCAAACAAACAAAATCCCAACCACCAACAAAACCCCAAACAAAACCCAAACAAACAAACACAACAAAAAAATGAAACCTTCCTACCCAAATAAATTATTGTAGTTGCCAAAGCCAAAATGTTGATTTTGTGAAATAAAATTGTTCATCTTAGTTCTGTTCTTGGTACAAAGCTCAAGAGAAAACCACAAAATAAATAAATAAATAAAATTTTAAAGAGGAAACTCAAAACACAACAAACATACAAACAAACCAACCTACCAACCTGAAAACCTTCATCAGACTTCATTAATCTAAGGCTAAAAGAAGTGTCTCAAAGATATTATACATGCACGCACACCAAGTCAAAGGCACACACATACAAATGCTGCTGATAGGATTTTTCAAGCAAATGGAAATATAGAAATTATTTTAATACATGTTGATAAATTAGGCAAAAACTCAGCACTAAGAGAATGATTTAGGTTGGATGAGATTTCTTCAGATCATCTAGTCCAATCCTGTTGCTCAAGCAGGACCAGTCAGTGCACGTTGTCCAGTACCACATCCACTCAGGTTTTTGAATGTCTTCGAGGATAGAGAACTACACAACCTCCCTGGGCAACCTGTGCCATGGTTTACACCGTCCTTCAGCAGAGCCATCTTCAGTCGTCTGGGTCAAAGCTCAGCTGTGGCAAATGTTAGGGGAAACATGCTAACTCTGGAGTTGTAGCCTCCCTCTTCCATCGACAGCGCCTTTTCCCTCCCCCACCCGATGGCAGCTCTACCCTTCGTCCCTCTTGCAAGCCCAAACTCATCCCTAAGCCATGCTCCTCCAGCCAGCCTCCCAAATCTACATTTTCTGCATCCAGGAGCTCACCGTCCCCAGACACGGAGGTTGATATTCCGTGGCAGCTGGCAGTGTGCCCTGGGCTCTGCTGCGGGGCTCCTGAGTTTTCCAGCATCTTGTCCCTGCCCAGAGCCACGGCCGGTGTGGTTCCGCGGGACAGGGAGGCACAGGCAGCCGACACGGCCGGCACTAGAGGGCAGGACAGGCCGTGGGAAGCGGGGGCAGCGAGCGAGGGCAGCAGGTCCCTTCACGAGGTCCATTCTGGCATAGGGGACTGTGCAAAATTATCATAATGCAAACCAATCCAAGTGATCTGCTTTTAAGAGCTAATGTAGGAATCTGGTAAGCAGAAGTGTACTACTCCAGGGAGACTCTTTGCAACCTGCTAACTTCTGCATTTTCCTTTTAGGTCCCTGTAGCTTTGCCTCTGGTCACTGCAGAAAGAGTGGCAGGCTCCCTCACATGTCTTGAACAGAATAGCTTATGAGCAGAAAGATGGTAAAATGAGCTATCTTTGATTAAAATAAGATTTAATTGAAGTTTATCGTGGTTTTACCTATCTAATAATACTGCTGAAAGGTCTGTAGGGTCTTTTCAAGAAGATGAAAAACAGAGAACCAGAAAGATAAAACGGAGCTATGAAGAGGGGACTGAAAGGACAGCAGGGGGAAAAAAAAGGAAGAGAAAGAGAGAAAAGAAGCTTTCAGGGATCAGCAATCAAAATTGAAAGGGCAAAAGGATCATGCTTATTTCTTTCTTCCATCAGTGCTTTCTAACTGTTACCACTGTACCTGACAATTTATTTTTATTGTCTGGATTTCCTGCTGAGCTGTGACTCCTGGGATACCAAGGGCATGATGTGCACCAGGCACCTTTTTTGACAGATGTCAGAAAAGGTGAGGTGTCCATGCCCTGCTGCTTCTGCCAGAAGATTTCATTCACACAAGACTGAGATGAAATGATAAAGGGCACTGTGAGGCACCTGCCCCCTGGCCACAGCAATTGAGTGCTTCTGCCGCTCCAGGGTAGCCCACACTGGCCTAGGATCCAACTGTGTGCAAAAGAAGAAAAGTCCCTCATTCAACACTTTGTGAGGAAAGCACTGAGGACTGTCCTGCCTATCCTCTGCCCTTGTACTGGGGGTGCAGGAGGTACAAAAAGCATCCTGGCTCTGGCAGGAGGCTTCACCGTCTGGTCCGTCAGCTCCATGAACAGGTGAGAGATGGCTCAATGACTGAACTGCAGTTTCCCAAAGACCAGGTTAATAATGCCCTACCAAAGACAGTATGATTTCTTCACCCACCATCATTTTTTCAATATTAAAATAAAAAAAAAAAAAGAGAGAAAATACTAAGAAATAAAATTTATAATAAGAATACTGATGAAGAAACATTTTGATAAGACAAGAGGAATTTCTCTGCGACAGTTGATGGTGGATAAGGAGGGGGACCCCAGGCTAGAGGCCTTTTCCTTTTACCTCTAGCTCTGGAAGGGAGCGGTGCTCCCTCCCCCTCCCCCCACCACGAGGTGTCTCGTGGCTCTCGCAGAGACCACAGGACACGGCAGCAGCAGGGAGAGAAGGCAGAGAGAGTTTATTGTTCTGGGTAGCCACTTAAATAGCTTTTGGGGGGATTACAAGGTGACCATTAGGAGTCCAGGAGGTCTTACAAACAGCCAATGACGATAAGGGGTTAACAACCAATAGATGAGCTCTCAGTTATCTCTTAGAACATTCCAAAGGTACAGGTGAGAGTGAGGAACCTTGGGAAGAAGAAGGGTTTACACAAAGAGTTACAAAGCCATTTTGAAAGCATGTTCACTTTAAACAACATTAAAACTTCTGCATCCTTTTATATACCAAAAGCCTACTGCAACATTTCTCTAGTCTCTTTATCAGGGCCTGTAAACTAATCCATAATAGAATAACAATTTTTCATGTGCTAAACTATTTTCTCACTAATCTTATTTTAAGAAAGGTAACATAATAAAGATTTATTTGGTGTTCTTCGTATATGGTTTTTAAAACCAGGCAAAAAAGGAAATCTAGTAATTACTTTATTTCTACTGTAGCACTTTGTCTGACAGCTTGACCTAAGAGCAGACATGACAGTATAGGTAATTTGTCTATGTATAAGATATTCATCATAAAGGGTCGCAAAACAATTTTATTCTCCAAATTATCAAGCACGGTCTGATTGGCCAACACAGATCTGTGTCTAAAAACAGTTTGGAAATGCTATTCTTGTAGCAGGGCAGTAGTTTTTCCCAGAATCTATATCTAAATGTTTTTTATTAGCTAGTTCTTTTGTTTTGATTTGGTTTGGGTATTTTCCAGGTTGTTTAATAAGTCTGTGAAAACCCTCAATCCTCAGATTCTGTCTCCAGACAACGAATTCTAGAACAGTGACCATGAAATAACAATAAGACATTGGGGTAAGCTGCTGCCCCCAAAAGATAAGTGCTTTATGAGTGTATCTCACAATCTTGTAGCTGAGTATTCAGGTAGACTTTTGAAAGCGGTGAGTGGACAGTGACCCATGGCGATGCCAGAATAGCTCTGAGAGTATCATATTGTGGCACATATCACAGGCTGGATCAGGTGAAGGACTGCAAGGGATTGAATGGTCTGACATTCAATCAGCATTCAGATGTATGTAAGACATGTGAAATACCTTTCTGAACTCAGTGACATAACTTATGACTATTAATACGTTTTGACTTGGCATCACAATATTCAAAACCTTGTGAGCCATCTACCAAAAGTACAGTTTTCCTCATCCCTTCCCAGATGTACACCAGAAGAAAAACACCAGGTGTAGATAGATATTAGGCCACTGAAAGGGACATAAAAATGCTTCAGTGTCTAGGAATTTGCTAAAAAGCAATTTTGACATTTTGACAAATGGATAAATTTTACTGCTTGTATCTTGCTGTTTTATCTGAAATCTCTGAAGTTTTGTGTGTTTCAAATGTCAGGCACTAAGTAGGTTTCCCAAAATCTCAGAAATGTCAGGTTTCCTCTTCACCTTTGCATAATGTCATTTTCCCAGTTGATCTCCACTGGAGTTACTAGTTTCTTTTTGAGCTGGAGTTACTCCTCTGGAGTCTTTCTCTAGTTCTGTAGTTTGTTAACAAATTGTTTAAGTTTTTTCCCTTTTTTTTTTAAACAGATTTATTGAGCCGATACTTATCCCCGCAATCTGAGGGTTTTTTTCCTGATTCCCCAGCACACTGCTGACATCCCAGGTAGGTCATTTGTGTTACCTCTTCCTGGTATTTTGTCCCCCTCTGCCAGACAGTCCTGCTTTCCTGGGGCAGGGGAGAGGCTGTCCCACTCTTCCACGTGGTCATGGGCACCTTCTCCTCACCACCAGCCTCCCTAGCTCACAGCAGCCTCATGCCTGACTCTGCAGCAATGGGTCTGTGCAGATGTGTGCAAGTGAGAGGAGCTGGAGAAACTGGGAGTGAAGAAAATGGAAAATATTTGGACAAGTTAATAAGCAGTTGCTACAGGTGAGTCATCAAATTAGGTATGCTGTCAGAGTGGGATCTGTATTCCGTTGGGGAACTGACTATTAGAAGTGCAATGTCTAAGCTTTTGCAGTGACATTCCTTAGATAGCTTTACATTGTCTGGCAGCAACCTGGTTGTCTCCTCCAGACACTGTCTGGGAGTCCCATGTCTTCCTGCAGGAGAGTGCCAGCCTCAGTACGGGGGTTTGCAGGAGCCAGCTGTACACTGTGAACCCACCTGCTGATCTGTGGGAGTACTGGAGCTGCGCTGAGCCCTGTGGAAAACTGTGATCATCAGGGAACTTGTGCACATCCCTCAGGCCTGATCCAGAGTTTCCTGAAGTCAGTGGGAGTCACTCCAGGGATCTGCCTGGTCTGGTACCCATAGGACAATATGGGTCCCAATGGGCTACTTGCGTGATACTCCTGGCAGGACCAACTGCTTTTTTTCTGCCACTACTAAGTTTTAATGTCAAGGATTCAGAGAGAAACAGCCTATCTGGATCTCTCTAGGTCTGCAACAGTACTTTTTGAAGTTGGCATTTCTCTCCCTGATCATGGACAAGAGAATAGCAGTGATATTAGCTACAATTTAGTTTCCCATGCAGCCAATGGAATTTTCTGTTTTGAAATACAGTGATTTTCTGTCAAAGAAATGAGACATGGCATACACTCAACCAAAATACTAGAGGCAAGCACATATGAAAGTTGCCTCCTGGATCCAAGTGTTGGAAGACCTCTGGCAGGCCCATCTGTTGCAGAAACAGATGTGAATAATTAATAACCAACTCAAGCTAGCTGCCCCATCCTAGGTAACCCAGTGGTTCCCTTTGTCTCCACATGCAGGAAAGGGACACAGAGATCCCATCTGCATGACTCTCCTTCCAGCCAGCTCAGAGGGCTGAACCTGCTCTACTTCTCTGCTGGCTTTTCCTTAGGAGTTTTGAATGTAACGGGCAAATGAAAAATTTTATCCTTTACTTTTCCTACTACATTTTCTGATACAGCTACACAAGGTCCCCGATGATCATCCAAGGGAATTCAGTCCTGCAGCTTACACGTTATAATTATCTGAGTTTGAATCTCCATGCTTTCCTCCATCTCTTCTTCTATCACAGGATTCAGGATCTATAAATTAGTAAGGAAGGCACGTGTAGCTGTTGCTCAGTAGGTTGCTTTATATCTGTGACTTTAAATAAACAAAAACAATCATTATAAAAGATACTACAGACTTATCTTAAAAAATTGGGAATTTCAATGAGAACGCTTACATGCTCTAATATGCATGTTCATGTTTATACATGTGTGTAATAAGGTTTTTAATTGCAATCCATGTGACCCACAAGAACTGAGATAATGAATGTTGCCATACCAATGTGGGAATTCTGCTGGCAATAATGTGATCTCTCATTTCTATCTTGATAAGTGTCTGAAAAGAAAATTTATGTCTGGGGTTTGTTGTGCCATGCACTACATAAATCACTGTACATGTCAGTACCAGATAAACACCCCCCCCCCAAATTATAGTTAAACATTTATTCAATCTCATTGTCTCTCATGGGGATCAGTGACCCCCCAACCTTTCTATAAAAACAGCATTGCACTTCATTTGTAATTGCTTCCTTTAGAACAAAAGCATGCAGGGCTTGTGCACAGTGCATACTCTCTTTCCTTAGGTGATTATTGCCATGCTTTCATATGAACTCACTTGGATGGTGTGCTTGCTGAAACTCAAGGCTTCAGTCAAGAATGAAAATCTGATCTGAGCTTTCTGCACAAATGTGCTCTGGCACAGCCTGCTTGGAGTAATCCAGGAACGAAAGTTTGACCTAAGCTTATTTATCAGCTCCAGACTCACTGTGAAATTCCAGCAGATTGGTGACTTTCCCAAGGCTGACCTTCAGTTGTAGTCTGAAGGGAATACAGAGTCACACTGGAATAGCTCAAAGGAAGAAAATAGACAACGAGGAATGCAAATACCTAGGATGAAACTTCAAGGCTAGGAATGCAAGCAAGGCTATCACTCTTTCACTATCCTTAGCACCAACTGATTTGTCAAAACAGGCTTAAGACCTTGGTGGTTACTGAGACTAATTGAAGAATAACCTTTTCTAAACTTAAGAAATTATCACAATTTCTAATCTATTTCTATAACCTGCCAGTTATCCTTATTTTCTATCAGAAGGAGAGTATCTGGTAATCTTCAGTACAGCATCTGTTAGGAGGCACATAGAATTTATATGCAAACATATGATTAACACTTTTCAGAATAGTACTCCAATTCTTGTGTCCTCCCTACCTTTCTGAATGCAGAAGGCTGTAATATGTCAGATCTGAGACAGTTCCAGCAGAGCTGGTAAAGAAAATGAATCCACACTCCCAACTTGCTGTGGGAAACCACTCAAGGTAGTGCGCTCCTGAGGAAACTAAGAACAGAAGAGCTAAATCCCAGTATTTCTACAGCTGAAACTGTCCACTGTTTCTTTGAGAACTGTCCCCTTAGGGGTTACAGCTATACCACAGGGCATGATTGTAACTTCACAGAAGAAATCATAGAATATGCTGAGTTGGAAGGGACTGACAAGGATCATGGAGTCCAACTCGTAGCCCTGCACAGGAGCACCCCCAGGAGTCACACCACGTTCCTGAGAGTATTGTCCAGAGAAACCATTTTCAACAAGTGACCACAGGGTGGATATGCTTGAAATTCATCGCACATTCAGAGATTATCAATGGAGAGTGAAGGAGGAGAACAACTCTAGAAACCCTGAAGCAGCTTTTCTGCTAAAAGACTTTCAATGGAACTATGCTCAGGAGACAGGGGTTATAGTCCACCATAGTCCACCATTGGGTGCTAATATCTTTATTCATGATGCAAACAATTATAAATGCACACCTCATCTAGACATATAGTACATAAAATCCATTAACTAAAAGCTTGTAATACCTTGAAAAAATGCATTTGCTATTCTAGTATGTGAGGAGAGATTATTTGCTATCAAAGATAAAATTTCTCTTATATTTGTTTATACCAAAACCCTAAGCAAATCTTAACTATATAGAGCTGCACAGTACAAAACTTAAATAAAAATAATTCTGCAGAGAGCATAGAAAGGCCTTCATATGTGGACTGACAGGTACCCTGGCAAACTAAAGTTTCAACAGTGTACAAATTAATAAACATTAAACCCTAGGCTCAGAATTTTGCCATATTTCTTGCTAGATCCAAGAAGAAGCCACATGGTAAGCTCTTTTTTTGGCAGCAAAACTAATACAAAGTGCAGAACAAAATCTTCACCAAAGCAGCTTTTGCCACTGTTCTTTAAAAAGGATTGCTGGGACACTGCATGCATGAGACCTTGCAGCTGTCCAGCCAAAGGGAGTTCAGATGCAAGATTTTTGCCATCCAAGGTTAATATGCTAATAACTAGGTCCTGGAGATTCTTCATCCTCCAAGAATTGAAGCTAATGAGTTCCTGAAGAAAAATTTGAAGTATCTAGGGGTCTAGAGAGAGAGGGACAAAAAGGATGCTCAACTCCCTTACCAGCACAGTTGGGATTTCCACATGGACATGAGGACACCCATGTCCCACAGTTCCTCACCACAGAGATGATGTGTTCACTATGCTCAGTGACTGCTTACCATAAGTCATTCCTTGGGCCAAGCACTGGTATAACTCTCCTAGGACAAATTTCTGTGTTCCAGCTTCAAGATGAAAAGAAGAATCTGCCAAAGGCCATGAAGTACCTTAGTGGTTTGAGCCATTGGGCTCTACTCATTGACAGTAGTTGTATAATGCAAGACTAATATCAGTGTTACTCTGAGGGCTATGTTACACTCTGTAAAGACCCTGTGGGAAATCCATCCTGGCCTGGCTGAACAGAGCAAGACCCTGGGGAGACACTGAAGTATCTGAGGTGAAACTCATCTGTATCTCTTCATAGGTCTGCCAGAATAAACACAGGGATATATGTCAGTTATGTGACTTGTATTTAGGGCAAATATACACTTAATCTTCTGGTAAATCACCTTTTTTCACACAAAGATCATCAGTGATCCCTAGCAGAACAGCTGCTCAGACACATTGGGCTCTGGCCTCAGAAACCTCCCACACCAATGTCATGAGTAAAAAGCTATAAAAGAGCTGGTCTGCCAGATTGGAGGGTCAAATAGCAGCCTGTAAGTGCTTGTAATAGGGGAGAGTGTGGCTACTGATATTCATTCCTCCTTCTTAATGGCCTTATGCAGATGCAAATAGTAGAAAATTTTTAATGAGAAAGTAAAAAATAGGTGACCTCCACAAGAAATTAATAATTTTAATCATACATTCTCTTTCATACTGAAGTATGTGCTTCAGCTAGGAATTCACCTGATTTTATTATTTTTTATTACAAAAAAAAAATATATTGGAAAGTGTCATCTCCCGCAACACTGATCTAGAAAGATCTATCTATTACCAGGGTCTCTTCTAAAGAATCTCATTATTTTTATTTCCTTACAAGAGAGTCAGGCAGGGGAAAAATGAGAGTGATTTAAGTCTCAATAACAAAGAACAGGAATTTACCAGTTTCAAACAACAATCACTAACCAAAAGAAGCTCATTCTTTATTATATGCCATCAATTAAATGCATTATCCCATTCTTTGTCTTCAGCTCATATCTAGGTTATATTATTACAGTTTGAATTCATAAATTGTAGCAAAGCAGTAAGCCCATAGAAATAGTGTATTTACCACCTTATAAGAAACATTTTTTTGCGATCATGAAATTTCACAATGACAGGCTCATATTTTTCTGCTCTTTAGGAAGGCCATTTTGATTTTTAAAGCCTGACAATTAGTTTTGCTCACCAAAACAAAATGTTCTTGTGCATATCCATACGTGCATGTGTCTGGCAGTTGGCCCCTCCATGTTTTAATCTATTGGTCAAATTTGACAGAGTAAGAAGTCTTAAAGCCTTTGTTTCCTGCAGGCTCCATGGAGCAGTTGAGAAGGTGGGAGGAGACCCATCAATGCTCCCTCTGGGGAAGGGCTACAACCTTTCTTGGGTTTTCTGTGCAGTCACTGGTTTCAAAGACAGGAGAGACCAATCATTCCCACTGACAATTCTCACAGGTCACAGAGGTTTCTGTATTTGTGTGTAGGGGGTTTTACCCAGATTCACTGCAAAATGAATTATTTATCAATAGCCCAGCAGTGTTATCTTTCACCTGAGATGTACAAAAAGCTAATCAGTAACAAAGCAGTAAGTAAGTGTGTAAGGGTTGGTTGGTCACCATGGGACAGCACTGACAGTGTTTATCAGTTTGTCTGTCTCTGGTTTTGTCTTTATCATTAAATGGGCAAAATAAAGACATTACACTTTAAACTGTATATACAGGTGCCTATAATATTTCTCATGGAGTACCTGTGCATGTATCTCTTCAGTTACTCTTTCTGAAGCAAATTATAAGTTACTTTTAAACTGCAACTTACTTTACCCACTTTTAATGAGACTATTAGGAAGAACATCATGCATGTCAACTTACTGCAGGAGTTACCATTAGCTGAATGAACCAAACTAGTCAGTTTAACTAGAAACTATATAGGTCAAGAGTTCAGTTACTTGAAGCACATTGCTTGTTTCATTAAATTCATCAAGGATTTAAAGCAGCAAGTTATCTAATAAGGAACGTCCCAGGAGAAACATGATAGCAAAGGTCAGAGCATTTCAATCAGGAACTGGGCCACTGTTGAAAGGTTTATGAACTTTCAACTAAGTCACTGACTCACCTCCCAGTATTTCAGGTCCAGACACATCAGTCACTAAAGAAATTAGCCCTTTCTCAACTAACAGTATTTCTGTGTTTTTCTCAGCATTTGAATGGGCAAGAAGAAATAACTGGCTAAATGAACTCGTGATTTTGAATATCCCTCCCAGATCTCATTTACATGGGGATACAGAAGAAAGCAATGAAACAGGAAATAAAGGAATAGTAACAATTTCTGCCTTGAATGGAAGATGACATCTAGAAACGTGATCCTGTACAGTAATGCCAAGTGGTAACACCCCAAGAAGTGTGGTTTGAAGGTGTGATAAGATTTAGCTTGAGAAAATAATAAAATCTATATCAAAGAAGAGGTTGGAAGTGCTAGAAGAGAAGTTACTATTGAAAAAAACCAAAAACCAACCAAGTCAGAAGGGAAGTTCTGGAATGAAATGGAGCAAAGCAGCAAACTTTTCTTAGTAGCACTGATGTTTAGAAAACATTGGAAATTTTGATATTCCTTTTCTGTTTTCATTTTTAAAATTAAACCCCAGCATTTTTTCAATCGGTCACAACAAAGTAAAGGTTAAATATGGAATTTTACTTCCCATAAGCTGTATTTGCATGATTTTTATAAAGATTCTGATAATTTAACATAAAACAGAATTTGAGAAGTCAATTTTTTTTTTTTTGGCTTCCAGACTTACATCAAAGTATTGCACATACAAGTGACATGAAAAATTAGCTGATTTATGGCTAATGTGATATCTTGTCTTTGAAGACATTACATTTGGAGATATTCACCTCCTCTCTGCACATGCAAGATAGCAAAGAGGCTGTAAATGTCAGGTGCTTGAAATAGTTTTTGCTTTTCTGCATCACAAAGTAGTCATCCATAAGCAGGATGATAACCATCTACACCATTTCTATAACTTTGAAAATGAAATTGTTTAGTCAGTGTTGAGAGTTGCTCATTTACTCTACTTTTATGAATATTCCTGCCTGTAATTAGCTTACAGAGCAGCAATTCAGAATTGAGAAGTGTTTCAAGGGTTGTGCTGAGCAAACACATCCTCCTCAGGTGCTTTGCTGGCTGATCTCTCAAGGCCTTAAGCTGATCCGGATGGTGTTTCTCTGTGTATCTCTTGAAATGTAACAACATAATGTTGTACTGCCTCATCTGATCTATTTATCTCTAAAGGTCAGGCAATATTCTAATACAATATACAAATATACAAATTTGTTCTAATACAAATACAGGCAAAAACATACACATTATTTTAAGTATTACTGGGACACAGCACCTTCCCTTATCACTGTATCTGAATGCCATTTGTCCCACTGAAGCTAATGGAGTTTCTCATGTGAGACAGACTATTTACAAGAGCATGGAATGACAGGACAAGGGTTTTAAACCGAAAGAGAGATTTAATCAAATGTCATCTTGATCTAAATATGATTTGATGAGTATAAATTCTTTAAAAAGTATCCACCACCTGAATGATTTTGACTCTTCTTCTGCACTAGAAACCATGTCTTTTTTTATATAAAATTTTAGATTGATATCTATATACATCCTCTTGCCTGCTTCAGGGAATCCTCAGGTTGTTCATTTCTTGCCCAGTTGCAGACAGGTGGGGTAACCCTAAGGATAGCTTCTCTGATCAGCAGGATGCTGGGGCTAGAGAAGAGGTTCCCACTGAGTAACATGAGAAAATCGACTTCCTCCATGTTTACCATGGAGGTCTTTTAGGCTGATACAGTTCAGAAGGGGAAATCTTATCTAAAGACTGTTGAAGTGCCTAATCATATCTCTGGTGATACAGCAGCTGCCATTTCATTTCACAGCACTTTCATAGTCATGCTCAAGAGTGCCAGTGACACAGACGCAGGTACAGCCATCCCTTTAAAATTTTTCAAGTTTCAGGAAGACTCACAGCACCACAGAGCATGGCCAAGTCATTTATTTTTGACATATGAAGCAGATGAGAAGTAACTTGAAGAGTCTGCCAACAAGCCATGCAGTGTGGCTGCATGTCTTATGTTCAGAGGGGCTGCTCCTGATTAGCACTGGTGTCACCAAGTATAGTCAGGCATATATGGTATGAAAGTCAAATAGTAACTCATTGTTTTCTACCCCACCCAGATGAAAGTTTGATGTCTTCCCTTTTTAACAGGTAGTTCAGAATCCAATTCTGCCCTCACTGGGCACAGAGCTGCACCACACTGTGGAAATGTGCACGTAGAAGTGAGATGTGTGGGATGTTATCACTACAGTGCCTGCAGTAACCTGAATTCAGTCATACCAGTGATGAATTTTTGTTGCACTTGGGGAAAGCTGCAAGCTAAAAGCAAGGGGGAACCTCTGCAGAATAACAATGAACACAGCCAGAGAGAACAGAAAATTGTATCAGACTTGAGCACATTCTAAACACTGACTCACAGCCCCCCCCCATTTCTCTCTGCTGCCTTCAAAACTCTCCCTAATGTCCTCCTATGTTTGGCTTACAGCACGATTCACAGTGGCTCTGAAATGCCTCCACCTCCAATTTTTTGTTTTTTATTTTCCTCCTACTCCTACTCTTTCCATTTTTACCCCAGTGTCTGTTGAACCATTGTTTCCTTGATCTGTCATCCTTACTTCTGACTTTAAGTTTGCAAGTTAATAAGCATGGCTCTGGAGGATGAGGCTTACCACAGCTTCATTTACAGCACGCAGACAGCTCCTTTGCAAAGGGAAGGTGGGAAACCACCAAATCGTTAAAAATCCCTGAGATTACATGTTCCAGATTTGCAGTACCATAAATTGAAAGAAAGAAAAGCCTAAGAGCTCTAAGCTCTAAGATATAGAACTCAGTTTAATAAAGCACCTTATAAAACAACTTACCTTGTAATTCAAAGCAAACTATGCATTTTTGAAAATTGATTTTTGGTTCAATTTTCCTTATTTTAATGAAGCAACATATAAGCAGACAGATATATACTGCAGAATTGAATGCAAAAAAACAACTAGATAGGTGTTTATAGTATTTTTTCCTCATGTTTTCACACATCAGGAAATTGCCATTTTCACTTAAAGGAAGGAAGAATTGGGTATTCTATCAGAACCCTGTCCTGCATGGTCAGTGGTGTTCTGTGACTTGCATTTGTGTTCAGAGTAACATCAGTTAGCAGATATAGAATATTTCTTGGTGCTGTTTTGGATATTTACTTAGAAATTGATAAGCAAAAGAAATCTTTAAGATTTAAACCTTCCTCTGAAGTATAAAGCACAAGCCAGCAGCATGTCCTTAACCCCACAGCTAACACTGTCTTGGGTACTGGTGCTCAAACACAAAGCTATGCTTTGAACTGTCCTGCAACAAAACAGCTGGGTAGATGTTAAATTTAATTATGTGCTTAAAAAAACACATTTTCAAACATATGAACCTGCACAGGCTTTATTAGTGTAAGCCATCCATCCGAGTAAGTGGAGTTATAAATATGTAAGACAGGTCAGCAAAATGTGCGTGTAATGTAAACAGATGTTAACTCATCTGAATCATTTCCCAACAAGGCTACAAATGAAAAAGTTGCAAACACAAACAGCACAATGCAAGCCATTTGGGAAATTAGTTGGGAAACACTAACGAAATGAAATTTTCAAGCCAAAACACTACCTATTTGAAGGAAGAAAGCAAAGTGAGGACACAGTCCAGAAACTTTCACAGAGGGGAACCTGGAGACAAGGAATATAACCTGTCTCCCATCACCAAGATCAGCAACATCCTCATGCTCTAGAACATGGCAGCCAAGTCCAGCCACTGCCAGAGCAGTATCTGCTTTGTATTTCCAGAGCCCAATATAAATGACCGTTCAGTTTAATGGTTTTAGATACAGACTCAGCTCTTCCACTGTACAATCAACTTGTGAAGTTGATTCATATGATGTTGCAAAGAAGCCATTGTCAGAATAGAGGTGATCCCACTAAAAGAATTGATATGGATATATCAGTGATGTAGCTATTTAAGATGCTATTTCCTTGCTTGCAGTCATGTAAAGTCAGTACTTTTGTAGTTCAAACAAACATCTGAAAAAGATGCTACGCATCATCAGTTTCCATAAAGGTATATTACAGAGGACATTGACAAGTCTTTCTTTAAAATCCTGTTCTTTTTACATGTTTCTAAATAGTAAAATAACACAGAACAAAAAAAAAACTTAAGTAAACGTATTTATTATTGTTGGATTTTTTAACACAGAAATAGTGTTATTTCAGGTCTAGACTTACAATCCTGTTTCATTGTTGTTTATGACAAAACAAGAGACGAGAACACCCTGGTCAATTGCATTTTGATCAGGAGCCAAATTGTGGTTTCAGATATTTATGCACAACTTTCACTGACAGCAGTGAAGTGAGAATCTGTCTCAAAAAAACCCCACAAAAAAGATTAAGGACTCTTCCTATTTTAACACCCTTTTTACACAGAAAAGCCACTTGCATACATGAAGAAAATATATATTCAGGATACAAGGACCAACTTCACAAAATTCATGTCACTGTGACTGCTACAACATTAAAATGGAAAATCAGTCTCTTAATAGAAGCAACCAGCTGGGACACAAACAGAAACAGCTCTTCCCCCTTTCCATTGTTTTTACTACATATAACTTGCTGAATACAGTTTTCAAAACAGACATCTGTTTCACCTGTCCATTGCTGTAAGAAATTAAAAATTTAGTTCTTTATCAATGATATGTATACAATTTCCTATCCCTTCATATTTTATGTAAGTATCAAATACCAAAAGAGTGCTTTCATTTATTTCCAAGAATGCCTTGAACATTAACTGGTGCAGCTCAGAGCTGGATATGGATAATGCTGAAAACAACTGTTGAAAAATAAGTTTTTAATGGTGAAAACAATTCTCTTAACTGCAACCTCTTTGGCATGCAATAAGGCAAACATCAAGGAACATGTTGGCAATAGGAAATGGTTCTGTAATTGTTAGTAGCATCTTCCTTCTTCCTTTGTACTATTAACAAAAGCTAATGTTAAAGCAGTTATGAAGAACCAAACAGATTCTCTACTTCCATTTTAACAACAGGATTTGCCTAAATAAATGTTATCCTCTGAAAGTGAAATCCACATTTCACAACTCAAGTTTCAGCCTCCAGACCTAGATCTGGAGTTCTGTCTAAATGCAACAAAGGACACAAAACAGAAGCATCTCCTAGTTCTAGAGATCGTCTCACTCGGAGCCACCCAACATGAGCCAGGTCCTAGAGGAATGATGCGCTCACCATCCTGAAATACCGAGGCTGAGTCGGGCGCCAGTTATCAACCAAGGGGTGATCAGGTTCATTCTCGGCATTCTTGGATAGGCTGCGAAGCTTCGCCATCTGCAGAAGAGCAAAAATTGAAGTGTTCTGATGGGAATCCTTTGGGATCAAATCCACAGCCCAGCAATTAAACCAAAGAGGCTGGTCCAGCCCCAGAAGCTCTGTAGAAAGTCTCCTCCAAAGTTGCGAAGATGGTCTTCACCTCCCCACCACCACAAGAGCTATACTCATGCTCTTCTCTTCACAATGATCTTCTTAGAAATAGTCAAGATGGAAAAATGGGTCTTAACTGAACAGGACTGTGAAAAGTAGTGTCATTTATGTACTGTCTACAGGACTGTGTACAGCCACAGAAACTGTGGGAAGTACTCAGAAAATGCAAATAGAGTAAAATGGGCTCTAATAAACCTCTCCTACTCTAACCCTGCCTTAGCACCTCTAGGATTGCAAGGTTTTAAGCCTAAATTATAAACCAATTGTTCATTTTCATGGTAGGTCTGTAGCAGAGGATATATTCTGCTGCAGTGACACAAAGTTTATTATTAATAACAGATGTATAAATCTGGATAATTACTTAGTCAAGGTTTCAAATTGTTTGTAAACAAGGTCTACAGCTTGACTCTCCCTGGCCATTTATTTTTAACCAAGGTATGGGGTTTTTTTGAGGGATGCCATAACAGGAATTCAGCCCATACTCTTCGAAACTATATAATGCTCTTCCTCTATTCCTTTCTGAGGGCACAACACATATGCCACTTACAGATACATTATGTTCATTTGTTGTCCCTACTATGCACACCATTAGACCCAAAGCACAGCAGCTCTGACTCAGACACTTGACACTTCCCTGTTTAAATCACTTTCCACGAAAAGCATGCACACATTTTCCACGTGTAAACTTGAAAGCATAGCCCCAAGCATTGCATGCATCACCTTTGTTCACAAGGAGCTTCAACACGCTGATGTAGCTACCTCTTCCCAGTACAGACTTCAAGTCCAATGGAAGCAGAACTTTGGTTTGGGTTGTAAAACCTGGGTTCACTGTGATTATACTAGTTCCAGTTTATGGACTGAGCTAGCTCAGGCATCTCAACATTGTTCTTCACTACACAGCTCAGAAAAGCCAGCTACCTCAGTCTGCCTGAAAATGATGAGGTCACATTTATAACCACTATAATATGCCTCAGATGGATTATTAATCTGAAATCAAATTTCAGATTTCAGATGATGAATAATTTGTATGGGAGGAGTAAGAGCTGAAAATAGTTAATCAATCAGTTTTATTAATACTGACAAAGCACTACTGGTGAAGGGTGCTGAGGTTTATTATTATTTGTGGAAGATCTGCTCTACTCAGTAAAAAACTATGTATTCAGGTTACAACTACATAAAGATGAAAAAATTAGTCTGCAACTGGACAGAGTTATTCCATAGTTAAATTCCTATTCTTTCATTAAAGGTAATTTGAGCAGCTAGGCCACCCACTCTATATCTCACAGGGATTTCTGGTGAATTGACTTTTCCTGCAGAGTACTGATTCACAGCCACTGCACTTACCCTTGTGGCTAATATACAGTTACCATCTGGCTGCAAAAGCATCCAAGCAATCCACTGCAAATGCACACACACTTAAAATAATCACTATTAATGAGGCTGCCATGGTAGTACATTTCCTAGGATTAGAAATAATTGGCAACACAATCCTCTTATGAATACACTATTTAGACTGCAGGCTCCCTGGAGTAAGGGGAAGTCTTTCTATTGTATTTGTACACAGTAATTCACACACAGTGCCAATTCTGCCTGGAAAGCAGTTTTCTCAGGATAAGAGCCAATGTCCCATCTGTATGTAATAATTTCACCTTTACCTTAAATGCTTCATTTTTTCTACAGGAGAGCTAGTTAAAGAACAGTCTGTATGTTTCCCAAAACTCACTCACTATAGAACAGCATTAAAAAAGACCATGACCCAAACACAGCAGTGTTCAAAAAGCCTTTTCATGAAGCTTCGATCAATGATGTGATTAGTTATTCTTTTAAAAATGGATTTGAAATCAGAGATGCTCAGTAAGTACTACAGTTTTCCCAGAAAAATTGTAGTTGATCTTCTGTAATATAAACATCAAAGTAGATTCATTTTGTGGAAACCAGTCAGACCATATTTGTATTTTTCACACAAGGACCCACTTCAAAACAGCCCCCATATTTTAATTTTTAGATGGGCAAGGAAACAGGAGGCAGATTAATTCAATAAATTAAAAAATTAAGTTGTAGATTATATGAATACATTTCCATATTTCATCTCTTGCCAGCTAAGGTTCCCATGAGCTGTATTATTTAACACAAAGAGCCCCATAAATACGAAGTACTAGAAAATGGAAATTATTTTTGGTGATACATGCACATCAGTCAATGCACTGAAACACATTATCACCTTGAGAACCTCAAATGAAAAGTTATGTGTTTACCTATATCTACATAATATGTCAGTCCCTTGATTAATATTCATGTGCTTACTATCCTGGAGTCTTGGAATTTGTGCTATGGTATCATTGTAGTCTGCTGGCTAGAGGAATAACCTCAGATGAGAAAACTCACTTGTGTGGTATGAGTAGAATCATAGGCTGAATCCTAGGCAAGAAACCTTATCTATAGTAATTAGAGGTTGCTGTCAGTCACCCTCCAAACTGCTATAATCTCTTACCATCTCCAATGTTTTATGTTTTTAATAAAGCCTTCTGATGTCTGTGGACTTGTCCTACCGTGGTGTCTGATGTATTTCAGTGTCCTTTTCATCATGTAATTTTTCACAAACCCAATAAGCATTTTCCTTGTCAAAAGAATAAGATCAGGCTACGACATTTAAGTAAAAAGTGGGTAAAATATTATCAATTTGAAGTTTACCTGGTCTGAACTGACTATGATAGGCTCTCTAAGAATAATCCAGGTGACACACTCTTCACAAGGCGGAGTAGTGAAAGATCCATGATATGTCCAGTAGTCGTGAGATTTTGGGAAAAGAATTGAAGGATCGAAGTTTGGAAAAGGAACTTCTTTCCCCTTTAAAAAAACCCAAAACAAAACAACAAAACCAAACAGAAAGCTCATCAACAGATCTAGTAAATTTACTCTATTTTAAGAAACAGATACTTCAAAGGTAAGAACTAAGGAAACTAAGCACAGATCTACACAAGAAATAATGATGCAGTGTGAAGATAAGTGGACTGAACAACCCTCACAGATGGGCCCAGAGAAGCAGAACACAACGAAAAACTCAGTGATGCTGCTTGTTGTACCTGAGCTAACTCATGTAAAGTAGCATCCAGTACCACTGTGTTTCACTCATTTCTGTGCAGAAATACTCTTCCTTCTGGTCTCCTTTTTTATAGAAATTCTGTCTAACTACTGAATATTGGATGAGGTCACCATATAACAAAGTGATACAGGTACTACTTTTATCATATTTGTGCTAATAATGAGCACCACAGCCTACGAAATGTGAGATTTATTGCATAATGTTACCTGAGACACAAATGTCTACTGAGTGACATTTCCAGAGGACCATTAGGCAGCCTGTATTAAAATTAAACAGACCGATTTCCAAAGATGCCTTTTATTTTGCGCTGACCACTGAGGGAATAAGACTCCATGCCTAGTTTTTAGGTGAGTAAAGTTTAGCGAAATGTCTCATTTTCCCAAATTTAAAAGGCCCACTAAAGCCAAAAAGGCTCATATGTAAATGGAAGAAAGGACTCTTCATGTTAAGCAAAAGTTGCCCATGGTTTTATTTACAAATATATTCTGGCAATGTTGCAGAGCAGAATTTGAAAGATAGAAAGTCAGGCATATTGATTTTTTTTTTGTCTTGAGACTTTGCAGCAATCTTCCTATAATGAAAAGGCCAACATCATTACCTTTGTTTTGATAGCATTTATTTCTTCAAGAATTCTCTTCATCTCTGGTTTAGGAGTTTCCCCTACCTGTTAAGAAGAAGGTATAAACTAAGCAAAGAGTTCTTCTTGATAAGCTTTCTTCTTTCTCCTGTTTTTCTATATGTGCATCTACTATAAAGTTACAAAACATTAATTCGACCTATTGCCCACACCAGCTTAGTAAGATATGTCTTCTCTCTGTAACTTTGTCTGTACCCCAACAAATATTATGATACAAAGGGAGAAATTCTATCAGTACAGAAATAGAGCATAACAGGTAATTTTGAAATATAGTTATTCCTCTTGATGTTAAATTTTAGCCTAACAAAGATAAACAGCTCTTTGGACTCAAGTACAGAATTTGGAAAAAAGTTTTATTCTAGTTTAAAAAGAGACTTCACGGTCAGATCTATTGTTTGCAACTGTTGATCTCAAAAAAGACATCTGGTTTTTTATGTCTAGTGAATATTAATTAAACAAGAGAGAGCAATGGGCAATATTTCAAGCTAAGGCTGCGTGACCCCAAAAGGATTTAAAGAAAGGATGAGTTACATGTATTGTCTGTGAGAGAGTTTTGTTTGGGAGATGGTTCATGAAAAGCCTAGAAGAAGTATCTGTCCTTGAAATCCATCCATGATTAGCATAGAAGACAGCTGACTGCTGTTGGGCAAAGGGCCACTTTTGACACATGTCCCCATTCCACCAGCCACATAGTCACACAATAGCTGCAGGGACAAGTGTGTGTAGTACTGGATGCCATTTGAGATAACATGACTCATGCTCTATAACTTGAAAAGGATACATTATCAAAAGTCAAGTCCTTCAGTGTGGTAGGATAGCTAGAATATATATTTAGAGGTTCTTGCTTTTTCTAACTCTCTAAGAACAGAAAACTCTACAGTAGCAGTAACAATGAAGGGTTACATGCTTCTACTTACTTGCAAAAATATGGCCAAAACAGCTACCCCATCAGTTCTTCTCCTGGCATCAAGGTAATTACTGTATTTGGGATTCCAGTGTAACACGTGTAGCTTGAAACAAAGAAAAACATGTATTGAACAGCCTTATTGAACAGCAAGCCATCAGAGGTTGAATTTGCAGTTCATCATAGAAATGAGCAAGTTTGAGGCAATAAAGAACGATGATTAGAAAGGAAAAAGAAAAAAGGGACAGCAAGTCATATATTAGTAATATCAGTCATATATTACCATTTCTACTACTATTTACTTTAAAATAAACTTCTTAATACAGAAATTGAAAAAATATAACTGAAATCTCATCTTAAAGCTGAATAAGATGCTAATGTAAGCAGGTAAACACATAATTCAGACGTCATCTACTGATAATGATTCATTTCCGTGGGGCATTCAAATTACAGCAATTCCAGAAAGAATCCATGTGAATATAAGCTCTGTACGTTATTAGTCCACAATTCTCATCTTCACTTACAATCCTACAGTGGCAGAGAATCAAAGTAATGTTCTTCCTCCTTGCTGCCACTGCAAGTTTATACTTCTGCTATGATATTATACTTCCAGAATACTGTTTTAGTAAGTTTGCACTGCTGAATAATTCAGTCTTGCTGTGTAGTGTTTCAAATCACATTGTTTTGAAAACGTGGAAACTTTTGTTTCAGATAGTATTTTTCTTATGCTGCAGGAATTACTTCAGCCTAATTCAAATTTTTAAGAGTTGATGGGAGTAAGAATAAAATGGTGCAGATAAATAAAGAACTACCTGGAAAGCAGACAAATGGCAAATTTTGTCTCACTTGAACAATAATGACAAACTTTACTTTACAGCCTGTTTTTAAGTAAAAAGTGGTGAGTCTTACCTCTCCTGCATACCTCACTCCATTCACAACATGCTCAGAGCCATGGTCATCAGACGAGCCCCAATGGAAGTGCAGCTGACGTAGCCTGAAGACTCCTGGAAGTGGCCCACCTCTCAGCACTGCAATGGATAATCTGCAACAGCATCAGACTCAAGTATCTTCCAATTCTTTTAAATGAAATACATATGCATCTAAAACATTTACACACATATTTACATATTTACTGTACAGATGCATCTACAGATGCTGACAGAACTGAGTGCCACTTGAAAATCTGCACCAGTTTTAGCAGGAGTTCAGGCAACCATCTTCAGCTCTATGCACTTAAAGGCAGATGAAAATGTTCTGTGTCTAGGCTTCCATTATAGTCATTAGAGATCACTGATTTAATTCAGCTGCATAAATGAGCATCTAGTAATTTCTGGGATATTCCAAAAACACCTGGACAGAACTGAAAGATGTGATCTGGGATGTGTAGAAGAACTGTACATTTCTAAAGCAGTATCTGGAGGCATGGTGAAATAGATTAGGTTATCAAAGATGTCAAAAGATGCCTGTGTTTGGGTGTAGTATTTCTGAAGTAATCATAATAGTCAAGTCTCTAGAGTAATTCTGCTTGCCTTAAGGTAGACACTCAACAGATGGTGACCTGACTTGCTCTCTGGTCTCCACTGATTAAACGTAGCTCCAACTCTGTTGACTAGAATGGCAGTTTGGAGATACAACCCACCAACTTTTAAAATCCCAAAATAAGACACCTAAATTTAGATGTCTTAATCTCTCCCTGAATTCAGTCTAGTATCTACCCATATGAAAGCACACAAACATAACCGTAATTGAGATCAACTACTGAAGTGTTAAATGATAAACAAATTTCCCCAAAACACTACAAAATTGTGTGACTTACTGCAGGCTACAACTTATTTCTTTAAAAAGCTATGAAATTACTGATGCTGCTTCTGCTATAATGGCTGTTCCCTCCGGCTATAGAAGAGGAGAAGGAAAACAGTGAATGAGCCAGAAAAGCAATCACTGAGAACGCAGGCTATTTTTCTAAAGAAAAGTTCAGCCTGTGACGAATTCAGTGATGAATGATACCCAGTATCCTAAATAATCTTACCATTTTAAAATAATATTGTAAATGAAGGTGGTGTATTTGAAATGATCAATAAAAATGGAAGAAATTCTTTACATACATCCAAAACTAAAAAACATTCAATTCTCAATCACTTTTTTTTTGAGGATGGACGTCACAGCATTCCTATAAAACATTCAGCAGTAGTCAAGAACAGGTCTTTATATGCCAGAGAAAAATATCCTTCAATCTGGAAAGGAATTAAATCCATTATCATGTCAAGAAATAAAGTACTAAGAGCACAGCAAGCTGTTATTCTCAAGAAATTCCTTTTACTTCTTCCCACAGACATTCAGAACTGTGGCCGACGCAGACATGGTAACAGCAGTAGCTGACAAGACCATCAATTCTCCATTAAAATAGATCTGTAAGACCAAAGAATCCTCTTTAAGGTAAAAACATGTCACTATTTCCACTGATGGGCCATCCGCAGACATTTTTGATTGGGCGTTAGGTGAAGCTCTGCATCACCTTGTGCCAACACATTCCAGCTTCACTCATCTATAAATAGACAGTAACTTTTACCTAGCACAATTTAAGCAGACAGAATGATGCAACCAACATCTCCAGAAGCACAAAAAGGTGTTTCTTTTAATTGCAAGTGTGTAGTATTAAACATATAAATATATGAAATGACAATGCACGTAAATGAAATTTCACTACATTTTAAAAAAAGAAAACACAGCAATTACAAGAATGAAGTTCTCCAATATCTAAAATATAAAAAACCTCAAACTATGTCTACATAGCTCAAAAACAGTAAAAGAAATCTTTATTTTTTTGAAACATTCCTGGAGCCTAAATCCTAAAGGTATCTTTATCCTCCTGGGCTTTTGTTTTCAATACCACACAAATAAATACACAATCATATAACAGAAAAAGAATATGAAATAAAAGTTTATAAAGAAGCAGTGGTATCTTCACATTGTTTTTCAGTAGTATTAATATATAATATTTATATGTAACAGGGACTTATTCTAACAATATTACACAGGAAATGTTTACTTTAAATATCTGAGACTCACAGTTTTAAGGGTGTAATAGCTGTTTTCCTATCACAAAACACTTAAAAAAAGATGGGTTTCCAGAAGGCCCATGACTCACTCTGAGCTTCTACCTATGCCACTGTACAAAATAAAAGCAAGAGCTTTAAAAAAGGAGCCTGCAGACTCGATCCCTGATAGACAGGCAGCCAGCTTTTCTTAAGTCTTCTGAAATACTGTGTAAACCTTTTCACATAGTTAGCTGAATGGTTGGACTTACTTCTGAATATTGGAAACATGGCATTTCTGTTCCTGGTTCTGCTGTACAGGAAATAACAGGATGGCCACAGCAGAGTTACCAAAATGTAACTCCCTTAAACTTAATGTCATTAACGTAACATGGGTCAGGTACAGGAATATACAAACCAGCCCAGGAAGACAAGGGAGAAAAGTATCCACTCCTTTTTGATGCCTTATTATTGCAAACTCTCATCCCATTGCTCAGTGACTCACTGACTATATGAGTTTCCACATCACCCTCCATCAGCGCCCAATACCAGACAGAAATGTCAGGACAGTCTTGCTCAAATTCTGTTCCCTGCCCCATCCACATGGAAGAACGGTCTATCACAGAGCAATCCTACATGAACACACACATGGACATCTACTGCAGAAAAAAGCTCACTTTTTTATTTGATCTGTCACAAGCTGAGCAGCATGAGACAGAAGCTAATAAAACAATGGGTTTTTTTCACTCTCAGTGTAATCACTAGGCAAGTGTTGCACAGAAGGATGTAACTAAGGCAATAAAAACCTTGTCTCTCATTCTGTGTACACACAGCAAAATTAAGGTGTGATGCAGTTCGAGTGGAGATGGCACTCAGTCACTTAACCTTAGCTAGCTTAGTGTCACTGACAAGAGAAAGAAATGTGACAAGAGGGGTTTGAAATAAATGCATCCATTTGCTGAGCAGCTTCCATAGGGGTCTGGTTGTTAATCTGCACTTGCATCAATTGTCACGTGTCCTCACTAGAAAAACTGGCAAATTTAGGCCTACACAAATGCCTTCCCTGTTTGCTGTGAAGGCATACTGTGAAATTCAGGTGGAAGAATGCAAGGAGAACAAAACAGACTCATAAGATGAGTTGCGTTTATAAACATGAAAAGAAATAACTGTTCTCACAAGAGTTATGATCTTGCATCCTGCCAAATCCATAAAATGAACTGGTAAACCACAGTGAAATTAAATTAGTAATGTATTACTGTATGACAATGGAAAAGACACATTACCTTTGTTATGCTGCTTTATAACAGAATCTAACAGTGCAGTACAGAAACCACAGCTTTTTCATGTCAGTGCTGTATCTTAAATGTCTAAAAAAAGCCTCTGCTCATAAGAGGATCTCTGTACTGAAACAGTCTGGCTAACTGCAGGATAAAAGGCACTTCCTAAAAGCTTTTGGAACTGAAATTTCAGTTCTCACTGAATTTTTTTTTAAGTAAGCACTGAATAGGTATGCAGAAGAATTACTTTTGTTTCTATTTGAACTATTTGCTCCTACAGGGAAAGACTGGGAAAGAGAAGTGTCAGACAGAAATCTGTCAGCCTGCCTCCCACTCTCACCTACCTTGTAACACATCTTTTTCAGTTTTGGAAATTTGTTGGTTGATGAACTTCCATAAAAAATGCTAACAAAACCAACGAAGGGAGAAGATAAAGGAGGGCATCCATTTGATATAGCCTTAGTGTAGCCCTCCCCAGTTGCTCTGTCTGGTCCCCATTACCAGAATTATGAATCTTTACTACTTCTCAATGATCAAACACCTTGATATAACCACCTAACCAAGGCATTACAAGGAAAGCCACAGAGTCATTATTTGTAAGGAAGTTACAAGCTATATATCTCACTCAGCACCACTGGTCCCAGCAGTTAGATGCTTTCAGGACACTTCTCTGACATGAATATTTTTGGAATTTTAGAAAAAAATGGACTCTGCTAGTGGCAATAAGATTGTAGCCCTAATTCAAACCAAAACCTGGTCACTGCTGAATCTTAGAGAGTATCTGAGTTGCCATTTGGGCCAAAAAACATACAAGTGGTAGGATGCCAAAGTATCCAGGTTCTGGTATGTGTTTTACTGGGCCTAGTCATGCAGGAGGTTTCATTTCAGTTCCCAGTTCTTTCCTGGATTTTGAGACTCCAGCCTCCACCTGCAATAACTTTACAGTGTATAAGGCCCTTCTTCTGTGTAGGTCTGGTAAGACAGGAAACTGAGACCACAACAATCTACTAACTTGTATAGACAGGCAGCAGAGGCATGACACCACTTCTAAAGTAATTATCTGTCAGCAAAGCCTTCAACAGGCTTTATAAATAGCTAGAAATAAATTCTCAAATTCCTTCCACTAGACTAACTCCAAAGATAACAGCAATAAGACCTTATTTAACCTAATACCTGAATTACATTGGATGGCAGACTCTCTAATAATTTAAGGGACTGTTCCGATTGTGAATATTCCAAGTGTTCTTGGCAGAAAAGACACAATGGATGTAAAACTTGGAGACATCCAAAGTAATTAATTTTATCACTGGTCCTTGTAATTTATTCGGCAATCTATTTTATCTACATTAACGAAAATCTAAATGGAAGTGCTGATGTGAGTATGACCACTCTAACTGAAGAAGTTAGGAAAATAAATGAAGCCCTTTGTTTTCTGGTTAACTCAGACATAATTCAGATAGACAGAGTGGTAGATACATATACAGACATAGAATGTCTTTGTTCCAAAGGCATAGAAATTTTATTCCTCTATGATTGCTATTCCATATGTATGTATTATGCAGCTGGTGGTTCTTTTACATAAAAAATAAGCCACTGTACATACCCTAAAAAACTTAAAACATGCTCAAGTCAGTAGGAGTATGCACAGCGGAATTTGTCCTGCAATTAGCATTATATTAGAGAAGGAACACCACCCACAGTCTCCAAAGGCAATGGTATAACAAAGGAGACGTAACAGCAAACACTGAATGTTTCCGGACTTTAAAGAGTTGAGAAATACACCTACTTTTTTTGCAGTGAGTCACTTTTTACTTCTGAGATCAAAACACAACAGTTACTGAGCAGTTCATCTGAAAAAATATTCAGAACATCCCAAAACTTTCTGCTCTTTCTGGTGAGTGCTGCTTCCATGTAGTAGATGATTGTGCCTGGATACTCCCTCCCTTTCAAAATCCTTTGGCATTTATGCAGAAGATGCAACCACTGATATATCTGATGCTGTTCTAACAAATACAACAGATGGTAAAAAATGGTAAGCAATAGTCGTGGAGGTGTTCTCCTATGCCACAGCTACACCTCTTTATGTATCATTTTATCTGACATGAATAATATTTTTCTTCAAATAACATTAAAAATTCCCACTTTGCTAGAAAAGTAACCAATCTCTTGACGGTATAGTAATTTTTTGTGACTTTTGGTAGTATATTAACTAGCCCAGTTTACATACATTTTTATCCTCAGTTTTCATGAAACCCAAGTCATTTATTAAAATCCATGAAATTAAATCCGTGTCCACATATACTTAACATGAAACAATCTATTTGTAAAATTCCTCCCAGTAATTATAGCTGTCAATCCTAATTATATTGTAATAGAAAGTGGCACTTTTAATGCAGTTAAGAAGTAAGTCTGTACATGGTATGTTGTCATAGATACAAGTGGATAAAAGATTTTGGACATTAGACCTGAAACACTGAAATTTCTCTGCCCTATAATCTCCATTAAGACAAAATCTCATGAATGCCAAAGAGTTTTAACTGCTTAAATACCGTGACTTTGTGGCAATATCTGGTTCATTACTTCATTTATCAGAAATTACGTGGATAGAGTTTTTAAGTATTGTAACTTAAGATGTTCTGCTGGGCATCTCAAACAGCTTAAATGGAATCCAGCTTTCGCAGATAAAGCCTGGACTCCTAGCTCCTGGAAAGCAACACAACTGCAATGGCTTTTTGCAAGCTCAGAAATTTACCTCACACCTTAATTCATCCTGCACCACGTTTCTTTGCAGCTCTCTCCCTTCCCTAGGATTTTACCTACGGACTTTAAAAGCAGTCCCAGGCCTTTCCCAGCAGTAGTGTAGGGCACTGGAGTCACAGAAACCTGCACATCACACTGGCAGTACAAAGAGACCTTCTGATAGCCTGAGCATTTAGAGCAGGTTCTTCCATGCAAATTGAGAAATAGTCACTGATGTATAATGACAGTCAGAAATGCAAACAAAACTGACCTGATCTATCGAATGAATCATCAAACATAACTCTGCAGGTTTTCCCATTATTGAGGATGGTCTTAGCAGCACCAGGATCATAACTAGCAAACCATGGTAGTAGGGAACTATCATAATGAACCTCTTTATTATTGATTTCAATTGGTGACTGATGGCGTCCTTTGGCAGTCGGGTAATTTTTGTGCCACTGATCTGGTCCTAGAAAAAAGTACAGAGAAATATCATGAAAACCTTTTCTAGCTAGGTATAAATTATACTTGTGTTACAATAAACGCTTTGCTTTGCTTTGGTACAGAACATCAATTCAGTGCATTAATAAGTAGGTTACTAATTGCCTGGTTATTATTATTCATGTCCTGTCAAGAGTTTCACTGTATAAAATGCAATCCAATTATTCTAGCTGGAATACCGGATAGTGCAAGTCATTCAACTGAACCTAAAACTCTCATAGCAACCTCAAGACTTAATAGTAGACTGACAATACACCAAGGAAGGAAACTAGAGGTGTATACTCCAAGTCCAGCAGTGACTAGAAATATGTTGGGACATACACAAAATTACTCAAATGCGGCACCATGTATCCATCTGGAGTGAGAAAAGACCACTAATTCCTGAACAAGCCAGGAATTTGAAACATGGATTTAAATTATAAATTATAATATATATATATATAATTATAAAAAATTATCATCATGGTTTCACCAGTAAGTTCATGTGGAATATGCCTGTCCGAGGCTGAGCTGTTTCTTCCTGCAGCAAAGTTCAGGAACAAGAGGCCACTCATGTCCCCAGTCTCTGCAGGCAGGAGGGACCGTGGCTTCACTGCGCTCCCAATTTAAGGCTAGCTTAAATTTGACATTTGTAATGTCAAATTTTAAGTTACATTAACAGTAGGAAAAATGACTTTATTTAACTTAAGAGACCCCCTGCCATCGACCTCTCCTGCCACCAGCATCGCCTCTTCCACACCTGCGAGCGACAACCATCCGGTCACGGCCATGCCACCTGCAAAGCCCCGGGCCCGCCTGGAGCCCGTATCCCCCCTCATGCTCCCTCGGGACGCGAGGACCCCGCTTTTCTTGGGCTGTGCTCCCAGACCCGCGGCGGGGCCGCGCTCACCGTTGTCGCTGTCGTAGCCCCAGGGGTAGTAGTTGGGGTTGATCATCGTGCCGGGCGGCGCCGCGCCCCCGCCTCTCCCGGCGGCTCCGGCAGGACGGCGGCCTCGTCTCACGGCGGCTTTTTATAGACTCCCGCCAACTCCATGCCCTTCCCCGCCGCCGGCGGGCCGGCAGGGCCGGAGGGCCCCGCGGTCCGGGGGCGGAGAGAGCCGCGGGCCTCGCACCGCCCGCCCGCCGCCCGAGCCCGGCCCGGCCCGGCCCGGCTCCTCAGCTGCGCTGGCGGCAGGGGCGGCGGGCAAGGAGCGGCCCGGGACAGTGCTGGGAATGCCCGGCGCGGGGAAAGGGGCCCCGGCGCCGAGGAAATGGGAATATTGAAAAGCATGAGTGTGCTGCACTACGCACAGGCAGCATAGGAATAGTTTTCAAGTTGTAGTAAGATATCTGTGCATACAGATATGCACATGAACCAGGAAGCTTAGCTTAAATGCACAGGTCACACAAGGCTGGCCGGGCTTTTCATGGCTGTTTGTATAAAGCCTGATTGCTGTAAGACCTCTTCAGGTTCGGAAAGGCTGGAGTCCCTCCGAAGGAGATCGTGTTGGGGACGTGGTACTGGAACGGGCTCCCCAGGGAAGTGGTCACAGCGCCGAGCCTGACAGAGCTGCAGAAGCGTTTCGATGATGCTCTCAGGCACATGGTGTCACTCTTGGGGATGGTCCTGTGCAGGACTAAGGTTTGGACTCGATGAGCCTTGTGAGTCCCTTCCAACTCGGCATATTCTGTATTTCTGTGTTTCCCACTGCGTGTGGGGTGAGGGGATGAGTCCAACACCTTCTGCGTGCAAACGGCTATCACAGGTTCACACCCTTCCCTATGAAATTCCCATGTATACACATGGGTTCCAGCACTGCTCCCTGCTGTGCGGTCTCCCGTTGCCTCCATAAACAGCTTCCCTGCAAAAATTCCGTGGCATTAATTGCCCCAGCCTTCAAAAAGGCACTGCTTCCTCTACTGCAAGGATTCTGGGAAACTGGAAATCATTAAACTAGCTGAAGATCCAGTTCTTGTCAGCTCCAGATAAAATCTTTATTATCAAATTAAGCATAGGATTTGTTTGTTTTGCTTCAGCTCTAATTCTCCTTTCATTTAGCAGGGTGTTATGCATCAGATTGCACTTAAAATTGTAAGCATACTTGTTAGTGTGCATGTGTTCCTTATGTGACACACTGAAATCAAATGACTTCTAAAAATATTTGTTATTTTGACACACAGGGAATTACCAGGGGAGTAGAGAAGACAGAGATTAGCACCAGTGGTGTAAAATGGATGAGGGACTGACTAAGCAGAAGACAAGATGCTGGACTGAAGGGTGAATTATTGTGATTTAAATAGTGATTTAAGTAGACTTTTTGAATAAGAAGTGAGATTATTTTGTTTGCTGGTAGTGAAGTGAGGACAAAATTACAAGTTGGATAATTAATGCAAATGGCACAGGTTGGAAGTGTGGAGTTATATAGAAAAGTTCAGTATCCCTGAACATTGTATAAGCTACAGTGGGTGAAATTTAGTACTATAAAGTGCAGCACGGTGCTCTTGAATAATTTTCCTGGCTGATACGTTTTTTCTCATATGAAAGAGAAGGAGGAAGAATAAGGTCTGTTGGTGATAACATGTCAATAAACATTACCAGGCAGGAACTGCTCACAAAAAAATCCAGGAACAAACTGAGGACATGTCACTGGAGCTGGAGAGACTGTGGTATGACCTCCTCTGAGACAACTCTGTTGGCCTCATAAAGCTGAATTAGGATGAATTGGAACAGGTGCAGGGGAGATAAGGGAATTAAAGAACCTCTTTTATAAGAGGAGACTATAAAAGCTTAGTGTGCTTGGCATAGTGAACAAATGGTAAGATGGGAAGTGACAGCTGTCTGTATATACACATCCTCAGAGAGGTAAACACCAACAAATGATAAGAGTTATTGAAGCTAAAGAACAGTGTTAGCCAAGGAACAATTACATATACCTGTGCCATGAACAATTTGAGGCAAGATGACAGATGAAGGTTTGGAACCACCCAAGGTATTCCAGTGACTTTGCAATGTTAAAAGTGGAGACATTAACTAGTTACACAGGAGCTATGTATTTAATACAAACAGAGCACATACTATTTCCCACCTCTTCCTCAATTTTCATTTCCATTTCCTGACATCTTCTCACTGCCATGACCCACAGTCAAATCTCCAGATCCAGAGCAGGTAATAGATAAAGCACTGTATCTTTTACACCTGCTTAAATGGACAAATTTGAGGTTGTACTTTACTGCCTGGGTAGGAAGACTCAGTAAATACTGAAATTTCTGTCCTGAGCCTCAGGCACATAGCAATTTTCCAGAGTTAATGTTTGTTCTGAACTCCTTGGCATTTAGACAACCTAAAAGAGGCTGTGAAAGGAAGAAAGAATCAGTCTAAGAAGAAGTTATAACCTTAGACACTCTAACTTAGACCTTTGATTCAAATAAGTTACTTCTGAGGGAAAAAAAAAAAATGTCCTTTGTATATCTGCTTTCACTGAGCTCTTTTTCTGTGGGTCATCAAGAGTACCAAATGAGACAGTAGGCTTCCTTCTGACTTCTTCCATTCATATTGTCTTCCTTTTTCTGACAGTGTGCTTAACTCTTCCCTCTGGATTTTCCTCTTTTCCCCAGGCCTGAGTATACTGTGTCCATCAACACCTCTCTCCAGATGAAACACTCACTTGCTTCATTCTTAAAAACCCCTGTGTAGAATTCCTTAAAAACACTGGTCTCCTCTTCCAGTAAAAGAAAGCCTTTAAAAGTCTTTGCTGGGCTTTTCGTTAATGAATGTGGTTTAAGTCATGTACAAGAGAAATGTTTCAAGAAAATATGCAGATGGCATAGAAGACAACAGTTGAAATTGAATTAGGTTTAAAGCACAGGGGGTCTAAAAAGAGAAGGGAAGCAGGTAGGTAGTCAAGAGCACTGGGAGTAGCTCATAATTACAAAGCAGAAAAATGAGTCAGAAATAGGATTCCAGGATTCTTGATGATTCATTACATACACAAAAATCATTAGAACCTTGACTTCCAACCAGTTTTGGTGTCCTAATTTCTTGATGAGATACAGAGATTTATTTCAGAGGAAACCACAGGTCACAATTTGGTGGGTCCCATGTCTGTGTTGTAACTAATAAATCCACTGCTGATAATGGTAAAGTCAGATTTTTCAAAATAAAATATAAGACAGGCTTCGTCTCTAATTTAAAATTGATTTACAGAATAATAATTGAGTTCAGAGATGAAAAGGGTTCAAGAAGTGAGGTTAAAATTCACCAGACAGCAACTATCCATGGAATAATAAAAAGGCAAATTCAGCACACAAGTTTATCTTATAAACTTGCTAGTTAGATAACCATTACATTGTTACTGTAAGTACTACCCAGATGGCATATATGCTGAAATGTTCAAGAGTGGAACAATCTTCTCAAATGTGCCCTGGCACCGAGGCTTAGAACACTAAGCATTTGACCTTGTCACTTTGTAAAAGCATAAATATTTATATTTGCATCAACCTTAAACTGTAAGTCTGAAGTGACAAGGACTAGTGAAATGTTAAACAGGTGATTAAGTTTACCAGGATAATTTTTTAAATGTTATACATACAATTTATTCTTAATCTTTTGTATTAAATGATCTGATAAAGTTCTTAATCTTAAGATCCAAACACACATAAGGATGGTCTGGAAGGCAAAGCCACACTCTTCATAAACTTAAATAGCAGTCCCATTTCCCAGTCTAAAATGCTGCAGAGCTCTCACTCTTTCTCTGGCCATGATAGACTGTAGCATGTCTATCAGAAGACTTTTACAATTCATGTGCCTTTAAATATTCCATAAAATAGTTTAGATAGAAGAAGAACCTGAACACCTTAAGAATTATGGCCCAGATCTGCACAATACCTACCTTTTTAGAAGGACTGAAGTATTTCAGAACTTATATAGTTCTGCAGTATAATTAGTGAGAGGTAAAGTTCTAGGACAGAAAGTGCAGAAGGGATTGATATTCCTTACATCATGGAGAAATGCCCAACAAAAGCATCATCTGTGTCAGTAAACTAAAACTCTGAGGAATACAGTGGGAAGGTGGACCTGCAATTGTGAGGACTCATCAGCCAAAGCCTTGATGCTACTAGTGGTGATGGGGACAAAGATACAAAAATGACTTCCAGAAATAGATAAGAGGTTGTGTTTGCTCATGTTTCATAACTCACTTCCAGAGAGTGGAGGAGGTTGCTATTTCTAGCGATCCTGACATAGTGATTACCTCCAATTGACTTTATTTAGGCTTTGCTCAAGGGACCAGAAATTAGTGCAAGGTCCTTGACTGATTAGCAAACTATCACCTTTCTATATTGTTTCCATCCTTCATGATTATTCATTTCTCCTAACAGATGTGTAAGACAAAAGATCATTAACCCAAGAGCATGTAGTCTGATTTTGAACAAGTACAAGAATAATTCCCATTCAAAGAGGAAAAGGCACATAGTTGGCCAAGACATTTATGCTGGGCAGTTATATTTGCTTCTCATACATATGCTCAGACTTTACACATATTTTTCCACATAATAGTAATCACTATTGAAATTGGAGCTTTGTCAGCAGGAATGGAGGAATGTTTTGAATCTCCTTCTCAATTAAGGAACAGGGCATGGACAAATATGCTTTAACAAAAGGCTACTCATTCAAATCAGTCATACATTCATCAGTCTAAGAATGACTACATTTCTCTATGTGTAATTGTGTCATTGCTCCTGGATTTAGACAAGTGCGTTACCAAAACTTATCAAATCAGAATGTATAAATTTTGCTTTGCTTATAAATATAAAGGTAAATTTATTCTTTCAAGTTATTTATGTATTTCACAGATATCTCAGCATCTATGATGCTTACATTTCTAGCTACAGAAATTCCACATACTTACATTTTGCTGAGAAAATGAGAAAGAACCTATGAAGCTCTGACAGTAGCCAGAGGGTCAAATTATTTGACACAGAGGGTCAAATTATGGAACCAGTGGCAGAATTTTAATGTATAACCATAGTTATATAGAACACAACTGCCAACCACCTTCTTTCATAACAAAAGAGTAAAGTTTAGGAAAGTTCTGTTGTACTTGTGTAATTTCTGTTATGAGGTCTAAGAAGAATCTGCTCCTGCTGCATTAGGTTATTACAGGATTCTCATCCAAAGAATCTTGTTCCTTGCATGTTGAGGTTTTTTTAGACCTAAGTGATGGAGGAAACACAGTGATTAAGTCCACTATTCAAACAGAAAAATTCCTTCTTCCATTATGAGGCAGATAAATAGCAATTGCAAGTCAGATCAGACTTATTTTTCACCACATACTGCCATTTAAATAGCATACCTCAGCCCCAGTTTTGTCTTATTCCTACAGACAGTGATACAAACTCTGTCATTAATTCAAGCATTTTTTCCCAGACAGCAATTCTTTTCCTTTTCTCTTTGCCTCTTCCTCCTCATCCTACATTGTTTTTACAAGGGAGAACAAGGCAATGGAAAAGCACTGCTCTCAGGAGCTGAGCATGAACTATTATGACTCAACACAGTAGTGTATTCATTGTAAAATATAGGTTAAAATGATACCTTACAAATTTAATATTTTTATTCAAAACTAATAAAAAATACTGCTTCTGATAATGACACGATCTTCTGAGGGAGTGAACAAAACACCACTTTTCAAAAGGATGCAATCAGAAAGTGACATCTTATTCTTGTATCTTTACATGAAAAGATGAAAAGATGAAAATCCCAGTACTGTTAGCTCCTGCCGAAGTACTAGTCAGCTGCAGTGCTACAGTAGGCAAGTTATTCAGTAAATCTGAAAAATGTGCATATGCAATAGAAAAAAATACAACCAGTACAGAGGGAAATGTTGTGCTGACAAATGGGAGACATTTTTGTAGATGCTGCTTGGTATGGATATAACTGAACTAGAAAGATCCAACCCCAGAACTGCAGCATATTTCAAAAATGTGTTGGGATCAGCATCACATAAGTCAGTTGGCTAAGTGTTATGACATCATCTTGATAACATTTCTGTCTGCTTGGAAGTAATGTGATAACGATGGAATGGGCAGCACCATAGCACTCCGGTAGCTTAAATACCTCTACAGTTTTCTGCAGATCAAATAAACAGCCAGTTGGTCACACCAGTTATTATTGTTCTGCCCAGCTATAAACTGGGTGTCTTCCCTATTATCTTCCCAGTTAGACATATTTACTGATAAATCACTGAGTGGTTTATTGGCTGAGCAGGAAGAAAGAAGAAATAAATGAAGGGAAGAAGAGGGATATGAATCTCTACTGTTTCACAAGGAGAATGGCTTGGACAAGGGACATATGGAACTTTTGTTGTAAGGAGAATGGGAGCTGAGCATGGTAAAGGGATTACTGAGACTGATATAAATTCCTGGAGCAGGCAGAAAAAAGGGAGGGGTCTGAATGGGAAGAAGCAGCACAGAAGAAAAAGGTTTGTGGCACAAGAATTATTTGCATGATAGAAGATAGACTGGTTGCCAGGAGTCCATAAAACAGAAAGGAGAAAATGTCTAACAATGTCTCTGAGTGAAGAAGCAACAAGAGCCAATGGCAAGGTCAATAAATATGTCCCAAAAAAGCAGAGAGGCATTGGTACAATCCTCCAGCGTCCCCATCCTTGAAATTTTGTATATCTCAAAAAGAAAGAGATAAGTCAAAGAGATAATGATAATTTAGATTAAATTTATTCAGATACTATGAACAAGATTTGGTTCATTAGAGTATCCATTATTGTTCTGAAGAGAAATTTAATTTGTCTTATTACTAGCAGAACTTTAATGACCTGAACAGTGGCACAAAATATACTGTCAGCAGGTTCAAGGAAGAAATCACAAGCTGCTATCCAGAAGAGCCCAGACAGGCTGAGGAAATGGACTGATAGGAACCTGAAACAGTTCAACAAATACAGTGCAAAGTCCTGCACCTGGGGAGGAACAACGCCATGCACCAGAAAGGGCTGAGACTGACTGGTCCATAGGCACCTTTACACCAAAGGACATGGAGATCCTGGTGGACAGCAAATGGAGCATGAGTCAGTGGTGTGCCCTTGCTGTGGTGCATACCGAGGTGCACTAAAAAGAGCATAGCCAGCAGGGTGATGGGAGTGCTAATTTCCATCTTCAACACTCATGCAAGTGGTTCTGGAGTCTAATTTTGAACCTGCTACTGCAAAAAATACATTGAATAAGTATTACAAGTGCAATGGGACGCCAGCAAGACAGTTAGTGGTCTGAAGCATCATAGTCAAGGAGAAGCAGAGTGCTCTAGATTTGTTCAGTCAGTAGAACAGGCTAAGATGTGCTTGCTTTAACTCTGTTTCACTGCAGTGCCAGAGTGCAGAACCATTGCACCATATTAGAGAACTGTTTTGGAATTATTGTTTTGTGCTTAGTGCAAATATTAATATAATATATCTTCTATTTTCATAAGGAATTTGTGGAAAACAATACAATGAAAAAGAAGCTGCAGAAAGCACTGTGTTGCTTTGCAGCTGACTGTGCATAGTGTGCCTGGCAGTGTACAAAAGACATTCACACAGTGCTTTTCATTGAGCATGCCATAGTTGGTGTGACATGTCAGCCAAAAAGCCAGTTTGTCATATGCCTTCCACTTCACTGAAATTCGTGCCAGGCTATGGAAAACATGGTAGGCACGAATGGAAACCTATCAACAACCAGATCTTTGTCTGTCAAAATAAGAAAAATGACACAGTGAGTTAAATTATGTTGCTATTATGTCACCATCTCCATTTTTTCCCCAGTTTCTCTTGTCAAAAAGGTGATACTTACAAACTAAGAGCAGATAGCTCTAGTAAATATCGTTTTGCCAGGATTTACTCTATTTTTACTGCTACTAATCTATAAAAGCCCAGAGCTGCTATTGCATACTCTGCTCCACCACTTACATTATTTTTAAGTCCACATGGGCAAAAGTCTATACTGAAATAAGAAAAAGTGCAAATTTTGTTAGTATCAGTAATTTTGTCACGTTTAGATAAAGTTTTTTATGTGTGGATAAACTAAAAACAAAACAAAACAAAACAAGCCCAAGTAAACATATCTAGGTGAATTTTAAAAATGTGTTGGCACTCTTGGCTGGAATGTGGGTTGCCATATTTCAGCATGTGTTCCCATCTACCCACTTTGCAACGCAGTGCAGCTACAACACATAATTGTGAGCTCATTTGGATACTTTCTAAATGCCACCCAGGCATTTCTGTCAACTGCATTTTTTTGCCTGCTACCTTTCAATTCCTTTCAAAGCCCTGGAAAAGAGTTACTTCAGCATGCACACACACACATACATAACCCATGTTTAACTGTCAGAGCCAACAGATTTACTTCCCTGAATATACAGCAGTTTAGGTTATACAACTGAAATGTGATCAAGGAGTGTATTATTAGATAGGCAGGGAGCCATATTAAGTTCAGGGTAGCAGCTTGTACCATTGGTATGGTGGAGAAGGTAATGCAAGATAAACCAGAAATATGCATTTTTGTAGAAGGATCTCATCTTCAAAAGTCTACCTGCTGCTCATGAGATAGGTCAACCAGATGGCTGCCTAGTGCAGCAAACTCATAAAGAACTCCAGGAAATTTGGCAGCTCTGTCATCAAGTACATATAGATAGAGAAGCATGAGGAGGAACCATGTCAACAGCAAGACCTAATGCTGTGGATACATAACACTGAGCCATAGATCATTTTGGAACATGATCAAGAGGGGTTTCTGGGCTGTGTCCAGTGTAATTGTGTATATGGAGTTGGATTTAGCTTCTGGTATTGTGAACACTGTACCATTTCCTTCCTCAGATGCAACCAGGAGTGTTTTTCAAACAGAGTAAGTGTAAATAAGATATTTGCGTGTTTTAATTAGGTGTCCATACAATGATGGGAAAAATACAACTAGATTGTAAGTTCCAGCAAGCACTAACAAGATAGATGGATTATACAGAGATTACAAGTGACAAGGCACAGACTGGAAAGCTTTATGCAGGTAATACTGCCTTGTGCCTTCTTCATCTGGGCTGTTTGGCAAAACTCCGCATCTTACTTTAAGATGATATGAATGTTCTCAAAAATTCCCTTCACCAATTCCAACTAGGGAAGCTTGAAATTTTTGTGCATCAGACAGACCAGACAGTGAGTCAGAAGATGGAGGAAAGGAGATGTTCAACAGCTTCTCTTCTTCGGACTGGTTATAACCATGCATTGCTATGATGCTTATTTACTGCATGCATCGCTATGCATGCATAAATGGAATTAATCTACTCCCCGCGTTCCCTTGCTGACATGGAAATATGTGCACCTACATTCATGAAGTCTATTCAGGCAACAAATTTTAGAGCATGTCTTTTATTCAACAGCTCAGTTGCAATAAATATTGCGAAGTGAAGAGGCCATTCATTTGAACAGGTGCATCAGGAACTGGACCTTACATCCTGTGATATGAAGATACAAACGCAAGTAACAGATCCACTTTTAACTTGAAGTTTTATGGTTCTGTGCATAGTGTTCTTCACAGATGCTATTGTGAAGTTGTTCCAGGCAGATCCTTTCTGAATTATGGTACTTCATTTCCTGATTAAAGACATTTCAATACAGTAAGGGAGGAGGGGGTAAAGGGAGGGAAAGAAGAAGAGGGAGAGCACTAATCTGGTGTTGCTTTTTGTTCAGCATTTAGAGCAAGCAAATAGCAGAATCTTATTTTAAAATGACAAGCCCTTCAGTCAGATCCTGTAATATGGGAACACTGTGCTTCCACCATCAATGACAGAGTGTAACTAGGGCAGCTGAGCCCAGCAGAGTAGCATAAGCAGCAGATTTTATCAGGTTTCCAAAAATGAATATACTGAATGGGAATGCTTACTTTTATTAAATTTATAAATTTTTGGTTTATACTATTAAATATTAACCAATAAAAGATCAAATTGATTGGAGTAGAAAACAGAAATCAAACCTCACTGTAACCCAGATCATATCCCTGGGTAAAAGGTCGCAATCAAAGTCCAGCAATATGTTGCTTTTGTAGAGGACTGCTAGGCAAGATTCTCTGCATTAGACCTTTACTCCCCATCACCTCTAAGACAGGGAGGAGATACCTGGATATGCAACAAACATTATGAATTTTGCTTTTTAAGGCTATGGGAAGAACATATAGGTACTCTGGTTGGGAATGTTCAAAATATTTTGTGGGCATTCTTATGGTGGCATTGATATAGTCTGATGATGGACATCAGTATAAGAACACAATTGTTTTCACTGTTCACAGAATCACAGAATCACAGAATATGACAAGTTGGAAGGCACCCACAAGGATCATTGAGTCCAACCCTTAGCCCTGCACAGGACCATCCCCCAGAGTCACACCATGTGTCTTAGAGTATCATCCAAACACTTCTTGCACTCTGTCAGCCTTGGTGCTGTGACCACTTCCCTGGGGAGCCTGATCAAGTGCCCAGTCACAGTCTGGGTGAAGAACCTTTTTCTAATGTCCAGCCTAAACCTCCCCTGACACAACTTCAGGCCATTCCCTCGGGTCCTGTCACTGGTCACCACAGAGAAGAGAGTAGCATCTACCTCTCCTCTTCCCCTCACAAGGAAGTTGTAACTGCAGTGAGGTTTCCCCTCAGTCTCCTCTTCTCCAGGCTGAACAGACAAGTGACCTCAGCTGCTCCTCGTACAGCTTCCCCTTAAGGGTAAGCCCTTCACCATCTTTGTTGGCCTCCTTTGGACATGCTTTAATGGCTTAATATCTTTCCTGTATTGCATGACCAAAGCTGCACACAATATTCCAGGTGAGGCCTCACCAGTGCAGAGCAGAGCGGGACAATCCCCTCTCTCAACTGGCTGGCGATGCTTTGCCTGATGCCCCCAGGACATGGCTGGCCCTCCTGGCTGCCAGGGTGCTGCTGACTCATATTCAGCTTGCCATCCACCAGGACCCCAGGTTCTTTTCTGCAGCATTGTTTTCCAGCATCTCATTCCCCAGTCTGTATGTACATCTAGGATTGCCTCATGCCAGGTTTAGAGTCCGGCACTTCTGCTTATTAACTTCACATGGGTGGTGATTGCCCAACCCTCTAATTTGTCGAGGTGTCTTCTGGGTCTCCCTACCTTCAAAGGAGTCAACAGCTCCTCTGAATTTTGTGTCATATGCAAACTTGCTTAGTATCCTTTCCAGTCCTGTGTCCAAGTCATTTGTGAAAGTGTTGAAGAGCACAGGGCCCATGATGTTAATTAATACTATACCATATTGTCTTTAATGTAAGTCCCATGAGGATAGAATATGCCTCTCTGATATGTGAGAGGAGAGAGATAACACTTACAGAAATGCTGTAGGACTTCTGTGGCCCAGGGAGAGTGTGGGGGGCCCAGCCCCTGGCTGGGAGCAAACAGGAGGTTTACCTTTCATCGGAGACCCGGTGCTGCACCATAAAGTTTGTAAATTTTAGTGTCTTTGCCTCTGAAATAAACCCTTTTGAATCCTTTCCACTGCCTTGGCATTTTGGGGAAGATTCCTGGAAGATACCTGGAAGATACCTTACATCCTGACACAATTGCTACTTTAAAGGCAGAACAAATGTCCCATACTCTCAACTGTATTTAGATTACACGGACTCTATGCCTTTGCAGAATTTTTCAGTCGTGGAAGTCACAGCAAAGTGCTCTAACACATTAGGCATGGAAAGTGTTGTTTCTAAACTTTCATCCCCTACCTTTCCCAACGGAGGCTATGAAATCAGTGTTACAATTATAGGTCTTACATACTATTGGGCAACAAATCAACTTTCATCTGTTTATTCAAGGGTCAGTAGCATTTGTTTAGCTGTAAATTTAGATAGGCTGCCGACACTGTTGCCATTTGTTGCTCAATGATGTTTGACATGAAAAAATATTTTGTGATTAAACTCTTTCTCCAACAGAGATTTATTACACAGACAATGCACAACACTGTGGGAGCTCTTAAATTAAGGCTTAATGGCTGGCAGCTTGCAGGGTTAAGAAAAAAAAAGTCACTGTTCTCTGGAAGAAGCAAACTTTAATGGAAATGTCTTTGTTTTTTAATTCAGTGTAGAAATTATCATAACCATGGAAGATGATTGAGATATATGCAGAGAGAAAAGGGCTATAGAGAATGAAATTGCTATTCAGGCAGGATATTGCTAGTATGCAGGGTAACATGTCCTGCACTTCTAATCTCATAATTACTCAAATCAGCAACCAATTCAGTACATACCAGTGGCAGATTTTCATCTGTAACTCCTCTTACCTTGTGATAAGATTCTTATAACTTTAGGAATGGAATTAGCTGGACTTTTCTCAGGCTGTAGAAGCAGCATATTTATATACCTACACTTATATACCTACACTTTGCATGAATAAATATGCAGACAAAATATAAAAGATTTTTAGATAGAAATGAATATCAATCTGTTGCTATCAACTCTTATTTAAACATCAGATCTTACAGTTTAAGATTAACTTGGATATACTGCATTTGTTTCAGTGCTTAGTTACTTGTTCATGGCAAGAAGAATCTTCACAGTGTGGCGGCTGAGGCCTCCTGTGAGCAGAAACTGATGTCAGGAATGTGACTGCTGAGAAACTGGCTCCACCGTGTGGGCTCTGGAAAATGATCATTACAGGCCAAGAAGGAAGTAGCATGCTTCACTTTAGTTTTCAGCAAAGATGTTTGGGTTTTCTATGGGATAAAGGTTGGATGAATAGTGGGAATGTCAGTTAAAAAAAATAAAATTACTGGGAGGAACTGGAAGAATTAATAATCTTAATCTAGTAAAGCTTTATTATCTCAACCATAAAGATCTGAGAAAATTGACCCATGGTCTCGCTGGTCTAGCACAGCAAGGAAGCTCTTCTAACTCCAAGAAGGAGTTTAGAGTTCTTCAAGAGTTTTCTGACAGATCTTCCCCAAGATATTAGAAACAGTAAAAGAGTGACAGTGTGCTACTCAAATTCACCAAAGGCATATTTTTTCCTAACACATACTATGTATTTTTTCCTAATACATACTACAAATTCTGCTATTGATGGCAGGACAGAACAGCAAAGGCATGAGTTAATGTAAACCTCTGGCTTAGAGAATTAGTGGCACAGTCAGTGAGACTTACTTTTAGCATTCCCATACAGATAACATTCTGTGTAAGTGCTCCAGCTTGTGCTAAGTGCGGCTATGGTTCAGTAGTGACTGAACCACTTCTTCTGCATACCCAATGGCATCATCACTTCCAACCTTCCTGCTGGATTTTCTCCTAGAGAGACAGAAAGCTGTCTCTAGGGAGATCTTGTTAAATAGTTCTCAACAGAAGTGTTTTGCTCATTTAGGTGCATGGTCATTCTTCCAAGTATTTTGCTATCCAGCCCAAACAGAGAAAGTTAATTTTTCTATAATAACAATACTCTGTTGGTGTTTATTTTCCTAGTAATGTCAGAAGTTCTTCACGTGTGTTCAAATCTGTTTCTATGTTTTTATGAACACAAAACTTTACAGGTTTTCTGTCTCTCCCGCACAAATAACCCTGAACTGGTTAATTTAATTTCATTGCACGTTTTTGAAAATCAATATGTACAGCAGCGCTAACTGAAAAGATACTTTAAAAAATATGTTCTTAAAGAAAAGTTGAGTCCAATTTGATGTCTAATTCATCATTGGTTGTACATTACCTTTTGGGGGACAGGGGAATGTTATAAAATATTCTATTAAATTCTTGGGTTTGGAAATAATTCTTGAATACGTTCTATGTACTCCACTATCGACAAAGATAAATATCAGAATTCATTGAGATGAAAGGCAGATGGATGAGGTGGAACACACGCTGTGCAGCTACTCCCTTTGCTAAGGCATGGGACAAAAGGCCTCAGGAAGAAATAGATATTGTCTTACTTTGTTCAACTCACTGACAGTGTGAACATTCTTCAGCTCTGATTACTCAATAGATAAACACCAGCAAGGAGATCCAGAAGTGTCTTTCTTTGAGATACAGTAAAAATTATATATATTCTTTTCATTTTGTGGTAGAAAAGCATAACCATAGGTTGTATACTGAGGGTCAGAGCAAGAATTCACAGTTCAGTTATAAATTTATAAATTTATATCTGACTGAAAGATGGTGACACCTGTTTCAGTTAATAACAAAGCTTTCCATATGTTTAGTCTTGGAACCAAAACTACTATTTCAGTAGTTGATAAATTTCTGCCTATTCTACTTTTCAAAAGCAGTAGAGGAAACATGCAGACAAAACGAAGTGCACTTAGTATCTGAATTGCAGGTAATTATTCTTTCACTTTAACAAGTTTGTGTATTTGAAAAGTATAAACTAATCAGGAAATTTCAGAATTATGTAACATTTCAGCTAACCCATCCACATGTTTCTTGCAAGAAAACAAAATTCATGTCCAAATTAATGATATTCAATATCAGATATGAATGTATGAACTTTGGTAAGATGTAAGAGAATGTTTGTGTGTGGACAAGAAATAAACACCTTTTTTTTGTACCTGAAAACAGAGAATAAGTAATGCTGTATAATCCTGATACTTTTGAGGATCTGTTTGATTGGATACACAAAACCAGGATGAGATATTAAACTAAATTCCAACAGCTAAAAATTACTGGAGTATCTATTCCCCTTGTGTTACAAGCATATATATCAAAGAAAGGATTCAAAGGTTTTCTAGTAAGTTCTTGCCCCTTTCAATCTCATCATGTAGCATTAGAAATAAAACCAGCAAGCAATTTTTGATTTAAGTCAATTTATTGGTTCTTTGAAGACATAAAAGCAGTTATTTCAAGTGCAGGCAACTATAATATTTTTTATTGCTCGAATAACAAGAGATTTAAACATCACAGTCAATGGCTTTTAGGTAGAAAGACTCAAACACTTGTCTCAGTAATTTGTGTTAAAATTTTCTTATCACCAAGATCAACTACATATGGATATAAGAAGAAATTTTATATGTAAGACGTAGTACAGTAGAAAAAAAAAGTTGCTTATGAGCTTTCTGTAGTAACATTTTTATGTGTTGAGAAGATGGACAGATTCAGGAGCTGAAAGAAACTCTAAGGGAGTCTTAAAATCAATACTGTTGGAAATGCTGCACTTGTAATATCAAAAGCTGATCTTCTGGTAAGATTAAGCCAAGGCCAAAACATTTGTAAACAAGATTCAATCAATAGCTTCTGCTGGCATGAACTTAGTTTTTAAAAATAAACTGCTTTATACTAAGCAAAATACACTCCTAATAAACTGAAATATTTACTTTCAGTGGGACTTCAGCAATTCTTAGAACATTTGTAAATTAATACAAAGGATCAAACTCTGCCCTCAGTTTCATTTCTGAATTCTCACTGAATTGTGCTGGTGATAACGGCAGAATTTCTTCAGTGTTGCCCATTCATTACTTCCCAGTTGGAGCACACTTTTTCTAGTAAAGGTGGAAAAGGAAACAGTTAAGGAGCCATTTGTAACCCAGCTTTTTCTCAGATTTTGACAAATCCCTTATAAATGTTGCTGCAAACATGTTTGTGGCAACATCTTCTAGAAGCACACCCACTGTTACCTACGGAGGAGTTAGAGGAACACAGAGAACCCAGAAGTTTCCTTTGCAGGAGGATTTACTCAATACCTTTGACCACCCAACCTTATGTATGTACAATACAGAACAATCACCCTGATGGTGAATATAATGTAGCAGATCTTTACTCACATGTGGATTCAACCTAGGTGATACTTGTGTTACACTGAAAGGATAAAGTTTATATGATGAAGGACAAGGGAAGTTAATTGATTGAAAAGTTTCTATGTGCCAGTGATTCCTTGCTCGGATCATATGTGCAAGCTGATGTCTCCCCAGAAAGAAACAGAGCCAAACAGAGTGCACTTACAGTCTCCAACTACATAGATTCGCAATAAAAAAACACTTAGGTGGTTTAACCTGGATTTTTCAGTAGTGGGAATGACAAGTGACACATATGAGTCATTCACAAAGATCCTTTCCATATGAAACAAAATCCCTCACAGCTAAACCCATTACTATGCAGGCTAAGATGTCAAAAATAAAAAGCAGGCAGAGCATCAAAACTAAAAATTTATCATTCTGAGAGGTAACATAAGTAACTTAGAGCAGCAGAAAAAAGGCCCTTCCCACTCAGCGATACTAAAGCTGCTATACTAAATACAAGGTGACATGATATCAGCAGGATTCTACACTGGATGGATGAAGTAGCAGCAGCAGTGAAACAAGAAAAGATCAACAATGGCAGCAGCAGGACATGGCAAAGACAGCACATGCTGAAATGACAGCAAGATATCTTTTTTTCTTCACACACAGAAGTTGAGTATGCCTGATTGTATCCTGAGAATACTAATCTAATATTGGATAACAAACTATGAACAAGAGAGGGAAGGGAAAATCTGGCATGTTAAAGGGATATTTATTCTTTGGTTGTCCACACTGGTGGTGGGATATCTGAGGAGGATCACTAGAGACGCTGTAGGAACAGACATTTTATGTCCTGTCCATCTCCTGTTACTCCTGCTTTCCTGAGCTTTTGGTTAATTTTTCTGCCTTTACTATATTTCCTTTGAAATGACTTCTACATATTGAAACTGAGCCCATTTTTCTTCCAAGACCACATGGCAGAGAAGCGACATTATTATAAATGCTGAGGCGTTTGTGATCAAGAACCATGTATATCTCACAATTCCTTATTAAGCTTAGTATTTGCATACAGTGTTTTTTCTGTTTTCAAAATCAGATTCAGTTTGCCACTCTGAATTTCAAGCTGAGAAACGCAGACCTGGATCCAGAGGAAAAGCAGTAGACAGCAAAAACTAACTATACTTTGTGGTGCATGGATTTTCTCACTCAGTTTCAGCAGAGCGAGACTTGAGACTTCACTTGAACGAGGCTCTCACTATTCTGCCCTTCACAGGCTGAGGTGGGCGCCAATTATCAACAAGTGGGTTCACAGGTTCATTCTCATCATTCTTGGAAAGGCTACGGAGCTTTGCCATCTGCAAAGAAGAAAAATTAAGGTGTCTGTGTTGAAGCACTGCAGTTCTTAATGCCTAGAAGAAACTCTGAGATGGAGAAGGAATTTTCTTATATAATGACAGGCACACAATGGCAATGACAACTGGCTGCCTATGAAGGAGGTGCACATCTACGCTTATGCAAGGTAAAATAGAAAAAGCTGGTGCAGAAGTTTGTATTTTGTCCTGTAAGACAGAGAAATGAATGCCAACTGGGGAAGCTCAATCACGAATTCATCACTTAGCTGTTATTCTTAAATTCAGTGTTGCTTTGTTAATTGTTGACCTTCCATCCAAATACAAAATAAATCTATTCTGAAAACAGCCAAATCAGTAAAAAGAATATACCCTGATTTGTACTGCTGAAGCAGAGAATACTATGAATAACCAAAATTTTTAACACAAGAACTGAAGAGGTCACCTTATCCAGACTGGTTTGAAGGTTCTAAGTAGTTTGATCCTTCTCACTCACAGCTTTTAGGAAGTCAAGATCTGCACCAGCAATTTCTTAAACTGGGAAACCAGTGAAATGTTAGTCTCACTTGCCACTTAAAGGTGAATTACACTGAGGATGCTGTGATGACTGAATTTTGTGTCTTGGGGACACTTCTGCTTTAGCAGGTTTTCAGGATCACAAGAACATTCCTGCTGAAGCTATTTCAGGAGGTGTCTAGCAAGGGGCCTGATTCTCAAGGTCAGTTTTAGAGTCCAATTCAACAGTCCAATCTGCAGGCAATTTCTCACAGTCCTCATCTAAAGCTTTCCCTATCAAAAAGTGCAAGGTTACACAGGGCTCACAAATCTGACATACTGAGACACTGCTGAGAACTGGTAAAAGAGTAGCAGAATGAGGTGGAGTTTACCTGGTCTGAGCTGACTTCAATTGGCTCCCTCAGGAGAATCCAAGTGATACACTCCTCACACGGGGGTGTAGTGAATGAACCGTGGTAGGTCCAGTAGTCCCGAGATTTGGGGAAAAGAATTGAAGGATCAAAATGCTGAAAAGGAGCCTCTTTCCCCTTCGAGAAAAAAAAAAATTCTGCAGTAAGTCCAGGGATATACATCTTAAAAGACATCAGTATCTGTGTTGTTATAAAAGGAGTATTAAATACCAAGATTCATGCAAGAAACCAACCTCCTTTTCTTCTTCTCAAGCACTTTCCAGGCAATTAATAATAACTGACATTTTGATTACATAAATAAATTAAAAGAAATTACAAATGAATTGTGTGAGACCAAAACAAGCTCAGTTTTACATTTTTCTATTCTGGAACTATCAAAACGTGTTTTATTTTGGGTCAGTTGAGATAAAAGTTAAAGGCTGTGGCACTGCAGGTACTGTTACCCTTTTTATCCAACAGAATAGTGGCCAGGCATTTATCCCAGATTCATTACAGTCTTCTGTCTGAAGGACAGTCTCCTCCCAAGACTGTGCTCTAATTACATTGTTATGGTGACATTTTAAACTTTTTTTTGGCACTAGTACATTTAATATAAAAAATTAAAATGTTTCCTGTAAGAGTACTGGATCCTGAATATCTTACAGCTAAAGGTGATTACAACCAGACCAGGGAGAACAGCAGACACCAAACAACATTTCCTGAGAAGTTTACCACCGAATAGGATAGTATCTCCACTGTGGAGAGGAGGACTGTGATGAGTCTTCTTTGTTCCCTGTGAGCAATAAAAATTAACCAAGGAAATCCAGTTCACTTCTCTAATGGTATTTAGGATGCAGTTCTGAAAAGTGAAATCTCTTCTTCCTATATCCTTCTCCTATCATGGAGAATCTTCTCTACATTGGAGCAGAGAAAAAATGTAATGGCAGGCACAATGTATTCTTGCACAGAGAGTCGAATGAATAACATCAAGTCTGAAAGTATATCTTCCTGAAAAAATTATTCTGTAAGTTCAATATGAGTTCACAAATAACTTCACAAAACAAATTGAGATTTTTCAGTAAACAGAGTGTCCAAAAACTCCTCTGCCTGTACTGCACTGGAGCAATTGAAACTGCATGTGCAGTAAATACACCAGTGATACCATCCATTAATCTTTCCTGAAAAATAAGTAATCCTCGTAAAATGTATGTGATGACAGGAAAGGAAATAAAATAAGAGAGAAAATACAAGCTGCTGTTTTCATATGGACCTATATTTTTCTGCTTTTCCTCAACTGTTACTTTTTCCAGAACCACTACAGAGAATATCTGAATGTAGGAAATCAGACTTCTTTTTTTTTTTTTCTGTTAGAAGTTATAAAATCTCAGTAGTCTCAGTAGGTAGTCTCAGATAGAATTGCAGTGGAGTGGATATCACTGCCATCTTGCCAACACTGTATGACACAGAGTTTCACAGGATGATTGATCAACATTTTATTAACTGTGGCAAAGCTCTTCTGCATGTAAATGGCAAAAAAATGATAAGGGATTATGAGAGAAAGCCAAATTTGTATCAAGACAGATACCATTGACTCAGCAGGGGAGCAATGGGTAGATTGAAAAAAAACCCCTTCAGTTCCCCCAGCAGAAAAAAACTGAATTGCATTTGAAGACTAAGAAAAGGTTGAAAAACTAGAATTAATACAACTCTTAGTTAGAGAACAGATTTCAGACTCAGACCTGCAAATCAATGACAGTACACACATACATAAATCAAATGCAAGAAATTCTGCTAAATTTGCAAGAAAATGCTTACAGATTTGTAAAATTCAGCCTGGTGATTTGGTGGTACATTCAAGGTCAAATAAAAAAAGGGATTTCCAGCATTATTAGAAGCATAAAAAATTGCTAAAGTATACCTAGAGACTGTGTTTATGTTAAACAATACTGCTAAATACCAATAGATGCATTATCTCAGTTCTCTGCAAATAACTCTTCTGCAGTGGTATCTATGTAATAGGTAAGGACTGTGAGCCTTAGATCATTAATTAAACTGGAAAATAGTTTAGAATATGTTTGCAATGCCATTTGTGTTAGTATCATAGGAAGAGAGAACTTCGGACTGGTGCAGAAACTGCACCATGTAATCCCTTTTATAAATAAATACAGTTCCATCTTAAAACTAATAACATTTTTGATCTCCTCTACATAGACTGGAAGCCTGATCCATCATTCCTACTAGTTTCTTCTCATTTCAGGCTAACTAAATTTCTGACTCCTTTATATGCAAATGTTTTTGGCCACTGCTGTCCTCAGATTCAAAAAGCTTTTCATTTCTTCTTGATATTTGCACACTAGCATATTTTTACAGAGCAGTACCAATAACACTATGAGTTGCATATGCAAGGATTGATTAAAAAATCCTCTATAATAAGAATACTTGCAGAAGGGAGGGGTTACCTGTTTAATTAAGTAAAAGAAAGTATCCTGCCTTACAGTCCAATGTATCACTTTTGGTGCTACTGTTAAGCACCAAGATGATGCCAAAAAATAAATCTGAACTTCTGATTTCTACTTCTGATGCTTTTTAGCTACATTATATCACCAAAATTCTTTTGATACCTTGGTCTTAATGTTATCAATTTCTTCAAGAATTCTCTTCATCTCTGGTTTGGGAGTTTTTCCAACCTGTAAGGCAAAGCACAAGTACTGTATCTTTTTCATCATGTTCCACAGAATTTGAAAGAAATTCAGCATATCCCATATGTCACATTAGGCAGCAGCACTCTCAGAGCATCCAGTAGAGACTGACAGAAAATAACATGTGTTAAAAGAGCATCCAAAATAGAAGACTGCAGTACCTGGCTTTGCAATTTGAAAGACTCTACAAGGCATCACTGACTGTCTGAGGAATGAACTGCACACTCAGACAGCGTGATCTGCGCTCTCCAGGGCCTTGCCCTTGGCTCCTTCTTTGAAAGCAACCCACTGTGAGACATATAAGCACTCAACAAAGTGTGATGGTCTGAAGAGCTGGAGTTCCTGTAGATACTTCAAATGTTCTGCAGCACATATGCAGTCAGATCAGACTTGACATAATACATATGATGAGATTCATGTCTTGGTATCCTCAAGCTATGGGATCACTTTATTGCTTGTGTTCCTGACATTTAGCACTTCCTAAAGCTTTGACACAGCTCTGCATCCCAGAAGAGTAGACAGTATGCCTAAGATGTGCTGTTATTGCAATTTTTTTTCCAAAATAGATGAAATTCAACTCTTCAGAAGATAATTCAATCCCGTTTTAACAGTATTCTAAACCCCAGTAACAGAACATGACAAACTCAGTGAAAAACAATGGCTCCTTCACCACAGAGCAAGAAGGAAAGAGGGAAAGAAGGCCAGAGAAGATATAGTGATACTACTTTTCTAGACCTTTTTTCTAACCTTAGTATGATTAATAAGAACTTAGTGTATGCTTTGCAATCTGTGTTTTACAAGATAATGCTTTAGTCTAAAATAGACCAAAAGAAATGACAAAGTAAGAATAATTCAAGAATGAATAAGGGGAGAATCTGGACAGGTGCTGACCTTCAGTTTAAACTAACCACAAGAGAAAAGGTCAGGCTGGCTCACAGTATAACAGAATTAAAACAACATTGTATCTAGTCTGTCCAGGGACACCGTGGCAAAATTAATTATATCCACTTGCTATTGCTTGCACAAATGCCACTTACAGGTGATAAAACAATAAAAGGAAACCTATTCTCTGATGGTGTGTTCCAGCTGATATGCCCACCTGCAGGTAAAAGGACAGCCAGCCACATAGCTGAAGTTTGCATAATTTATCACTATTAGGCAATGTGCCTGTTAGTATTTCTCAATGTCCTAGACCACATACAGATTTGATACTAGGATTGCTTTCTTTCTGTTTAAGTTTATAAAAAAATCAATTGGGAAATACTGGTACAAAATTATTTTGTTACAAAGCTGCTGTATTTCAAGGTTAGAATGTTCAGTGTCCTTCTTTTACCATGAATTATTTATCTTTGAAGAAGGTTCATTGAACTCCTTTTGATTCCCAGCTTATGTGGAAATCAACCAGAGACCAGGGAAGGGAATCAGTCAACATAACCTTGCAGATGCAACACCTGCTAGCAGGCAACAGGCAAGAGGGAACACTCATACCGTGCAGATTGTCCTCCCCACTCAATGCACACCACAGTAACAGGGCTGCTCAGCTATCAGGGACAAAGTTAGCAAATATCCCAGGCTTGAAGTTGTGTATCTCTTGTTCAGTACCACCCATGCCACTGGCATCACAAATGGTGTCAGAAGTGAGCTCTGAACCAGTTAGTGCATGGAATCTGGAGGGCCCAAGGGCATGTGTGACTTCAGTCTGTACTCAAGTCAACTGTCTTTGAATGTTTTCCTGCAAAATGATGCAGTGCATGAAAAAACAATGGGAACATTTTCCCTTGGCTCTAGAGAAGGATGAAGAATACAGAAAATTATAAACACTGAATATTTGCCACTTACTTTCAGAAAAATGCCCACAACAGCCACACCATCTGGTTGTTTCAAAGCTCCAGCAAAATTACCGTGTTTTGGATTCCAGTGCACCATATGTAACTAAAAATCAATGAAACATCAGTTATAAATATGAGAAATTGCTGGCAGCACAATCTTCACTTTAAATTAAGAAAAGTGTCCAGTACACAGTAAGTAAAGGAATGGGCATGAAAACAAAACCTCTATGTAAATATTTCTAACTGCTGTTTCCGTACTTCTATATGCTCACACTTTCTATAAAGCATGGCTTTGCATTTAATTAAAGCATGAGAAAAAAAAATTAAGTTTACCACACAGTAATCAAACAATGCAACTATAAGTAGTTTAACCCAAGCACATGACATGGACACATGCAGTGCATAAAACACCTGCTGACATGCACTTCATCTCAAGTACGTTTTTAGATCTTCAGGTTATGCAGATATCAGCTCAAGGATTTACACTGGGTTGTGTGTAGCGCATACATTATTGTTTTGTATCTCTTATTACTTTCGGCACATTATACTGGACAGGAGTGGAGATACTAATCTGACATTTCTCATGCTACTTTCAACAGTGATGTATTTTCAGGATATATTTCAAATTTTTGCATCTCTGTCCAGAAAATCTTTAGCTTGTGCAAATAACTACAAATGCTGCAAGTAGCAGTATGAAATCTCAGACTAAGTAGCGTCTGCAACTCAGTGTTATACAGGAAAAAAAAGTCTTTTTCTTAAAGTTGACTTAAAATGACAACAGAGTAATTTGCCCTGAATATAATCAATGTATTGTGCTGTGTTTCTTTTCTCTTGAGGATAGGGATTTTATTGCTAAGGCTAAAGGTGGAGCAACCATACATCTTTAGTTGCAATGTAGGAAAATTTCATATATTCCAGACTTTCTTCTCCTGTCAATAAATACACGACTACTACTAACAAAAGTAACATAAAAAGTCTGTGCTTGAGCTAACCAAGAAACAGTGTGAGGAAGCAGAATCCTTCTGTTTAGTTGGCCACAGAAAGTAAAGCACTATCAAAGTTTGGCTGTGGTTAAGAAACAGGAAGAAAATTCCCAAGCCATCACCCACAGTTGTCTCTGCAATGTTTGTGCACGCTGACCCTGAAAATATCTGCCTCAGTTTTGTCCTGTGGTAGGTAGGCAAAGCCTCTCTAAGCTCTGTACCTTGAGGGTATAGTTTTAAGGCAGGAAAACTCTACTGCAAGACTTTCGTGGGCATAGATATCTATGTTGAGACTATTCTCAAATAGGATGAAAGAGGCAACATTTGCTAGTAATTCACTAGCATCAATAGCTAATTTTCTTATATTTATGACCTGAAGAAGTCTTTAGGGCATAAAGCAGGCATTAATTTCAGAAAATTTGGACAACAGTTCTTCAGTAGTTTACATTTAAAAAAAAAAACCAAACCAAACCAAAAAAATCTATATTCCATGGTTCCTGAAAATTAATCCAGTTATTTTAAAGCAGAGATGTCCAGAAACTAAAACATACTCTGAATCAGTTTTGAGGTGGATCTAATTTTGAATGCCAGTCTATCAAATGTGCTTTTACTAAGTTTTTCTTTTCATTAGTAATGCTTTCTGAAACTAACTTGGTAACTCAAGCTATATCAGAAATGGCTAAAAGCTTAAAAACAGCAGCAGAAAACAGATCTTCCTATTTGAAAGTAACAGATTGGTTTATGGCAAATATTTTTTAAACATTCTAAAATACCATAAAAACTCTTGCTCAAAGAAAAGCAATCTGTGTTAGTATATACTTGCAAAAAATACATTTGTTGGCAGGTGCAACTTATCCCACTGCACGCTAACCAATATTCACAAGTTCCACAGACAGAGAAAAGTTAATGGTTAAATACTTGCAAAAGGGGGAATGGTTAATCTGCTCAGATGCAAAATCAGTTGAATTACAGTTAGCACTGAATACTACTAGTAAAAATCAGTCCTACCTCTGCTGCATATTTCACCCCATCTACAACATGCTCAGAGCCGTGGTCATCAGAGGAACCCCAGTGCAAGTGCAGCTGCCGCAGCCTGTAGGCACCGGTGAGCGGGCCCCCTCTCAGCACTGCAAGGGACAATCTGCCTCAGCACCAGCCAACAAAACCCTGGCACACACGGTCACTGAATGGGGACCCACCGGAGCACCTCCTTTAAATCCAGCTAATTGCAGTGAGGGGCTACAGGACTCATCAGTTCGTGTGGTTGGGGCTAAGTTCTGTTATCACTCAGGAGTTCTTTTTGATGTGAAAACTGTGAAAACTGTCATGAGTCAAGCATAGAATCAAACCTCACCTGGCCAACAAGCCCCTTTTCTCTTGGCAAGTGGACATGCTATAGTTTGTGATGTGGAGAGAGAAGGAAGGTGTTCACAGATGGTTCTTATCAAGAAATGGTCTCTTGTAGAAGGATTGGGGTTAGGGCTGCAAAATTAACCCAGAGGTGCTTCAAAGAGTACCTCTAGTCCATGACTGGCATACCTTTTACAGTTCAGAAAACTAAACCATGGTTATGGCATAGTTTGTTGCTTCTAAAAAATAAAAAAAAAAAAAAAAATCAGGGAAGACAATAAAGCTTAAATTGTTCTTGAACCACCAATGAAACAAATTAAGAAACTGTTACTTCTGCTGTCTTTAGCCAAATAATGCTGACCATGCATCAGTCTGACAGTTGACATCAACTCTGACTTTCAAAAAATCACACCTGCTCTTTCAGCCTGGAGATTCTTTTGAGCAGGGACTGCTTAGAGGATAAGCTCTCAAATGTATTTTTCATTCATTACCTAAGGTTGGAATGACTCGTGTTTCCTTACACAGAAAGCGGATAATGTAGTTCACAACTGCAGTGCCAGAAGACCTTGTTTAAATAGCATTCAAGTTTGAGCTTCTACCAATAGCTTTGAAGTTCAAAGTTAACATTGAAATAATAAATCCTCTTTTGCCCAATGGTCTCAAATGAATTCTTGATATCATACGTGTTGGAATACCTACACAGAGCAAGAGGTTTAACTTTGCAGTTTCTCTTTTTAGTTGGCAGGTGTCACAACCATCAAGGGGAGGGATGGAAAAAAAGCACTGTTGAGTTTTAGGCATGCAGTTCCTCTTATTTTTTGAGTTTGTTTGTACATCAATAAATTATCCTAAGTCAATATGGTATTGAGTAAACCTTCTAAACCTTCTATAGAGGCCTTCAATGGGACATTTCATATCAATATGACTATTGTTATTCTTATTTCACTTTTGACTATAAGCTAAATAAAGCATAGAGTCTAAGGTGCAACTCCTCACAAGTATTTGCTTGCCATTTCAAGTTTGGATCAGTGAGAGGAAGGGACTTTCAGGAGTTGAATTTATGTGATTTACCTACATTTACAAGCTAAATCAGTATCAGAATTAGACATTCATTTAGTAGTTGTTTCTTAAAGGTGGCCCTTTCCAGAGCTCAAATACTGTGAAGCACTTGAAAATAGCACTTCATAACAGTACAAAAATCTCTGTAGAATGAAAACAAATCTTTTTAAAATTCAAAATTTTCCATATAATTGGGAATAAAAGGTTATCTTTAAGTGATATTTCTTTTTCCAATTAAAATGGGATCTGTGACTAATACTTATCTCTTGCCACTGCAGAAGGCAACAAATGAAGATAATAACATGGCTATGAAATTCTTTCTCATATGATCTCTCAGTGCTGTCAAACATTGTTTTTGATTCTGATCAGACACATTCCTATGACACGTTTGAGTCCTAAATTACTGTCCAGCAGCCTGCAGAAAGTCAGGGCAGCCAGGAATGAATGTACACACTGGGTGCCCAGAGAACAGAGATGATGGGGAGGGAGAGGCAGGGAGGGAATAGAAGGAAGACGATTTAGAGGAAGAGCTGCACCAAGGGCTGCACTTTGCTTGTCGAATCTTTCTCCAACATAGTTCCTTGGGCAGACATCTTCAGCAGCCTGTCTAAACATTTCAGCCTTTAGGAAGCTGCAAAGAAGACAGAGTAGAACCCCCCACATGAAAATGTTCTTTATCAATTTACCTCACATGCTTTCAGTCATGGCATGAATTTTATGCAGTGCTTGTGAAAGAGCATTCTGGTTTATAAAAGGGCCTTGTTACAAGGGCAGGTAGTGATAGGACAAGGGGGGACATCTTCAAACTGAAAGAGAGTATGCTTACATTGGACATTAGGAAGAAATTCTTTACTGTGATGGTGGTGAGGTACTTGAATAGATTGGCTGGAGAAGTTGTGGGTGCCCCATGCCTGGCAGTGTTCATGGCCAGGTTAGATGGGCTTTGAGCAACCTTGTCTAGTGGAAAGTGGTGGTGGTGGTGGTGGTGTGGTTGGAACTAGATGTTCTTTCAACTCAGACCATTTGGTGACTCTGTGATAATAAAAGTGCAGTTTATCTTGAGACCACTGTGTAGATATTGTGGTAATAAATACTAAAGGACCATACAAATACACAGCTTAGAGATGGTCCTGGTCCTAGATAGTTTAGATTCCATCTGAGAGACATGGAAAAATAACAGGTAGCTATAATGGTAAATAAAGAAATCCAAGGAAACAATGATCTCATCAAGATAAACACAAGAGATCTTTCAATGTAATATGGATATATTTCATTAATTATATAGCTTACTAAGAACAAAATCCCAGTACAAGTGCTATCAAAGCAGATGCAGAAAAATACAGAAGAAAATAATTGCTTTCCATTAAGTAGATTGTTTGATAAAGTAGCAGTCAATACTACATGATCTTGAGATGTCTTTGCACTATATTATGTTGTCAATTTATTGTTCATTTTGACAGTTGTTGCCTGTCTGCATCCAGAGCTACACTGATATAGTTCTGGAATAAAGTTTTGAACAATTTAACTAAGAGATATGAGACTGCTCGCTGTCAGTCAAATAGCAATACCATTCCATAACTTTCAAGAAACTATGAAATGCTATTTTCATAAATGATATTTTAATAGCATTTTTAGGGTGTGAAGTATGCCTGAAGAATTCCCATACAGAAGAAATTACGATCACAGTCAGTGGAAATATATATAAAAGTTTTTTGTTTACAGAGTGCCTCAGAGCATTCTAAACCTCTCTGGGCACCACTCTTTTCTCTTACACAAAACCTGAGGATATGGTGTTTGTGTTGAAGAGGATGACATAGGGAGAAGTCCACCTTCCAGCTGAGTCTGTATTTCAGGGGTGACCCTGCAGCTACAGTCTCCTTGTCCCACCTACAGATTCACCAGAATAAACTCCAGGAGCATCCTTTTACATTCCCAATTGACTTTGCTGGCCTGCGCAGGCTGGATACTAAAGGATGCTTTTTGATGCCCGGCATTTTGCAAACCTCGATTCCTAACATGCCCAGAAAACCAAACCAGAAACCGACCTGAGCGATCAAAAGTGTCGTCGAAGACGACGCGGCAGGTGCGCCCGTTGTTCAGGATGGTTTTCGCTGCCCCGGGATCATAACTCGCATGCCAAGCGGGAAGAGAGGGGTCGTGCTGCACGTCCTTGCTGTTGATCTCAATGGGCGACTGCTTGTCTCCCTTGGCCAGAGGGTAGTTTTCGTGCCAGCGATCGGGTCCTGAGGTAGAAATGGAAAGGAGACGTCTGCCCGGCTCAGCCGGGCTCCGCCGGGCTCAGCCCCGTCCCGCCCGGCGGCCCCGAGCCCGCTCACCATTGTCGCTGTCGTAGCCCCACACGGACTGGGCCATGGTGCCGCGTCCCGCTCCCTCCGCTGCGACTCCACCGGTGGTCCCGTCCTTTCCTCCCTCCTTCCCTCCCGCCCCGGGGGGCTTTTTATAGACTGCCGCGGCTTCGCGTCCTCCTGGGAGGGTGGGCAGGGCAGGGCGGCGGCGGGAGGCTGCGGGGCGGGCAGGGCTGGGGGCGGCCGCGGGGAGGTGGGAGCCGATGGGGCGGGCAGACCCGTGTTCTTCATCCCCAGAAGGCAGGGGGATGCCGGCGGGACCCCGCGACTCCCTTCGTCCCGCTGCCGCAGGCGCGGCTCCGCCCGGGGACAGCCGGTCCGACGGCGCGGGCAGGCGCCGGTGCCGCCCCGCAGCCCCGCGGGGGTGGCGGGTCCCGCTCGGGCGGAGGAGCGATGCGCGGAGCGCTCACCGGCTGTACCGGCGCGGGGACCCGGGAACGCAGTTCTCCCTCTGCGGGCAGTGCCACGGGCAGGACGCCTACCGGGGAGTCTGGACGAGCTCCCAGGGCAGGCAGGCTTCAGCAGTCCCGCTTCCCTAATTTCACAAATACTCTCATCAAAAGCTCCAAAACTTTTGTCTGAAAGGCAGACATATATCATAGCATGCAAACCCATAATATTGTGCAAAGGTGGATTTTGCCAGCCCCCAAGGAGGCCATTCCTGACCACTGGCTCAAATCTAGGATTGATGTTGTCCAATCTGTTGTCCTTCATGCAGGGAGCTTTACACCAAGTCCATTTCTCATGTTAGGCAACTTAGCAGTGGTCAGGAAAGCATTTGTTTTTCAGATGATGGGGAGTTAGCAATCAATATGGTTGTATTAGTTGGCTTTGTCTGCACATCTATGTTGAACACTCAGAGCTTTTTTCTCAAAAGCGAGTTTTGCTGCAGTCCCCCTTAGCTTCGTCAGTCCATGTTAACACTGCTGCAACTGTATCTACCTTGAGCTAAATACTACCTCAAACTACTTAACTCTAGTTAAATACCATTCCAAAATAAATATTTGGGAGTCAGCCAAGAAGCATCACAAACCATGGAGATTTCCAACATAGTTTCAGTGAACTTGTTTAAATCCTCCTTGTACCTTGTACCCATCAACACTGGAATGCAGCATAGAAATAAACCTGCAGTTTCGAGAGGTTATAAACCCTTTGTATTAGTGAAGTACAGAAAAAAGGCTGAGAAGCTGCAATATGCAGAGCATAAGATTAGTTTGGTCATATTTCATGTCCCAAAACCAGCTGGAAGGCAAAGAAGAAGGTTCCCCTTCTAGTTTACCTATGTAGCTAGGCTAATAAAGATGGACTTTGTTTAGGATAAAAATTATTTCATTGAACTTGTTTAGTAAATTCTTCTTACTCTGAGTTTAATCATAAGTAGAGATCCTGATCCCTTTGAGAGAAAGGTAGGACAAGATCTGTCACTTAGAAATCTGCATCTGAGAAAATTTATGTAGTGAGGTATATCATATATTTACATAGAGAAGATATGTCAAACTGAAACTTACTAAACCTCAACAACTTAGACAGTATTGTTAGAAGCATCCTCTCATCCTTTAAGGATACAAAGATGTGTTCATTACAAAGTATACTTCAAAACAAGTATACTTTAGACAGAATTCAATAGAAAATAGTGGGAGGTGATTTAGGTACAATGGCATGAAAAATTACATCATTCATTTTCAAAAGAGAACTCAGAGACAAAAGAAAATACATTTTTTTTACTCCGTCATCAATCAAATGGGTATTGTCATATTTGTTGCAAGGGTAGGCATGTAAAGTTGACACCTGTTGCAATTTTAATTCAGAAAGCTTAGACATTAATCCTTTTGAATTGGTTTCTATCTCATCTCTCTAGAGAGAAACATTTCTGTGCTCATGAAATTCTAATTGGAGCAGCTCATTTTCTGTCTGTATAAACAGACAGCTTTTGTGGTCTTATTCATGGAAGTCTCAGAGAGACTTTAATCATCTTCATATATACAAGGAATGCATATTGGAGCCATTTATGTAAGGGTACATGATTTGTACTCTTAGGTAAGAGACATGATTTGTATTACAAAGAAAAAGGTGCAAGTCAGTTCTTCCCCTAGTATTTAAATTCATTGTTCTGTGTGAGAATTGATACAATCTTCTCTATTGTATAAATAGAGAGGCCCATCCAACAGCAGAAGTCTTCATATTTTAGCTTTCCAGTGAGCTAGTCCTGTTGCACTGAGAGGAACAGCACTTTGTCAGCTTGTGCATGTTACGGCTTCCAGGCATTGACTTACATGTAAGCAAGAAATGCTCAGATTGACAGTGTAGGTACTTGGAGTCAACCCCACAGACTGAGTCATATCAGTGTCTCACTGAATATGTTCTTTTCCTGTTGCTTTCCTCATCAAATGTAGAGTAGTAGCTTTGTCTGCATTAAGAGATAATCAGAATAACATTTTTTTGCATCCCTTATGACCTAAATTCACATTTATCCTTTTCATCTGATATTGGCTCAGAAACTAATTATCGTCTAACTTGTTGAACATTGCTTTCTCTAGGAAGTAAATACTTCTGTCATGGAAGTGCTGTTATAACTAAAGAAAGGTCACAGCTTTAAACGTTTAAGAAGAGCAGTGTTACCTAGTGCATCCACGACTTCATTACAGTGATTTGTTTCTATTTTGTAAACCTCAGACAAGTTTTAAAAACCAACAGCCATTTGAAACAGCAAAAGCAAGTGCATAACAAGATTAACCTATACCATCCATAAAAAATTTCAGGATTTCTGAGAGCCCAGTTGCAGTACTTTTACCCACAGTACCACAGTATGCCACTAGTGAAAGTATCTTCACAATATCTTCTGAAAAGAAACTATGTTCATACCCATTGTTCAGGTGGAAAAATGAGGGACAATATTTTTAAGGATGTCTTTCATAAAAATTGTCCTACAGTTTAAAAAGTCCTGGCTGAATTTGCTTACCTCTGAGTATGTGAGAAGACTGCGAAACAGCAGGGAATGCACTTCAACCTTCCTTACTCTATGCTTTAATCAGTTCAGACTTGCTCAAGATCATATATGTATTTAGTAATGCTCAGTAGCACTGTAAGACATAGCAAGTTGACACCTTTTTCATCAGGAAGATAAGGTTTGAGAAATCAGGGAAGGAAAGGCAGAAGGAAAATCCAGGCATTAAACTGACCAAAACAAATGGCAGATTCAGCAGCATCATTAATGGCTGGAGCTACAAAGTATTAGCAAAGTAATTCTCTGTTATTTAAGTTACAGAAGGAAAGGTGTGCATCCATTCATAGTGTTCTGGTTTTGTCCTTAAAGGTAGAAGGAAGTGTTGTTCAGAAGTGATCTGAGCAATAGCTGGAGATTGGTAGATGAAGTGCAGGCTGAATAAACACTAAACCTGGCTTCTCTCAGACTTTTAGAATTATTCAATAATACAGGAATTATAATGAAAGGACTTCAGTAAAAAGCAAGTGATGTAGCATGGAAAGTGATGTCATTAAAGAAAGCAGCTGACCTTTCACTTTGAAAGATGCCTGCCAGATAGCTTCCTACCCCTGCTGTATCAGTAAAAGTGTATCAAAAATTATCATACTCCAATATCAGCAGATATAAACCATCAAGCTTTGTGCTAAACTGCTTCTCTGTTACGGTAGTAAAACCACCCATGTAACCAAAGGGAAATGCAGTGAGATGAAATAAGACCAAAAGTGAGAGGTTGTAGCCTACACAGCAGTTGCAGACCTGCTCTTGTGTGAAACTGGTACCCAGTCACAGGATCAGAGATGGGCACCTGGTGACAACAGTTTATTTCAAAACTTATCAGAATAAATAAAACATGGTGGTCCTGTTGGATACCTAACCAATAAGATGCTCTTCATCCACAAGAGGGTTTTGTACATTTGTCACTTTAACGAAAGATCAAAAGAAGGGGACTAGTAGTAAATAACATGCTATAGCTCTGGAATATTGCCTTTTGAAGCATCTGTTTCTGCTAAACAAACAAAAGGCATAATCATGCTGATCTTTCTTATGAAAATACCTTACTTGAAATCATAGGGACTTTCTTTTTTGAGAATGGAAATCAGGACAAAGTGGAGTCTGGAAAATGGCTCAGAGCCATGGCTTTACCCAGAGCACACAAAACACATACCCAAGAATGATGCATGGTTGAAGTGACTTGCACTGGCTTTGAGATCTGCCAGCCATGACTAGCTTGGCCAATACCTTGAGATAACTGGAACAACCAAAATGCTGCTTCATCTCAGCATGCCAATTTCCAGCTGCCTCCAGGAGCATGATGGCTAGGAATGGCTGACTGTAAGAGGACACATAGAGATAAATATGCTGGCAGGATGTAATTCAAGAATTCCCCTGCTTGATGCTAAGTTTTCCAGGTTCCACCATGATCAGGGATATTTCCCATGGGTGATTGCATGTAAAGGACTTTACCAGAGTGCAGAATGTGCCCACATCGGGCACATTGTTAAATGAGCAAAGCATTTACTCCATGCCTGTGGCCAATCTAAATATAAAATATCTTCCACTATATTTAATAGCCTGTGGAAGAACACAGTACAACAGAAAGGAATCTGATAATGCACAGTATGGAAGGGGCAGCAGTGTTTTTTGACATATTGCACATTGCATGCCAGGCAGTGCAAGAAAGGCATGTCACTCAGTGCTTTTGATTGAGGAATGCCATGGTGGCATGCCATAGCCAAAAAGCCAAATTGTCATATGCCTTCCACTTTGCCGAGATGCCATGCTATGGAAAACATTGTAGGAATGAATGGAAACCCCCACTGACAGCCAGATCATGTTGGAAGAACTGCCAAAGGAAAATGAGAAGCATATTGGGTCAATTTTGTTGTTTTATACACAATGAGGTTTTTAGCTACATTCACTTTATTTGTGTAGCACATCTAGACAAATATTAGGAAGACTTTTAATGCATCTTTCCATTTCAGAAGGCATGTAATTCAGCATTCTGCAGTTTGGATTCTAGGACCTTACTTGCAAAATCTCGTCATTCTCCTGATGTGGCTCAGAACATACATTACCATTTGCAGAACTTAATATTCAGTCAATGAGATACAACAAACATGGAAACAATAAGCCAGGCTTTAGATTTAGAAAAATAAACTAAGAGGTGAACAATTTTCCTTCTGGCAATATATTAACATAAGCATAGACTTGAAGGACTAGCAGTAGCAGAAAAAGAAATACTTTAAAAAAGTAAATTTATTGTTTAATTCATACAGATCTGATACAAAAAAACAACCAACCAAAACAAACAAACAAACAAACAAAAAACCCAAGCCTGTCTATTTCAGACATGTCTTCCAGAGCTGAAAAAATAAACTGATAAACTCTGCAGGAAGATGACTCTCTTCTTTTTTCCCATAGGGATTTGCTTGTATGGCACTCACACTGAAATCCAAATCTGAGCTGGGCTGTCCACTTTTATATACACTGGCACAGTCTGACTTGAAATAATCCAAGTATGAGAATTTGACCTGTACTGTTTGCTTTTATAAGGTCTGTACGTGCCTGTTTGGAAATTCTCGCAGATTGGCAACTCTTCTATATCAAGGCAGAGTTTTATGTATGACCTTCATCTTGTGTGATACTCTGGCAGTAGCATCTACCTGGGAACAGTCCTAACCAAACTGTGGAAATGCTAACATGGCTGGAGAAAGTTCCTAAGGGTTTTACAAACAACATCTCAATGAAATATGCCATATAATTAATGGTGCAGCAAACTGGAAATACTTCACGCATATTTTCCAGTGAGATACATCCTCCTGAAAGAGAATTTTATGACAGAATCATTGGATGTGTTTCCAGCCCTTGAAATATACTCTCTGCAGGCAGAAGAGTTTTTGTCTCATAAACATCTTCCAGAAATCCCTTGGGATCTGTTGTTCCCCAGAAAGTCACTGCCTATGAATCTGCACCATTTGTGCACTTGGAAAGGTCAGAACATAGCATCCCATTTCTATCAACATCTGTGCTTCTCTTCGATGGAGTCAAGATTTCACCGTGAGATCACCAAGCATCTTTGAAAGAATCATCTGTAGATAACAAAAAGGTAACTGGACATGTGGAAATATAGACATTTATATGAGCATTGAAGTGTAAGCAGTATGTAATAAAAAGGGAGTCAGTATAAGGAACCCCATGCACATACTGAAGAGTAGGTCTTACTAGAAGAGAGGGGGGACAAAGCTGTAACAAAAAGCCTTCACTAACTTAGAAATGATAAAGACTGAAAATGTAAATGATTTTCTCAAAAGAGTTTAAGAAATTTAATCTCTATCAAAAGCATGTTTAAATAAATCCCACAGCAGCAGACTTAAAAAAAAATGATATGCAGTGATTCCAGGATGTAATCTTTAAAAATCTGTCTGATGATACAGTAATAGAGCAGCACTTCACTTGTACAGTCAGTAGTAAATTGCAGTCCTATGAACAAAATCCTCAGAATCTATCCTATGCATTCTAAATCTCTTTTCTCTGAATTTATACTGATATATCTCGATGGGCTCCTATGCTATACTCAACTTTCTCTATCATGACCACCTACAGGCTTGGGCTATGGATTCTTAACCTCATCTGCACTTTAAAGTTGCCAGTACAACTAACAGAAATGCTGCTGGTCTGACAGTTCAGCATGATTCAGGACAGTGGTTTGTCCAGCACAAAAGATTTCACTAGTTTGTCTCCCCCCATTCCTACCTTTCTGTGTCTTTCTGTTCCTCCGTCTCTTTTTTCAAATTTCTTTGACTATCTCAGTGGTGTTACTCTCTGTTCTCTACAAATGTATTGGTTGCTCAATGCGTGTTTACATTATGTATTTTGAAAAAAGACCCACAACCCTACTTTTTTTTTTTATTATTATTATTTTCTCCTCCTATAAGCATGCCAAGATTTCATGGTTGGTTTAATGATAGATGTTAGACATACTTTTTATGTGATCTGATCAAACTCTGTCATTCAAGTCTCATAATCATTTCAGTGAAATACCCAGAGTAGGGCTAAGGTACAGAAATAGTGTTTGAAATATGGAGCCAAAGTACTCAGTCCCTTTCAGAACCAAGCTCTTTACTCTTGACCTTAAAGATGCTTCAGGGCTTTCTACAAAAGCAGTGAAGGTTATCAACATAATAGGTACCTTTTAGATATTTTAATTGAGGGCTTTTTTATTAGTAAACCCTTTATGTCATTGTGGTATTGCTCTTCCTAGACAAGGACAGAATATTTTCTGACACAAACACTCCAGATCATCTTAACTTGTCTGCAAAGATTAGTAAGGGTCTTGATATGACAAGCTAGAGGTAAATAAGGAAGTTATGCTCCATGCTTTCAATCAAGACAGTGCCTACTGCTGCATGGTGCTGCACTTCAGGCTTTTATGGAAGCAATGGCAGCATCATACCAAGGAGTGACACTGAGAGGTGCCCTCTGGTATTTACTATTTCTCCTATTACAGTAATGGTCACAGCTTATAATCAACACATAAGAAGGTCAGTAATAGTGAACACTGCAGTGCTTTTTATTATCTTAACCTTGGGACCCCTAACCCTCCATGCACCATTTGGAACTACAGACTCTGGCCTTCCCAATAGCAGTGATTGTACATCCTCCCCAGCTCATCACAGGCACAGATCCTAGTCACTGTCATTGGAGGACAACACATTTTTGACTGTGGAAAGTGGCTGAGAATACAAATAATTCTCTTTGATTCTTCACATTTGGTTGGTGCTGAGTTGATGCATTTCCCTCAATTCTAGTAATTCAAGAAACTGTCTGCATAGTCAACCAATCATTCTAGACTTGTGAAATGCTTTTGGTTTGTTCAGAGTTAAGATCAATGAAACTTTTGTGATCAGGATTCACACAGATGTGTTCTCGGAGGACACAAATAATGTACCAGTTCACTACTGCAGAACTTGGATACAAAATGTAACTGACCTAATTCCTCAGTAGATCTTATTGGTTAGTTTTAAGAGATATGCTGGGCTGAAATGGAGAAATGAGGCTTAAATATATGATAATGAAGAATCATAGATCAGTAAATGCCTATGAGAAGTCTCAAGCAAATCCATACTGGCAGTTTATATAATCAATCAGTATCCACCAATTTCTCAGACATTCCACATTGACACAGCCAAGATTCCTCATCTAATCACAAAAGAAATTCCTCCAGGACAGCCCAGCTGTAATGAAAGGGACATGACAAAAAATTAGAAGCCATTAAATCTAGTCCTATCTCTAACACTGATGTCCTCTGAGGAGCTGTAGGTGTCACTCCCTGGCCAGAGGTCACATTGCTGTAGTTGTGCAGAGAGTACAGCACCCTGTTCTCTACCTCACAAGGCTTTGTTAAAGATTAATAGCATGCTTGCTGCAAACTCTGTTGTTTGTCAAAACAGACACACAAATGCTAATTACAGGAGCACCTTTACCAAAGGGGTAAATCTGATCTTTACTGAGTATTCTCTCAGAGCATGACCGGTTCATTTCATTATTTTCTTGCAGAGTTATGGTCTGCAAGCAGCACACTGGGTGGAATGAACAGCATATTGAGCACCCACAAAAATCTGAAATTCATATGTTTCTGTGTCCCTAAACATTAGTGTTTGTAAAGCTAGTTTCACTATTCAGCTGTTCAGTCTTCTTCCATGTGCTTCTGGTGGGCACTCCAGCTTTAACCACGTGCTTTTTGCAAAGGTTCTCTATAAAAATTATAGCAAAGTATTTTAAGGCATTAGACATGGAAAATATTTTTCTAACCTTGCATCACTATATCTTTTTTGAGAGAGGCAATGAACCTAGTGTTTCAATTATAGGTCTTACACACACAATTGGGCAACAGGCCAACAATTTTCATATGCGTATTCAAGGACTGGTAACATTTGTTTAGCTATAAATTCAGAGATGCTGAATGCATTGCATTTCTACTTCTCTGAGTTTATTAAAGGTCTATGTTTGACAACATCTTTGAATATAATAAAATAATAAATTGTAATCTTGTAAAAAAAAACCCCAACAATTATTTTGCATGGTAAAATAAAAGATAATCTACCTAAACCACAAGCAAATACAAAGAATTTCATTTCAATAACTGGATGTATAGGCCATGAAGTCAAGTAATCCTTACCAAACACAATTTCTGAGAGCTTAAGATATCTCCTATGGAATAGCAACAGTCTAATCCCAAATGCTTTTTAAAAAAATTACCTTGAGTCTCCTTGTTTCATCATGCACAGGACACCTTCATTAACCCTGCTGAATTTATCAGCTTTGACAGCAGTCTTTTGTTTTTGGCAATATTATTTGACTTTCCTTTTCTGGGTGGTAGTCTACAGACTAATACCTAATAACACTGATTACTAAGCATCCTGAAATTCTGGAAAATGGACATTATGGATGTGCTTTTGCACAAAATTATTTCCACAAAATATTCATAGCAAAGTATTTTTCCTCAAAAGGTTTATGTTCTTCTAATAGCCAGTCATGCTTATATACAGAATCTAATTTCAGGAGTGATGCTAATCATGACTCATTTGGTATTATAAGAGTTTTTGCTGGTTTTCAGAAAGAATACTCATTAGAAACTGATGTTTCTGCTTCAGTAGTCACCACTATAGCTCCAGTGCCTCAATGAAGGCAAGACAGCTTTCCTGTGGAGAAAATCTCCTTATGCATCACAGATACATATTTATTGTCTATTATCCAAACAGATCGCAACTGTTAGCATTGACTCAGAAAAACTAAGATTTGCTGTTACTAGACAGTCACTTAGTCAGTCAGTCATGTGCTTCTATGGCATAATAACTAAAGCTTTCATATATTTAATACAATAAGGAAGAAAACGGGAGTTCAGTGGACCATTGATACACTGTTACAGTGACAGATTTGTGCTATGTAGGACAATATGGTTGCAGGACTTTGCTTCCCAAACTAGAAAAAAGCACCACTGCTGGCCAGCTAATCCATTTAGCACACAAGCCCAACATAGCAGAGAATTTAAGCACATGAAGAATTGGAAGTTTATAAGCAGTCCCTTTGATTTCAGTTGGAGTGCTCACAGTTGTACACTCTATGGACATAGTTTGAGTGAGAAACGTTTTCTTGTTACTGTAGATGTTGGAGTTTTATGCTAAATAGAGGTGTCTATTTTTAAAGTCACATAGAATTTTGCTTTTGAAGAAACTATGCATTTATTTAAAAAATTAATGGAACTTCTTGCTATTACTGAATTAGCTTACAAGATGTTCTTCGTGTGTGCTGGGGTGGACTTGGGAGAATCAAGCCTGAGATTCCCTATTTAGCCAATGCATGTCTCAGCAAGGCACTTTGTGTTTTCCCGCATCTGTAGCAAGATGGCACAAACCACCTGTCCTTTGTAAGACAATATTAACCACACTCCTGAAAAGCCTTTGCATTGCTGGAGTCCTCCATCTCCTCTGGTGCTTCTGTCTGTTACCCACATGTCAACAACAAAAGTCAAGCTACATTTACTGGTCCTCTGCGAGAAAAAGGATCTCCTGTGCCCCTTCGCTAAGTCAGCGTTTAAACTGTTGCATAGTTGCACACTTTGAAAACTGTCTGGGGACAGAGAATGAGATTCATGCAGAACAGACACAGCCATCCTTCATCAGGTTTTTATGTTGACACCATGAATACTTGTAAACAATAAATAAAACAGCAATGAAATGGCTCCTGAGAGAAGCTTGATTTTACAAGACAAAGGATTCTGTTTTCTTCATCAACCCATTTGCTTTCTTCAGAATTTACAGCACAGATTAGAGATGAAAGAAACATCACCTTTGAGCATGTAAATAAAAGTAACGTAACTTGGTGACATTTAATTGTGATGTGTTTGTTTTATTCCAATATAATAAGTAAACAGTCCTTTAGCAATCACAGCTTCATTAAAGCAAAATTATCTATTTCAGAAAGTTTAAAATATTACCCTGAAATAATGGTAGACAATACTGTATTTATAAGATTTGTTTTTCTGTCTGAACTTACTACATGGTACGTGATCTCCCTATGGTATTGTACTTTGGAATGGAAAAAACCCAACAGTTTAGGTTAGGCTTTCAGGAAGCATTAGCTAATTATAGCTTTTATAATCCCCTTCATTTAGAACTAGCCTCCTGTTTGTAATAGCTGAGATCATCCCCAGCTTGCAACATCCCTCACAGTCACTTACTGGTTTCTCTGTTTTTTCCTATAAATACACACATCTGAACTCTAAATTCTATTAGTTTGTTTGAACAAAGTCATAAATTCTGGACTGTTGACTGTTTTACTTTATTCATGATTGATTTCACCACAGATAAAAATTCAGAGAACAGTCATTATCTATATATGCCTGAATCCAAATGTAATGAATTATAAAAATCATTGCACAACAATGTTCTAATTTCCCTAGGCAATGCCCACATCTCTGACTCATTCTCCTAGTCTTTAACTCTGGACATATTCTTTATGCAACACAATCTTTGATTCCTATATCTGATCATAGAAAATAAATAGAATAAACCAGTATTCTTAACTAGTGTTCCAATATTTTTCATAGTGATAGAGAAATGTTTTATAACATTCCAGTCAAAACTTCAGTTACCATGAAAATACTCAGGTCAAAAGGCACCTCAGGCAGACATCTAGTTCAACCTTCTGCACAAATAACAAGTATTTTACGTATGTTTTAGAACATATATTAAAATGATATATATTAATTTCACTTAGATTTCATCATTCCTTCTTAAAATTTAATTTCATTTATTGATACAAATATGAGAAAAAAGTAGAAGAACTCTGATGTCTCTGGATTAAATAAATACGTTTTCAGAATGGTTTGCCATGTGAAAAGAAATGCGTAGGTTTAAAGTAGACAAAACATCAGCGCGCACCATATGCTGATGTTCAATAAGATAATAATGAAACAATAAGGGAAAATAATATATCTAAAGACCAGAGTCTTGCATTAGATAAGCTTAACCTTCCTATGAGGACAGCAGGTTTTAGTGCAAAGGCAACAACATCATCACATGGTCAATTAAAAAACCATCCAGAGCAGTGCTTCTGTAAGAAAAGTAATGAATGGAAATTCAGTGGTGCCTGTATGGGGCAGAGAGCAATGCGAAGATGATAAAAAGAAGGACTGAATATTAGTATCTCCAGCAAAGTACAGAACAATTATTGTAAAGGACAGAAATACTTTATTGCTAACATAAAGTGATTTTAAGACAGCCTTGTTCTGTGTATCTGCATTAGAGGTACTCCGGGTGTGTAAGTAAGGGAGCCACAGGCTAGAACTCTTATCCCACTAGGCTGTCTTACACATACATTTCCATTCCATCTTCACACATCTTCAGATCCAGTCTGGCCTCATATTATTCTACACATCTTAGATATTTTTCTGCATCTCTAATACTTCTGTGGGTTCTCTATTTCTTGTTAGCAGATTACAGCCCCCTCAAAGACTCTTCACAGTTTCTTGTTCAGTTTCTACAACACAGAACCCAGAATGTCTTTCTTTAGAACTGCTTTCTTGTCACTTCAGGAAGCTGTCAAAAACTGATATTATTGAGATCATCTGAGTGTTTTTAATCTCCCACTAAAGAAACACAAGGGTATAGTCCTTTCAAATAGAGAGTGGGCATTTCTCAAGACCCTGTTACTGAGAAGCGTGAAACTGGGGGGAACTGCAAAGAAACATATAAAATGTGAATTCTTCACAAAAGTAATAACTCCAATTTTTTTACCATCTTTCCTGCCAGGTAAGGATGTTCTTCAGAGCTGAAGTGAAATAGATGTGAGACTTTCATGGTCTCTCACTTCCCTGCTCTGTCAGCCTGCAATGGGATGGGCAATGGCCAGGATCATGGTAAGGGATAGGGAGACTTTTTCAGGATTCTTTCTTCTCTGAAGAGGTAGGAACATGAATGTGTGGGTGGGCCATCAGACACTTGTCTCCGTTCAGCAACACTCTTGCTTTCTGCCTGTTGTCAAGCTGAGATCAACTCACTGTCTCTTTTCCTTCATCTCAGTCTGTTTACATTGTTTCAGGTTTTCAAGGCCATCTCTGGGCAGAAAAGGGCTGTAAAACTTCTGATTTTAAACTGAAAGGAGACCTGCATCCTGCTCTGTTAACCTGGGACTCACACAATTCTCTCTGATGCTTTGGCAATATACCAGAGTTTATTTTTTTGTAGCCTCTGTAAGGGGAGTAGGATAACTAGGTAGTAAAAAGTGTGACTCCATGATGGCAGGGAGAATGGAACATGTGGTTAATCTAAACTGCAACAGAAACTAAGGGAAAGTAGGCAATATTTTTGACATTTTGAGGCACATCATACTTCTATCAGAAATTTGTGAAAGCAGATATTCATTAAAGAATAGAAAATATATCATGATTTATCTATTAAAAGCAACTAATTCCTCCTCCTGTTTAGCATCACAAGGCTTGCTTACATCCCGATGTAATGTCCAGTATTAAAGATGGTCACGAAGTAAATATGTATGGTTTCTTGCAAAAACATTGCTTACCTTCTATACAATTTGCATTAAATCTTAGTCATTCCTCATATTCCCATACTTCAGTTTGCACTCTAGAATGTCTCAGTTGTGATGCCTGTTAGTTTCACATCTATAAGAACTCTACACAGGGCTAAGGTGGGGTTTTCTTTTAGTGCAAATACAGAAGTGGAGTGTCTGTAGGTGACAGAGCTCATCTAATGGCTCTGGGGTACTTGTGAATTCTGTGCCATCCCTGAAACTATTTCTGTTTCTCCAGGCTGAGAAAGCCCAGTTCTCTGTCTTTCTTCACAGAGAAGGTATTCCAGCTTTTTAATAATTTTTTGTGGCTGTCCTCAGTTGGACTCTTTCCAACAACGCCATGTCCTTCCTGTGCTGGAGACCTCAGAGCTGGATGCAGTACTCCAGGTGGGGTCTCACTAGGGTAGAGAGGTAGAATCACCTCCCTCAACCTGCTGCCCACTCTTCTGATGCAGCCAGTGTACGGTTGGCATCCAGAATGCAAGTGCACATTGCCAGGACATGCACAACTTCTTCTACACCAGCAACCCCACGTCTTTCTTGGCAAAGCTGCTCTCAATCCCTCCATCCCTCAGATTATTCAATACCAGGGATTGCCCTGACTCAGGCATTTAGCCTTGTTGAACCTCTTGAGGTTCTGATGGGCCAGCTTCTCCTTCAGGCTTGTCAACCTCACTATTCAGACTGGTGTCATTTGAGGGTACACGCAGGGTTCCACTGTCTGTGTCAGTGTTAAAAACATTAAACTGTCCTTGTCCCAATACAGACCGCTGGGGGACACCATTTTGTCACTATTGTACACCAGGACATTGAGCTGCTGACTATTACCCTCTGGATGCTACTGTAATCCAAACAATTCCTTATTCCTCATTCACCAAACAATCCACCCAGCAAATCCAGTTCTCTCCAATTTAAAGAGAAAGACATTGTGGGGGCTGTGTCAAAGGCCTTACAGAAGTCCAGACAGATGACATCTGTGGCTCTTCCCTTGTCCACTGATATAGTCACTCTGTCACAGAAAGACACCAGGTTGGTCAGGCAGAACTTTCCCTTGGTGAAGCCGTGCTGGCTGTCTCAGATCACCTCCCTGTCCTCCAGGTGCCTTAGCATAGCTTCCATGAAGATCTGTTCCATGATCTTCCCAGGTGGTGAGGCTGACTAGCTGATAGTTACCAGGGTCCTCCTTTATACCTGTTATAAAAGTGATTGCAATGTTTCCCTTTTTCCAGTCACCTGGCACTTCACCTGACTGCCATGCTTTTTCAAATACCATGGAGTATGGCTTGGCAACTACACTATCCAATTCCCTTGGGGCTTCGGGATGTATATCATCATCCAATTGACTTCTGTATGTTCAGGTTCCTCAAGTGGTCACAAACCTGATCTCTTACCACGGGACGGATTTTGCTCCCCTGCTTCTACAACTTGCACTATGCATGCGGAATTTAATTTGGAACATAAAAGGAGAGAACACTGCTAGTGTAATAAAATCTTAAGAATGGAAATCAGTTGAACTATAGCTATGGGGCATAAATATGTTTATTTCCATAGATACATATCAGCATTTTTCATTAGTAACAAGACTTTAATGTGTTACTTGTGCAGGTGCATTTTCAGGACTTCAGTATCTCAAAGAGAAAAACTGTTTAGAATAGCTGTGAAACAGCCAACACTGAAATTATGATTTTTTTTTCCTGTCCCTTTGTTATTAAGAACTCTTTTTGAGAAATTGTGAGAGAAGCACTGTATCCATCACCAGCTCACAGGAATTATTCCCTGTGACTATCACCAATGTGGACAGTAAAATTAAAATGGAAAATTAGAGGCAGAATAACCATCCAGTAATATAGCAATTAAGCTTTGAATCAAGTTTTATACAGTATTTGATAAAAAAAGGTTCAACAATAGTAAGAACAATAACCTTTTCAGTAACCATATACCATCTGTTTTTGTTCTGCTGTTTTGATAGAGGAGTTAGCATGTTTATACCGACTGTTTCAGAAGAAATAATGAATTTTAATGCTTCATCACTGAGAAAAGAAAAAAATCCTCAAAAATTCTGTTGCTCCTGTTTTTCACTGCTAAGTCTTGCAATGGACTAGAAACAGAAAGTATTCTTAGCCACCCAATGCAACTTACAATCAAACACAAATTTTCTGTAGCATTTTGACTAAAATCCTAATATCACAAATTGATTTTTGATTGCCTTACCCTATAAAAACAGTTATGTTAGCAGATGCCTTTGAACTGTCTCATTTTGCCCATGTTTCAAGTCAAAAGTATTCAGGACGTTTCTTACTGCCATTCCTTCACTGTGCTCAAGCCAGCAGCAGAGGGCACAGCTCCCTACTGAAAGCCTCCAAGCAGGCTTGGAGTGTGACTATGTGACTATTCCTCATTCTGAATAAAATGTTTTCTGTCAGGACCAATGTTTTGATTAAAACAGTTTCAACAGTCAGTGGCACATCTGGAAGGAGGTATTTCTCTTGTGATATTTATCTAACAGTCAGTTCTGTACAAAATCATGAGATTTAGTTTGCCTAATGCAACTTCCAGAATACAGGTGTTATGTCAGATCCCTGACATGATCATAGAATCACAGAGTCATGGAATCACAGAATGCTCTGAGATGGAAGGAACCCTCAAGGATCCTCGAGTCCAGCTCTTAAGTGAATGACCCACATGGGGATTGAACCCACAAGCCTGCTGGTATGAGCACCATGCTCTAACCAACTGAGTTAATTGTTCCAGGAATGGTTTGGGTTGGAAAGGAATGTAAAGATCATTCAGTTCCAAACCCCCGTCATGGGCAAGGACATCTTTCACTAGACCAGGTTGTTCAGGGTCCCATACAACCTGGCCTTGAACACTTCCAGAATGGGACATCCACAGCCTCTCTGGACAACCTGTTCCAGTGCTTCACCACCCTCTCATTAAAGAATTTCTTCCTAATATCTAATCTAAACCTACCCTCTTTTTGTTTAAAGCCATTCACTCTCATACTATCACCACCCACCCTTGTAAAAAGAACTGAAATTTTTGGAACTCCAAAAATTGAATACATTTGGTTACCTTGGACAAACATCTGCTCCATATATGCATGCAGCTCCATACACACAGTTCAAATTTATTCTCAAGCAATAGCAGTGATATATATAAATACTTGGCAAAAGTTGACCAAGCTACATTCAAACTGATCAGCAGCTCCAACTGAAGGGTACATATCCTGAAAATTTATCATGCAGGTAACCATTTTCAGCAGACTCATGGAACACAAATGTGATTTTCAACAAATGTCATTTTCTGGCCCTAAACTTTTTGTGGATTCTTTCAAACATGAAAGACAAGCAAGAAGAGCAAGACTGTGTGCTGAAAATCCCTAATGTAGGGCAAGTAGAATGTATGAACATAGTAGTCTGTCTTCTCTTTCCTATGTTATTTCTATAAATCTATGTGTCTGTTGTATATATATATATATATATGTTTTTTTCATATTAGGGTACAGAACTAAAAGGAAAAGGTAAACACTTAGAACTACCACATCATTTCTGAGTTAGAAAAATATTTAATAAAAAAATCTGTAACATTTTTTTTCACAAATCAATTCACTATCCAGATTTGTGAATTTGGCACTTACAAAATGAAAAATCTCCTCTGAATGTTTTTGTAATCTAATATTTTTCAGAAGAGTTTTATGGGGTTTTTTTCTGACTAGTGTCCTTAAGATTATTTTACACTAATTTTTGTACTGTGTTAATTTTTAATTTCATACTCTCAAATAAGGTCAATAGTTGTCCTGCTATGCATAAGGCTCATCTATAGTGTTTTGCAAGTTCAGAGCTGTAGACATTAAAACTTAGTATACATTCATCTGGAAAGTCAGGGATCCACTTCTATTTATACCGTAAAGGTTTTGCCAAGGATATCACATTTCGTTAATCCCATTTTCCTGGAAAGGTGCTAACATATTTCCCTGCAGAGTGTGGATAGCCTAAAATGTGTAGACAATAATCAGTGGTTGATGGAATACAGGGTTGTGTTTTAAGATGTGGATTACCATCCACAATCTTCAGCCTTCCTATGCCCTGTGCTGCTCTGACATTTTTTGTGGTTGCTGTCTCAGCAATTTAGTCCCATAGTTCTAATGCATTGGGAAGACATGACAACAGTTGGACTACAAGTCCAATGGAGGAATGTACAGGAGTAAAAAAAATAATTATAAACTGCTTTAAATAATATTATTATAACTTACATTTATAGATAACTTACTTCAATCCCTAGTGCAATTTGTAAAATTGCTTTTTTTTTGGAAAAATATTTCAGTGCTCTTTGAGTTCAGTTTCTCCTACCATGAAGTTGTTGTATAAAAAAAAAGCCTTGAACTGGGTTTTGTCAGTTAGGAAAGGGATCTGAAAGAAGCCACCCAAATGGAAAGAGCTGTGCAACAAGCAGTAAGATATCAGTCATCCTTCCGAAGCTAAAGTCAAACATAATAATTTCTTAGTCATCTGGAGAAAGGCTGATGGTACAGCCACATCGTAACTTCAAGAATTGAAAAAAGTGGGAAATCTATTCAAAGAAACGCTGGATTCTTTTCCTTTGAATCCCAGTTCATGAAATCTTCATGAGCTCAACAGCGCCTTGATAACATTAACCTTACTCTTTGCACTCATGCAGAAGATAAAAATAAGTTTTTGACAGGTTTTTGTTTAATATTTTAAGAAAACTAGCAGCTTAGACTTAATTAAGAAATACTGGTTATTAAATATTTTAACAACAGTGATGGGATCATAGTTAAAAGCTGAAGTGCACTTAGGGAGGTAGAAGTGGCAGTAATGGGAGGAATCATAAGTCGGTTGTGTTGGGTTTCAAGAAGCAAAGCAGTTGTTGTGTCAGTCACACGCAGTCTGATGCATTAAACCAGAGGTCTAGAATTACTTTATAGCCAGGTTGATAAACAGTAAAAAGGTCACAATTCCAAAATCTTGGCTCACTCTTCCCAGAGATCATTTTACCAAATTTCTGCCGTGCTCACCTTGCACAGAAAGAATATTTTTCATAGTCATAAAATTGACATTGATTATCTGATAGAGCAAAAGACACTATGGTAATATTTCCACATTATATTCCCATTGCATCTGTATAACAAGGCAAGATTTATATTTCCCTTTGGCTATTCTTCCTAAAACATCATTCCTTTCCTAGAAAATTCAAAGTTATGTTGCCTCACTCTTCTGTATTCTTTGTCACTGACTTTCTTTATATTATCCCCATAGCATGCTGTAATGCACCATCTGGTTCACACAAACCATAAACACATTTTCAAATCTCTCTAGATTAATCCTATCTAACCAGTCACTTTCATTTTCAGTGGTTCAGCTGATAGTTCTTGACAACAGACAGAAAGTCTTTGATATTATCTATATAACTATCCCACAGTAATCAGCACAGACCACAGATAACTGATGGCAGGCAAGGAACTGAGGGGACTCTTTCACCCTGCTGTGTGAACGACTACACTTGATTTAGTGCTCTGGTTCTCAGAGGAGTGAAGGAACTTATCTCCTACATTATTCCAAAGGAACAATGATAATTGATCCCAGTTCTGGTTAAAAATCAAGATTTCTGTTCTGCAAGAAACACATAGTGTTTCAAAATGGTTCTTTAAAGAATTTATAAATTTTACTGATGGCTGCTAGAGCCCCCCACAAATACATTCTAAAAGTTCTGATTCTGAAAGTAAAAAACTCCTGAGCCATGAACACTTTTACCCCAACCTACCAGTCTTATCCATCCCTCCAGGACTCCTAGCAGTCCCTAGGGACAAGCATGAACATGAGAGCCTTACATGTTACCAGTAACCTTGTAACTTGGAATCAAACTCCAAATCTTCTCCTGCAGCAGGAGAGAGGCTGTGAGTCCTGAGTGCCCAGGATTAAGGTGGTCTTTTTGGGGTTCCTGAACTACCTGCTGTATGGTTCAGTTCTCAGTCTGATGCTGGGTGTTGTTTCTGAAGCCTGAAAACAGGCACTGACACCAACCTGAGTCTGTTCCAATGCTAAACATGTCAGTCATTTGTCACAGCCCTTCCAGACCATGGCAGGCCATGGCAGCAGCAGGCACCCTGGCTCACCTTGCCACTTACACTTGGTGCAAGCCTTGTTACTGACTGGAGAACTGCAAGTTAATAACTGGCCAGGTCCAGCACACTTAATATTTCCAGCTGATCTGTTTGTTTTACTGTCTTTGTCTCTCACATAGTTTATATAGCAAGGTTGCCTGAGGACCACAAATTGTGCACCCTTCGCTTCAAGCAGAAATTTCATGACGTCGTGAAAAGCTGATATCCTTTTTGTGATCTGACTTGGATCAGAGATTGAGCTGGTGAAGTTGTCTTTCAGCAGAGGTTTGTGGTGATAATCTTCCTTTGAACATTCTTTACTCTGATAAAATAGTAATTTCTGAACAACCAAAAAAATTAACAGAAAATTGCAATGCACCTATAACTGAGACGTACCAGAAAACTGCCATATTCCTGGGCACCAGTGGCAGAAGTTTTACACATTATAATACGACTTGCACAATGGTATCTGAAATTCCCGACGTCAGCTGCAGACATCTGCAAAGGCAGATATTGGTAATTTCCTATTACTGAGAATGGCCTGTAAGAAAAACAGCAAAATGTCAACAGGTTCCAGTTTTGCAACGCAGGATGACAAGGCAAGGCTTACATAATGTATGATAAGCCTTATTTTATATAGAAGAGTTAAAGCCAGGCAAAATCCTATATGTGTTAGCATAACTTAGCTCTAAAATAGAGTCAGGTATCAGTCACTGAAAATTGCCTTGATGATTCCCAGCAGCATGAAAATGGCTTGAGGTCATTCCCAAAATTCTGATGTTGGTAGGACATAGTAGGTTTTGGCCCTCTTCTCTTATTGAGAGCATTGCTAATTGTATTAATGTAGTGTTTAACAATATATAAATTATATAAATTATAAATTATATAAATTATTTTGTTGAACACTAACATTCTGTTTTCCACCACTAAAAGCTACTGAGGTTGACTACTTTTTAGTGATTGTCAAAATGAATGTTCTAAAATCCACATTTAGGTTTCTTATATCGATATGGTTTTTCAAAAACACTGAGCATCCATTACTTTCTGTGTAGTCTTCATTTTTATACTATAATTATCCTTTGGACTGTTTAATGTAAAGGTCTTTGGACAACATTTGAACAGTCATAATGATTTATATTTTAATTTGGTATCCAACCCATATCTGGTTTAATATGTACTAAATCAAAAAGTAAGCAGATTGCCAAACACAGTTTCCTTATTACAATCCTTTCCTTTGTTCCAGTTTCTCATGCCATACTGAAATCATATGGAATAAACAAAAGTTGGTTAGAAAGTGTTACTGTCTTTACTGTTTAAGTAGGCATATAAAACCCCAGATGTAAGTTACAAAATCAGAAGAAAATCAGAGATCTTTTCATAACAGGTTTCATCTGCACTGGTAGGTTTTTTGTAAAGAAGACAGCACCTTACAAGCAGAAAAAAAAGAAAAGTTTGGGCAGGAGTTATCAAGGCAGCGATGATAAAAGCAATCTTTATTAGAAAATCATATATATTTATAATATATTTATTTCTTTTAATTATAAAAAATCAATTACTTGGATTATTAACATATCATGTATCTGTATTATGTATACAATTGGTTCTAAGCGAAAGTGGCATCAGTTCAGTACTGGTACAAAACTGGAATTAGAAAACTTCAATTATTTATTTTGCCTAGGACCTGACCACTGGCACAAGTTATACTCCATTGCCAATGGAGGCCATCAATCTCCTATAGATATTAAAAGCAAGGAAATAAAAAAAAAATCAATTTCTGAGTATTCTCTGAATAATTTGTAAACCTTCCACATGCCAAGAGATATCAATGTTGGACTTCCATTCCACATGAAGTTTGAGGATGAGGATATCCCATCAGGTTAGTAAAAAGGGGACCTGAAGAGGGGGATGTGAGACTATTTTTTTTTAATTATTCTCTTTTTCTTTAATTTACATAGAAAATTTATATATGTTTTTCAGGAGTATTTATATAGATTAGGATATGCTTGCTAATTTTGTTATACTAGTTGGTAACATCCTTTAGATGTCAGAGAGGATCCAAATTATCGTCTTTAAAATTAAGACTTGTTGGTAAGTGTACTTGTGTCAGTAGTAAAAGGACTGGTAATTTCCCAGTAGGAAACCTCCAGAATAATCACTGATTTGGGAAGGGAAAGTCAGGACAAGACTTTCTAAACACAGTTACTCAATTGTGCCTTTTGTTTTTTCATCTACAGCAGAGATTTACACATATGTAACAGTTACACTATAATTCCACATGGAATAACTCTGGACTAGTTTTTTTTTCCTCGGAGAGTCTCATTCCCTTGTTAGCAAAGGAGATTTCTTTCTGCTCACGTATAATCCTGCAAATGTTGTAAGAACTCCAGGTATGTATTTCTATTACAGGTGCCTATCACTACAGTGGAAATCAATATACATTTATGTGCTTGTAATCAAAGACATAATGATAATAACCAATAAACAGTGTCCATAACATCCGTGTACACCTGTGGCAGCTCATAATCTAAATTCAGAAAACACTATAACTGTTAACTTCTGTGAGGAAAAAGACCTTTGAAATACTGCCATAAAAAAACTGTAAATAATACAGATTTTAGTGGAAGTGAATTCCATGGAGTAGGATTGTTTGTTCTGCAGTTCTTAAAATTATTGGTTTTGGCAAACTGCTGGTTTTCTTCATTATCTCTACTGTTATTTTTTTCTCTAGAGTAGAAAGTGTACTCACATATATTTCACCTGAATTTTGGGACTGTGTTGAGCAGAATTTACTGTAACCAATGTACTCAAATACATACCTGGAATTAAAGCCCTCAATGACTTAAAACTGTATAAACTGGCAGAGGTTTTTTCCTCAAGATACTTAAAAATAATCTCATCTCGAAAGGTGTTAACATGGAGAAAACTGCTTGTACTTTATAAAAATCTTTAAAATGTGTAACTTTCCTGTCAGGAAGACTTCATTTATTGATAAAGTTTTTATCATACTTCATACATTTGCAGTGCTAACAGGAGCACCTCTCACCAGAACATATACATTACATCAGATTTATTTCCATTGGGGCCAAACCACTGAGCTCAGAGCACACAGTGGATGGAAGAAAATATGTCTCAGAGGTAGAGTCAATGAAAGAAAAGTCAAGTTTTCAAAGTCCAGTCACATATATCATCCCTAGGTGGAAAAAAAGGATACACAGTTAGCTTTGATAGGTAATTTATTTTGCAAAAGCAATCCCACCTCTGCACGTGCAAAGTTGACTTTACAAGAGCAAACTGGGTTATGTTGTCATGTTTATTAAGCTAAATTTATATAATCTAAATCCATATTTAAATAATGAGATAGGGCTGTAAGGTACAGGTATAAAAGTAAGTAATGTCTGCTAAATATTTAAAAGGTCAGTTGTACAAGTACAATCAGCTTTATACTACACCAGCTGCTTTTGAGAGTCTGATCACCTGATGATCCACTATAATTGTAGCTGGAGCTCTTCAAAGCTAGAAGCATGCCAATCACTGTAATGTGGTTGGGTTTGTTGGTTTTATCCCTCCCTTTTCAAGAACACCAAATAAGAAGGAAATCCAGAATAAATTAATGAAGGAAAGAGGAAAAAAGTTATCTAGTGAAGGCCCCAGCAGCTGCCTAGTACATTAAATGTCTTCAGATAATGGAGCAAGATCTGATTTACAAAAGCTAAACCCCATCTCTAAAGTAACAGACTTTATTTATTTTCCAGTGCCTCCTGCTAAGTCATCAACAGGCTACAAACTATTCATGTTCAATCCATGTAATGTTATCTTTGGCAACTTTTTGGATGTTATGAACATTACAACATGACAAACTAAGGAGATGGATTATACATTTTCAATCTAGGCATTAGGAATACACAGCCAGAAGTGTCTTCCTAATAGTAAATTTTCTGCTGTCAGAGGTTATCTCACTTGATACAGCCGAGATAAGAAAGGGGTGTTCCTTTAGAATTACTTTCTGCTGTAAAGAGATAGTGCACTTAGGCTGTGTTTAAGCAGCACATGATTAAGTGTTTAAAAACTTGCTTTAAATCAATAGTTAAAAATGTGTTGAAACAGTAAAGATGTTAAGTTGAAAAGACAACAATTCAGATTTAAAATTACAAGGGATTAGAAAAAAAAGGAATTGAAATCAGAATTTTTAGATTCACATCTTATGATGTTGCTGAAACATTACACAAGTAATCCAGGACTAGTCTATTGCCATACAGGACATAGTTCATACAGAATTGCTAAGCATATTCATAGGTGAGATGGCATTTAAAGAAATTCTTACGATTTCCAAGTTCTGTAAGTTTTGGAAATTTATATTGCACAAAAACAAGTAATTCAAGATACAATACGCAAAACACTAGGCTGAGTGAAAGTTACTTAAAACTCTATCAAAGCAAATATGGTCAAATACTTGTTGTCAAATATCTATATTAAATATAAGCCATCCACAGCCATGACATACATGGCCATACCATCAATCTTTTGCACTAAATGGGACTATTGCAAATAAATATTGCACCACGTGTAACAAAGTGGTTACACTCCTCAAAATGCTATTTAATTCGCTACATTTTTAAACACATGGAAATAAAGGCACACACAGGATAATGCTAACAATAGAATTAGAAAATTATATGCCCCTTGTATGTTGTGGTTTTCCACATCTCTGAGTACTTACCTCTAAATTGCTTTCAGGAATATGTGCAGTTCTGCCTACCCCAGGATAAAGCCTGTGGATGAGTCTGGACGATGCCAGGGCAATTTTGCTGACTATTATAAATCTGCAGGAGTTCATAAGCACCTTCTCAGTTTTGTGGTCAGACCCTAAGAGTACAGAGTGGTTTTCCTATTTCACACTAATTGTGGCATTTCTTTGTAATAGAAGCAGCAAAATTGATCCTGACAATTGCTTTTTAGCTTCATCTCATTCACTGGAATGCAGACATGTATTTGAATGCAGCTGAGGCTTTCAACAAGCCGGATGGCTTAGCAATTGTCACTGTTTTCCTGGAGGTCAATTACTGACATGCTGAAAACACATATCTTTCTCTGCCCTTTCCTTATCAAAGCTGCAGTGATGAGGACTAGGAAAAATATACCTTTATGTTAAATAGGTGGAAATGATTGTCTCTTATCCTGCTATAACACATATTTCCAACTTGGCCCATGCTTGTAGATGGATGTTTTACCCAAATACCCATTTAATCCACAGACCCTCCAAAAAGAGCTGTGCTTTAAAGCATGGGTGCTAGTGAACTTGTGGTGTTTCATTCACCTTCATAACAGGCAAGGCTTACACCTTTTGTGGTTGCTTTCCACTTCATTTACAACAATGTCAACTTCCTCAGATAGACAATTTGAGTCATGTGGTATTTGTGTCTATCAGTCAGAAAATTCAATTCTAAATCAGAGCTCCAAGAAATCTTGAATCCATGCACGTCATATTTAGCCTTTCATAACCAACTGGGGCAGAAAAAATAATTCCTTGTTATTAAGGAATTTTTTTATATTAGGGAAACATCACAACACAGTATTATACATTACTACATACTGCTAAAGTATAATTACTCATAGTTCATACTGAAAAAAGATATCAGCAAAATGCTTTCAAAGTCAATGTCAAGAATAAGCACATATGATCAATGTAAGCATTTACTTCTGAACTACAGATTTTTGCATGACTGTTTGCATTACTCTGCAAAGCAGAAGGAAAACTTCCTGTTATTTTCTCAAAAGTCCTAATTTTGTCTTGTTCACAGTGAGCTTGCAAAGTTCAACTAATAAACACTCATAAATCATATTCTTATTCTTGATTCTGTAAAAATAAAACTAATGTTACGTATTTATGGTTTTAAAGTATTTTTTTATTTTCAGCTTGGCTTACACAATGAAAACCTAAAGGGTGCCTTGAAGGCCTTGGGTTAAGTAAAGACTAAGGTAAACATAATCACAACCTGATGATGGTAATATAGATAGTAGTTAAATTAAAATCTACACTGTCTCTCATCTGCCTTTTTGAAGACTTCAAAGTAATGCAGGAGTTCATCTGAATGGGACTGTTGAGATGTGAGAGCTGAAATTGTAATCCTGAGCATGAGTTTATGGGATCCCACAAGAAATTTTATATTGTTCGGGCTCCATACTGTAGATAGATATTTTGACTAGAAGTAAGAGTTCACTGTTCATTGTTCCTACCTACTATTGTGCTTCCATCCATCTGTCTGTTTAATATTACTCCTGGTAATTATCATCAGCACAACCTCACAATAACCAAACTGAAATTTCACTCAGTTAAGGGAAGGAAAAACCAGGGAGAATACATAACACCAGAAATGCACTTTTCTTAAGTTGTCTTGTAAAGCAGTGACTATTCCCACTAAGCCTCTCATAAAAGCACAAGATAAGCAGAGATAGAATCTGCAATGAAACAGTATTGTAACAGTGCTATGCTATCGGTGTTTTAAAGGAAATTGTATGATAAATGCTATTTTATTTTACCTGCAGATCTAATAAGTAATTATTCCACATATGTCTATGGAAAAATAAAGGCCCTTGGTCTGGCTGTACATTTAAGTCACACATTTACAACAGTAATTTCACTATTTCTCAAGCACAGCAATGCTCAGCTTTACTGAATTACTTAATGGCCAGCAGTGGCAGAGGTCTGAAGAAGATAAAGTCAGACTCTACAAGGAACAATATAAATCATTAGAACAGAAATTAGGTTTCCAGTTGACCCCACTATGTAACTTAAATGGTTTTTGACTGAAATGAAATACCTTCCTTAAATTATGTAAGTCACCATTATCTGCTGGGGCTTTGCAGCGCATGTTGCTACAGATAGAGTTTCTTCTTCTACATTTACGTGCCTTGGACTATACAGCAGTGCAGTTAACATTTACAGCTCCTCATATATCCTTTATAGCTTCTGCTATAAAGTACAGAGAAATTTCAAATTCATGTTCCCAACATATTCAAAAGCTGAATTATTTCCAATGCAAAATACCACCTCTGCTGCAATCAGCTGCATTCAGCAAGACATAATCATAGGACCACCTTTTAAGCTAACCAATGTGTGTATTCAGCAGCTGGATCAATAAGGCCTTCTGAAACTGTTTTTCAAGCAAGACTGCTTGTCAAAATAAACACAATTTCTAGCTATTCTGAATTTCTTGATTTCATTTATTATCAAAGAAAAGAAAAGAATTGCTGAAAAAAATCTCACCAGGACTTCTGGTATACTGCTGCCTACGTTAGGGTAATACATTCTTGCTTCCATGAAATGCCTCATTTAAGTTTTTCTGCATTAGCATAGAGTTCAAATAAAATGCATTTATCTTTTGACTGTTTAAGTCATTAAGCCTTTTGCAATGCTCTGAGGTAACTAAGAGATCACACTGTAAAAACTACAGCCTGAAATGAACACTTCCCTCACCACCAATTTATTACCACCTGATTATCCCCTTTTAGATATCCATTACCTTCACTTCCCGTTTTATCTGTGGAGACCTACAGCTCACATTTGGATAACTGTGAAATTGAGAGGCTGGAATATCTTAGAATCATAGAATCACAGAATCATAGAATGGCTTGGGTTGGAAGGGACCCTAAATTTCATCTAGTTCAAACCCCCTGCCATGGACAGAGACATCTCACCCTTCATCAGACCAGATTGCTCAGAGCCCCATCCAATCTGGTCTTGAACATTTCTACAGATCTCCATCTTGACCCTGATATTCACTGTACTGGGGGATGTGTAACTTCTGCTTAATTTCTCTTAAATACACACATACATGCACCAGGATGGAAATTTAAGAGCAAGATAGGAAAAAGTCCCAAACTTCCCTCTCTCTTCACACCCCAAGAGGAATCAGCTTCATTCCTCATATATCCTTGCAACATCATTTACTGCTTCTCATGTCATCAATGAGCTTACATCCATCCTGCCCAAGTTAGAGAAGCAAGAGGAGAGTAGAGGGGTGACCAAGCATGACACATGCCTGGTGGCCCTTGGTGCATCTTTCTTGGCAGGAATTTGCCTGCTGGAGTGATGCCTCAGGGGCAGAGGAGCAGAGTGTGTCTCCCAAAATGCTGTAACACAGCATGGTGACCCATGCCAGGCCCACACCACTGAATTCAGCCTGAGCTGAGCATGCTGGCTGCTGGACTCGCCCCTGTGGGCACCAATGCTGGCTTTGTCAGAGCCAGGTAAGACAGTTTCCTAAGCACCATTTTTGACGTTTTGGTCAAAAAACATCAGCTCTTCACAGGAAACCTGGTGGTACAAGGACTCATGTTTCTGAGGCACCACAAATATGAATTGTGGTGATGATTTGTCCTGTTCTTATTCTCACTAGAGTCTTTAGCAAACTGCCTGTTGACTGAAGTTGAATGGGATAAAACAGTCTGGCATGACTAAATCTAATGCAATTAAATCTCATGGGTTTTGGGGACATTAGATATCCAGAGCAATGTGAATTGCTAATGGTGGGACTTGATGGTCCTAGAGGACTTTTCCAACTGAAATGGTTCTGTGATTTTGAGATTCTAATATAAAAGACCAAGTCATGCACTGCCAGTACTTTTATAAATTATACCTTTGAGCAAACCCTCTTCTACTCTGCTGTATGCTCAGTTTTTCAGCTGGAGGGTGTTAACCAGGATAGACCTGAGGCCTGAGGCAATCTGGTCATCTGGGCTGCTCCTTGAAACCAAACTGCTTCCTCACGATAAGGAGACACTAACCCTTGGCACACCAACAATATGACATCAGGAAGTGTTTAGATTTACCCTTGAAAAATGTGTTAGGACAGATTTGGGAGCAGTGGCGCAAAAAGCTATCAGCAGCTTATGCGATAGAACTACTCCTGTCTTATCGGGAAGTTCCCCATGAGGAAGAGCAAGGAGGGGGACATGCACAGCCCCTGCTGTGCAAGTGACTGAGCTTCCCTTGCAGTCCTCAGGGGGAGGCCAGGTCTGCACGTCCCACTCTGCCCCTCACGAAACTATGTTCTCTTTCCATTGATTTGCACCATTGTGAAGTGTGGTGTAATGTCCTTTAAAAAAACCTTATTCTTAATTATCTTCACGGAATCATGCAAGTTGTTTCTGCAACATATTTTGTAGACATGGTCCCATGGATCCATTGTGTCTTGTGTCTGTGAAAATGTGCATATTTAAGAGGAATGCCTGAAACACCGAAATGGCCACAGTTAGAATGCTTTGAGCTCTTGAACAAGACCTGCAGGATTAATGTTAAGGTAGTATTTTACAAAGCTAACAGTTGCATTTTACATTTCTTTTATATATCCCATAGCAAAGTCTGTAACATGGATTCTTTTGTTATTGGGTCAAGGGAGAGAAAGGCTCCGGGGAAAGCTTCCAAACAGCTTTAGATAATTATTGCAAAGGAAAGCTTTGCCAAGACCTACAGAATAGTTTCCTGTTTCACTCATTGTACCCTGCTTCTGGCCTCCTAGGTTCCCCTGGCATGAACATTGCTGTTCTATCCTGTGATCCCTTATCCCTCCTTCCAAGTATTTGCTGCATGCATATTTCTTTCCTCAAGTGACATTTTAACTCATTTGATAATATCTGATTGATGAGAGGGAGGTGGAGAACAGATATTTGGCTCAAGCAGTTGCAAGACCAGACACTTAACATATAGGAGATGAAGCTATAGATCTACTTTTGAAATCTCGTTTCTGTGATATGACAGCAAGTTGTGTCAGGTGTAAAAGGAGCATAAATTGAATTCAAAAAAATTATTCAATAGAATAATACTGTTAGTATAAAGGAGAATATATTAAAACCTAATTGTGTTCAAGGCTGTGACATACACAGTGCTCATACTCATTCCTCTGCATATCTGCAAGCATACAGAGCTATAGTTATTCCAGTGAAATGGTTAGACTAATAATAAGTCTTAACAGCTACTCCTGAGCCCTTTTTCCTAAAGGTTATGCTTTAAAATCTCTAAACATCCCAACAGAAGTGACCCACTTGCCACATGGCTGGAGCTTCCAGTAATTGTCAGATCTTTCAGGTAGTCAGTACTTTAAGGAGATTAAAAGCATATTTTTTAATGGTTAACAAGGTATCAGTTTGAAAATGGTTAACAAGTATCAGCTTGAAAATATTGATGTGATGTGACTATTGCAAAGCCACGAAGAAAAGTGATGCAAAGTAAAGAACAGAGCAGAGTTCCTGTGCAGGACTTCCATGCTTGACTCAGTCCTCTAGAGCAGACCTACCATTAAAACTTTGCTTTCCAAAAACACCTTCCACTGCTGTCCCTGAAATAGTTAATGCCAGGGACTTGCCTTGACATAAAGTCAACTCTTTCTACACATCCAGTTTTTCAGGCTGCAAAACAGAAAGCTCTTCTTTCCTCATAGAGAAAGAAGAGCTTTCTGTTTTGCAGCCTGAAAAACTGGCTGAAAAAGGAGGATAGGAGCACTTAGAATTTGAGTCCCCTCTTCTTTCCTCATAGAGAAAGAAGAAAGGACTCAAATTCTAAGTGCTCCTATCCTCCTTAATCTCACCCACATGCTCCTGGCTCTGACCACAGGTTCAGCTAGTTCTAATTTGACTGCATACCTAACAAAGACACAGGTGGCAGTTTCCATCATTAAACAGCATTCACCTAAATGCTGGCTTCTGTGACACAAAAGTCACAAAACCCTTGAATTTTTGCTGGAAGACAACACGAATGACAATATGAAAGACAACAATGAATGGAACAAGCATTAATGCACCATTTTGCAAATAAAGAAAGGCACAAGAAAACTTAAAATAGGATTCAGAAGACGCATTTTGGCATCTATAATGAACTTAGGATGAATACCAGTGGCTAAATTCAGTAGAGAACTCCAGAAAGCAGATGCCAGGCTGCCTCTCTCATTTATGAGACATCTAAATACCACTGTTGTGCAGGAATGCCATGTGCAGTGGTGCCCACACAGCAACCAGTTTATGGAGACTTAAGTGTCCAGACAGAGTGGGGACAGGGTGTCACACACCTGCTCCAGTGAAATTTAGAAAAGGAGAGAGATGCTGGTGAAGCCCTGGGTCACAGTGCTGTACACGGCACTCCAAGCATGCACCAGGAGTGTTATCCATGCCCATATTAGCAGCTGGAGAGGGACAGGTAGTGGCCACGGTCAAGTGGAAGCTTCCCAGTGTGGTTTTGGCAAATGTCAGCTGGAGGTCTATGCAAGAGGGTCTAGATCAAGTGATCTAGGTTTCCAGTAGACCATAGGGAATAAACTATGCAAGAAAGTTCAGCTGTACAGACTCAGGACATGTTTAGGCCCTTATTCCAGGACCAGAAAGTGAGTTCTGGGTCATTTTTTTAACATGAGAGACACAGATAATAAGTTCACTGCAAAGCAGAGCAGATATGCTTGATTCCCCTCTCAAAAAGCAGGCCATGTTGGTAGCTAACACAGGCATTCAAAGCTTTTCACTACCCCACCTTAGGGACCTCTGTTGCCTCTGCAAGTGCATTTATGGGCAGCCTTTGAATCAGATACGCTGTTTTTTAACAGGAACTCTTCACTCATGTAACTTGGGAGTACTTACACTGTGAGTGTGATATCATGTCTGTCTGTAAACTCAGAAAATAAAGCGGCAGCAAACAAGAACATGCGACTAAATTACTTCTTTTAAAACATCTAGCTACTCTTTTGGTTAGGGCTTTTATACCCTGGCTGGGTAGCTTTTTCCTTGCCAAATGTGAAAGGTAACTCTTAGTGGTAGTAAGAAGTATAAGGTCATGTTTGTTCAGTGCCTACTACTGCGAGAGTGCTAAGTACTAGAAGTGAAGCACATCTTAGCCCTCAAATATGTGCAGGGTGAATAGTTGACCCAGTGCCCAGGCTGGGATGATTACTGATTCTAAAGAAATTGAATACAGCCTTAAGCCATAATAGAAAACAAGTCCACTACAGACATATAAAGAACAGCATGTAAAGCACAAATGAACAGCACTACATACTTTTCAGAAAATTAAATAGAGCTTTCTCTGTTTCAATACAAGGCAGTTCAGTCAGTTTTGTTTTCCTCTTGTGTGAATTGCTGGACGCAAGATGCAAGAGAAAATTCCTTAGTTTAATTTTTTTTTTTTTGATCTCAACACATTTTTGCAGGAATTTAGTGAGAATGCCTCTACACATTGAACACATTGACATGATGCAAAACACCAGTCCCTAAGGAAAAGTGACACACCATCATGAGGCTTCTGTATTCTTTAAGCAATATCACACCTAAGCAGTGTGTTTACCCGAGTGCTGTTCAGCTCTGATATCCTGGGTGTTCCCACTCCACCATTGGATGGCCACGCTGCAGGGATAGATTACTATATTACATCCTGATTGCCATAACCCAGAGGTGAGGACCATGTAGGCTGTATATACCCTCTGCACACTGACACAGGGTAAAATCCAGATCAGTAAAAATGACAGCTATGCAATAAATTTTAAAAAATATGTAGCCCAGGATACAAGTGGCTTTCTGGGCTGCAAGTGGACATCGCCAACTCATGTCCAGCCTTTCATTCACCAGCCCCAACAAGTCCTCCTTGGCGGGGCTGCTCTCAATCCTTTCATCCCCCAGCCTGTATTGATATTAGGGGTTGCCCTGACCAGGTGCACCACTTTGCACTTGGTCTTATTAAATGTCATGAGATTCCCATGGGCTCACTTCTAGAGGTTGTCCAAGTCCCTCTAGATCGCATGCTGTCCTTCAAGTGTGTTAACAGCACCACTCAACTTGGTGTCATCTGCAAACTTGCTGAGGGTGCACTCTATTCCACTGTCTGTGTCATTGATGAAAACACTAAACAGTACTGGTCTCAATATTGACACCTGAGGGACACCACTTGTCACTGATGTCCATCAGGGCACTAAGCCATTGACCACTACCCTCTGGATTATACTGTACTCTGTTCCTCATTCACTAAACAGTCCACCCATCAAATCAATCTCTCTCCAATTCAGAGCGAAGGATGTCGTGGGGGACTGTGTCAAAGGCCTTACAGAAGTGCAGAGAGATGACACAGGTAGCCCTTCCCTTGTCCACCGATGTAGTCTTTTCATCCTAGAAGGCCAGTAGTTTAGTCAGGCAGGACTTACCCTTACTGAAGCCATACTGGCTGTCTCAAATTGCCTTGCTGTCCTCCATGTGCCTTAAGCATAGATTCTAGGAGGATCTGTTGCATGATTTTCTCAGGCACAAAGGTGAGGCTGACAGGTCAGCCATTCCTAGGGTCTTTCTTTCTGCCCTTTGTAAAAATGGGTGCAATGTTGCCTTTTTTCCAAACACCAGGGACTTCACCTTACTGACATGGCTTTTGAAATACCACAAAATCTTTTTCCAGTTAACATAAACATTACATTTACAGTGTGCTTGTGTGAACCAAGAAGCCTGTCTTGAGTCCTAGCAGTGATTCTGAGATATCTCATAACTGAGAGAGACAGGTAGACAAACACTTTCTGGAACCTCACAGGTGAGAGTTGTACCATGGCTGAAATGAAACACCATTCATCTGAATCATCCTGGAAACTGAAGCAGAAACTGGTTTAAATAACTGTTCAGATTTTCCATGTGAATCTTTACTTTTCCCTTTTAAAAAAACCAAACCCAACTGGTTAACGATGATTACCTGCACTCATTTGTATTTCCTGCATGTGTGAATTTGCCCTTGCACTGAGCTTGTTGTCAAAACTTTAGGCACTGGCATAGTCTGATCTTGCTGCCCATGCTCTGCCCATTTCCATATGCTCAGGGAAGTCCAGCTAAGCCAGAATGTGCTACACCTACAGAGTGTGGTTGGTAGCGCTGACATGGCCATGCACTGTCCAGGCATCCTGTACACAAATAATTTGGATTTTCTTTTTTAATGCCTGGGGAAACTTTTAGTTGTAAGAAAACATGGAAAAACTTACCTTGCTCCTATAGTGGTTGTTTCTGGCATGTGGCTTTTAGGCATGTGTGAAACAATATGAGGGGCAATTGCTTATGGAAAGCAGGGCAGCATTTAAATGCACAGTCATCTAAATATGATCTTTTAAATCTGAATGTATTTTGTTATGCATCAGAAAGTTTTGTTGTTTTGTTTTGTTTTTTTCACAATCTTTTTATCACTTTTAGGAAAGGGAGTAAATCACAATCAACAGCACATCCTTAATATGTGAGTTATATTGCCTACTTTTCTTTCACAGGCTGAGCTTTCAGGACACGTGGGTCTTATTCAGGCTGCTGTGTCGTGTGAAGGTGACCATTGCCTTATTTACAGTGACATCTATTGGCAAAAGCAATCTGCAAAGGGCCTCTTTTTCTATTAGAAGTTTCTTTTAGTGTTTGTTCTTTTATCTTTGGCATTTATCTTCTTCACATCACACCATTCAGTTGTCCACAGCCAGTTCAGCATTTTAGATTACTTAATATAGCTTAGTCAATTATAATCCTTTCAAACCCAATATCCCTGCTCTCAATCAATCAACCATCTGTTTCCAGATTATATGTCAAAAGAGGGAAAGATTTTATATCATCAGCACAATATGCCAGTGCATGTAAGAGTTCTGGTCATCTCCAACACACAAGGAGACACCGCTTCTGCTGAGGCAGCATCATCTCGACATTGTGTAGTTAGCATTCCCACATACCTACCTACTGAATGGACCTATCACTGACACCTTCCACACACCAAAACAAAAGCCTCTCTGCCGTAGGACTTTGTCTGCAGCCTCCACAAGGCTGGTGTAGTCCAGTGTTGGTTCAGTTACACAGAATTCAACAGAATTTGCTGTGCTCTGGTCATCCTCCAGCCCTTCCTGTATATTCTACAGTGTATGTGTGTATATATACACATATGTAACATAGTATATCATGTATCTACTGATAAGCATATCTGTAGAGAGACTATTATATATATATATAGTTTAGTAAAATTGCTAAAGATTTTAAGAACAATATGTAGGAACATTAGTTACATTAACCCCATGAGACTATGAGTACGGAAGAGAGTATTTAAAGGATTTTCTCAGGATTCCTACTATGACTACTCAAATGATGTTCATTAATAAATAATACCTTGCTTTTATTTTTGCCATATATAGTTATGTATCAGCCAATTCAAAACTAATTCAGTCAAACAGGTTTGCTCCAGCAGACATTGGTGAAGTGCTTTGCTCTGGGCTTTGCTGCTAGTTTTGTTCTTCTCATGAAGGTCCCCTGAACCAGTCATGAAGATGAGCTTAACTATTTTGAGAGATTCAAGGTTTCTTTTGAGCATTAGGCCAACAGGCTGAAAGTTCTTTGGGTAGTCTCTGCAGACATTTTTAATAGACTTCAAAATCAATACTTTGTTGAATAGCATGGTACCATGACTTTAATATTATTTAGTTTGTTATGACAATAAGATATTACTCTTATTTGTAACTGTATTTGCAATGAAATAGGTAACAGACACTATTTAAATCTTCAATTTTTAGATTGCTTCTACCATCTTCAGATCTGGGGACACAGCATTCTTTCATTCATGCATAGGTACTAATGCTTTCTACGTAACCATGAGAATTTTAAAACAATTTTGGAATATACGTTTGGATGCTGAGATTTTTAGTGACTTCCAGGTAAATGGTTTATTCATGAAGTCATAAACTACAAAAGAAATGGAAGTTTAAACAGGACAAAAGGAGAACAGAAATCAAGAACAAACTCTCTGAAAAACACTGAGAATGACTGGGTTAATTTTTTTCCTCAAAATAACCAAAGTGCTGCTTTAAAAAAACACAAACAAACCAAACATTATCAAGAGGACATTTCTGCCCAGTGTTCATACAACTGTAGAAAAGAAAAGAACTGGAAGCAAAATGTTGACATTTAAGCAGCTGATGCTTTATTCAAAATACTTTCAAATCAGAGAAAGAAAAAAATATTAAATCAGATCTTCACAAAAATATATATTTTATCTACCTGCTTCATGTATCCTGTATGATTTACATCTGAAAAATGAAATTGTCAGGAGTATCTAAAAATTATTCAAATTTATCTACCCAAGTTTGTGGATGAAATTTGACAAAATAGAAACAGACACAGGAATTGACTATAGCACATCAGTTCTGTTGGGAAGAGGCAAAGAATCTTTGTTTTCACATGACAATCCAGTATTCTCCTGTGAGAGACATTCCCTGTTCTCAAATTCTCTTCCAGAGAAGAGACAGATCAAATGTTTCACCACAGTGAAAACTTGTACTTGGGAAAAATGATGGAGAGGTTGACAGAAACAGAAAACGAAACATGACTTTAGAAACATTTTTTTAAGTGTTTCATCATTATCTCCTGTCTCACAAAGACAGCAGACACACAGAAAAGGCCATCTGTCCACAAATACTTCACAAATAGGTATAGAAATAACAGTAATTAAGAGCTTGAATCACAGACCAAACCTCTATTAGGTAAGATCTGTACAAGGAAATAATAGCAAGACTTGACATGAAAACCAAGGAGGCTATCTATGTGTGCAGAACACTGATGGAAGTACAACACTACAGTATTTTTGCAGGATGTCTTGTAAGTTAAGGTTTTTATCCTAAGTTCTAAGGAGATGCCAGGGAAGAACACCCAAAGAAAAATGAGCAAAGGCAAGCAATTGTAATTAAAACCAAAAATGAAACAAACTGTTTACTTTGTATTTATAACTAGAAAGCAAGATCAGAGGTGGGGGGACAACAAAATCCAACAGTTAGGTCAGTAGTCTATCAAGCAGTAGAGTGATAAGGAGATTGTCACCATGCTTTTTTAGCCTAGCTAATAGATAATAAAAGAAAAAAAATACTCTAGAATCTCTAGAGCAAGATTCCTGTGGCATTCATACCTTCATGTTGAGGCTACAACCTTAAGATACTCCAAATCTCTCAATTATTTGCAGCTTTTAACAACTGAAGGATAGGCAATTTAGCAATCTAGTCCTTGCCTATTTACAACTACAAGAATCTAAATCCAAAACCTCCTTTCTATTAAGTTTGTAAAAACTGTATAACACATAAAGTTCTTTTATCTTATTTTATTCATATGCCATATTCCACTTTTTTTTTTTTTCTGTGACGTTATTTTGAAATTGATTAATTGACTTGGGTTTTTTTTCCTCAGCTTGATTCCTTGAATTCTTTTAGGTCCTGCTTCATGTCTGTAAGACCATCAAAGTCCTTTTTGCAGAAGAAACAGAGGCAAATCTCTAAAGCAGCAGAGAAAGCACAGGTATACAGCAAGTGGGTTTACGGCAGTAAACAGATGTCTACTGTATCTTCACCCCATTGTACTCCAGAAGCAAAGACAGCTACTTACCAGGTTTTTTCTGTGACATAAAGAAAATTCCCAGCTGATGTTAAATGCATGCAACATTAAAAACATCATGAGCATGACTGGCAAAGGCTATGAGCACAGCAGAACACATTGGTTCCCTCCTGTGCCAAAAACCGCAGAGCTGACTCCCGGGCTCTTCTGTGGTTTATTTAATTCTGAGAATAAATTGATGAGTGATCAACCTTTCAACAACAGTACACAATTGTTGACAGCTACTATTTTCAGTGAATACACTCTATGTTTTTTGGTACTTGAGCATTTCATTCTTCTTAATTTAAAGGTTCCAAGTGTGTCAGAGGTTTAAGAGTTGATCAAAGAGACCTGCAGCCGTGGGGGAGTAGTGATGACATATTTCAACCCTGTTTGCTGCAGTCATCTTAGTACAACATGGAGTTCACACTTGAGATTTAATTCTCTGGGAGCAGATCGAGTAGTCTGCTTGAGATTCAGCGTAGCTTGACTATACAGGAAATTAGTGACTGAGGATGCAACCAAGTGCTCAGAGGCAAGACTGGGTCCACATTCTCACTTTAGAGTTGCAGCAGATGGATGACCTGAGAAGCTGTTCCCAAAGGATTTCAGTCAACTGAGCATTTCTAGTCTTTTTCAGATGTCTCTGCTAACTCCCAGCTAGGTCAATCTAACATGAATACAGCATCTCCACATTAGGGGAATTACTGTGAATGATGACTTCTTCTAAAACTTATTAGCGTAACTGTAAAAATAGTCAATAGTTCAAAAGTGCACTATCAGAAACTTGTACAATTGATTGCATGTCTTACCACTGCCCAGGACATTTTACTTTATGCAAGGAACATAAAGACATATCTAATACTACACTGCCCAAAGGCAATCTTCAAATGATGGGTGACAGTGTTTTCTAAAATTAGAGCTGCAGGAGCTAGATACAAAACTGAAGCCCTCTCTGTAAAACTTTAAACTCTTCAACAGAAAATACAAGACACATTCATTAAATCAATTTTTTATTTTGATAAAATCCTTATAAATATCAAAGCAATGGATCAACTCCACTGTTTTCAATATGCAAGAAACATGTAAAACTTTTGTTTATGATATGAAACAGTAGCCTTATTGCTTCCTCTTCTGAAGCTACTCACTTGGTAGGGAAACATATCAAATCTAACACTAAGTCTAAAAAGGGGTGTGAAAACATACAACACACTCTCGCGTTCTCCATGCACACTTGCCTGACATGCCCTTTAGAATGAACTATCCTGAGGTCTTTTTAGCTGCATTCTTCTCCCTATGCCAGAAAACAAAAAGTGCTTCTGGGTTTTTCCCTTTGTTTAATGCTTGTACCTGCTGCTGCTAAATGCTTTATTTCTCTAATGGTCTATTTGTGCTCTCTTTCAGAAAACATTCAAAAGGCAATGGCAGGCCTTGCAGCATATAATAGCTATATTCTGGGGAGGAGAAAACAAAAAAGTCCACCTGTCTTAAACTAAGCTAAAATATCTATATCTCTATGTCTAATTTATTAAAGTAGCATATAAATTTAATCATGATTGTGATTTCCCTCATGTTTGTCCATCTAAGATCAAAAGACCCACTGAGATAAAAGGCAGAGCCTATAAAACTTATAAAAAATTAATTAATGGAAGATGAGTTGGTCAGAAGTACTACAGAGATTGATGGTTGTTGCTGCCCATGAAACCTCTAGCTGCCTCTTCCAGGTATCACTGGTAACTACGTAATTATCACAGTATGAGAGTAAACCTAATTCTATCCTAAGCTACATCCTATGTCAAGTTTATTAAAAATAATAAAAATAAATCTGACATAAACCAAACAATTATATTCAGATAACAAAAGCTCCTGAGAGAAACACAGGCAATTCATAAAGACGGACATTTCAACATATTGCTATTGAGGGCTGGGCCTTTTATTAGATATTGACTTGATTCCAATTTCTTTGGCTTGCTCTGAATGTTCTCTTTGGTCTTGGAATGTGAGTGCAACCACCATAAGTTCAACCATGACAGCAGAACATCAGCCAGTACCTTGAGACACTACATACCTGAGTAGTGCTGTGCTCCACTGCATGGTGTGGGGTATGCACCATGTGGATCACCCTGTAGCATCCTATTTGCCTGGCATGAAAGAGTCTGGAGCAACAGCCACCCCTGCCTTCTGATTTTAAGTGATAAAAGTCTGATGCTACATGGATATAGTGTTATAGTTAGTCCCTTATTGTTCACCAAATGCAACAGACTGCATTTAGACCCAAACAATTCCTCTATGCCCTTCTACCTTGCAGTTTTCAGGTTTCAGGACAATTTCATCACTACACATTATGAAATTCAGGAATATCTAATTCACCTGACATGATCAGGCAATATACAAAATCCTTACTATTTGCTTTTTAAAAAAAACATCAATCAGTACATGATTCCTGCTATGAAGCAGCGAGCATAACAGGATCATATAAACATCTGTTTTACTTAAATGCTGTTAGTCATTACTGCTTTTTGTAGGAAAGTGAAATGATAACATCATTGAAATAGTTTTTCCTTGAGAATTACATTGTGAAGTCTTAGATAGAAGCTAAATGTTATGTTAGAGATCAGAAGAATAAACCCAAAACATCCAGTACTGCCAATAATATCAGGCATCCTGTCCAATAATTTGGTGGGAAATTCTGGGCAACTCCTTTACCACATCTGACCCATATGACTAGCAGTGACCTCTGTGCTCCCAAACCAATGCACTCAAACACAGTCAGACCTGTCAACCTGTCAATGAATCTGCAACAGCTCAGGACATACCTGTCTGTGTGAAATGACTGTACGATAACCAGTAATAAAAAAACACCTACTTGTTACAACAACTCATGAAAAAAAAATTAAAAATCACTAAGTATATTAACTATTAGAATTAATTCAGCCTTTGGTTTCAGAGGGAGACTACTCTGGCTTCACTCCTTTAATTCCTTCTGACTTCTCGTCCTCTTAGAGGCTGGGGAGGCCGGTAGTTTCTCAGCAAGCAGCAGGCGACCTCGTCCTCAGCAGTGCTCAGGAGGCTGCGGAATTTGGCCAGCTGTAATCAAAAGAGACATAAGGTTCAGCAGAAAACTCTCATATTGATACCAATGAAAATGCATGTAGTAAATATTAAAGATACTTGTCACTTCTTTTTACACCTGTGAGAACAGAACTATATTTAACTAAGGCATGTGGGGAATGGCAATATCACCATTTCTGTCCTTGTAAATGAAAAAAGGATGACTACTGAGAAAATTTCCCAAAATACATGTCAGCATGAAACTCTGCATAAGGATTACTTGTTTCCTATATTCAAGCTTTTCTTTCATAACCTGATCTAAATCAGGAGGGTTTATATTTTTTAGTTGGATTTCATAGCTTGGAGATTCTGGAATGTTTTTTGCCAAACATTAGATTATGTTTCTTAAACACATTCTATGTATATTTTATTGCTCAAAGAGTATATTCACAATTAACCTGGAATTGCAGGTGTGGTGCTACAGAAAGCTGCTGTAATTGGCATTTACTCAAATCAGGAGAGATTTCAAATTGTTTCCTTGTGAAGACACAGAACAAGCAGTTATTCATACCACACCATATGCTGATCCCAGAAGAAACCCCAGCAGAACTCCACATATCAACCTCAGGAAATCCAAACCTGATTTAGTTTAGCATTAGGTTTTATTTCCAGTATTTCCAATATTTACTATTTCTATATATCACCTTACTTCCCTTCTAGGTTGCCAAAGTTAGGACATTATAATTATAATAGAGGGTTTAGTTGTATGGTACATTGCATCTTATTTGCATTAAGAGCAAAAAAGTCAATGTTATCTTGCTTCACCCCATTCTAAACTTAATATTTGTAATTCAGGCTCCCTGTAAATTTATAAAAACTCAGAAGCTGTTTTTAATTTCTTTCAACCTGAAAAGTGTAACAAAAAGTCAGGAGCAAACCATAAGGCCCCACAGAAATACAAACTTGAGGAATAAAACTAAATGGCAGAACTGTATCAGTCATAGTGCTGACTGTTCAATCACACTGGTGGACATTACTGGAAATACACACTTTTAGCTACATGCAACTTTATAAGAATATAGCATATTTCTACTTTTATACATAAGATATAGTTAAAGTCTATGAAGAATGACTAGCAAAGAATCACTGTACTTGACAGTTCCCACACCACGTCCTCTGAACATGTTACACATGGCTGTTTGTATACATCATTTCACATTTTAGAATGTATTAATTAAATATTTGCCCAAATAAGAAGTTTTTAACATGAGCAATGGCTTCTCTTTGGAAAGTTGATACCTTAACACAAATTTTCAGTCCTAGATCCACACGCATTGCAGTGAGTCTCACAAAGCCAGATTGATTGGAGCAGGGAAGAGATACAGATGAGAAAAATGCACACACTGAGCGAAAAAATGACTTCAAATCAGTTGCAAACAGAATCTGAGGTCTCCTGAATAACATAAGCATCCCATTCAGGAAACTGTCTTAACATTTTTTATAAAGACTGAAGTCACCATTTCTGCTGAGTGGTCTCTCATCAGAAAAACTCTACACCCAAGAGCATCAGCCCACTGGGTGTCACTGTTGCAACGTTAAGATACATCATGAAGCTTAATTTAACAAGAAATGTAAATAGACTCTTTTATGTAGTATCACAGTTTTCCTAAGACAGCCTACCATAAACCTCAGTTTATTACAATTGTATTCGCTTTTCACAATTCTAGTAAATTCATCGAGTTTTACATATCTGGAATGCAAGAATAAATTTATTATTTATCTGCCAGATAAAAATGCCAGAGAAGAGGCTTGAGCAGAATATGCAAGTAATCAAATCAAATGGATTCCAGAATTCCTAAGCGTCATCAGAACTCTTTTTTTTTGTAAGCTCCTTAAGGGTTATTTTTGATTATTAATTTTTAGATGTGAAGATAGCTGTTACAGTAAGAAAAGCAACAAGAAGTCAGGATAAATTTGATATACAGATTTTGCCTTTTGAAAACCCAGTAAATTCTGCAATGACATATTTGTGGACGTTATTTACAATTTCAAGTCTTACAAAAGCAATATTTTGATAGCAGTGACAAATCAAACAGTACCTGTTCAGAACAAACACTTATGGGTTCTCTCAGAACAATCCAGATGACACTCTCAAGAAGAGGTGGAACAGTAAGAGAGCCAAAGTAAGTCCAGTAGTCCAGGGACTTGGGAAGCAGACAGCTAGGATCAAAGTTTGTGAATAGCGCTTTTTTACCCTGGAAATTAAAAAGAAAAAAAGCTCATTTGTATTCTAGGTTAAGTATATTTAGAATTTTATTTCAAAGTAAAAAAAAAAAATAAAAAAGAAAAAGATATGGAAAAGTTATTTAATGTTATTTATAAGCAAGAGGCCAAGATAAATCATGCCAAAGGAGGTAGAGCTTGTTCCACTATCAGGTGGGCTGGCAGCATGCTGGGTGATGGAGGTCCTCATCAGTGCCATTCTGAAGGGGTCTCACCTCTGTGACAGCTTTGCTGCTGCTGTCCCTGCTGCCAGCAGGATACCATCAAAGGTGTCATTTTAACATAGGCTCCCCTGAGTTACAACTGACCACGAGATGGAAGTTGAAGGGAGAGGACAGAAGATGCTGGACTTTCAATGTGGTCTCTGTGGGGCTGGCAAAGTAACCCCACAGGTTACTGCCACTGGCTCCTCTCCCCTTTCACTCCTCCCATGTCCACCTGTTACTACTATTTCTCTGTGTTCCAGCTACCAGGCTGGAGATGACTGTACAAAACATCATGTGGAGAATCAGGCTGATTTATCTCACACAAACAATAGAATTATTTCTCAGTCTGTACCTCACTTATTTCTCACCCTGTACCTCAGCAAAACAGGCAAAATATTTCCCTCATCTTTTTTACAGCTTTCCGTAAGTATGTTCTTCCCCTGCTATTGTTCTCATAGCAACACATTCATCAGAGACTGGATTCTGTGAGGAATTAGTCTTTTTCTCTGATATTTTACTTTATAAAAATTGTCTACTTAGTTTTCAACCTAAGAAAAGTGCCCCTAAACTGCCTCAAATCAGATGTGGATAGCTATGATACCAGTAATCAGGGAACATGAAAGTGAGGGGAGTAGCAGTCAGGTTTCAAAAAATAAAAAACCCCACCAAAATAACAAAAACAACTATCTGTATAAGTATTTTTTAGAAGAACTCCTTTACCTTGATTCTAATGGTGTCTAAGCGGTCAGTAATCTTCTTCAGCTGAGGGTTGCATTCACCGATCTATTAACACCAGAGAAAAGAGAAACACTGGAGCTCCCAGGAAAATATCAAAAATAAATAATCAAAAAGGAAATGCATAATGAAACTGCTTTATATAATTCTCCTTAAGTGACTGTGAGATCTGATGGATTTTGTGAGGAAGCCTGTGACTAGCTGGTCCTTAGAAACAGTACTCATCATAAAGAAGATCCGCTCCCTTGCTGATAATAATTATTCTGGCTACCCATAGTAATTATTTCAGCTGCAAATGAATCACAAACTTTTCACTACAGGATAATAGAAACCATTATTGTTCATGTTTTAATATGCAGGACATTAAAAGTGGCAGGCTTACATCTGTAATTTAAATTACTTAAAATATTGAAAACACTGTTCTTATGTATCCCAAGAAGAATTTGTCTGCTTGGAAGTCCAGTGACACTTTTTCTTGAACCATTATAATGCAAACTGGAAAGACTGAATTACTGAAGCAGTTCTTTGCAACTGCTGCATGGGATGGCTTCCTGACTGTGCCAGCACCAGCACTAGCTGTGCTCAGGAAGCTGTGGCATCCACCAGAAACCACAGATTTGATCAAAGCCCTATCTTTTCCACAGATTGTGTGAATTCTCCATCTGTTTCTTCATACAGAAGTCAATGAAGCTGTTGCACAAGTTTAATTTCATCTTAGAACAGGTACAAACAGCAAAAAGGTATATAATAATTATAAGGAAATTCTCCAGTTTCTGGGTTTATTTTTTTTCATTATTATTATTTTCTAGAAGAAACTACCAGCTCAAAAACAAACTATTAAAGAAACATTTGAATCAAATCAGATTGTCCCCATAAAGAAACCTATTAATCATGTACAGATTATTTGGATCCATATGGGGTATCTGAATTAAGTTTCACATCTTATGCTGTACTGGAGTGCAAACTAGGCAAACAGAGAGTCTCACTGTCTTGAAAAATCTCTTAATCTGATATTTTTATTCTTCAAGGAAGCACAGCTTTCCATATTGGCAGCTAAATTCTATGAAGGAAACAAGTATAAAACAAGTATCTTTTAGCAATAATTGCACCAACCTACACCATTACCTCTTTGGGCTAATAATGCAGATTTATTAGGAGGGCTGGAGCATTCTTTTCTTACCTTCAGAAATACAGCCATGACTGCTAATCCATCGGACTGACGAGCTGCCTCAACAAAGCTGGAATACTTCTCTGCATTCCAGTGGACCACATGAAGCTGAAAAGCAGAGCCACAGACAGCATCAACTCTCGCTGAACTGAAGCAGTGGCAAATGAATACTACAACTTTCTGGGTCTCATACTCTACTTCACTCTTTTGCATGCAGAGCCATTCAGTGCAGATATTTCATGAAATCGGTAAACATATAGTTCACACAAATGGCAAAAGCATTTCCAGTGGCTGGGATTATTCAAAGTTTAGCAGGAATCAGCACACCACAGTGCCTGGCAAACTGCTGTTGGCCCCCAGATTTTGAATTGGGAAGTTAAGACAAGAATGCCAAAGGTTATATAACTAAAGGTTTTAAATCCATATTTAGTACAGCTGATTTTTAAAAGTGATTGAAATTCATGAGAATGTCATTAGTATTTTACTCATCTTTTTCTTTAATCAAGCTTTCACCAACATTAATCGGCCACATAAATAGCTAGAAAAAAGGCAGAGGAACACACATTAAACTTGCACTGACCCCTTTTCCCTTGTTTAGTTCAAACTAAAAAGCAACATTTCCTTTTTTATACTTTCCAAATGTTATTTTCTATGACTGCCAGTAGTTAGATCCTTATAAGCAGCTTGATTATCTCAGGTTTGAGCATTTCCATTTCCAACACGTATTATTCTGGAACTGTCCTCTCATACTTGCTTAAGCAGCTTAAAGACACCACCTAGCCAGGTGCAAAAAAAGGAAAACCCCATAATCTCTACGCCCATGTCACCTAAGTCCCTCCTGCTAAACCAGGTTTCCTAATTCCTGTCCACAATTCATGGTGGCAGCTCCTGGTCCTCGGAAAGCTCCAGGATGTCCCAGCCTCTGGAGAGAGCATAAACACTCACACAGCATTTAATTCTAAGTACTTCACAAACATTAATTACTTTCACAAATCCTCAGTGGATTAGTAAATCTTATTACCCATAGTTTTTAGATAGAGAGGTTCAGAAGCAGGACATGAGATTGGCTTTTCTAAAATTGGTGGCCATCTTTTCAGACATTGAACTTTACTCTTCAGAAGTGCTGGAAAGCAACTTCATTGAAGGACTTAAATTGGGATGAATCCCTGAAATAAAAGGCTTCCTTTTGGAATACAGCACTTACAAGACATCTAAAGCAAGAGCAATTTAGGAAAGCTGGAACTTGCTTTAAAGGTTTCCTATGGGAAGCAACATAGCTGCATGGTTGAAATAGGGATCTAGGAGTATGAAGATTTTTACTCTAAATCTCAATCCTTGCCTAACCTCTCTGAGTTTCAATTTTTCATCTCTCTTACTTGGTCTTACTTTATGTTAATGTTTGTTAAGCACTTGGGCTCTAAAGTGCTGAAACATTACTTCCAGCAAGTAAGGAATCCCACTGTAGTCAACAATAATATGTGTATGGCCACGATGACACACATGCTTGCTCACAGCTTCAGAAATCCTTGAAGGAAAGTTGCTAAAAATATTATAAATTAAACCAAGAAGAGAACATAGTCCACTAAACCTTTTACAAGTGCATTAGTATCCTGGAGCTTATAGTGTCTGCACCACTCATTATTATAAGTTCACAGAAGCTACATTGAACAACTTCTAAACAATTACCTTTTTACATATACAAAAAGGAAACAGATACTCTCAGTCAGAATTGACTTTTATTGTGGATTTGAAAAAACAAAAAAAAAAGAGAAAAAAAGCTAACAACGAACAAAAAGGAAAATTCCCACAACTACTAACAGGCCACTCCCACTCCCTCATATTTTTGCCCCAAAAAAACCCAAGCCAACCATCCCAAAAAACACAAAATCCCCAAAGAAACAGAGCTGTGAAACACTTTTGGGTACAGACCCATTCTCAATGGCTTGTCACTTCTCTTTAAGGAATATATCCCGTCTTACCACCGCTCTGTCACTGCAGCTTGTGAAGAGACCTTGATCAGACCATATGTTGTCACAAAGAATGGATCCATGGATTGCTTCTGCTTCCCGGTGGGATCAGAGGTCAAACCTTGAAGTCTTCTTTACCTGTACACTAGTTCTTTCTTCAACTCAGTTGATGCTTTTTCTTGAAATCTTGCATATCTTCCTTACAAAGGTGAGCACTGAAACCATTTTCGTGTCTCCTTCTGAGGTATTTTCTTTTGTGCGAACAGTGCTCAGAAGCCTTGATTTTAATTCTGGTTTTCTTATCCCAAAGCCAAAATGACATCTAGAGAGCTTCTTGTGGAGGGTTACCCAACCAACAGGTAACAGAAAGGTTTTTTGACTGGCTAGAAATTCAGAGATATTTTCTCCTTCCATTTGGTTTCTTAGATGGGAAACATATAATTTTCTCAGCTAGAAATTTGGGGTTGGTACTTAATGGTTTTAAAGCACCTCTATTAATTCTTTATATTCCATCTCACCTGGTTCCTGTGGAAAACATAAGCCTTTAAACACTGCAAATGTCACTTTTCCCCATTAGTGTTAGAAAACTGATCTTTTTTTCCTGACTGTTATCTCTTACAGCATTTCCAGCAAAAACTACTGTGCATTAATTGCATTTTTTCTTCTGTAGCATTATGCCTTTTATTTGTCCATTACCATTTATTTTTACACTTTTTACTTCTTTTTAACCCCAGAAATCTCTTCCACTCTCGGAATTACCTGTTGTTAAAGACTCAGTCTCATCAAAATACTCTATGTTACTTCCATTTGCAAAGAAAAATCACATACTGAATACTTTATCTTGCAGATTACTCAAATGCACCAAAGGAGACAGAGCAGGAGTGAAAGCTCCCTGCCAGAGCAGATGGTGCACGTCTCCCTGTGGCACCTCCACTGAAACACATTACCCCACAGACAGCAGGCACCCCACAGATACCCAGGTGCAGTTCTTAAAGTCATAACCACCACATTGCTAAGTGCACCACAAAATGCAGTACTCTTAAGTCTTGCATAAACTTTACACTGCACAGGACCCAAATCAAATAATTCTCTTGTTTGTCATTGAAGTTGACTTTGAAAATGTTCTCCAAGGAAGAGACAGTGAAAGACAAAGTTTAAAATAGCTCTTGAACATTAAATCTTGCTCTTATCAAGATCTTGTCTTCTGTACTCCTTTTTTAATCCTCTCCAAAGCTTTCAGATAGGTTCTCCTTTGAGAAAGGATCAAACATGCAACACTTCAGGAAGACTGCTTGTCTTTTGACAAAATACAGGGAAGATGAAAAGCGGGAAGAGGAGGGGCAACATTATTCTTACAATGGAAAACTAGTCACAAGCTTAGAGGTGCAGATGACTCTGCAAAGCCTTACCTCTGCCGCATACTTCATCCCATCCACTGTGTGCTCAGAGCCGGCTTCATCGTTGGAGCCCCAGTGAAAGTGAATCTGGCGCAGCCTGTAGGTCCCGCTGAGTGGCCCCCCAGTCAGCACTGGAAACCCAAGCAGAGGGAAAGGCTTCACTGCAGGAACGGGAGCCTCTACCCACATCCTCTAACCTCACACCAAACTTCCGTCTTTGGGTAGTCCTCTGCTCCTTCTCAAAAGCTGCCTCAGATGGCTTCCCACCTTTTGGAAGTACTACAGAAACACTCACTTGTCCAGAATATGACTATGAAAATTGCATTTATGTGTAGGCTAGTGAGTCATGGACCACTAAAGGGTATGTTATTATCTCCAGGTCTGTCTTGCTACAGATTGGATATTTCTCAGAAAATGGGAAAATACTTTTATTTTGCAACATTCAAGAGTGTTTCTTCTCTTGGATAAACTTAAAAGAATCACTAGGACATTAAGCTTAAAATATAGATTTTATTAATAAAAGCGGTGATCATAAAAATCATAAAAATATAATGTCAGCACAATTTCTTCTTGTCTTTGAAATTTAGAGGAAAATAAGTGGAGCTTAAAAAAATTTCAAGGCTCTTTCCTTTATTTGCAGCTAGATCTAGTTACATCAGATTGGAGTCAGAGAAAAAGAAGCTTATATCAACATGCTGCATATGCATTGTACAACTGCAATATTACTGGCAATTAGCCAGGGCTGGAAGGCATGTACTACGAGGAACAGCTAAGTACTTTGGGCTTGTCTGGGTTGGAGAAAAGGAGGCTGGGAGGCGTCCTCAATGCTCTCTACAGCTTTCTGAGGAGGGGAAGCAGAGAGGGAGCTGCTGGTCTCTTCTCCCAGGTATCCAGGGACAGGACTCATGGCAAAGGCTCAAAGCTGTGCCAGGGCAGGTTTAAACTGAACACTGGGAAGCATTTCTTTCCTGAGGGTGGTCAAACACTGGAACAGGTTTCCTAGAGAGGTGGTCAATGCCCCAAGCCTGTCAGTGTTTAAGAGGTGTTTGGACAATGCCCTTAACAAGATGCTTTAACTTTTGGTCAGCCCTGGATTGCTCAGGCAGCTGGACGAGATGATCATTGTAGGTCCCTTCCAACTGAAAGAAGGTGCTCTATTTTATTCTATTCTAAGCTATTCTGTTCTAATTCTATTCTGTTCTGATTTAATTCTATTCAACCTAACATGCATATGGGTGGGCTTTTCATTGTTTTGCTTTTCCAAGTGCACATCATTTGTGCATCAGAGTTGGAACCAAACAATCTCTGCACAGAGACTTGAATGTGAATCATATTCCAAAAGATTCCTTATTCCCTGCAAAACAAATCATTCCATTCTCCAGGCTCCATATCTCCTCTGAAGGTTTGGGAATCAGTTTGGGATAGTTTACTGGCTTATTATAGAAATTTTAAGGGGAAATGAGAGGAGGTTTACTCAGATGGTTTTTAAATGAAGAGCAGTAGGGAGGACAATGGCAATTTTTTCTCTCTTCTAGGTTTAGTCCAAAACCTAAACCTTCTTAGGAACAAAATACACCAAATAAAGATGAAAGAAGAATTTCTAAGTTGCCTATTTGCTAACACAAGTAGGCTAGCTAATGAAAAGGAAATAGGACTGTTTATATAGGCGGAAAAATATCCTTAAAGCTTCAACTCAAAATCATGCTTTTACATGTATGGACAGAGGGGATGGGGAAATGGCACTCCTAAAACAAATTACTTCTTTCAAGGAATGAAAACTTGGAGGCAAATGATCCTAGAAATGTGTCAAGATCAGTGTTGTAACTGGCTGAGGGAAAACTATCATGTAGAAATGCATTGGTGTGAAATACTTGTGCTGAAAAATGTGAAAAATGGCCTGATGATGTATCTGTGCCACGTCATACAGGGATGGCAAATCCCTTTCATTCCAGTCATAATTAAGGAGAAGGTTGGTCAGAAGCTTTTTGGGCAGATATCAGTATCTCGAATTTTGAAAAATGTTGGAAGATCAATAGACCAATTTCAATGAATGGAGATAATGTTGCATCAAAGAGCATAAACAACCTTAAATAAACAGTTACAGATCTGATAGCCCAATTTCAACGCTGACCAAAGTGAAGAAATAGTTCTTATGGAAGTCAGTTAATAATGCATTAAAAGATGCTTATGTATTTAGTACCAATTAATTTGATTTTTTTTTAAATGAAACCAACACATAGCAGGAGTTCTTACTTCACAGGGGAGCCCCAGAAGCCAAATTTGGGCCCTAGAAAATTCAGTATTTTTTGAGCAATGACCTGAAAGAAAACAAAAACATTACTGATAAAGTTTGTCAGTGACAAATATTAAGGAAAATAGTGAATTACTCAGTTTATGGATATGGACTGAAGAATCTAGTCACAAAGAAGATATGGAGTATGCTCAATGAGAGTGAGGATTGCATCTGTTAAGTATCTGATCTACATTTGCCATTGCTTTGCCATGATATGAACTGTGTTCTTGGAGATATGGTCTGAGGAAAGGAGTAAGAGGAGGATCACATTACCATTGCTTTGGTACCATGGTAAGCCTACAGAAATGTTATGTTCACGCTCTGTCACTTCATTAATGGAATTAAGAGAGTGGAAGAGGTTCTTGGCGTATTCACATTCAAAAACTCCATTCAAAAAAAAGGAGTTTAAAGGTTAAATAGATATAACTCACATCAGGAATAAAGTGTGATTTTGATTTTTTTAATTGTGAGGATAATTAACAGTTAGAACAACTTACCAATGGCTGTGGTAGGTTCATCATCGCTGGAAAATTTGAAATCAAGATTGTATGATTTTCTAAGAGATGTGCTTTAGTTCACCAGTGCCTACTAGGCTTGAAGCAGAGATTAATTCTGGGAAGTCCCGTGGCATCTGACACACACGAGGTCAGACTGATCACTGATGGTCAGCTGGTGTCTCTCAGGCAACATCCAGTGTTGCTTGTATTGACAGAAAATTTAAAACTAAGACTGTCCAGGAAACCAAAGCACGATGGTGTCTCCGTCTACTTCTCTCCCTGTTGACACTATAAGCTAACAAGTCCGCAGGACTAATGGACAGGGTGATCAAAAATTAGTTCCCCTCTGGCTTTGACCCTTGGGGAAGCATCATTTGGGCTTGGATCCTCAGCTAAGCCTCATGCAGGCACAAGACGATATTATTGCTTGAAGATTCTGTGCTCCAACAGTTTCAAGGGGGGGGTGTGCTGGCTTGCCCAACATCTAAGAGAAGGTTTTAAAGATGAAGGCACTAACATTAAAAAGACTATGCTAAACCAGAGAACTATTGCTTGCAAAAAGGTAAGCTACATACTCCTGGAAAAGACTGGCACAATAACACTTTTCAGAGAAGTAAAGGGATCACTTCGATATATTTCACTTGTTCTGTATTGGCTCTTTCCTGACATAAGAAGTCCAAGTATGGATTGTAAAAAGGGGAAAAACATATAACCAAACCTGCAGCTAAATTCAGATAAGAGATTTGAGCGATTCAGTTGGAATGAACCTGTAATGAGACACAAAGGATTCATCTGCAGTGAGAGAGAGAGAGCAGCATCTGAAAAACTGTACACAACACTGTTCAAACAGGATGGCTGGAACTACCCAGGTGGTTGGGGTGGATCAAATCACCCCTGTGAATAGGGAAGCCCAGCACTTCCTGAGAAACACAATCTCGAACTCATGTACAAATATATTCCCACATTGTATCATGCTGAAAGACGGGGAAAAAAGGAATCTCTCATCTGGAGGAGCAAAGCCTTATTATTCATGAGGAGTTCATACCCAATAGTGATATGTACCCAGGTTCTATGCACTCTATATAGGAAATGGCAGAGGAAGACACAGTGCAACAGGAAAGGAACAAACCTGATCTGTTGATGGTGTCATCGAACTCCACACTGGTGGAGTGCCCGTTGTTAAGGATGATTTTAGCAGAAGCTGGATCGTAATTGGGATTTAGAGGACGGAGGGAGGGATCATACTTGGTTTCCTCAGTTTTGATGTCGATGGGTGACTGACGGTCTCCATTAGCAACAGGAAAAACCTCCTTCCAGTGGGCAGGCCCTGCAATGCATTGGAGGAGAAGTCTAAATTGATGACAGTGCCCTCATTCTTATGAAAGGAAACTCTGCTTGATTTGTTTGCATTTGAGTCTTTTAAATTCAGAAAGGATCAACCAGGAAAACACAGATCAAAATACTCAGCTACTTTTGCTGTATCACAACAACAGCTCTCAGGACCCCTTCTGTACCTTGCATGTGCCCTTGAACAAGGCCACATGCAGTATATAGATACTTATTCAGAGTTAAGACTCAACTATGCACAAGACACATTCAACAAATGCTCATTCAAATCAAGCATCCTTTATCCAACAGACACTATGCCCCAATAAATTTCTGACATGCCATTTTTGCCTATTATCATGTCTCATTATGCCTTTAAGGATTACCTCTTTTCTATCCAAATCCTTGCATTAAGGACTTTTTTTATACCTTAGTCATTTGCTGCAAAAGCCCTGAGAACACATCTTCTACTGACTATGCTGAACGAGATGGGGAGATGTCAAAAAAGGTAAGAAAGGTGAGTGGTTCACAGGCTCTTCTGGAGCCTGATGGCAGTGCCTGTAACTCAAGCACTGCTGCACCACCGGTCACCTCCAACTCTGCACACCAGCTGTCACTACAAAAGGGAGACTGTCACCCTCTAATCACAAAGTCTATACGCGCACACACACACACACACACGCGTAGCACTAACAAAATCCAAGAACAGGAACACTCAGACAGTGGTACCTGCATGAGGTTTGGATTTCTACTACCTCCTGCTGATAAATGAAAGTAGATCTTCCAGACACAGACTTGCAGCACCATTATCAGAGTTAGGTAGAAACTGAAGGACTAAAGAAGGTGTTAATCAATACCAGTGATCTCAAATTAACCTTCCTCCCTCCATGAAAGCTAAGTCAAATGTAAGCTGAAAAGCTAATAAATCAATAATATGGCTATGAGAAAATGGCAAATGCAATTCTAAAACAGTACGAAAAGCTTCATTGATGAGTGAGTTATCTGTTATCTACGAAACAACAAAGTTCTCAATAAGAATATATATTAATTTTCTAACCATACCTAGGTAAAGAGGCCAAAGAAGAAAATATGAACAGTAAGTTGCTTGGGGAATATATTCAGTAAGTAAAGATAGAAAACAAGGTTTAGAATGGAAAGGAGGATAAAGTAAGGGGAAAGAGGAAAGGGAAAAAGAGAAAGGTGAAAGGGGAAAGTCTGCAGGACAGATGATCTTTCAGTATTAATAAATGCATAGCACTCCAGGCTTATAATGGATACAAAGCATAATAAATCAACTAAGAGAGACTAGATATAAGAAAACCTTAATACAAGCATGAGAACCTAATCTCACAAAATCTGCATCACTGGAAATCTTTGTAACTCCCTATACTGAAGATAATTGATCACAGTGTAAAAATTAGCCTATTGGTTTGGGTCTTTTTGGATAGCTTAGCACTTAAATAAACATATTGACAAATAAAAGATTAAAATGTATGACACCATGATTAACAGCATAACATCAAAACTTGTTAGATATTTTTCTTTCCTCGACTTCAATAGAAGTAAACACAGCTGAGAATCTCACAGGTGCTAAAGGGGCCCCAACAGTAAATCAGGGAGGGAAGCTCCCGGGAAGGGAGGGAAGTGCCGTGGGGCAGTAGCTTGCACAGCCACCTGGGCAGAGGCTGATTCTCCTCTGAAAATTGAAGAGAGAAGGAGAATCTGTAAAGAACAGCCTAAGACTTTAAGCCTCAGGCAGAACAAAAGCAACGGTCTTTCGTCTTGAATTTGTTAAAAAGTCCTTTTGTTAATGACTGCATTAACTAAATGCATTAAGGAAATCACTTCTAAGGCAGAAGATAAAAAATCCTACTTTATGTTTGAAACATAAAACTGTTTAAACTTAATTCTTCTCACTTCACAAATGGTCATCAAAGCTATCCAATATTTTCATTATGTACAGTTTAGCATATCTTTAATTGTATTTAGATCCTAGCACCCTGTAGTTAAAGATGCAACGCAAAGTTTTATTCATACAAACCAGCACTCTGTCATTTATACCTAACTACTGTGTTTTGGGATGCTTAAAGAAAGCTTATTGCTACTTAATTTTAATGTTTCCAATATTCCCTAAATGAGAAAAGACAAAATATGCTTAGCTACTTGGTCTTATTGCTCTAACTCCAAAATAACTACAGTTATTATACATTACATAATATGAAAGAATTGCATTCAGAAATAATACAAAGGTGCCTAAAAGAGGACCCAAGGCTGTGTTTCTATCATTAGCTAATTATTTTACAGTAAACTTCAGTTCTAAAAAGACATCGTAGTTCTTTTTGTACTTGTTCTTGGCTCAGATGACCAAAATACTGTTTTGCTATGGTGATTAGACTTCTATGAGTAAACAAGACAACCAGAAATCTCACCTTTCAAAATATACAGAAAAATATCATGAAACTTCAGCTCATTTTGTACCACCAGGTCATATCAAACAGCATTCCTTACTAGATGATCTACCAGCAATCTATTATTATACTCTTGCTACTCTAGGAACACTGTAACTCAGTTCATTACTACAGACCCTACCCCACCACAGCCTTTGGATATGACTGTTGAAAAAAGTCATTACAGTTGGAAGAAATGCTCAAATGCACATCATACAATCGCATTTAAGCAATGGGATCTCCAGAGTGCAAATTTCTTCTGAATTTGGATCTGAACTAGATGCTTCCATATTAACATAATGTACAGTTTAGTTTTATAAATATGTACTTCAAAACATGTCCCTTCCAGGGACGTATAACTCACTATTCACCTCCCTTCATTTTTTTTTCATTTAACTAAGGAAAGTGATTAATATACCAATTTTTGAACTTATGAAATGCTCTCTTGTTATTGGGAAAGTGTTCTGTTGCTAGAGGCGATTACCTACTAGCCCTTAACAATCAAAGTCATTATGACCAAGATTTATGACAAAAATTCAAACTATTTGCTCTGAACATTTCATGTCTTTTTTTTGGACACATCATTACCAAATGCAATGCACACCTCCGACACTTTTAGGTCAGACTATCGCTGCATACACCACTCACCAGCACCGCACAAATCCAGTTCATAACACAGATCTCATAATGAAGGTAGTTAGGAATTTGCCAGGAAATAGAACTCATTGTAGCATCTGACAAAGTTGTGTTTTTATCCAATTGCAGTTAAAGATCATGAATTTCATCAAAAGGATAGACTAACTTGAGACAAACCCAGTGAAGACACTGCAGGACACAGTTCAGTTCCAGGGAGCCTCTATATGTGCATAAATAAAGCACGTACAGGTGAAAAACTGGATTCTTTTTTTTTTTTTTTTTTGAGAGTTTGCTATTACATATAGAAAGTCCATTATTTTATTATGGTCTGACCTTGAGAGGATCACATCCTTATTGCTCAGTTTATCATACATAAAGTGCTTAAATTTATAAACTTGGGTTTGCAAGTAATTTAGTTGCATATTAGATTACAATAAGACTAGCTCAAATAAAAACCATTACAAAATAATAAGGGTTAAAATTAAGTGCCTTTTTTTAAAGCAGCTATCAAAATGATGTAATGATTCCCAGAGAGAAAAAAATCTATAAAGAGTTATAGTTTGACTCAAGTATCTTAAAGGTCTTTTCCAGCCTAAATGATTCTCTATGGCTCTATGAATCATATCCCTTTTATTTATAAAATGCCTCACTGTTACAGTAGTAACTAGATCAAGAGAAATTTTTTGCAGTAAAAGACAATTCATGTAAGTATTTTCCATACATTTCATTAAACAAATAGTAAACAGAAGGCAATTGACTTCCCACTGTGGTTCCTTCCAACTTTACTCAATCTGTGATTCTGTGATTTGCCTTTTAACTGAGGGAATTCCCCAGTAAACTAAAAGTACTGTTCCTGTGAAGAGCGAGAACATTCCCCTCCTGACAGGAACCTCGAGCAGCACTGAAAAGCATTAATGACGCCACACTGAAGCCAGTTTTCAAGATTTCAATATTATGCCTCTATAGATAAGCACCATCAAAACTGTGAGGTAAAAAAAGTGGCGAGAAAGCAAAGGTCAAGGTTTTCATAGAAATAAAATAATGCCTTGTTGCATTTCAGAAATACATGCATCAAAGCAACCAGTATGGCAAGCTACTGGTAGCAGGGAGGCTAAAAGGGTGGCTTCTGTGAGAAGCTGTAGAAGCTTCCCTGTGGGGAACCTATGCTGGAGCAGTCTGTGGAGAACTGCAGCCTGTGGGAAGAATTCCCATTGGAGAAGTCCATGGTGATCTTTTCTCCATGGGTGCCCACATTGCAGCAGGGGCAGAGTGCGAGGAGTTCCCCCGCTGAAGAGGAAGGAGAGGTAGAGACAGTGTGTGATGAATTGACTGCAGCCCCCATTCCCCGTCCCCTGCGCTGCTGGTGGGGGAGGACATAGAGAAAATCAAGAGTGAAGCTGAGCCTGGAATAAAGTGAGGGGTGGAGGGAAGTTGTTTTAAAGATTTTGTTTTATTTTCTCATTATCCTACTCTGATTTGATAGGCAACAAATAAAACTAATTGCCCCAAGTTGAGTCTGTTCTGCCCATGACAGTAAGTGCTGAGTGATGTCTTCCTGTCCTTTTCTTGACCCACAAGCCTTTCAGTCTATTTTTGCTCCCCTGTCCAGCTGAGAAGGGGAGTGATAGAGCTGCTTTGGCAGCTGGCATCCAGCCAGGGTCAATCACCAAAACTTTTAATTCTGTCTATAACAGTGGGCCCATGCCTTATACACAGATATACCATATAGGCAGACATGTATATGTAATATTTAACAGTTTACTTTATGCATGCAATGATTTATGTTGCGACTATTGCAAGTAACAAATGCAGAACTCAGAGGGAACACAGATGGCTTTTCAACGCTGCAGCCAGTCAACTATAGATATAAGTGCACCAGATTTAACTAATTTCACTTTGTTTCTGCTTCATGAGTTGCAAAAGTTAGTCTTAGGTTCAGGGAACCTATTTTATGCCTCTCTCCTTTAGTCTCCCGTGAGAGGCAGAGGAAAGGGGGTGGACTGATCAGGAACTACCCACCTCACTGCTGCTGGGGTTCCAAAAAAGGAGAGAGTGAAAGGCAAACTCCATCTCAAATACACTATCAGCCAGTAAACAGAGTTTTATAGCAGAAATGGGGCCTCAAGCAAGATCCAGGGCCACCCCTATAGAAACTCTGTTGGCCTCCCCTCTCTAGAAGTTGAGAATAGCAAACAAGGAGAGATAGGATAAGGGAGGGAGAGTGGGCTTCTTATCTGGACAGTGCAGGTGAAGCTCACAGCATGGAAATACATGGAGAAACAAATTTGAAAAACAAGACCCATTTACGTCTTCAGGGGAGGGGTAGAGTAGACTGCACAACAGCAGATAACACACCTAATCATTGCAACATCACTGCGATCCACCACCACCCAGTTTTTCAGGAAAAGTACATCCATACAGAAAAGATGGAACAAGAAGGCCAGAAAGGAAAGGTAGTACTTGCACAAACAATATTCCAAACTCTGCATATTCTTACAGGCATTAGTATATGCAAATATATAGCTTTCTCCCTTTACTGTCATGATGTCTTATTTCTCTGTGTACAGACAATACAAGTTATTCCATGTATTTTGTCAGAACCGAGCCTCCAATTTACAAAATCACTTCCACTTCTACTTGCAGGACTTGTGAGACCGTCTGCACACAGGAGCAGCGTTTGCATGACTTAAAATGCAAACCAGAACAAAGTCTTTAAGCCTGCTGATGAGAACATCTTGGGACTTCAAAGACCGGCAAGATTAAGGAAACCATAGAACAACTAAAATCCAAAAGCATCTCCTCTTAGGTGCATAGTTATACATTTAAATTACCAATTCCAGCAACCAGGAATTCCCACCGTGTAACAGAAGCAGAAGACAGCTGGAATCTGAAAGGCACTGCCGATACAGCAGGTCCGATCAGTGTGACTGTAGTCTATGTGCACACGCAACTGTTCAGCTACACGAGCAAACGAAATCGCGACAGACCCGACTCGAGCCAAGCCCTGGCCGGACTCTGCAGGCGGTGCCTCACGCACAGACACCTCTCTTAGCCGCCTGACAAAAATCTGAACTTTGTCCAGACAAAAATCTACTCTCTCTCACGTTGCACAGCCTCCACAGGATTTCGGCTCATCCAGCTTTCCCGCGGGCGCGGGAGCTGCCGAGCTCGGCGGCAGGAGGTGCCCTCGGGGGGACCCCGCCGGCCCAGCCCCCCGCCCTCCGCCCCCCTACCGTTGTGCTCGTCGTATCCCCAGTGCAGCATCGCTCTGCTCTCCTGCCGGCACGGCACGGACGGGACGGGATGGGACAGGACGGGATGGGACGGGCTGGGACGGGAGAGGCGGCTGCGCCCGATTTGAAGGCGACGGGCGGCGACGCCCCGATCCTCGGGCGCTGATAAGGAGCCTGCGGCGCTCCGGCCCCCGGCCCGTCCGTGCCGGCTCTCGGCCTAAGCCTTCCACCGCCCAGCGTGCCCCCAGCACCGTCTGGGTCCCCCGGGGGCTGCAGTCCCATATCTCCGCTCCAACAGAGGGAAGGTGCTGTCCCTCCGCCAGTCCCCGTCCCGCTACAGCCCGAGCTGTGCGACGAGGAAAGATGGGGAAGTTGTTTTCACTCCTGGGGTCACTCCCGCCCCTCCCGAAAGTAAAGCGAAGCGCTCAACGCTGCATCCCCTCCGGCCTTACTCCCAGGGGAGCGAACCCAATTCCCTTTGGAACGGGCCGTAGGAAGACTCCAAGTTTTCCCAGGCAGGAAGGTGTCCCCACAACCCACTGGGCATTTATTCTTTTACACCATCTCCCCGGGCGCTGCCCGCGGGCACGTGCTTTGGGCTACGCGGCGCTCGGCCGGCGGCGGGAGCGCGGCACGGAGCTCTCAGCCTTTCCGTGCTGGGAAACCTGGCTGGGAGAGCTCGGGAGCCGCAGGGGGGCCGTGCCGTGCCGTGCAAGGGCAGGAAAGGGGTAGGGAAGGGGCAGGGAAAGGACAGAAGCGGGACAGGGTCAGGGAACACACAGGGCAGAGGCAGCGCTCGCCCCCTGGCGGCCGCGCGCGGCGCTGCGCCCCCCGCTGGCAGCGCTGCGGGACCGGCGGCTTTGCCGACGCCACGCCCCGGGCGTGACGTCACCGCCCTGCCCCGGAGCCGCCGCCATGGGGAAGAGCCGCGGCGCGGCCGCCAAGGCCGGCAGCGTGTTCAGCATCGCCCGCAGCGGCGCCCTCAGGGCCAAGGCCAAGGGCAAGGCCAGGCCCGTCACCTCCGCGCTGAAGCAGGTGAGTGGCGCGGCGGTGCCGCCCCGCCGCGGGGAGGGCCCAGTCCCGCTGCGGGAGGGCTCGGCCCCGCGGGGTTTGCTCCTCTGAGGCCTCGCTGCGTGCGGGGAAGGCTCTCGGGACTGATTAAATCGGGACTGATTAAATGGAGCTGTCTTAGGGACGGTGTGCGTCCGGGCACAGAGTGGCAAAGCGCACCGTTTTCACCGTAAATCAGGTTTATGTGTAGATGTCATCATTTGCAAAAAGAGAAGAGTTGATCTGACTGATCTGCAGCATCTGCCAGAGAAGATTTCAAGTGGTTCTTAGGAAGAAGGTGTCATTTGGGAAGTGTCTGATGGCATCTCGGCGTGTCCTAGGGTATGCGATGCTAAAGGGAGCATCGGCAGTTCAGTGAGTTCACGGATTAGCAGCACGTCCTGCTCCTTTCCATCCTGTTCCCAAGCCCAGCCCCCTTTACCAGGCTCTGGGCTCTGTTTCCACAGCTCTCCTTGATGCTGGCTCGGAAACTCATCACCTTCTAGGTGATTGAACTTGCTAAATCAGCAGCAACAGCAATTAAAAATGCATTTTGGATTTTTATGGGGTGGGTTGGTGAGTTGAACGAGCTTCTTAATGAACGAATGCAAAGGGAAACGTTTTGGTGGGGAAGAACTAGAAAGGATGGAGCTTTTTCTGATCCAGTAGCTGTTTATTTGCCTCAGCTGTCAAGTAAAACCGTGTCACGGATATGCAGTGAATAGATCTAGGCACACACACTGTGGTACGTTTTGCTCTTAATTCCTCTTTGATCCCTTCTTGCACCTTACAGGGGCTGCAGATGCTCAGCAGATGCTTTTGTGAGTTGATCTAACACACTAAAGCAATGAAAAAGTAAAGAAGCAAAAATATTATTCTCTCGATTTCATATCTGGAGAGAGCACAGCCCAGAGGAGGGAGAAAGTGGGTTGTGGAGCTGGGAGCGATGCAGGGGAAGGGGGATGGGAGATGATCTAAGGAAGAGTTTTCCCATTGGTAGCAGTGAGTCATTATATGGTATCTTCTCAAACCTTGCCTCCAGCCTGAGGTGTGTGTTCTGCTGAGAGTTCAGCTGTCCCTCTAGGAAGGCATCTGGTAATAAAAGTAATAAAAGCAATAAAATCAGAACATTAGTGGCTTATTGTTCCTGTCCAGTACAGCTGCAGTCTGCTGGACAGAGTTAAACAGCTCTAAAGAAAAGGCTGTTTCTGATTTCCTCCTGCAAGCCAAAGCCACTTGACAAATTAATCTTGTGAACAGACAGGAACTTTAACAAACTTTGGAAATAACAATTTCATGTTGTTGGCGTCGCATCTCCTCTTAATCTAGAGTGTTCTGTATAATAAAGGGAGAAACAGGTTTAAAATCATATTCATGAAAAGTCAGAAGCTTATTAGGAGTAAAATTTTATTCTCTGTGTTTGAAGCTGTATTCTTTAATGCAGTAAGCCTTTGGGCTTAATGGGATTTATTTATTATTAAACAGTATAGGAAGACGCTCAGAAAAAAAATTGTTAAAATTACTTTTATTCTTTAGTAGCTAAAATCTCATTATAACTATTCAGACAACTTCTGATGTAGATACCCCTGCTAGCTATACAGCCTCTTTCTATGGAGGAGTCCTGCCTGAGTAGCTGAAGATACTAAGTATTGAAACTGACTGGATCATTTTAACACCCCTGTGAAGCTGACAAGCCCTGATGGAAAGTCCAAGATCTCTGTCCATTGTGTTACCCACAGTCCATCCTCTGATCGGAGCTGGGTCTGTATTTCTACAGCCACTGTCCAAGTTATTATGGATTAAAGTGCCAATCTGAGTAGGCCTGTTTTGTCAGCCTCTTGCCACTGCTTTCTTAATACTAGTTCTCTTGGGCACTCAGAATAAATGGAGTTATTGTTAATGGAAGCATGCTCTGAAATAAATGAGGCTTTGAAAGCAAAATGAGTATGTATTCATGGTTTGCTTCTGCCTGTGTAAAATGCTGAGAGGTGAATTACAGGGTTAGCCTTTGGCAGAGTAGGGATCCTGAAATTTGGGGTTACCTGAAAACTTATGAGTGTGCTTCTGGAGCATTTGCAATGTAAAAAGCCATTATCTGGCTATGATCCCGTTCCAGACTTTGGAAGAAATAGGTGCTAGGGCTGAGACCAGATGCAGTGGTGAAAGAGTTTATGCCCCCTTGCATCCACCCTGCTCCTCTATGATGGATAATTGCCTCCAAAGCATAGCACACGTCCATAGTTTAGCTCTTCCCCTTTAAAAGCAAGCATCTTTGATGAAATAACTTATAAAGGCAGACTTGGGCTAAAACTGAGGCTGAGATGCCCAGAGATACACATCCTGGCCTGCTACAGCCATAGAATTTCTTTTAAAAAATGTGGCAAAATCTGGTAGACGTTGGCCAGACCAACAAGTAGGATGCAGGGTGTGATGTTGAAGGGCAAACTACTGGAAGAAATTCAAAGTGGTAAAATCATTTGCAAATTATATTGGGTTTGAGGGGCTACAGGGATGATTTCTGTGAGAAGCTGCCAGAAGCTTCCCCTGTGTTTGACAGAGCCAGTGCCAGCCACCTCCAAGACAGACCCACTGCTGGCCAAGGCTGAGCCCAGCAGGGACTGGCAGTGCTATGGGAAAACGTAGTTAAGAAATGGGGGAGGCACCTGCACAACACCAGCAGCAGTCAGACCAGAGGAGTGAGAATTTATAAGAGAAACAGCTCTGCAGACATCCAGATCAGTGCAGAAAGGGTGGGAGGAGGTGCTCCAGGTGTCAGAGCAGAGATTCGCCTGCAGCCTGTGGGGAAGATCATGGTATGTCCCTGCAGCCCATGGAGGTCCATGGTGGAGCAGAGATCCATCTGCAGTCCCCTTGCTGGAGGTGAGGGCCTGAAGAAGGCTGTGACCCTGCGGGAAGTCTGTGCTGGAGCAGGCTCCTAGCAGGATCTGTGGGCCCATGGAGAGAGGAGCCCATGATGGAGCAGACTCCTGGCAGGACCTAGGACTCTACAGGGGACCCGTGGTGGAGCAGTTTGTGAAGAACAGCAGCTTGTGGGAAGGACTCACACTGGACAAGAGCGTGTAGGACTGTCCCCTATAGGAGGGACCTCACATTGGACTGGGGCAGAGTGTGATGAGTCCCCCCACTGAGGAAGAAAGAGCAGCAGAGACAATTTAAATATAATATAGCAGGGCCTGTCCACAGCCTGACTTTTGTTTGCTCTGTGTTCTGTTTCTGGATCATTGTGGGCTCCCGTTCCAATAGAATAAGTTTAATTACTTTCTCCATTTAAAATTTATTAGTACAGGACTAGGTGGCCTAATTAAATAACAGATACACATACTGAAGAGCAATATTGGAAGACAGAAATATAATACTGGATGCATAATACTTGCACAAAAATGGTGCAATTTCACATGTCGGTGTATTTTTTTCCCTCCCAGATAAACATTAAAAATGCTGAAAAAGTTAGTGCAATAAATAAAGCATTTGCTGAAGTTCAGAAAGAAGTGCAGCAGCTATCGAAAGGCACCACAGCAGAACCTCAGAAGACTCATCAGGTAATTTACCTTTTTAAAAATCTGAGGAGGATACTGAAAGGAATGTGTGTGTTTAAACATTATATTCTGGCTCTAAGACTGGAGGCAATTCATGCAATTGCTTTAAAGCTATAAACCCAGTTTTATTAATTTCATTTGTGTGGTAATGCTGAAACCTGGTTAGCATGTTCAAATGCTATATAACTGCTAAAGTAGAGAGTGTAGAGGGTGGGCAGCCCAGCTGAAGCACGCTTCCAAAACATATTTTTAAATTATTCCAGCTGGTTTTTAATTATTTCTTTAAAGTTAGTCCCAGCTCCTTGATTTGAGACTTACATCTCCCTATAAATAGACACTGAGAGGATGAACTTGGATGTTCCCTACCTGAAGCACCTGACAGTGCTTTGAAATAAACAGCTCTGTCTCTCTCTGTTCCTGATTCCTAAGCCTTCATACTCCCTCATCAGAAGTACCAACACCTAAGACAGCAATTTCTGTACTAGAGGTTTTGCCTGAAGTGCTTAGGGTTCAAGACAGGGTTTCACTTGCCTTCCCTTGTTTAGTTTTTTATACAGGGCTACATGCAGTCTTACACAAGAATTAATTTACAGAGTTTAATTCCTGACAAGGTCGTCCATATAAACTTTTTATGCTGACTCATTCTGATGCTCTGGGCAGTTTTGGGGAGAGAGAAAGGAGCAGGCCAGGATGAGGCACAGATGAATCCATCCTGGCTGTTGGAAGAAGGAGCTGTTTGGAGAGGTGGACATGAGTTCAGTATTACTTCCTGCGCTTGAGGTGATCAAATTTCTGTATGGCTGTGAGTGACAAAACAAGTGTCAAATACCTTAAGGAGAGGCTGAGGGAAAAATGAAACATAAGTGGCAGTGCTGTCAATACAGGATGAGGCTGAGCAAGGATTTCAAGGCAGTTGGTGCCAGTGGCCCTGTCCCTGCTGGCTTGCTATTTATTCCTCCAAGAATTCAGACTTTACCGCTGCTCCTGTTGTAGTAGGGCTGTACATGACAATGCCTAATTTGATGACTCAGGCTGTAATGGTATTTTCTCCAGAGTTGTAAGAATGTCGAGAGCAGTTCCGAACTAAAAGCTGAGCCTGTCTCAGTCAGGCCGTGTATGTTGTTACTGGCATGACACCTAGTATTTCTCCTGCAGCATAAAGCATTGTCAGCTTATCTGTCAAGTTTAGTGAATCCTGTAATCCCCCAAATTACTGAAGTATGACTGCAAAATTAGCCCAAGTTAAAGATATAAAAGATAAACTAATCTTTTAGATTAGACAATGGTTTTTTTTCAAGTAGAGTAAAAAGAAATTGCTTTCTACTTTAAACTGAAACTTTGTTTTTCAGGTTTCCACAAATCTGCAAGAGGAACCAGCAAATGTGGATGCTGCTACAAACCTATTATCTCAGTTGTAATGCAAAATGGACAATGAAGGGATTGTAAGAAATGAAAGATCACAAATACTGATGGGTTTGTTTGAAGAATTTTATTAAAAAAAATCTTGTTAATATACAAGTATTGGCACACTTTAATACAAACTACAAACAGACCTTTCCTATCATCTAGGAAAGTGGAATGTCAGAAGTCAGTGTGAGAAACTTAAAGTGCTAAAACAGAAGGCACTTCACAAAATTGGTTCACTGAAACAATTTAGCATAACTCAAGTTGATACCCTTCAGTTTTCAACTTGGCAGTGAAAGCTTCAAATTGTTTGAAAGGTTAAAAAAGAATATAGAAAGCTTCTTGGCAGTAAAGCTTCAAAGAAAACGTTGTTAACTGTGAGCAGGAAGCCTAATCATTTTTTAGAAAATGATCAAAGGCTATAAAGTATTTCTGCTTTTTTTACTAAAGAAAGCTCCAAATAATTGGATTACACAGAGAACACTTGGGTGAAAAAGTGCCAGAATTTTTGATAAAAGCCCTTTTCTCTTGTTCTTGAATTTGTTTTGTGAAGTAGTTAAAGGAAGCAAAAGGAAATATACTCCCAGAGTCAGTGAACTAAGAAGTTATACATTCATTATTCAAATACTTAGGTTATGAAGAAGTCTAGAATGTTATAGTTAGAGGTAGATAAGTAGTCTGGTTGACACAATATCTAATAATTTAGTATCTGCACATCAAAGAGATCACAGACTCCTTCATTATCATCCAGGTTAAAGTTGTAGTCATCTCCGGGAGTAGGAGAGAGTCGTAAGAGAGGAAAAACTGTAAAGCAGGAATAGTTTAGTTTAAATTAAAACACTTCTGGAATATCAGCCCTATCTCATAATTCAGTATGTTTGTCATCACCAGTATCAAGGTTAGTCTTAATAATTAAAATAGTCTTGATAATCTGAAAAGCACGCTAGGATACATACCATGAATATCTGTAGTGCATTCAAACTAAGGCAGTAAGTGACCTGTCTGCCATTTTTTGCTTGGTATTTTAACTGAGTTTGCTGGAATGGAGCAACAGCTGTGGAACATGGGTTTAATTTCTCCTGCAGCAAAGGAGGTCCTGAGCAGCTTTTGAAAACTTTCATGAGAAAGCCATAATTTATATTTATATTCCTTTTTCTTGTTACAATATTGCATATATCTGCCTTCAAATAGGATAAGGAGGTTACTGTTATCCCTATTTTACAGAGGGGAAATGAAGGCTAGCAGTTTGTGCACTGCATTTCAAGCATGGACTTGAAGCTGTCTTTGTGGGGGGAATGCAAGAAGAGAAGCCTCAGTCCTCGTGCGGCACCACAGGAACTCTAACATAGTGCAGATGAGCTGGGCATGCTGTACCTGCCCTAGAAGCGGAGACTGTTTTCCATTTTCACCATATATTGGCACATTCACAGAATCCCATCTTGTACCTCATATCTTATAATTACACATCTCTTTCTGCAGGAGCCCGAGGTTGTCTGCTCGGAGGGCAGGTATTAGCACAGGCTGCTTACAGAGCACAGGGCAAATGGAACACCACCAGCTGAGCTCACCTCTTTTCTTGGCACTTCAGAGAGACCAGAGAGGCAGGAGCACATGAACTTAACAGCTGTGGTTCAGTGCTGCACTCTTATGGCCACTGAGGTGCAACAGCAAAAAGGTAACGTTTGTACCACAACTGGCCATGTATCAGTTTGCACACAGGCATGTAACTATGTTCTGAAATATTTATTTAAAGCACCTGCAGGAAGCCTGAGGCAGAACAGAATTAAACCAGATTTTTTTAAAGTGGTTTTTTTTTTTAAGGCAGCACTCCAGTCATCAGCCTGTTCTTTCTTTGTCCCTGAATTAAGGACTGGTGGGTTATTCATGCATGTAAGTGCTTGTTGAATTAAGGTTTTCATATTTTGATGGTTAAACTGTTGCAGGGAATAGAAAGGGGAGCAAAGACAAGAATGACAGACAAGGCAATACAGAGGAGAGAAGTAGTTTCATACTGACTCAGTCACTAATCAGGCATTGGAATGGGCTGCCCAGGGAGGTGGTGGATTCTCCGTCCCTGGAGGTATTTTAAGAAGAGACTGGATGTGGCACTTAGTGCCATAGTCTAGTAACTGTGGTGGTAGTGAATCAAGGGTTAGACTTGATGATCTCAGAGGTCCTTTTCCAACCCATCTGATTCTATGATTCTATGACTCTTGTCATCAGATTTAACAGATGCCTCCTAAGTGCTGTTCACACAAACCCCATGCTACTACTTGTGATTATTAGAAAAAATGCTAAATACTTACCGTCAGAAGACATGAGTTCATCAATAATATCCCCACTGATATTTCCTGTGAAAGACAGGAGCACGTTTTGTAATATGTGGGGTTTTTTAATACGTGTTTATAGAAGTCAACACATATTATCTGCATTAAAATACTGAACTGCAAAGAACAGTGTGGCTCATGCAGTGTAGGAGCTGCAGAGATAGCATGCCATGTACATGTAAAATATATTTATCTTCGTATTCCTCAGATCCTCCCCTCCACTACATTTCTTCCATTGATCTCATATAACCCTAGAGCCATACACAACATGAAGCTTATTTGGTGGCAGAGAAACTCATTTGCTCAGAATGAGTTTGCTACTGAGAGCTGGCTCAGTGGCTTCTCTAGGAAATAAACAGAGGCCTGTCATTTCCTTTGTAATTCGTTGGTAACTTGGTCACAAAAAAGGGCTCAGGAAACCAGTATAAACATTCAAATAGGAACTACTGCTCCCTACCTGTGGGCTCCTCCATCTTTGAAATGTCAAATGAGTTTGGCTTGAGAATACAGTTGACATCCAGAGGCAGCAAGCCCTGGTAGTCACTGGAGATGGTTGAGGCTTGGGCACCATCTCCTGGAAGGCCAGGGTACAGCGCCAGCTCCGGAAGACTGGAGTAGGGGGCTGCGGGGGCTGCGCTGTCCCGCTGCACGCTGCCATCTACGGACACAAAGGCGTGTTACGGAGACAAGGAACACAAAGCACCTGCACCCAGTTTTGTCTTTTGAGAACATGGCCAGTGTCTGGGATCAGGTAAGAGGAGTCTCCCCCTTCCATAGTCATAGGCACAATTTAATTAGTTGTTAATTAATGGTTAATAAATAAAGGTTAGTCAGGACCCTTTAGAAATGCAGTTCTAATACCTACAGTGTTTTCTTACATCTTTTCCAACTACCATACTATGAAAAAAAAATCTCATATTCAGGCAGTCTCTCTCTTTGTGTGGAGGAAGGTAAGTGCCGTTGTGGCACAAAAGCTGGAACTGATGCCTGTATTCTCAGTCTCATTAAAAGGTACATGTTTCAAATAATATCCTCCATTATAGGTTTCCAATTTTGCTCCATACTGCATTCTGGAGAAGCACCTCAGAATAATTTAACAGGATTACATCCAAAACCTGTTCAGTCTAAGACGATAAGCTATGAGGGAAGAATCTGTTTCACTGGACAGAGAAGAGGTGTCTCTGTAACCTCCTCAGAGCTGTTAGTAAGCCCTTGGAAAAGTCTGTCAACAGACAGCTGGTATGCTGTGCAAATTCTTGAGCTTTCCTTTGTCTACCACCTTTCCTAACAGTTTCTTCTTTCCCTCTAGCTGCCTTCTTACCCCCCCTTGCCCCTGTTGGAGGTAGGAAAACCCCTGGATCCACCTGATGGTGTGTCCGCAGCTGGTGTCTGTGGTAACTCTTGTCCTTGGTTCAGGTCGTGTTCTGATGGATTTGAGGGAGCTGTAGTGGGTTTAAGTGGAGTCGCTGGAGCTGCAGGTTGAGACGGGGGCTGTGCAAGGTCATCGGGCGGAGGAACCGGAAACACCGTGGGCTTGGAGGAGCTTGATTCTTTATTTATAAGCAGCACATGGATAGGTCCTGAACTACTTTTAAGATTGATCTGGTATTTCTTCTGTCCATTCTGTCCCTGTAAAGGTGGTGTATTATGAAAGTTACTGTTCCTTGAGAACTCAGCACTGTACAAGGTGATGAAGACTAAGTTCAGCTGTTTTGGTCCTCGACAAAAAAAAAAAAAAAGCCCAACATCACATCTTCTAACTTTGGTCCTGCAGAGAACCTTACCATTGCCTGAACTGATTTCGGCAGAGACGGACAAAGATAGTACCACTGATCAGCTTCATGGCTCTAGCTTTGGATGCTTTTACGATATTAGACTGTGCTTAGCCTCACTAAAAATAGCTTGTGAAACTTCTCAGGTGAATTTCAGCCTTCTACAAGCACAGTGGCTGGCTATCATGCTTCATACAATACTCTCTCCCAACTATGTAAACACTATTTAAACCGAGCACTGCAACAACAAAAAAAAAATAAAAATGGACAGAGGTAAATAATTTGGCCTCCTACTTTAATCTTACCCATTTCAGCCTTTTGGTTAAAGTGAGACTGCAGTCTGTTTCTCTATCCAATCTACTACCATGAGACTAAATCTAAAAGGCTTTTTTGTAAAGGATCCTTTTTAATAGTGTAATGGAGAAACTTGACAGATAAAAGCCTCTATCAATGAATTCTCAAGGGAATTCATTACAATTATGCACAATATGGAAAGTTGCAACATTTAAAAAAAAAGAAGAAGAAATGGTAAAAAACCCCACTAATGTATCTTGGTTTTAATAGAAGACAGTTACCATATAGGTGTACAAAACCCACTTTTTCCCATCCGGCCTCCCCCTTCTCAACTGAAACAATCCTAATCATTTGCCCTCTCCTCTTGCACATGGACAGAGATAAATCCTCCACTCTAAGATAGCTCTTCTTTTCCACTATTCACCTAGAACACTTAGGTATACAAGAAACCAGTACATACCATTTCGGGTGTAGGTACTTCTAACTGTGTACCACAAGGTGCTTGAATTGCTAGGAGTGTATCTCCTGGTTAAAAAGCAATTTTTAAAAAAGTGTAAAGTGTGCATAGTTTTCTTAACTCTTGCATGGTACCCACTCAAATGAGATACAGCAATACTCTAAGACCACTTAAAATACTCCATAATTCAGCATATATAAACTTGTGGTAAGACTTGCATAGTACCTGTAAGATCCAAGTATATTGCATCATATAAATCACGGAATTCCAATACTTAGGCCATAGTTGCAAGAACCTCTCCTCACAGTAGTACAAGATTTACCATTTCCTTTACCTGTTTGCCTTCTAGTTTTATATGTAACATAAGGTGAAAAGATTTAATTAATTTTTTCACAGAATCAAAGAATCATTTAGGTTGGAAAAGACCTCCAAGATCAACTCCAACCTGTGACTGATCACCCTCTTATCAACTAGACAAAGTGCCGTGTCCAGTCATTTTTTGAACACTTCCAGGGATGGTGACTCCACCATCCCTGGGTAGTCTATTCCAATGCTTAACAACCTTACTATGAGGACATTCTTCCTTATGTCCAACCTGAACCTCCCCTAAAACAGCTTGAGGCTATGTCCTCTCATCCTATCTCTTGCTGCCTGGAGAAAAGGCCGACCCCCTCTTTCAGGTAGTTGTATGGAGTGATAAGGTCTCCCCTGAGCCTCCTTTTCTCCAGGCTAAAGCCCAGCTCCCTCAGCTGCTCTTCATATGACTTACTTCAGCTAAATCAGTTCTGTGGTCTAGCTCACTTTATGACTTTGACAAATGGTGGTACTGCAAAGATTTAACAGAAGAAAAGGTATTAATGATCATCCTCAGAGCCAGCACTTCCAAGTATCTAAGCTCATGGCTTCCACAGCACATACAACTGGGACGTTAAGAGCTGGCTGTCAAACTCACCTGTGGCTTACTATGCACACTGAAATGTGTTGGTTAAAGTCAGGGGATCACAATTACTTCCACAACACTGGCACAACACTGCAGGTCACTTGCGTTTCCCCTTTGTCCATAACTGATTCGGAGTAACACTTTTCTTTCTCTGCCTCCTAAAAGACACTTAGGTGAAGTACCATCTGAGTGCCATGCCAGGTGCCTCCATGTTTTGTAATGGCTAATTCTTTTTGGTCACAGCTCATTTTTGTTAAACTCTGCAGTAATTTTCTAATCTTGCATTTTTATTAAAAACAATCTTTCTTGTGGCAAAGAAGAGATGGTTCCAAATCTAGCTGGAGGCTGAACAACAATCTTCCCTTGGGTGCCCTGGGATTGGGAAAGGATGTCAAGGGTAGTAACTTCTGCCAGCAATTCTTGGCAGTTTCTTCAAACCTGTACAGGAATCCTTTTGATTTAGCAGCCCCATCATTTAACTTTGTCTGGCTCTATTTATACAGCATCATCAGGAACTCTGACCACAACTGCCACCAGAAAAACTATATGAAATTTGGATCTGCCAGGTTCATTTGGTGGGTTGGACCCACATGTCCTGTCTCTGGTTCCATTAATGGCCTGAGGCAAGCTGCTGCAAAGTATGAGTACCAAAAAAGGCATCCAAAACCAGAACTCCAGCTGAGCTTCCATTCTGTACAATCTGTAACTACAGCTAGAAAATGCTGGAACTTGGTAGTCATAAACATTATAAGACATCACTACTGAGTACTTCTAAATTCAAAATACTTGCAAGGAAAAGCAAGTCATTTTTCAAGAGCAAGATCAGGAAATCCCTTGCTTTAGAAATACAGCCTAGCAGCAGCCACTTACCATTGAAGCAGTTGCAGATATCTTCATGGGTGACATATGAAAATGTAATGTATGTCAAGGAACATTTTTCTTAACATAAAACTGGTATGTGTTGCCCTTTAGAAGTAGTTTGTCCAAACTGAGTCTAAACTATAAAGTTACTATTGTTACTCAGAGATGTAATCAAAGCATAATTTTTGTCTTTCAGAATGGATAGTTAAAAATAGAAGAGTTTTAAAGAAAAAACCTGTACTTGCAAAGAAAATACAACAAGAAAAGAAAGTTGTGTAGCTTGCTTGAGAAGAGATCCTAACAGGGAAAACATGTAAAATCTTGTTTTGAAGAATACCATTTATCTCACTGACACTACAGAATTCAAGTATGTATCACGACTTCCCATAATCACATAAAATGAGTGCTAGAGGGAACTTCAGATTTCATCTCCCATCCCATTCCTCTGCCTCAAGGTAGAATCCACTGTTCAGACATTCCAGACAGATGTCTGCCTCCCCTCTTGTGGAAAACCTCCAGTGATGGGTAATTCACCACCTCCCTGGGAGGTCAATTCCAGTGCTAGCTCTCCCAAAGGAAAGTTTCTCCTAACATCTAACCTCAATCTCCTTTACTACAAAATCCATTTTACACAACCAGTTTCCATATAGCAACTCCAGTAATGTTTAAGTACTTATCACTGGTGCTATAGATAAGAAGGGCACTTTCCTGCTCCCAGTCTCAGGTGTCTGTTTTGCTCAGTATCTTGCAAGATACCTAAGCACATGCTTATGAGCAATGCAGCTGGAACTCTCTGCTCATGGGTTATTTAAACAAGGATTTTTTTTATTCCAGTGTCAAGCCCAAGTTTCAGGACATTGCCAACTCAGTTTATCTTTGGGTGATAGCTTAATCTTTGCAGGAGAACAAAGCAATGCAAAACAGATTCATGTAAAGCAGTGGTAACAAGGTATAAAATCAAGTGCTGGAAAGCAGTATAGACTACCACAGAATATTCTGAGTTGGAAGGGACTCTCAAGGATCACTGGGTCCAATTCTTAAATGAATGGGGGAAATATAATTCATTTAAAGTAAGACACCAGGATTATACTATAGACTTAAAAATTACTGCCATACATATATATATGCTAACTTATTTTCACGTTACCAATCACAGTCACAGAAGTTAAAAAGCCATGTAAATAAAATTTATATCTTCTTTCTCTGAGAAAAACTTCAAAAAATATTTGCCTTACCCTGCTTCTGGATAAAAGGGACTAAATTCTGCTTTATCCATTACCTACACCTTAACTGTTGCTTTGATTCTATTTCCAAGAGGCACACAATTAATTTAAAAGGATATTGGTGGTTTGTAGAATCATCCATGACGTTCTTGATACTTTGCTGAAGCCACAGTTTCTGCTGATCCAATTCTTTCTCTTTTAGCTCTAGATCTTCAATTTCAGCTTCCAGATACCTCAGCCTGTCTATGACTTCTTTTGTATTGCAGCCAGCACCTACTCCTCTTAAAAAGGTAAAAGGGTTCATGAAACCACAAGTGAAAATCTAAAGCAAACACACAGTGTTTCTTAAGACTATTTTCAATATTTTTTTTAAATCTGCTAATACTCAATATGAAGGAAATGAGCATTTGTGGTATCATATCTAGTCAGAAGTGGAAAGAGGCAATTTTTGTTGCTCCAAAGCATGTGAAAATTTTGCAGAATTGACATGGCTTACTTCCACTGAATGCTGTTTTTTGACTTCTTCTCTATGAGATCAATCCCCTCCAAAACATTGGTGATATCATAGATCCTTCTCTTCTGCCTCACAGCAAGCGTATCAGCAGCCTGTCAAGAGAACAACAAGTATCAGCAACTTGCATGCTGCAGGAAAAGACAGTTAAGCCAATCCCTTGGAAAAATGTCACGTAATGTCATTCTGAAGGGAGAAGGTTCCACGCTTCAGGAGCCACATATTTCATCGCTAATTTTAAAGGTCAGCCCCTGCAGGTAGTGCTTGCAAACCACATGGAGGAGTCACCTTGCTGAAGGCCAGCAGGCCATCCCTGGACAGGAGGGGATGTTCACATGGGTTGCCAAGACCGTGTTCAGTATCTGGAGCATGCGCTGTTCAACTGCATGGAGGAGCTTGCAGTGCTCTTTCTGGAAGGTAGGAAAAAGTAGGGAAGGCAGACAGCAACACCCTGCATAGGGGCAAGCCTCTGAAGCCAAGCACATGCTAAGTTTATCATCCCTTTTGCTGACACAAAGTACTGAAGCTTTTGTTTGGCTTCAGTGGTGCTGGGATACAAATCAACAGAGCTGTAATTTCACAAAGTGGCCAAAGGAGAGCTGCAGTACTTCAGGCCATCATTGTCCTGCACGAATCCACCTCACAGTGTACAAGGGCCCACTCACGCAGCGTCACCCTGAGCACCACGAGCATATCCACAGGCACAGCTCACAGGGATGTCCCACTGACACTCAGCTATCTGTACAGTGCGTCTGAGGGCTGTCACAGCTCACCTCTCAGAGCAAAGCAGAGGAAACTCTGCTTCATGCCTTATCTCTCTCCATGGTGCCTTTAACGTATCTGATGTAAAGAGTTAAGATAAAATAAGGAAACTTTAGCCTTTCACACCCTCAGGTCTTTGATGCTGAAAAGCAGCTCAAGTTCAAAGAACATTAGCTAAAAGAGAAAGCAAAGAGTAGTCTGACTTCGTAGCTACTCAGGACACTTAAATACAACGACTACAAGGGATTATATGTATTTAAAACAAAGTAGAGGAATAATAAAGAGAAGGATAGGTGGCAAAGACTTCTGAATCCCAAATTAGAACTAATGCATAAGATAAACTATTTTTCACTATAGGAACATAATGATTTATTTCAGTTTTTTCAGCAATCTATTAAATTAATGGTTTTCGTAAGCATGTATGTTTGAGAGACAAATCCACAAATCCATTTGCATTTTTCTACTTAAGTAAAATTGAAAGGACAAAATGAAAGAATGGAGATTTAAAAAAATACTCTTATAGCCATGAAATATAAACACTGCTCCTTCTCCTTGGCAGTGATGTGCCCACTAAACAGTGTTTCTACTGATATCCTTAGTAACATTCATCTTTCATAGGGTCTGCTGCAACAGTCTGTTAAAATCTTTTCTAATCTAACAAAATACATGCGAATACATAAAAAGTGCACAGTTCAGTTCTCTCCAAGGAAACGGGCTCCTCAATCACTTGTACCAGCAGTATGCACCTGCTACCTTAACCTGCTAATTTTTGCTGCATACACACTGCTTCCAAGGACTGCAAGAGAACCTTAAGAATCCAGAGTCACAAAACTGATGCCACCTGCACGATGTTTAATCAGCACCTCCTACACCTCACAGTCTTCAGAGCACAATTTTTATAAGTTGTTTACATTATTCAGTGCAATAAATGGACAACACACACTTGAACAGCTGCTATTCAACTTTCTGCTCTCTTCCCATTGCTCTACATATTGACTGAGAACTTAAGTCTACTGCTCCTAGTTTGAACAATGAAAAAACTGCTCTGCAGACAGATTTAATTGCCTCTTGAAATTTTGTCAAAGGCCTGTCTACAAAATGTAAATGCTTTACTAACCTTAATGTATTTTCAAGATGCGCTGGTAGTAAAAAATACCAATGTACATAAATTTGTAGCTATGATACCAAAGCTTAAGACTTCAAATAAAAGTCACTGATTTTAAATACCCAATTCCAGATGTTGCAAAGTCGGAGTAACTGTTCTACTCTAAATACTATTGCATTTTGTATGCCCAAAGCACAGCTCCATTAACACTAGCAGCAGAAATTTATCACTGCTGCAAACCAAGCTCCAGAACCCCAGGACAGGGATTCATTTCATAAGAAAATGAAGGAGACAGTTACACATGTATTTAGTGTGACCTGCCCTGTATATAATTCAATCACTGCTACAAAGTTCAACTACTTACAACAACCATTCCAACAAAGAAGTTGGGGCCAGTTCCCAAGCTGGGAAGTTTAATCCAGCCATTCACTACCTTTCTGGTGCTGGTCTTGTAATCTAATGATCTTCTAAAAATTTAATGGGCTGATTAAAAAAATTTGTAAAGTTCCTCTCTGACATTCTAGCAGTTATCAGTGCAACACCTTCTGGTAGGTACATGGGTCACAAATTCAGTTCAGTCTTTCACACAAACCACACACTAGTGACTTCAATAATTAAGAGACAAATCTCTTGTTGTCAAAAACACTGTTAAAACTTATCATTTCTCAACCTATGTATGACAGAGACATCTACAACAGCCCTGCTAACATGGCTGGATTTAGCTTCCACATTCGTTCCTTCATAAAATCTTCTTAATGTAAAGCTGCTGAACTCTAGTAATTTCTCCTAGTATCTCCTCATACTTTGAATAGGTATGTATTCAACACAGGCACTATATGAATGTCTCACAGAGCTTGAAGAAAAATGTATAAGCACTGGACTTCAGTACTGTGTGCATTCAGGTTGTGCAACTCCTGGAATACAGAAAACACGCTGCTCAGCACAGTTTCAACTGCAGGCACACACAGAGACACACAAAACTGTGCCCAGAAATAAAACAACCAGCCAGAAAAAGGGCAATTGAGAGTCTGTGCCCTCACACAACTTTGCTCTCTGGGAACTGACAAAAGGCTGCGTGAATCATCAGCTGCAAATTCGCCGTGTTATTATCGGAAGAGTGGAGGAATTTGATAAAGCACCAAGGCAGAGTGATTACTGAGAAGCTTAACAAAGCACTAGGGAAGCAATGATTGCTTGCTCTCCAAGTGTCCAAGGAAAGAGGTCCTGCATCTTCTGCACTGTGCTGCTAGCAGATGACATTTTCTCCCCAAGAAGGCTGACAACAGTTTGGTGGGAGTTTTAAATTGAATGGTGTTCTTGTCAACCTGCATGTAAAAAGTACTAGATATCATTGCATGCATAAAGACTAAGGGAATGTAAAATCTAATGGACAGGCTCTTTTTTCTTCTGTGGAGTAGGGCAAGTATAAGGAAGTTGTTATTTACACCTGATCAATACACTCCTAAAAACAAGTAGATTTTAGAATACCTGACTTTTTGCACTGATGATCAGGAACGCTACTTAACTATCACTATAGCAGGGATGGCATTCTGCTAGAAACAAAGCCCATTTAAGAAATCAAGGCAGAAGCAATTGTATGCTATGAACTGAAAGAATACATGATATTTTGGGCTTCATTTCAGGTGGTCTGTCCCTTATTCACTCATTTTTCTCTTTTCCTCTCCTCCCTGCAATTAATGGGTTCTGCAGATAGGAACTTTGTTTTCTTTTCTTTCTATCTCATCCCTTAATGTTTTAAGTTTAATCCCATAACTAGATTTTTTATACAGGGTTATTCAGCGACAGTTATACCATTATTCTAGAAAAGCTGTTGATTTTAAAGTAAACACTGTAAAATTCAAACTTCAAGTAAAGAAAATTCTCACTTTCACTCCCACGATTTGTCAGATGTTACCAGAGAAGTGTCCAGCACTAAAACATTTCCAAAGTGTCCTCTTCCAGACCAGTAAACTGTAACTATAGATATATTCAAAGATCACCAGAAAATGTCCCAGAAATAGATTTTCCTTCTCAATTGCTGGAAGCACAAAGCTGGAAGCACACTTGTTGCCAAATTACATTTTCTTTCTAGTGCTGGTTTTGCTACAGAAATACTAACCAGCATCACATCAGATGGTCAGTACCTGTTAGCAGGGAGACACCTGAGGGTGTTCACTGCGTAAATCATTTCTTGGATCACTCTGTTCCATTTCAAGACTGGCCTGTTGTTCTTCAGTTCCCTGAGCACACTAACATAACACACATATGCCTCCTGCTTTTCATTTTTCCTTAGATATGCAGCTTATTTATGAGAAAACCGCTTACAGAAATATGTGTTCTGAGTCAGTGTTTATGAAAGTACCAATGGTTTATGCACTGCAGTTTGTATTTACTTCCAACAAAGTAAATTCAGAAACCAGTCTCCATTTCTTGAGCAGAAATGCCTGTGACTGGTTGCAGTGCCACTGACCCATTCCCGCCAAGTAGGTACCTTTCTCACTAAAGAGAACCAGAAATACTATTCCTTCCCGCTACATAGCCCAACTTTATTGTTCAGATCAATCCTTTTTTGCACTTTAAGGCCAAGCTTTTTGGTCTGATGTCTTACAAACTGAGTGTGTATTGCTTCTCAGACTGACCTGGAACATCTCTCAGCACATGACAGACAATAAAGTAAGTTGCAAGACAATTCCTGAGATGGGGACAGCTTAGTTTTTTTTTTACTTAAAAAAGAGGCAGTTAAATACTAAGGAGCTAATCAATTTGTCCAGACCACAGCATAACTAAAGGAAGAATATAAAACCTATCAGTGTCCTTTCTTATTCACCCTGAAGTCTCACCAGCCACAGCATCATCACTGAAGTGCTGAACATGGATGCACAAAAAAACTCCAAGAATATCAGTCACCTCCCAGGGCCCATTAAGAGTAATTAACAAATAGGTCAGTTTCCCAGAAAGCACTTCAAGTGACCAAAGCACCAAAACAACCTCTTCCTGCACTTTGCTGAACTCCTCAGCAGTTTGCTGACGACCTTAACCAGGCAGGTTTACACAACGTGTGCACCGCACACCCTGACAGCCCGGAGGGCCAGCATGGCAGAATGCTCCAGGGAACCTGCAAGCAGGACACAATGCCAAGGATCTCTCCTGCAACACAGCGACCTCCCAGCACAAGGACCTGGCCAAGGCAGGCTGGTCCCAGGGCATCACTGGGAAGATGTTCCAGCCGCTGCAGCCCAATGCCCTCATGCCTCAGAGATGGTGGGCTGGCTGCAGAGGGGCGTGATGATGATTTGCCACCCACCCTGCCCATTCAGCATCTTTCATACACATATAGTAAAAAGTAGTAAGAAGGGAATGGTCTGGTTTTCAACATTGTTTTCTCTTGCTAAGAGGACATAAAGAGGGGCGGACGAGAAACAGCAACCTGTACACTGAGTCAATGCAGAGAGCAATGTAGGACAACAAAAAAACAGAATCATTAGGGTTGGAAGGGACCTCTGGAGATCATCTAGTCCAAACCCCCAACAAGGGTCACCTAGAGCAGGTTACACAGAAATCCAGGTGGGTTTGGAATGTCTCTAGAGAAGGAGACTCCACGACCGCCCTGGGCAGCCTGTTCCAGTGCTCTGCCACCTTCAGTGTGAAGTTCTTTCTCGTGTTGAGGTGAAGCTTCTTGTGTTTTAGTTTATGGTCACTGCTCCTCGTCCTGTCTCTGAGCACCATCGTAAAGAGTCTCACACCATCCTCTTGGCACCCTGCCTTTAAAATATTTATATGCATTAATGAATTTGCTCTCAAGTCTTCTCTTCTCCAGACTAAACAGACCCAGCTCCCACAGTCTCTCCTGATAACAGAGATGTTCCAGACCCTGAGCATCTTTGTGGCCCTCCGCTGGACCCTCTCCAGTAGCTCCTTCTCTTTCTTGTACTGAGGAGCCGAGAACTGGACACAGTGAATAAAAACACCCTCAATAAGTTATATTTAAGGCACGGCACCCTTTATACCCTACTAATAAAAAGCCGGAACGCGTATTTTAGCCGACCGCGGGGGCTGTCAGCCACCCCCGCGATCCCTCAGCCCGTCGCTGGCCGGTGGAGGCCCCGGCGTGGAGGGCGCGGGCGGCCCGGCCCGGCGCGGCGGGGCCCCGGAGCCGGCCTGGCCCGGCGGTGCCGCGGGCGCGTCCCCCCCGCCCTCGCACCGCTTTGAGGTCCAGCACGCCGTCCTTGGCCTCCTGCAGCAGCGACACGAACTTGGTGGTCAGCAGCCCCAGGCTCTTCTCGTGGCGGCTGCTGCCGCCGCCCGCCGGCTCGGCCGCCGCGGCCATGCCGCGCGCGGGGACACGGCCCACGGCACAGGGCAAAGGGCACAGGGCACACGGCCCACGGCACAGGCCCACGGCACACGGCCCACGGCACACGGCGCACGGCCCACGGCCCACGGCCCACGGCACGGCCCACGGCCCACGGCACACGGCGCACGGCACACGGCACACGTGTCGGCGCCCGCAACGGCCCGAGCGGCGCGGCCGGCCCAGCGCGGCGGCCCAGCGGGGCGGGCCCGCAGGAAGTGACGCCGCCGCCGTTGCCGGGACAGCGGCGTGTTTGGACTGCGGGGGGCAAGGGCCGGGCCCCGCGCAATGGGAGGGCGCTGGCCTGGCCGGCTTTCCCTCGGGCTCCCCCAGGACGGGTGGCCCACGCCCGGAGTGCCAGATGCGCCTGCTTGTCCCCGGCACGACAGCCCCGCGTCACTCGTCTCACCGCTTGCATTTGATGTAACAGCGCTTAGGTTAACTGTAAACTCACATCTCCCGAGGCCAAGACACAGGATGCGCTGATGGTCTGGCGAGAGGAACAGGGAATTTCGGGTGCTTACCCAGTCCCTTGCACTCGTGTCTAAATACGCTCGACCTTAACCTTCCTGCAGGTACACATCTTTCCCTCAGTAAAAAAGTAGGTAAAAGTAGAGAAGCTGTGAAAGTCCACACTGCATAAGAATTCAAGGGATGCACTCCAAGGAAGAAATGCTGCCGGGAGAAGACCCCCAGGTACCATCACAGGAGGCAGTGGAGCCCATCACACCGGGGGTGCTGTGTCACACTGGGCCTGTACCTGCCCAGGTAACAGCATGTGCAGGGCAGTACGGGTATGCACAGGAGTGCGCAGTCACACACGCTCTCTGGAACTGGAATCACAGTACCAAGTAACAGGAATTTCCTAACAGATTACATACTCAATATTGATTAAAACAGATCCATTATCTTGCCAGGAAATGAAAACAAAATCTAATGATGGAGTCAATTTTAAGCTGTCATGATTATTGCACAAGAGCTTACTTTGCATCTGACGAGGTCAGTTTCCTTTTTATTTATTAATTTATACCTTACAGTAACATCAGGTTGAAATTCATCCTCATAATTAGGTAAATTTGGCACAGCTTTCACCTGCACCACATTTTTATTATTTTAACCTTTCGAAGGTAGAAATCATTTAAACGCTTATTATAAAGCTCTAAGGGAGCCATGTAAGCATAAAGAGGGAAATGATGCCAGAGTTAGCCCCAAGAAAAACAAACATTCCAAGCAGTACTAACACGGGCACCTACCCAAGTACTGCACTATGAGATTTCTGAGCCAAGAGCAAGGAATAGAAAGAATTTATGCTAAAAATTGTAACAACTCCCTCTGATGAAATCAGAAAATAAGTTTCAGAACAAAAATTTTGGAGTAGAAACTCAGAAGAGATACTAGTACACTGAATCAGGGTAAGAGTAAGTTCTTTCAGCTTCATGGTGCATTCCAGTTACTCAATTACTTCACCCAAAGTGTAGCTTGGTCAAATAATAAGCAAAGAAAAAAGGTCTCAAGGAACACTCAGTAAACATGACAGGAAAGCACTCTGAAGTGGTGCAACTTTTCTGCACCAGTGATACCCATGAAAATACTATAGAACAGTTTTCCAAGTGAGTATTTCCTCACATACTGAGGATTCTGAAAAAGTGTGTAGAGCAATGAATAAGAAATAATTTTCTTCTGCCTTTAGAGAAGTGATATATTGCTGTCAGGGAATCAAGAGATTACCTAGCAGATCAAGAATTCTGCTAGAAGAATAAATTAGGCTAATTTTAAACTTCACAGCAAAATTTACTAGACTAACATTAACACAATTGGTTAATTAGAGTTGGTTCTTACACCTTGCTAACCATTGCCACTACGTATTAATTTTTACATATCAACCATTATCAACCAATAGCACAGATTGCAAGCAAACAGTCCTTAACAGCTCTATCGCACCTGAACTGGGAGTACCAAAGTGCAGATGCCTCCCCTTCAGTGCTGATGGCTTGTTCATGGTGTTCTCATGGGTCAGGTGTGGGAACTCCAGATCCAAGGAACCAGAGCTGAAGCAAGTGTCTGCTTTCTGCCCCCTCCCACAAATTTGGCATTTTATCCTTTTATGATCTCTAAACAATTCCCAGCCCCCACCTCCACCCTTGTGGAGTGGGAGTTGTTTTCCCAGGCCGTTGCAGGCACCTCATTCAGTTGTTGGACTGCCTTTTATTTTGCTTTGGTGCTGCTTCCATTCTTAAACAAAAGTAGTCTGTTCCCAGTTCTCAAGGTTGTGCTTTGTCAAAGACCAGTCACTGACCATCAGCAAGTTGTTTTTGCTGCTGTGGCCTCTGCTTTCAACCTAGGCTCGTATTTTCAAGGCCTTTGTTACATCCCACACTTAAGCTGCACCTCATAACAAGAGGCTGCTGATATCAAGCTCTGGTTCATGCAACAAGCTTTCGTTAACACACTGATAACAAGTCGAGTGGGCCTCACAGCCAAAGGCCAGGGTCTTTTACTAGCACTAAGTACTTTTACAGGGCTGCTGGGCACAAAAACGCACATACAGATACACCGTGTCAGTGCTTTAATGCTGGGGTTCTGAACGAGCTGCTTAAGTCGGCTTAGTAGCTTCTATCGTTGGAGCAACAGGACTCTGCTTCAGCTACTGTGAGGTGCAAGGTGGGCAGAAACAGCTCCACCTGGTGTGCCAAAAGGTATCCGATTTTACTACTCGCTGTTTTATGTGCAGCATGAAATACTTTTGAGTACAGTGTAGTTCAGTAATAGTTTAGGATCTTCTGAGCAGAACAAGCAAATTAAGAAATGCCTAACTGCAGTGGTCATGGTAAAGCCTCCATCATGAAGGAAGTATAACAATATATTAACGTAAGGCTTACGATTTGCTTCCATAAGATGATGTTAGGTCATTATCTCCTATTTTCCAAAAGCCTGGTGGGAAGCCTATTGATATGGAGAAAACCAAACTATGCTGCCAAAAGAGGCACTCTAAGTTGCATTAGTTTTGCATTCTTTAGCAGTGGCAGATTAAACATGTTTACAGATACAAGAAAGATGGAGTCTATTTCTCATGTAGTGACAAGAAATGGGGGAATGGTTTTAAATTGAGTGTAGTTTTAGATTAGGTGTTAGAAAAAATTCCTTACTGTGAGGGTGGTGAGGCATTAGAACAGGTTGCCCCTGTGGAGAAACTGTAGATGTCCCATCCCTGGAAGTGTTCCAGGCCAGGCTGGATGAAGCTCTACGCAACCTGATTTAGCGGAAGATTCCCTGTTCATGGCAGGGGGGTTGGAACAAGATGATCTTGATGGTCCTTTCCAACCCCAGCCATTCTATGATTCAACATTCTCGGATCTCTCATTACAAGATTCTTTACCCCAGTGAAGCAAAACTTCAAGCTCTTGGCTTAGAACTTTACAACTTTATAACTTTCTTTTCTCTTATTAAACATGCAAATTCCTAATTTAATATGATGCTTTTCATCTATACCTGCTTTGATCCACTTTGTCAGCAGTTAAAGATAACCATAGGTCAGAAATAACTATTTATTATGGATATAATATGAAGACATTTGTGTCTGATCCCTGAACCATCAAAATATACAACAAAGACTTAATTCTTTAGTAAAACAAGTAAAAGTGCATTGTAGTGTATGAAATTGCTTAAGCTTGTGTAATGCATATTTTTAGAGTAAATATTAATAATCTTCAAAGATCTTGTTGAATATCATTCAGTGCATGTGCAAGTAGTCGTATTTTATTTTCCATGGCTTTTTTATTGTTTGCCATTTCCTGCAGAAGCTCCCGCATTTCTTCTTCAACAGAGTAAACCTGAAAGAGCACACAGAGATCAAAGAAAAATTCTTGCTTTTCTTAATACACCTAACCCCATAAAATCTTGGCAATTTTTAACACTGATAAGCAGTGCAAGAGTTATATGCTTATGTTTAAATATGCAATGCACTACTCTTGACATTGGATGCAGTAGCAGAATTTGGCTTTAAAAAAAGTATTAACCTGCTAGGAGATAGCAAGTAATGCATGAAAACCAGAAAACTTATTACGGGGAAAAAGCACCAGTTGTCATGCCAAGGAAGAATGCAGTATATGACAGGAACAGTAACTGTTAACACTGGCATAGGTGAGTTAAAAGGATTATCTGGCTTAGTCATCATTACTCTTGCTTGTATAGATAAGGAAATGTTATATTTTTAACAGCTACAAAGCATGGAGCTTTACTTTTCTGGAATACCAGTTCTAGAGATTTTCTTGCTGTGTAAATATTGAGCACCAGATCAGGGCTGTCTCCATTCAGAGATCAGACTGATAGATACAAACAGGACACTTTCAAGCACCACTGTTGTAGTGGCTGTAGAATAAAAATGCAAATACAATAAACATATACATTTAGTATTAAAATTACCTTTTCGTTTGCTGCTTCAATTTGTTTTTCCTTTTCATTTGCCAGCTGCAACAGTTCTTCCTGATGTGCTACCAGCATTGACTCAAGTTTTTTTCTAAAAGCATTATCCATTTCATGAAGCTTTTCCACAGCAATCCTAAAAATGATTAAAAAAGAGATCACGCTCCTGCAAACAACTGAAGTATTTTGTTTTGTCCAATTCTGCCTTTGATAAGGTTTTAAAAACATAGGCACAGCTATATCATTAGAAGATGTTCTGTTTTCTCAAATACGTGTTCTGGTTTTATGCACTGTGTTCAGGGCTTCTGGTATTCCTCTTAGCAGAAGCATTTAATCACTAGGAAAGAATATGAAGATTCGGGCTTGCTACTGTCACCATGGATAAGAACTTCACGTTTTCAAATATCTACTTTTATGCTTTTGCTTCCCAAGAAGTGAATGATTGAACTGTGTGATCCTGTAAATGGCCTCTGACCCTGTCTCCCAGCAATAGAAAAGTGTCTGCTTCACAGCAGTGAAGCATTTTCTTGACTTATGCAAGTTCTGCTTTTAGGGCATAACTCTAAAATATGTAGGAACAAAAAGCAAAGCAAATTATTCAACTATATAATTAATTTACAACAAATTTTTGAAAAACTCCAGAATTATTTGGAAAAAAAAGTCAGTTTCACTTTTGATTTTCCAACAATTCCAAAACCCAGTATTATTGACTATTTGAGGAGTTGTAAATGTGGCAGTTAGGGACATGGTTCAGTAGTGGACTTAGCAGTGCTGGCTTAATGATTGGATTTGATGGATCCTAAACATCTTTTCCATCCTAAATGATTCTATGATTTATTAATATTATTGTGGTAAGTACTGAGGATTTGTCCTCTATTTCGTACACAGTGAATGAGGTATCTTTACTTTATCCTGCGGAGACATTAGTGAAAGCACTGTGGCCTCCCTTGTACACCATCCACAGTTGCTTGTCTTGATCTCTGATTTGCAATCGATTTGTTCCAGGCGTTCTGGTCATGAGCTGGAGGGTTGACAGGCTCATGCTCAAAGACACCCTGATACAGACTGTGCCTCACATGCACAAACATCATCCCTGTACAACTCCAGCCAGCACGTGTGATTGCTGCAGAAGAGTCTCTGTTATGTAAGTGACATGGAGTTTACTCACAAGGTAAATCAAAAGCATTGTGGTGGAATGGGTATATTAGGGAGGAACGAGTGTAGGCTCCAGTCATTATCAAAGAAAATGGAAACAGAGCTAAGAAGTTTAAATGACGAATTTAAACTCTGAATTTAAGCTCTAACTGAATGCCAGTTCCACGAAATACATCACCTGTATAGTGCGAATTCCTTTTAGGCACGCAGAGTTTGTAACTGGGCTCAAAAGTAATTAAAAGGTGTTACGCATTCTTTTGCCATATAATCAAACCTTTTTGTATACTTATTAACAGTGAAGCTCTACAGTAACTGAGTAGTCACAATATAAACTATTAAGGTGTTCACCTTTGAGTTTGAAGACTCTTATTTCTCTCTTCAATCAGTTTCTTCTCTTTGATATCAAAGTTTTCCTTCATTTGTTTAACCTGCACCTCCAGCTGGCTTAATAGCTCTCCTTTACCTTGCCACCTCTTTTTCAGTGCGCTGAGAATAAAATGCACATATTTACAATGACTATAAATACCACTTCTTAGGAGGGCAGAAAAAATTTTTCCATGCTTCCATTTTTCCTCATTTCTGTGGGTTTTAATAGTAAGCAAGTACTCTCTGAACACAGAATAACTTCAGAGCAGTGTTGTATACAATGATCCCAAAGAATTATTGACTTGTCTGTATCACCTGTGTGCATTCCTAATGTCATCAAGTTCTAGTTCTTTTTCTTCTAGCAGTTGCTTTAATTCCTCTTTTCTTTCATTTTGTCTTTCCAATCTTTCCATCAGTTTTTCACATTCAGCAGTTTTTTCATCCAACTTTACTTGAAACAATTTCTGAGCTTCACGATTTTCTTCATGGTGTTTTCTGATTTGCTTATTTTTTTCTTGTAAGCCCTTTAGAAGATAAGTATTTTAGAACACATAAACACTTTATTGTAACAATAAAGTATTTGTTTAGTCTATGATGGAATAAAGCAGAGAAGGACATGTGAAAGTTTACTCTTCTGAATGTGTGAAAACCACTTAGTAAAGTGATAGCCAGTTAGTCAGTCTTCATCTGAAAAAAGTCAGAGTAAAAAAAACAAAAAAACACACCAGACCGAATCTGAAGTTGAAAGCAAGTTAAGGAAAAAGTTATTTTGAACTCTTATTCTATGCAAGAATAAACAACTTACTGAATAAAGTTGAATGAACAACTTATTCTTTTGAACAACCTATTCTACATAGTCACTGAGTTCACAATTTGTAACAGTGAGTAATGAACTGAACTTTGAGAGACATAACATGGTATAAATTTTGATTAATAAGCTAAAGTTTTAAGTCTCTTAATGAATGAATGGAATTAGTAGAACAAAACATAGTACCTCTGCTGCAAAAATATTGACTTACAAGAACAGAATAGAGAAAAAAACACATTGTTGTAAAATAAACATGAAACAAACATTTAAAATTGTTTTTCCTTTTTCAGGAAGAATGATGCTATCAGCGTTTCACCTCTCTCAAAATCATTTTTAAGAATAACTTGAAGCAAGGCAAAAAGAATAAAGTCTGTACATAAATATGGTTCAGTGAGAGATTCAAAGTAGCACCTCTGCACATGTATTTAGTAAAAAGCTCTCTTCTGCTCTCAGTGAAATGAATTGCCACTGACAGCCTGATTGTGATTTGTGAGTTGGTAAACAAGTGCAGACCCAGCTTTCATTACAGCCTTTACAATAGCTAAAATTAAGACTTGCAGTGAGAGTTAAGCACAAAAATTGTCAGATATGGCACTTACTTCTTTTAATCTCCTAATTGTTTCTGTCTGATCATCCAGTATTTTGTTTTTAATTCTTATGGTATCACTGTCCTGTTCCTTTTGTTTTTTTAACATCTCAATCTCATTTGTTAGAACTTCAATTTTAGCTTCCAGTTTTCCCCGATCTTGAGCAAGATGAGCTCCTAGACAAAACAGGATATTCACACTGCAGCGCTCATTTTACAGATGACTTCAAGATGTAGAATGTTCGGAAATGGGGTGGAGGTAAAGGTAAGAACCACCTCACAAACCAAACCATTGACTGTTTTGTGCATTGGAAACACTGTAGGAATTTAATCTGTAGGTAGGTAACACTTAGGTAGCAAGTGTAGAACTGAAGGTCTCTATTTTATCCTTTGAAAACTTCTCTGAAAAAAGTCAGCAGTAGTTCTTACAGATCCAGCCAATGTAAAAGAGCCCACAAGGTGGTGCTGAGTCAACTGAATAGGGAAAAATGAAAAATGCCCAGGTTTTTCTTCCCCCCCCCCCCGTATTTAATACTTAAGATATATACTGAAATTTTCACATTCCACTTATATGATAGAAAAGTAGCATTATATAAGTCTATCTAAAAAACCTTGTTTTCCTAATTTCATATTTAAAAGCTCTTTGTATAACACTGTGGTATTTTGATGTTTTCAGGAAATAGATAAGCTATATCGCAATCAACTCCCACAACTGCTGTTACAGATCCCATGTGCCACAGAACATCTGTTTTTGCACATCAACTCTACAACTAGGTAAGATCAGGAAGGCATCCAGAAACCTTGTCATGATTACAACTCTACTGGAGTGTTTATTTGAGAGGTAAGATATTGAGCACCACCATTTTTTCTGCAAAAGAAAAAAAAAAACAACCCCAAAACTATTTTACCCTGTTGTGCCAGCTCCTGCCCCCATATTTTTCTTTCCATTTTTAACCCATCAATCACAGATTCCTGGGCTGTCAGCTGAGAAGTAAGTTTTCCATTTTCCTTTTTTAGAAGTTCAACTTGAACGGCCTTCTGTTTGCCCTCCTCAGTCACAGTTTCAAGTTCTCGAGTTCGACACTGTATGAATGGATATTGGAAAAAGACAATAAGATCCTTTAAAACAAGTATTCAAATTCTCAAATCAATACTAATTGATTTCCTGGTTGCGAAAGTAATACTTATATACAGCAAATTAACTGAGAAATATTCTGCTTGCATTCAGGGTTCTATCTGCATCTCTTTCCAGTTATGAAACGTAAATTTGCTTCAAGTAGACATACTTCAATCCCAGAAAACTGTAAAGCTGATTTCCAGGTAACTGCCCTAAATTATCAATGCCATTATAAAAAAACTATTTAGAATCACAAATTCACAGGTAAAAAAAAAAAGCACAAGGAAAGCAAAGATATTAAAAACTAAATCAGAAGGAAACAGACAGAACTGGGATGACCTTTCACTTCCAATGATAAAAACTTATCTTAATTATGCAGTCTACTTTTTGTTTTACAGATTACAGCTATTTTATATAGGTATTTTTCAATCTTGTTCTTAGCATTATTACTGACTGGCAGAATCCTATTCTATACAGCAACACACTGTTTGGACATCCCAATAGCAACACGGAGGGAGAAGACTAGAAACAACTGTGCAGGGGTTGTACTACACCCAAGTTTTAGCACATAGATGGACTGTATACATACATGGACTGAATCATACCTCCATTTAAAAATTATGTTCCTGAGATTTTTAAAATTTATGGATAATAGAATAGTACTAGAATATGTTACCATAAAGCAACTGTGCCCAAAGGATTTAACACTAACATTTGCCGATTAGTAGATAATGAATAATACTGCTAATGTTATGCAACTAGAAGATATTAAGCTACTAATAACTACACTGGATTATCTGTTCAATTTAATTTTTACTTCATGTACAGTGACCAATGCAGAAGCATATTCCATTCCTTTGAATTTACAAGGGGTCAGGGTTACTAATGCAGGTTTTGTAGTTTTGACTGACAACTTGATTATATACAAACTGCTAGTGCTCACTTTTGAAAACACAAATGAGTCTTGGCTAGTCCTTTTCCATATGGGGAGCAGCATTTGTTGAGAAATAGAAGTGCAAGATGCAAGAATAACAGCTGATGTGGAATACTAGGTTTTAGAGCGACAGGAAACATGTCTTTCAGTCAATCAACCTTTCATGGAATTTATAGATGAAACATTAAAAAAAAAAAAGTAATTGAAGTGTTTTGAAACAAGTACCTTTAGGTTTGCTGTAGCTTCTTCATTTGATTTTGTTAATTCTGCAATCTTGGCTTTCTGTTCTTCTACCATACTTGTCAGGTCTTGAATCAGACTTGCCATATCTTTTTCCCTTTCTTCAGACTCAAGCAGGGTTCGTTTGTGTTTAACTAGATCAGCAGAAACATTTTCAAAACCCTCTTTTACCTAAAGTTTTGTAAGACAAGACTTGAAAAATGCTAACATTTGGAAAAAGTGTGTATACATAAACATAAGTGACATCTAAATTCCAAGTGAAGAAACAGAAATTTATGAACTGTGTATCAAATTAGTGAATATCTGAAACTGGGGTTTTTTTACTGGTTTGTTGGTGATACTTCAACTTGAAACTGTTCTGCCCAGCTACGTATTTGTAAAAAAACCAAACCAGCAAAACAAAGCAAACACAAACTAAACCCAACAACAAAAAGCAAACAAACACAAAACCCAAGCCAAACCAACCAACCAACAACTCCCCAAAAAACAATACAAAAAATGCATGGGTGGATGGGAAGCAGAGCTTGGTAACTGAAAACAGTGCCTTGATTTAATTTCATTGTTAAGATTGACATTAAAATCTTGAAAGGAGTTAAAGTAAATTCAATCTTTTTTTTTCCCCACCAGAAGGGTAAAATATAAAATAATGTAAAATAAAATAAAATAATGTAAATAGTAGCCGAAGAAATAAGTTCTTTAAGGAGTTTAGTAAACAAGTTTTGAAAGCTGAGTTTCAAAATGCATATCCAAAATTCAATTTTGAAAAGTTAAACAATAAGGTACTTCATTATTAAATACACTAGTATATTTGCAACTATAACTTTATCAAAACACATGCATTTTTACTATAATTGAATATATTCTAATAGAATGTCAACATACTTTAAAAGAAATGAATAACACCAGACAGAAGTGGGTTTCTTTACTTTCATTTGATTAACTTCTACTTATGAACAAAAATGCTGGGTTTTTTGAGTGCTGACTTGGCATTTGCTGTTGATGCTCTCTAATCACTGATATTTCAAAGCCTACTACCAGTATTTTTGCATGAATGCTTGACCATAAGGATCAAAAAAAACCCAACCAACAAACAAAACACCAATAACAGAAACACCCCCAAAAATATCTCCCAAAACCCAACACACTTAAAGAGAACTACAACCCCACCTAATGTGAGATTACATGTTCTCTCAATCTTACCTCTTTAAACCTTTTTGCTTCAACAGTTAAAGCTAAACGAAATTCATCTTCTAACTCTCTGTACTTCTGGTAGGACGTGTTAATTTTCTCCTGCAATTCTTTAACACGCTGTTCATGCCTCTGCTTCTCTTTTGCCACTTCTTTTGACAAAGCATCTTGAAATTCAGGTCCATTTAAAGCCACTCGGGTTTCAAGTTCTTTCCTGAAGTTACCAAACATATACGTGAGACACAAACTGCTGTTTCAATTAATTTCCTTGGTATTACTGAACAAGAATAATGAATTTCATAATAAATGTGATAAATTCCTTAGTCTCACAGACATATTTCATTCTTCTATGACAATGACACTGCCATGAGGAAAATTCTGTTGACTGGTGTTAAAATATCCAAAGGAATACCCTTATTTTTAAATTCAAACTCTTGTAGAAATGATTAAATTGCTCTTTCACTTTTAGTTAGCATTTATTAGCTTTGCTGTCAACAAACATCTGCAAGTGACACTGGAATCAGAGAAAAGCCCTGTACAGCCAGACAAACCCTCTTTTGCAGTAATTCTTTTCACCCTCAACCAACCAACAACTGTTGCTTCTCACTCAAGACTCAGAACCCGAAAAGCCGCAGCAACAGGGATCTAAAAGGAGAATGTTGAAGCAAAAGTACCCTGCACTTTCAGACTATTCTGTTCACCTGCTTTAAAGCAAAAAGACTTCTTTCACGTTACATCTTTTGGAGATTTAAGAGATAATTACTGGAAGTTCTCAAAACACAGCTATCAGATTCTTCCCATCTACACTTGCAGCTCTCTTGGTATCTGAACACATGTACCCATGTAAAATTTAGCAAATTTAACCAGCTTATTTTATTAGTAACCTTTCTGACATTACTATACCACAGCGTACTTACTGCTTTAGTTTGTACACATATTTGATTGTATTAGATGACAGTAAAGAACATAAACTCAAGTATTCTCCAAAAAAAGGAAAGTTTTGAAGAGGAAATCAGACAGGAAATAACTCACCCCTACACCCACAAGCAGGATATTGCAGAAGCTGACTTATTTTTTTGAATACTTTGTTTTATTGTAGTATATGTAACTCTTCAGACAGTAATTCAGATACCATTTTATTTTTATCGGATTTTTTTCCTGGATTACAGATCCAGTATTTCAAATAAAGAGTTCAGCCACATAATAAGACATACCTTTGCTCTTGCTCTCTTAATACAAGCAGTTCATGTAGTTGTTTTACCTTCTCCTTCTGTTGTCGGAAGGATATTCGAAGTAACTGTACTTCTCTTTCATTTGCTGATGCTTTAAGCTCTGCTTCTTGCACTTGCTTCATCTGTGTGGAATTCATAAAGACAAGAACAAGATTTTTTTTAAAACTGCAGTCTTCATGTGTTATCCTGGAATACAAAGGAACAGATGCTTTATAAGAGTTTTGTTGTTTGTTTCTTATTGGTTTTGGTTTTATTTTTTTTTTTCTTAATATATCCTATTTCACTTGCAGAAATTTAAGACAAATGTTTAAAATTAAGTCTTAGCTTAACTTACCACAACACAAAAAAATCCACTTTCATGAAGAAACAAAGGCATTTACCTAATTTATAAAGAACTTGAGTGTCCTGCAGAAGTGGAAGAAATGCATTGGCACAATGATTTCCTCAATTATAAAACTATTACAATATGAGAGTTTATTAGTTTCAAACAAAACATTTTTAGATGTATTCAACATAACCAGTTTTTAACATTCCACTTATAAAAACCTCTTTTTGATTTGTACACTTTAGAGCTGCTGAACAGAGCTGCTTCCTAATTATTTTACAAAAAATGGAGAATCAGTGTAAACTCCAGATGGCATACTCCACTTTTCCCATTTGATCCAAGCTTTTATGAGTAATTACATTTCATAAGCTTAAGCCTTTTATATACAAAGCTCCCTTTCCTGATTCAGTAAGGAGGGAAAAAAAGAATATGAAAAAGAAAAATTATAAAAAAGGTTTTAATTACACATGAAATGGTAATTCAAAATCAGGACACTTCAGAAGGCTAAGTTCTCATGTACTAAATGTCAAGCCTTTTCCTGAGTAATATTTAGACACAACCCACTGTATTCTTGTTGTTTTGTGGATACAGAGAAGCAATTCTCACTTAAATTGAATCACTTAAAAAAAGTCAAGCAAGAGTAGATGCAAATTTAAAGACTGCCAGAAAACAGGCAGAAAATAGGCATTTAGATGCATAGTAGACTTATCCTGAATCCCTTCAAGAAGTCATCTAGTAATGCTGACTGAAGGCCTTAAACAGTGACTGCCTGGAGAAAGTGTAATTTACCACTGAAGCTAACTGCCAGTGTGTACTATGAGAAAGCTCTATTAAATATTCTAGAATTTGTTAATCTTGGAGTCGATAAAATAGGCCAAAAGTATATTAAATATGAACATTAAAAAGGAGAACTTAGTTTCTAGAGCATCATGATTATTCTTTGAAACCTAATTATTGAAGATTATTTGCTCCAGGATCTTAAAGACAGGAACAAAGACTTTGCCCTAATAAAGTTTTGTAATTAAAAACAGTGCTACTACAGATGACATATTTCTACAAACTCATTAAAAGAATAAAAGCCTCATACATCAATAAGGTATTTCCATTCTTATAGGATGGAAAAAACTCCATCGACCCCAACCCCCCTTTTCTTGTTCTCTAAATCACTAAATTTAGTACTTTTCAAGGTGACAGGCAGATACCTAATCTAAACTGAAGGTCACTTCTAGATCCATAATAGCTCCAGGGGATCTACAGGTAAGGAAGAAAATGGAAGAGCCACTCAGGTGCCCAAAGAGCAGCCTAAATTAGAGGGTGACTTGAACAGCACTTGCAGTTTGCTGTCAGGGAGTGCCCCTAGTCTCATTCCTTTCAGGGTATCTGAGCAACACCACCTCCTACAGCACTTCAGTGGAAGCTGAGAGACTTTTCCGGATGGGTATGTTAGGATTCAGTTTCTTTAAGTTCAGTGACGCAGGAATAGGCTAATATAGGAATATAAACAAACAAATTGGAGGACACTGAAAATTCAGCCATTGACTTTTCAGAGAGAAATAGTAGCAGTATCTGGTCCAGCAACTTGATCTTATGCATTTGTATACTGAAAAAAGTGCCTCCAATAACAAAAGCATCATTATCTTCTCCAGCTGTAAAAATATCCACCAAAAATCCCAACCAACAAAACAAAACAACCCCACTCAAAACAACCAGAATCTTTAAAGTAAGTTCTCGGCAATTACTGTTTTGTTCTGGTTGAAATTAAAAGCATCTAATTCTTTAGATCAGCGAAACAAGCAGAACCACCAGGTTTCCGTCCCACTAGTAGATCTTTACTGATTTTTAAAAAAACTTGTCTTTGTTACTGTATATTATCAGAAAATATCAACTCTAAGTGTTTAAGTACATAGTACTTGGTTTTCCTTTATCTTAAGACCACATCACATGACATACTTCATTTATAAAATACATTAATGTACAATTAAAATGGATACCTGTTATTAACTACTATTATTGTGGAAAACTCAAGACTTAAAGCTTGTGAAATCTAGTGTTGCTTTGTATCCGGGACTATAGCAGCCACCCCATTGCCAATGTATTATTTGCTCATGAAAAATATTTACCTCTATTGCTCGTTGCTGCAATCTCTGTGTCTCCATCTTGGATAGTGTTTCTTCTAAAGCTTGCATGGCCTTCTGATGTTCTGCTTCTTTATTTCTTGCCTGATTTAACTCATTAGTAAGTCTTTCGGTTTCACCTTTCAACTGCTGGACATCTGCTTGCAGTCTTGCTTTGTCATCTCTCTCTTTCAATATCAATTCCTTTAGCCTGAAAATAAATGCCATGAAGTTGTATTAAAAGCATCTTAGTATTTAGTTTGATGTCAAATACGTTGAGAAAAACCCATTAGTAACTGTTGTAGCACCATATCTTGTTCTTTACTTAGTTTTACTACTTACAGCACTGTCATTACCACTTTAAAAAGACATAAACTATTACTGTGGAGCGTCATTTTAAAAAGCCTGAGCTGGAGGCAAGCTCACAAATAGATCTTTTAGGAAATGACATTCCAATATCATTTTGCTTTGCATGCAAATTGAACACGTAGTACCAATTTGTAATTTATTATCTTCACTAAACTCTGAAACATTCTTAAATATATTAGCTATTTTTATATAAGATCTATCTCAACAGAAAAGAAACATAAGCTTCTAATACAAGTAAAGCTGGGAAGTGAACCCAAAACAAAAAGGAGAAAAGGGAAATAATCACAGTCAGTCAGGGATGGTAACTCAGGAAGCACCTGGCTTGTTTCTTCCTTGCAAGAAAGAAAATGCATCTTTGGCAACTCCAAAAATATCTGATGACAAACAATGCTTTGTTAGATCTTTTTTAAAAAAAGCTGCTGCTTAGAACTTACACAAGAATGATGACAACCAATGATGACAACTATCCAAAGATGTGCTAGGCCTGCCCTACGCAACATATTGCCTATGGGCCAACTCTGGCTGGCCAGAAACACCTTTATTCCAGTGCACTGAGCAGGAAAAACACAAAGAACACTGCAGGTGTAAGTGGAAAGAGAGACTAGGAAACAGAAGGTGAAAGCATGATACAGACTGTTTGGAAAGTAATGGCTGGAAATGGAGGTAAGCCACATACTGATATTGTTCTAAGATGAGAACAGGAAGAAAACTGCAGAAAGGAATTTCATTAGGTAATACTGAGAGAAATTCTAGCACTACTTCTTGATGTGTTATTTTCCAAGTATATTGTTCAAAGCTGGTCTCACTTCTTAAGCCTACAAATTGAATTTTCATGAATCAAAAAACCCCAAAACAAACTCTTACATTACAGCACTGTTTCCCTACCTGTCTGCAGTGTATACAGCCATACTCTGAATATTCTTTTCTTCTTTTGAATGCTTCTGTAGCTCTTTGACATGGTCTAATAATTTCTTTTCTGCTTGCTCAGCTTTCCATCTCCTTTCTTTCTCCTGATCCAGTTCTTGAATCAGCACCTTAGCAAGATTAGCACCAAATTATTAGTAAACATTCAAGCATAGCCAAAAATGACAAACAATATTTGTAACTGTAGAACAAGACTTTTTAGTCTTTCTGGAATTCATGAGTGACAGAGCAAAGGGCAAGTGACCAGGCCAAAAACTCCCATAAAAGTGAAACAAAATAAATCCTCTCCCAGTTGACACTCTAAGAACAACACTACTTTTGATACTATCTACATGCAATTGTTTTTGTCACCTCCAATTTTAGTTTGATCAGGAGACATATGCTTGGCTTTAGGTGAAGACATACTTAATTTGAAATGATGCAAAACCTACTTGGTATGTTGATTCCTCTGTGGGATTTGAATGACTTTCTTCTACTTTTTCTGTATTGCTCTGTCTACCAGTTAGTATTTCAGCTTTTCTTCCCACAACTTTCAAGTCTTGATTGTCTGATGATGAATTAAGATGAGAGTCTCTCTGACTGCTGTGTGGACACTTTGGGGAACTCTTCTTCTCTTCCCTATATTAGCCGGACATCAAGGTATATTTAAGAGTTTAAACAGTAACAGGGGATTCAGACACTTTTATAGGATGAAATTTTACAGTTATGTGCAACATTTGAATAATACAGTTCAAAACCACACAGAGAATAATTTGCAAGGAAACCACAGCAAAAACAGTTAAATTCAAATAGTCAGCTATAAAAAGATATATGTAACTAGTTTATGCTATCTGAAAGACACCTCTTGATCACATAGATATGAAACAATTCTGGAGAAGCAGAGTAGCTGTAGAGCTGCGGTGGCTAACTAAGCAAATATAACCAATTTGTATCACCTTCTACTCATCACTCCTGATAAATCAAACAAATCACTATGGCATCCTCAGCTTCATCACAAAATATGGACAGTTAAATTCTTTACCATTGTTCGGACACCACAAACCTTTTACTTTTATTTTTTAATAAAAAAAAATTCTGTCTGTGGAGAATTTTTCTGTCACCACAATTTAAAACAAAGATGGAATAATAAGCTGTTAAATTCTGAAAGTGTTTTTTTCAGAATCTTTAGTTTTCTTCTCACCTAAAGACAGAAACTGCTCTCATGGAGAAATGACAGACTGAAGCCTCAGAAGCTACTCATTTTCAGAGTATTATTAAAAGAGCTAACTGACCCAACCTACCACTTCCAGAAAAATGTTTCAAGTACTACATTCACTCTGACAATATTCAGCTTAATTCATTTTGGCTTTATATGGCAAACATCAGGATACCTGTTGGTTATTTTGTTCTTAAGATGACTTTCACGACGCTTAGGAGATAAGGTAGTTCCCCGCTGAGGAGGGATCTTGCTTCTTTTCAAGACCTTTCTGTTGTTCTCTTTCCCACTCTCATTTTCGCTCTCAGAAGTTGGATCTGTGTCTCTCTTAGCTTTGAGACAACTTGGAGGAGCTTCCTGTCTTGAGCTATCAGATACCTAAGAAGAGATCAAAATTTTATCTATAAATTTAACAATTTCTAATTGGCTAATTTCTAACACTTATTCAGGTGCCATTTTAAAAAAAGTTCACACAAAATAATTTTGATAGAAAAGTAAATAACTGCTTCCAATTTTTTACTTTTACAATCCCTTCCCTCCTTGCTAAAATATCTCATTGTTTTAAAGAAAAAATATACCCAATGTACTTGAGAACATATAGCTATATCTTTTTGAAATTTGAACTGAAGTTTGGTAAAATCCTTAGGCCTAAAAGGTTGGTGCAAAATGTAAAACAAATACAGCACTTAAAACCAAAAAAGCCTTGCAAACACCACCAACTCTTAAACCTGACAAACTTGTATGTTACCTATGCTAACAAAACATATTAACAAAACAATATTACCTGACAAACATATCAGATTGAGATGACCTATTGGTGAAATTAATTTTCACCAACTGTATAATACAGGTGTTTTGGTGCATTTCATGTTTTATTTTGGTTTAGTTACTATATTGATGGCTTCAGGGTAAAAAAAAATGGACAAAAGTTTTCTAATATAACATGATCACATAGCTCTGCTAGTCCCATACACTATGGTTTTTATTCAGTATGAAAGTTGCCAGGATTCAAGGTGCAATCTTCAGTTTTAAAGACTTGTTTTTATTTTATTCCCAGCTTTTCAAAATTATTAAGAACACGTTAGCACCATTAGCCCATACACACCAGTAGAATGCTCCAGTCTGTTCCAGAAAAATTTTGCATTATCAGAAATGCACACCTCAGTTTACAAACAAAACTTAACAGAAAAAAAAAATCACCTTTTGCAGTATCTGTGAAATCAGATCTTCTATTCTTTTAATCCTCATCTCACTGTATATTTTATCAAGTTCAGCCTTCTCTGGTTCTGAAGATGAGACGAGCTCTGTGGAGGAGCTGGTGGCACCTTGGACTGGTATTCTTGTACGCTGATGAAAATGAGCCAGTGCCTGGTCGATATGAGGTGTTGCCAGTGGTAAGGTAACATTGTTCTGTCAGAAGGAAAGACAACCCTTGCAGCATTAATGAGTTGCATGCAATATAAAAATAAAGCATATCACTATTAAAATCAGTACACACAAACTATGGCACCTGATCTCTGGATGAGGGGCACCCAGATGAAACCAAAGAGTTCAAAACATCTTCTAAGCACTGCAAATCTGAACAGTTTTTTTCTTCCAGGTCCACTGGTTCACCAGAAATTCCTCTTCCATCTAGAGCTGTTAGCTGTGGCAATGCCTGAAGAACAGTTTCTCTGTAACCTTGAGGAAAAAACCACAGGTAAACTGAAATCAATCTCCCAAGATGTCTAGTGTATTTCAGGTATACAATCTTAAAGGATTCACTGCATTTTTAATATAAGAAAAAAAGTAGGGAGTTATCTACAATTGTCTCATCTTTCCCCATCCATGGCATTCAACAGACAACATTACAAACTAAATGAAATAGAAAGCTGTAGGCCTGGTCCTGACCTACACCGGGATTTTCCAACTACACAGCACACTACACAGCACACTACACTACAGTTGCACAGACAACCTTTTAATATCATACTGCACAAAAACACTTGTATCAAATGAAAGGATAGACAATTGTAATGGAAAGGCAAGTTCTGAAATAGCTTAGATAACTTGTCAGTGAATGAAGTAAGGCATTATGAAACTGTAAAGCACTGAAGTTAACTTTCTTTAAATTAATGGAATTTGGGCTTCTTAACAGTGCAGTTTAGAAAGTTAGTGTCACCAAAGACACATAAAGAGGTATGTAAATGCTTGCTGAAGAAAACTAGTGGAATTTTCTAAGTTATCCAGACAACTTTAATAGTCCTGTTACTGTTTCCATAGTGCCTGAATGCATTTGTAAAACATTTGCTTTTAAAAATATTACTTAAAACTTAATTTGGCTTTCCTCTAGTACCTCTGAGGTTTCTAACTGTACATATATTACACCTGTATCAGTTACATGCTCGTTATATAGTTGCTATTTTGTATTATTGCATTATTCCTACTGTTCTATTCTTTGTAATGAAATTATCTTTGAGCTCTCCCAGAAGTATCAATCCTCTGCTTCTAGCTTTCTGAAGATTTTCCCCTCTCATATACACACAGAGAAAGAAAACAAAAAACCCTACACCAAAATACGATTCTACAATTTAACTTGTTTGAAAACAGGGTGTAACATTTAAATGGCAGGAGAAACCTATCCCCAAAGCAGAAGCTCTAAGCAACCCAACTGAAAGTGATATATCCACGTGCAATCTCCAACTTGTCTCCATGCTGCCTAGTGAAACCCCTGCCTACTATTTTAATACAAATGCCAATTACTGTAGAGTATTCTAGACTCTGCCACTACTAACTGAAGCTGTGGGAAAAGAAGGAAAAGCTAATTGTGCTACTGATTGTGGTCTCTATCAGTAGCAGACTCTACTTCCCATACCTGCCCTCTTTCTATGTAGTTCAATATCTCAATGTACATTCTTTGAATTCCCCACCTACCCACTTATAATATTAATACTCCTTTCCTTCTATTTCTGCAACATTTTCTGTTTCCATCACTTTCCCACCTTAACCTAAAATAATATCATAGAATCATAGAATGGTTTGGGTTGGAAAGGACCTTAAAGATCACCCAGTTATCCCACCCCCTGCCAGGGGCAGGGACACCTTCTACTAAAACAGGTTGCTCCAAGCCCATCCAACCTGGCCTTGAACACACTTCCAGGGATAGAGCATCCACAACTTCTCTGAGCAACATGTTCCAGTGTCTCATTACCTTCACAGTACATAATTTCTTCTTAATATCTAATCTAAACCAACTCTCAGTTTGAAGCCATTCCCCCTTGTCCTGTCAATACATGGAAAAGAGTCTCTCTCCATCTTTCTTCTTGTCTCCCTTCAGGTACTCAAAAGCCACAATTACGTCACCCCAAAATTTCTCTTCTTCAGGCTGAACAATCCCAGTTCTCTCAGCCTTTCCTCACAGGAGAGGTGCTCCATCCCTCTAATCTTCGTGGCACTCCTCTGCATTCACAAGTGAAAATGTTGAGCCTTATCTAACCATACAACATTACAATTTTAAGAATATGCCTGCAGGAAAATGATTTTTTTTCATGGAAAATGAATTAATTTTGACCGAATTCATATTTCACATGCTGACCAGCTTATGAGTGAATTTGCAAGCTTCAGAACATGGCTCACAGCTTAAAGGAAATGACTGGCCTAATGAGCACAAAGTATCCACCGAACATGAGATCCTACCTGCTATGTGACAAACTGGATTGGCTTTTCCGTTTTTTTCCAGCGTGAGGTTTGTCAAAGAGTGCAGCCCCTTTGTGCACTGAAGTAAGTGAATAACATTGCTTACACAGTTGCTGTGAAGCTCAATATGGCTAATCTTATATCTGGTTCCGTGAAGGGATCGAAATCCTGGAAATTTGAGAAAAAACCCAAAAACAACAAAATAATGTTTTCTGCTGCGGTCCTAGACTAAGGGGTTTAGAACAAATGGCAGCTTGTTCAAAAAATATTCGGTAAATAATGTATCATAACTAGAAATCAGAAAAGAATACTTGTTCCATATCCTTGTCTATATATGTTAATTTGCCATGACACTCTACCACATAGTACAACAATTAAGCTAGTTATGAGAGCTAACTGTAAAGAAACACATTAGTTTCTGGCTGTTAAAAAGCATGTAAAAATAAACATTTTCCTTGAAGTTTCATTTTATAGCTCAGTCCATTAACAATTGTTACCGATGTTATTTTTCAATTTCCATTACAAGTTCTCTTGATCCTGTAGCATAAAATCTCACAAGCAACAACTGACCATTTTAACAAAGAGATATAGATGAAACTTCTGTAAGTTGCATTTTTGGAAATAAGTCTGAAATGTTTACTGTGCTACTTTCTGAACAAGCTTGGCCTTACCAAACACAGGAGAATAAATTCCAGCTTAAAACAATCTGTGGTGTTAGAAACTTGAAAGCTGAGAGGAGCAGTAATCGCAACTTTTATTAGAATTACTTGGTGAATTAGCACTTTAAGTACTGGAAACTTCTCAAAATACACTTGGTCAACTTTTTCAAAATTAAAGTGAGACAAATGCTTTGTACTGCACTGCACTTGGCAAAGGCACTTACCAGAGAGATCGTGTATGCGATTATATGACAAGTTCAGCACAGTTAAATTAAAGAGTTTTTCCAGTCCTAAACAAAATGAGGAAAACATAGAAACTGTAAGATTTTGAGAAGAATGCAGTTTTCATAACGCCAAGCTTGCAAAGTGAGCCTTAAAAGATCATAACTATGAATTATGACATAATTATTATTACTATGATTATATTATGACTATATTAAACTATAATATCAATAATAATTAGGTTTTCCTTTTAAATGAAGGCATTTTGTTACGATAAAGCTTATGAAGACTATATAGGCTTATTTTAAAATTCACATTATAATATAGTTAGTAGCCTATACTAACTTTGCATAACCTTTACTATATGCAAACATTCCAGAAGCAACCTTCAAGACAACTCTTAGAAAACTTTCGTGAGTTTCTAAATAGACAGAAATAAACATTGCCGACCCTCCACTTTGGTTATCAGGTTACAGGATAAGCTGAGGGTGCGCAGGTTCGCCAGGGAGCCGAGCCCCTCGATCCGGCGGATCTGGTTCGAGGACAGGTCCAAATGCAGCAGGTTGCGGAGGTGGCCGAGCCCTTCGATCCTGGCGATGCGGTTGCAGTGGGCGTTGAGCGTGTGCAGGTCTGAGCTCAGGGGCACATCCAGCAGGCTGCGGAGGACAGGGGGCTCGGTCAGCCGGGCAGCTCCGCTCCCGGGCCGCCCCTCACCCTCCGGCCCGTCTCTCACTCACCTCTTAAGGCCCCTATCCATGAGGCTGAGCTCGCCGGGAATTCCCGCCATCCCGCCGGGCCCCGCGCAGTCCGCTCCTCGCTTCAGACCTCCCTCGCCTTCCACGGCCACGCTCCCGCCTCACGGCCGGGACACAACCGCCTCACGGCTCCGCCGCCTTCCCGCTCCCGCCTCACGGCCGGGACACAACCGCCTCACGGCTCCGCCGCCTTCCCGCTCCCGCCTCACGGCCGGGACACAACCGCCTCACGGCTCCGCCGCCTTCCCGCTCCCGCCGCTCCCGGAGCCCGCGCAGCGCAGCAGCCGAGCCCGCGAGGTAGCGTGGGCACGGACCCTGCCGCTTCCTGCCGCTTCCTGCCGCTTCCTGCCGCTTCCTGCCGCTTCCTGCCGCTTCCTGCCGCTTCCTGCCGCTTCCTGCCGCTTCCTGCCGCTTCCTGCCGCTTCCTGCCGCTTCCTGCCGCTTCCTGCCGCTTCCTGCCGCTTCCTGCCGCTTCCTGCCGCTTCCTGCCGCTTCCTGCCGCCTGGCATCGCCTCGCGACGGGGCCGGGCTGATAGACCGCACTGCTTTGAATTCTTCTTGTGGAGATGTTTGGGAGCTTTGGAGTTTTTTAGAGCTCACACAGTATTAGGAGATTAACAGAAGCACAAAATATCCTGATTTGGAAGGAACCCACAAGGACCATCAAGTCCAACTCTTAGCCCTGCACAGGATCATTTCCAAGAGTCACATCATGTTCCCGAGAGTATTGTTGAAATGCTTCTTGAACTCAGGCAGGCTTGGTGCTGTGACCACTTCTTCGCAGAGCCTGTTCCAGTACCCAGCCACCTTCTGGGGGAAAAGCCTTTTCCTGATATCCATCCTAAACAGCTGACACAGCTTCATGCTATTCCCTTGGGTCCTCTTACTGGTTATCAGAGAGAAGGGATTGGCACCTGCCTCTCTGCTTCCCCTCACAAGGAAGTTGCAATGAGATGAATGAGTTGCAATGAAGTTTCCCCTCCGTCTCCTCCAGGCTGAACAGACCAAGTGACCTCAGCGGGTCCTCATACGACTTCCCCTCAAGGCCCTTCACCATTTCCTTACCCTCCTTTGGACACTCTCTAACAACTTAATGTCTTATATTGCAGTTACAAAAACTGCACACAATATTCGAGGTGAAGCCACACCAGTGCAGAGCAGAGCAGGACAATTACCTCTCTCAACTGGCTGGTGATGCTTTTGCCTGATACCCCTCAGGATATGGTTGGCCCTTCTGGATGCTGGTCTCAGGCAGACCAGACTTGGCCTGGCCTCAGCTGGGCCACAGATTTCTCTCTGTAAAAGAGGCATTTCCTAATGCAATGAAGCCATGGCAGCTCTTGGAGCTTTGGTTCAGTACTTACAGGCCCACCTGCACAGGGTGCTGAAATCTGTGGCTCCCACCCCAGTATTCGTGCATGGTATGACCCTCTCAGGAAAATCCCAGCACTGTTGTGCTGCTGGGACGGTCTGTTGGCCACAACTGAGGAATCTTGCTCACCTCCTTTTACCAGCTGGCAATGGGCCTGATGCACCCCAAGACACAACTGGCCCTCCTGGCTGCCAGGGCACTGATGACTCATACTCAACTTGCCATCAACGAGGACCCCCAGGTCCCTTTCCACAGTTCTGTTCTCCAGCCTCTTGCTCCCCAGGCTATACACACAACCAGGGTTGCGCTATCCCAGGTGCAGAATCCAGCACTTGTCCTTGTTAAACTTCATATGGTTGATGATTGCCCAGTCTTCTCATTTGTCAAGGTCTCTCTACAGGGCCTCCCTGCCTTTGAGGGAGTCAACAGCTTATCCCAAATTACTATCATCAGCAAACTTGCTCAGTATCCCTTTGATTTCTGCATCCAAGTAATTTATGAAGATGTTGAAGAGCACAGGGCCTCAGATGGAGCCATGCAGAACCCCACTGGTGACTGGTGTCAGCCTGATGTCCCAGTTCCCTATTACTGTTTGTGCCCTACCCACAAGCCAGTTGCTTATCCATCACACAATGTGTTTATCCATCTGTGTGCTGGACATTTTGTCCAGAAGGATCCTGTGAGAGAAAGTATTGAAAGCTTTTCTAAAATCTAAAAACATTACATTAGCTGGCTTCCCTTGATCTATTAGGTGGATTACCTTGTCATAAAAGGGAATCAGGTTTGACAAGCAGGACTTTCCCTTCATGAACATGTGCTGGCTGTGACCAATGACTGCACTGTCCTTCAGGTGTTTTTCAATACCTCCTAGGATAATCTTCCCCAGTCACTGAAGTGAGACTGACAGGCCTGTAGTTTTCCAGGTCATCCTTCTTGCCCATCTTGAAAACTGGGACAATGTTTGCTAGCTTCCAGTCAGTTGGGACCTCTCCAGATTCCCAAGACTGTTCAAAAATCATTGAGAGAGGCCTTAAGGATGACTTCAGCCAGTTCTTGGAGTATTCTCTTATGAATCCCATGAGACCCTATAGACTTATAGGAATCCAGCTGGAGCAGCAAATTCCACACAAGTTTAGGGTCAACTGGGAGTTTGTAATTCTCACAGCATGGTCCTGCAGCTCAGGGCACTTCAACCTGTCATCTGTGTTGAAGACAGAGGCAAAGGAAGCATTAAACATCTCTGCCTTGTCTATGTCCCTGTTTGTGAGGTGACCATCCTCATCCTGTAGTGGCCCAATGTCATTTTGGTACCTTTTTTTTGCCATTAATGTATTTAAAAGAACTCTTTTTATTGTCTGCCACAGTACTGTTCAGCTTCAAATCCAATTTAGCTTTGGCTACATGAATTTTCTGCCTACAGCAATGAGTAGTATCTCTCTATTCCTCCTATCTTTCCTACTCTTGCTTCCATTGGGCGTACACCTTCTTTTTTACCTTACCTCCAAAAGAATATCCCTGCTCAGCCAAGCCAGCCTTCTGCCTTGTCTGCTTGACTTCTGACATTTTGGAATTGCCTGCTCCTGTGCCCTTAGGAGGTAATGTTTGAAAAGTGACCAGCACTGATGGACCCCAGCATCTGCAAAATCATTTTCACAGAAGTCTGTAGGACTTGTTTTTTTGAAGGTGAACGTGTATAGTGAGATTCACAGCGATTTGGAGAAGATGGAAGAATTGTCTTATGGTTAAAAGCTGCTCTGGATCTGTGGATTCTTTCACTATGCTATGCTGCATAGCTTCTGTGTGGTGAAGGAAATCCACTTTAGCTAAGTCAATGAAAAAATTAAAAGATAACAGTCTCTGCACATGCCTATTTTAGCTAAAGGTCTTTTGCATGATGGCATATTACATAAACTTAACTTTTCAGATGAATTTATTTTGTACTTGGGTGAAAATCCTGTATTTCAGGACTGATCTGAACCACTGTGTCTTTCACAGTTGGGCCCTGTAAAAGCATGAGTTCAGTTCACTGCATTGCTGAGCTTTGACCTTCGGGACAAAACCGGTTCCTCAAGTTGACTGACAAAAAGTAAAAACTTTTCAGCTACTAGTTTGGGAACTTAGACAACCCTTAAGGCCCATGCTGAACTTCTTTCAGTTAGTCCTCCTTTCTTCCTATTTTACTCTACATATTTTAAAAAGAGTAAATACATTTTTTCTTGTACAAAAGTCAAGATTTTATGGCATATCCACATCTGATTAAAGAGAAGCTCCTTTTCTGTGTTTTGAACGGAAAATACACCACAGATCATTAAATATGTAAAAAAAAATCAGTGGCTGCACCTTAAAAGACACAGGCTAAACTGGTGGGAATGATGACTCCTTTATCTTTCTTTGCAGACAGTGAAAATGATGACATAGCCTCTTCCCCTCACAGTAGTGTCTGAAGATTAATACCTTCTTAGGACATATTTGAGTGCTACATTAATGGTGAGTGCTCAAGAAAAAACTAGGAATAAACTGGTAATTTTCTTTCTAATGCAGTGTTTAATGAGTGAAGTATAAACAAGCTCCCGTATACTCAGTGACTGATGAGGTTTCGGCAAAACATACTGGTGATCACTGGTTATCACTGTCCGTTTTATGTATGGACAGTGGAAAAATAGTGCCAGACAATTCAACTAATGTCCATGTCAATGTCAATAACATAAGGAGGGCTGACTTCTTTCTTCATGCTGCCATATCCTACCTCTTTCCCTAGGTCTGATGTAGAAGTCACATTTACCCACCTCTCACAGTTGTCTCTGAAGACATACATAACAGAAATGGAAATCTGTTGATGAAAAACAGCTGAGAAATGAGCATTTGCTGTGCATTATTTGTTATGCTGTGTTCTTTAAAAATACCTGCAGACCGTAATAATTTCTGAAGTACACATTAAACCAACATGTACATGATTTGCCAGTGATTCTGTAAGTATTTGGTTAATCATCCTCGCACAGAAGACATCAAAACCCAAAGTATACTCTCTTTTCTGAATGATTAAGCTGAGCTTCCCATAACATTTCCCTAGCAGGTCATGACAGACTGCTAACAGCAAAGTGGATTCTGCTGTGAAAAAACAGAAAAAAACATGGGAAAAGGAGGAAGCAATGATCCCAAAGATGTGCAAAGAAAAGAAAAAGCCAAGATACAACTCAAAAGAAATATAGGTTATTTTGATGGGGTAAGTTTTATTATAGGATCAATTGTTGGGGCAGGTATCTTTGTGTCTCCTACAGGGGTGTTAAAGCATTCCTTACTCAACGTTGGCATCGCACTAATAATCTGGACTGCATCTGGGCTGGTTTCTCTGATGGGTTCCCTCTGCTATGCAGAACTGGGAACCTCTCTGCCCTTCTCTGGAGGAGAATATAGCCATATTAAAAGAGGCCTTGGATCCCTCCCCGCCTTTGTGTTTATCTGGACTTCAACATTTACCAAGCCAGCATCAAATGCTGCTCGAGCCTTGCTGTTTGCTGAATATGCTACCCAGCCCTTCTATGGCGTTTGCCCTCCACCAGAAGTGCTGAAAAAATGCTTGGCCTTGGCCGTTCTCTGGTCCCTGGGGATTCTGAATGGCTGCAGCGTCAAAATGGCTGCGTGGGTGCAGACAGTTTTCACTCTGCTGAAGATGATGGCCTTGTCTGTAATTGCTGTCGGTGGCATCGTTCTCCTCGTTGCAAGGCAAAAGGAGAGTCTGGCCAGATTTGAGGACTTGTTCAGCTCAGAGATTCCCAACGCTTCGCAGGTTGCTGAAGCCTTCTTCCAAGGACTGTACGCGTACGGAGGCTGGTGGTCCCTCAATTATATGGCAGGTATCTCACTCCTCTTCTTTAGATTTTGTTCTGTGGTTGTCATTCTTGTGTTCCTCAGCTTGTCTTGGTAGAACTTGTCTCTCCTTCAAGACCATAGGGTCTCGTGTTTTATGTGAATCCTATGTTTGTCTGGGCTGGTAGAAGAGGCAGTGTTCCTCTCTAGGGAAGTTTCTTGCTTTTTGTCCAGTCTCCAAAATCAAACTGACATTTCCAGTGGGGTATGAGAGAAATCAAAATAGTTGATTTAAAATGTCATGCATAAACAGAATTTTTCATACCCGAAAAATTTGCATTTTGTCTTTCTCAGTGTGTGTGCCAGTGTATTTTTAGGAAAGGGTTAGGCTATCCATGCCAAACTATGTGCACATAGATAATTTCTATTCAAATATCTGTACCTTCTCTGAGGTTATGCAGTTGTTTTGTACATCGACAAGTTAATTTTGACTTTTGTTAAAATATAGCAATTTCTTGGGATGTATTTTCTTGGGAAAATATAGTTTTGCACGGAAGGTGAAGAGAGATCTAAGGAAAGTGGTATAGATACTTCCACAGAATTTGTACTCAATTTTAAACACTCAAAACGTTTTTGAATATCTGTTTACTCACCCTGTTCTATATCTGATGACGTGGCAGTAAGAACTAGAGCAGTTTTTCATGAAACCTACAGAGATGATGTTTTTAATGTTAGTTATTCATGTCACATATTAAATTAATAGTGTTTTATGATATGATCAGATTTATGGAATTACGTTGGAAGCAAGTTGATATTGCTCTTATATCTTTAACCATTTGTACACATTAACCTCTATCGTGTAAAATTTTAAATAAACTGCATGTGTTAAATGCATAATGCAAAGTTCAGTGGTGAGAACAATGTGAAATTTGGTTAATGTTTAAAAAACTGACTGTTATAATTGCAATCCAGTTATTCCAACATTAAAAATGTGTTGCAATTAAAAAAAAAAAAAAAGGTGATATAAATCAGGAAAGTATAGTTTTGAAATCTTAAAAATTCCTTAAAGACAAGCACTTAGCTTTGTAACCCTGAGAAAATACAAGAGTACTGGTAAAATATTAATTTTTTTTTTGATCAGTTAGCAGTACTAATAAATATCATACACTGGGGAGCACAGCTGTTTGGACAGATGTAACCTATGCAGTAGTTCTGAATTGAACTGCGTTTCCTATTCTTTAACAATAACTTTATTTCTGTGAGCTTCAGCTAAAGCATCAGGTGCCAGCTGGACGGCAGGACTGTAATGAGCGAAGGAACAAATGAAAAGATAAATTTAAATTGGCAATTTTGGTGATTGTCCTCTTCTGGGCTCAAAATTACCAAGTGTATTTCTTACATCTGAAATAAATCCAAAATTCTCTGATAGTCAGTATTTGAATTCTGCTGTTGTGCCTCTTCAGTCCTGGCTCTGTGCCCTACAGCCAGTGCTGGGACAGGCTCAAGGCTGATGTTCTGGGCAGAAGACAGAAATCGTATTTGAAAGAGAAAAGAGATTTCAGTCTCCTAAGAAGAACTTAAGTGAGCTGCATATTTAGCTTTTCACTTCTTCCCTCTTGTGAGTTATTGGCTGGTAATACTCAGGAGATCTTATGTAAGTGCTGAGGGAAGTGGGAAGAGGAGAGGGAGTGAGGAGTAGAGTAAAAGAAGTGAAAAAGACCCTTTTTGATTGAGATAAGGATGAATTATTAGGCTTCTGGAAACCAGCTTCATCTTTTGTTTGGAATATCAGATGTTCAGGAATGTGTGCCAGTGCCTGAATTATTCACTGGCAAAATCTGCAATTTTTTCTTATTTGATAAGTGTAGTTCTAAGCTATCAGGCTTAGCACTAAACAGTTTTCCTCCACCAACTTTGCCCTGATAAAGGTAATAGTCATTGATATCCAGCTGGGAATAGCCCCCTTTTAAAGCTGCTCTGTTATTACTCTTCTGTCTATACTGTCAGTCTTTTCTTTTACTTTTTCTGTATTTCCTGATATAAGGGCAAAGGAAAAGGTTTTGAGTAGGAATAGGCAAATACTAAGTTTCAGCTCAGGACTCAGGAGGTGATGTCAGAATAAATAATCTGACTTTAGAGTCTCATGTTTAAGGTAGTGATTTACAAGTAAGGCTACTTGAAAATTTCTACCAAATCAATTTTCTAATGTAAGTCAAATATATGATTAATTAAATCAAAGAGAAATTATTAGTCCTTCTGTAATTTTTTTATCAGCTGTCCATCCAGCACTCCTTCCAAAATAGTTAACAAATGGCTAAATAAAAATAAGTTGTTTAAGAATCTTTGATAGTAACTTATTTGACAACAACTATAGGACTCACAAGCAGCGTAATTTAGCAGTCATGATCAGGGATTAGGGCAGGACTTTGGTATCAGTCTTGTCAAGCTCTGCACAGATGGACCACTGAAATACACTTGCTGAAGCTACACTGCTTGCTTTATTTGTCTTTTTAAATTGTATTTTTCAGAAGAGATGAAAAACCCCAGCAGAAATATCCCCTTAACTGTGATGACTGCTGTCCCTGCAGTAATTGTTTTTTATTTACTGGTGAACATCTCATATCTGACTGTCCTCACACCTAAGGAAATTGTCTCCTCAGGTATGGATTTAATATTTTTTTAATTAAAAAGGCATGGTTCATTATCATACCAATCTGAAGTCAATGTACTGGGTTACTTCTGCTCACCTAACTTCACAGACCAGAAGTTTGGATTCATTCTCTTTTAACAGAGAATTCTTTAATTTTACTGTGTGACACAAGTTCGACTGAATGCAGACAGATGTTATTAAATGTTGAAAATGTTGGTTTATATCTGCACTGGCCAGAAATGAAATCAGAAGTGTATTAAAACCTGGAAAATCGGCTGAAAGTTAGGTCCTGAGTATAGCGACAACCTTTGTTCTTCCTGTAGTTTTAATCCTCTCTCCTCTTTCTTTCCCTATCTCATGGTGTCTCAGGTTAGAGCCATTACTGTTTAGGAGGTGGACAAGTCTAACATGTTCAGTAATATAGAAAGGGCTATGGACACAAAAATATAGCCATTTTGGGTGTGTGTTTGTGGGTTATTCTTGATAAATATTGTGGTTCCTCAGAAGAGCCTATACAAATGCCCAGTGTATGTAAAGCATTTCTCAGATCCTGTACCAATAAACTGTCCATGAAAAGGTCCAAGGGGAGCTGTATTTCTCCTTGATTGTCCAAACAGCACCTTTTAAATCCCTCCGTAATAAGATTAAGCTGTCAGACCTTGCCTTCAGGTGTGACAAAAACCATACCTCATTTGGATGGATCAATTATTTTTTTTCTTGTGAAAACAGCTCACTAACATAAATGGAAGCAGTGTAGCTGTGACTCAGCAACCCTGTATTATCGTTCAGCCATTGTCAGGTTATCTGCTGGGAAAGATGGGCACGTTTGCAGATCCATCGTACAATGAAAGAAGAAGCAAATATCAGACCATCTGTGAACAGCAGCTGCCCAGCTGGCATAACCAGCTCCATACATACCAGGGGAGTTGTGTCTATCTATGTTCCTCATGGCATTTGGTTATAGACGCACTACATATTATTCCTCGCTACTATATGGGCTGTAGTTTCCAAGCAATATTAAATATCTCTTGTTCAGAAATAACCTTTCACACTTCCTCAGTTCTGCCCAAAGAAAAATCTCATTAACAGCACATTTGCCGACCCATCTCTGAATGTACCTGCACTGCTGTTGGCAGTTTCGCTGGAACAGCAGACTATGTCACCACCATGGGCATGCTGGGGCCTAAGGTGTTCATTTTCTTTCCGTGACTATGTGTGTGTGTTAGTGATGCACGGCTGTGAGATGCAGCTCTCTCCTGCTGGGCAGTCCATTACTGTGGTATTTGCCTCAGCAGGTTTGCCTGGCTTGCTCTGGTAGGCAGTGCTCCTTGCTGTCATTCTCCCAGGAAATCTTTAGCTCATGAATGAAATACCCTTAGGTTTAGATTACTATTTGACTACTGTAGCAGTGCTGGTAAATACAGATGTTTCTTGCATTTTAAGTTTTATTTCTGTTGAATCTGTCAGTGATTCAGAACATGGTACCTGTACTACACTAATACTTTGCTTTCTTGCAGTTGCTGTGGCAGTCACTTGGGCTGATCGAGTTATCCCCTCTGTTGCCTGGATCATTCCTCTCTCTGTTGCTGTCTCAATATTTGGTGCCCTCAACAGCAGCATGTTCACACTAGGGCGATTAAGCTATGCTGGAAGTCAGTCAGGACATTTACCTGTTTTAATATCCATGCTTAATGTCCACTCCTGTACTCCAGCACCAGCCATGATTTTTTCAACCACAATTGCATCTATTTTTATCATCCCCTCTGACCTTATTATGTTAACAAATTACTTTGGATTTTCTGCCTGGCTTATGATTGGACTGACTTGTGCAAGCCTGATTGTACTTCGATACCGGGAACCTCATCTACATCGACCATACAAAGTAAATGGACCTAAATTGCAAAATACTTTTTACAGATTTATTTGAGTAGCATGTAAACGTTTCAGAACAAGGGCAAGTCAAATGTGGATAGTTACAAAAATACAAATAATAATCTCAGTGCTTAGAGCCTTTTTCAAAAACCTTGCTTCAAGATAGAAGGAAGTGAAACAAACAGATGGTCTGTGCCCCAGAAAACTTGTACTTGAAAACAGGAGATGGTTATATGCAGAGTGGGGGAGATGTGCATCAGATGTGTACCAGTGTGGAGCAGCAACAAGAACAGTGTAGGACCCTGGCTGACTATTCACGGTTAATTAAACCTTGACCTACTCTCATCTTTCCTGACACAACCACAGACATTATGAATAGGTTGAATTTCCTCATAATCTAGAAATGGGAAAGCTGGGTTAGAAGTGGATACTCCTTGTGAAGGCTTCTTTTAGGCACCCAGCACTGAGTGTCTTTTAGGAACCCGTAATATCATATGTCAACAAATGAATTTCAGGTACTGCCTATCTCTACCCCTTGATGATAGAAGGAGCTTAAACAAATATTTTAGAAAGGATGCCTATCTTGTAGGCAATTTGATGTCAGATGACATCATCCTGGGAGAGTTTACAGCAGTGTGAGAAATAGTACTATACTGTGGCAAAGAATGAGTTGTTACTCTTATGAATGAGATGTAAAATCACGGTTGGTCTGTTTATTTCCTAAACCATTCTTTTTCTTTTTCTTGCAGGTGTTTCTGCCAGTTCCATTTGTGATGGTGGCAATGTCTTTCTTTCTAGTTTTAGCTCCCATAGTCTGGTCTCCCAACACGCAATATGTTTACGCTTTCCTGTTTATGCTGGGAAGTCTTATTGTTTATCTGCCTTTTATACATTTTAAATTGCGTTTTGCATTTCTTGATAAAATTACTTACCACTTGCAGCTCCTGTTAGAAGTCTGTCCTGCAGATGGATCTGCAGAGGGCAAATGTGAATAACAGGCAAATGCTTAATCCTGGCACAATTAAGAGCCAACACAGGATTTTGTTTAACTGAGAGTGTAAACAGTACAAGTTAGAAGTTAGGTGTGATATACAGGTGCTCATGCACGTATAGATACATACATACATAGATGAATATGCATACATTGCATTCATATATGCAAACATGCAGGTATATGTATATGCATGCACATATATATGTATGGACATTAGCATAGTAAGTTAATATGTATATATCTGTGTATGTCTGTTTATATACATAATAGGTGCAAAGGATCTCTCTTAAACTTGTAAAATCTGTAAAATGCTCTCTCTTGCTCCTTGAAAACACACTTAAAAGTTGCACGTAGTCTTGCAGTACTAGAAATAAGACTCCATTGTAGCATACGTAATTATCAATATTATAACACAATAAATGAGTAAATACATAGTTAACAGCATCGTATAAATATACTTTTGGACTCTGAACTAAATTGTCTGGATTATTCTTAGTTTGAAGTAGCTTGTTTATTAGAACTTGTGGTTTTAAAGCCTTTATACTTCTGTTCATCTGCTTCTTTTTTTTTTTGATTTTATTTTTAATAAAAACCTTTGAAGAACATCATAAAATTGACTGAGACCTTTTTTATCCCAAGAAAACAGCACATGGTGCATCTTAGCTATTTTAGAACAACACATAAAAATTCAAGGTGAAATCTAGCAAAGCATCAAGTAAGGCAGTAAGAATTATTTATCCTCTTCATGACAGCAATAAAACTAAAGATATGTGTATTACTTTACTAAATTGTTTACATCTTAGCATTAACATTACTTTATTCCTTGCTTTCTTTTTAGTATGATTGAGAAGAGCTTTTTTAGGCTTCCTCTCCTCCATTTTTATTATGTTTATGAAAGCAAGATAAATTAATTATTTTTTGATTTGATAATTGGGCCATATTAACTTCACTGAACATTTAAAATTAAAAGTAAATAAAAGTACAGAGGAAACAACACCTACTTAGGTAATTAATCTATTAATATATGTTACTATTTTATAATTACAGTAGAATTACATTTGTAGAGTGTTTTTTCAAATCTGTCAATGAAAGCTCAGCGACACAACCAGTAGATGGCCCCAGACTGACATCTCTCTAACACTCTGATGCTCTGGTCTGCTGGATGATGTATTGGTGTAACAGTTTTATAACACAGTAGAATGAAAAAATTCTTGCTGGAATATTCGATTCCCTGATATATCAAAATTTTAGAGGTCAGAATGATTGATAAAGCCTTTATTCATAGCTACCCAGAGTACAGGGCACCCATCAGTAAAGCTGGGAACCGACCAAAGGTTTAAGATGATTTGACTTTGCACTGGAATGAGCCTCCAGATGAAAAAAAGTACATGAAAAAAGTGGCTTTTCTTTCAGGTGATGATGTACACAGAATGAAATTTATACCTTTTAAAGTGTTGTGGGAAGAAAAGGCCATACAAGTGAGAGAGTAGTGAATACAGCTGAGCTGGAGACTGGATCCTGCTGCTGAAAGCAAGGCAGGAATCAATGTTTAATTTCACTCAATAGTGCTATTGGAAAAACATTTCTCTTGCTATTTAAATTTAAAAAATCATGAAACTCATTGAAATTTTATAGGAGCAATATTTTAAGAACTGAACTGTAAAAGGAAGGAAGGATTTTACTGTGACCAAAGCACCCATCAGTAATTTGTAAATGCAGGCATGGCAATGCCACAGATTTTCAAATGAGCTTGATCACGTAATTTATTTAAACCCATATTTTAATATGTAAATAAAAACTGGAAGTCATAAGGAGAAAAAAGTGTATGTGACAACAATATTGTGTTGTAGACCAGATGGTTAGGAAAAGCAAGCATGAGGAGGAAGTTGCTCAATTGGATATCTTATTTCTATGTAATTCTTGTCAGTATATCTACACTTTAATTCCGTAAGGAGTTAGGTACCTACTGATCACCTATGTCAGGGTATGTTTGGGTAATTGGAGCATGTATCTGTTAATGATACAAACTTTGAATGTAGACATTTAGCAGTTTCAAGAAATTAGGGAACTCAAAAGTGCCATTGAAATGTAATATGAAATAAATTGCATCTACATATCTTTCTGTAAGGTGAACTAGATAGTTTTTATTTTAACAAAAATCTAGGAAATGGCACATAAACAGGCACGTATATGGTTATTGCCAAAGGATAAGTAAAAATGAGAAAATTTAGAACAGGCCAGAATTAAAAATGTCCTTGAAAGCTTAAGCCCCTCTCTGAAGGCACCTTTTGATGGCCCTCGTTATCAGATCATAAACTATTCTTTTATATACCCTTACATCATTTATTGGATAGAATGAGTGGTGACCAGGTAATTCACTATTAGTGTCCTGCCATTTAAATATGTGACCTTGCACCTTGTTTATGGTCTTGTTTATCACTCCCTGCTCATATGCTGCTCTTGACAAACATTGTTAACTTCTTACAGACTTTTCTATGGTGTTCTTCATGGCAGCACCTGAGCATCTCACAAAACTACTAATTTGTCTTTTCCCTCATGAGCTGAGACAGTAGTATCATGTTGGCTTGCCAAAAGTGAGTTAAGCTGATGTGTAGGTTGCACATTATGCACATAAATGCACAAGTGCATTTTATGATGTTCCCTGAAATCCTTCAATTCATGTCTGTCATGGGTTCTCCCGCAAAATTCTGTTTCATCCTAAACCTTCCTCTTCTACAGCAAATAAAGGAATTGGCTAGCTCAGATTTAACATCTTCTTCAACACAAACTATTGCCTTATTCCCAGATCGGAGTGCTCTTATTAAATGACCCAGTGTTAGGAAAGGGACTTACACAGCTGAGCTGAATTAGCATTATAAAAACAATCTCAGATATGGTATTGCTGATCTCCTGAATATGAGTCGCTGATGTTCTCTTAATGCAGCCTTTCTTTTGCCTGAGTGTTTTAGAATGCTAAATCACAAAGAAGAAAATACAGTATTAAATCTATAAAGATTTCTTATTGTTGCTGGATCATTCCATATTTCCAAGCAGCAAGCATAAAGGAACAGAATCCAAATTTATAACTTGCATTAGCTACTCTGGCCAAGAGCAATTCAATATTTTAGCGTTATAGCTTCTTTCAGTGACACTAGTTGGTCTCCCTTTCTTTCCTACTTGAATATGTCTCAGAAAATGCTACTGTTTTGTTATTAGACTATTACATGCTTCAGAAGTTCAACGTTACAACAAATAAAGATAGAATATGTATATATTTGATAAATAGAAATAGAGTGTGGATAAATTTTTTCAATACTGTACTGGCCCATTTCAACATGTAACCTCCCTAGCTGTTTTTATAGGTCTCTAACACAATATTTGTATCTATGTCTGCATCACCTGGGGTTTTTTTGTTCTTTATCTACTTAACATGAAATACCAAATGATAATCAGTCTTATTTTAAAAATTACTTGTAGTTATACATCATGCTAAGTCCATGTGTGCTGAACAGCTTTAAAAAAAAAAAAATTCACTCTGAGGCAAACCCCAGCTATTGTGCAGAAGAAATAAAAAGAAAAAAACCAGCAATGAATTAATTTACTTTCTTTCTCACAGTTAGTGTTAACTGTGATTTCAATAAGAAGATAACCAACTAATAATGAACAATTGTACATATTGTTTGTGCTTTTATGTGGTGGTTTTTGGTTGGAACCTCTGTGTTACACAGGGGAGGGTATATGAGAAGGTGCCTATAGCTGCTAGGCCTGGAGGAGCTCAGGCCTTCTAACTTGTATTCTCACATTTGATATATGCACTGTGGGTGGTGTTAAGGTTCTCCACATCTTAGTTTCCACAGCTAAAACAGAAACAATTGTGTTTTAACAACTTACAGGTCAAAGAGTATTTGCTTGTGACCTCTTCTGGATCACAATTAGTAATTATTCTTGTCATTGCCCTCTATGTTTTATTTCAAGTGATGGAGGACCCTGGGGATTCCCAGTTCTTGCTGGCTTGATTTAGAGGGGTAAGAGCTATATGTGCTTCAGGAACTTTTTGTTCTGCTTTGGAACAGGAAATTAAACGTTTTTAAATTAAGAAGTTGGATAACCTGTATCAGACAGGTTTAAAGGCAATGTTGAAGAGTTTGACTATTAATGTTGATTTTCAATAGCTCTTGCTACACAGGGGAAATTTCAGGAGTGCAAAAGAAAGGTAACATGCTAATATTTAAAAAGAATTAAAGAAATGGCCCAAGAAATTATAGACCTGTCAGTGTCACATAAATCCTTGGAAAAATAATGGAACAGATAATATGAAACTGAATTAATAAAAAACTAAAAGCAAGTAGCAGAATTAATGCCAGTTCATTTGTGTTCATGGAAAGTAATCCTATCTGGCCAGTTTCACATAATATTTTCTGTAACATAGGTTGATTAAAAGATGAAGAAAATGGGATTTGGAGGTCCACTAAAGTTGCAGACTTAGACAAAGTAGTTACACCACTACAAATCAATCCATTTTGTCTGGCAAACTTTTAAGAGAGTAGGATTTTTCATCATCTTGCAAAGCTACTAAAACGAACCTTATTAGCAAGCCTATGTACATAATACTGTCTAGATACTTTCTACTTCTTTTGACAACAATAGTTTCTGGCAGCAAGACGTAAGTGTATTCACAGTGGTTAGAGTGAGACTTCCCTATTTGTTGCTATATACACAACAGGTCTTTATTGTAAGGGTGGTGAGGCACTGGAACAGGCTGCCTGGAGAAGTTGTGGATATCCCAACCTGAAAAGTGTTTAAGGCCATGTTGAACAGGTGTTTGAGCAACCTGGTCTAGTGAAAGGTGTCCCTGCCCATGGCAGGGGGGTTGGAATCAGATGATGTTTAAAGGTCCATTCCAACCCAAATTGTTCCATGATTCTGTGATTGTGAGGTGCTGGGCTGCAGGTGCCCTCCACAGTAGAATCCCACCAGGGCTGGATGTGGTCAAGCCTGGAACTTTGGTGAGAGGGTGTTGCCAAGCAACCTCGCAGAATCTCTGTGAACACTCCATTGCAGTTGGTAACACAGTATCCCTTCCTGTCATTCTGCCTGCATGGGTACGTCCGGTAATCATTAATTATGTTTTGATTTATGTTAGGTGAGAGCCTTTGCACTTCAAAGCCAAGCTCTTGAACCTGAGGATTGTTTTTTTAATCAGGTGCTTGTGGCTGTTTAAGACTTCCAGGTCAGAGTGTGTGTCAGAGGGTGGATTTGGGAGGTGCTTCACCTGTAATGAATTTGGGCACTTTAGTTAGCCACAACCATTTTGGGGTTATCAGATGCAGAGAGAGCTTCATACGGGAGTATCTTTTATGTGTGGGCTGCTTCTTGTGAACCAAACCAATTACTTTATGTTATGACTTTCAGTAGATTTGACTTGTCCCCGAAGTGCCTTCCTGTTTAATAAACTTTTCTCTCATGCTTAAAAATAATTTTCTAATGCCTGGTCAAGTTAAGATACAGTGGAAAGTTAGATACAGGCAAAGTGAAGCAGCCCAAGAGTTTTTGTCTTTGTCTCCATGACTTAATTCTCTTTATGAAGCCCAAATTGACATTGTTTTCTGAAATGTTTGCAAAATGTAACAGGAGTGAGATGCTTTTTCTAGCATATGTAGTCATAGAAAATCAGCATGAGACCTTATTTCCAGTTAAGAATAAGCAATCTGTTGTCTAAAGAAGCCTGTGAACTAAAAATGAAGCAGTATTGCAAAAAATGGATGACAGGGAGAAGATGAGTAGGGTATTTCACACAGAGAAATTACTTAGTTGTAATTTTAATTTAGCTGAACAAACTTCTTCCAAAGCATAGTGTAGTCTAGAAAGCTATTTTTGCTCTCCAAAGCTATTTTTGCTCTCCAATTATAATTTAACTTCTTACAGTCATGCCACAGCTACTCTCTAAGGGTGGAAGAAATACTTTCTTCAGAAGATATTCATTGATATGCTGCATAATGTCTTACACTATGCTTTTTGAATTGCCTTATGACTTTTGAATGAGCTCTGCTTACAGACAACTGTTTCAGGGCCTGGGTTTTCACTTCAAATCTTACTACTTCAAATCTTACTAAAACCTGAATTCACTGATACCTGATTTATCCACGTTTGATCTTGTGCCAGTCTTGCCTGTGAGCTCAAGTGGTCCTTTGTCCCAAGTGGAACTCATGTGAAAATGACAGAGAGCAACCATATTCCCTCTGTCTTAGTTTTGCTCTATTAAATTAAGTTAGTCCACTGCCCTTTTGAATCATAGGTGCTTTGGTTTTTAAACATCTTCATAGCCTTCTTTGATAGTTTTCTTGTTTATTTGTTTGTTTGTGTTTTGTGGGTTTGTCTGTGGTTTTTGTTGGTTTGTTTTGGTTTTTATTTGTGTTTTTGTTTGGTTTTTTAGATCTGAATTCTTTCATGGTTTGTTTTTTGTTGTGGGTTGTTTTCATTTTAGGTTTTTCTTATGAAACCATAATTGTCCATAGTACTTTGTATATCCTCTCCCAAATCCCAGGATGATTTTTTTTTTGTCTGCTAGGAATTGCTTTGTCCTGGGTTCTACTAAACTCTTAGATTATTTACATGATATTAATTGATACACTGTGTTTTGTATCTGGCTAGGTGTAACTATCACATTTACTAAACCCTATTTCAGAGCAGTAATACTTGTTATAATTCTTGGTGCCAGAACGATGTTCCTATTTTCTCCTCCCATGCCTTAATTTCATCTTTTGTCTATATGAAGTGCCTTGGTAATAGTATAATACTATAAAAGCACCAAACACGCCCACAGGTTTTTTGCATATTTGTGACTGATCTTTCTTGTTTCTCTTAATTAGGAAAGCCTCAATATGGGAAGAAATAACACAGAAAAAGTTGACAATCCAGGTATCATTGTAGGCTAGTTCTATTTTAAATTTTCCTGGCTATGTTCTAGCCAAAAGCCTTGTCTTAAACACTTGAGATGGGCTGAACTACTGGTTATTTTTCACCTATTAAAAAAATCTATGTTGCTATTGACATTACAAGCCATAGGCTCTCGGCCTGTACTGTAGAAAACTCAGAACAGGTGTTCAGAGAAAAAAAAAAATCCATGTTTTTCCAAAATGCTTAGAAAGGTAAAAGGTTGTGGACAAGTGGAAATGCAAGTCGTGTAGTGTGTTTTGAATGTATCATCATTCACAACAGTACTTACACAGTTTAACATGATGTTAATGTGCGGTGGTTTCGTCAGGACATGAAGCAAAAGAAGATGATGGTCAACGTCGCCCCATTCGACAGAGGAAAGCTGTTGAGCGCTATCAAGTTCCATGGGAAAGTAGGTGTGGGTGTGCTGCATTGGCCTTAAGGTGGATGCCACTTCTCAGCTGGAAAGGGGAGAGAAAATAAGATGGAAGAGAATTTGTAGGTTGAGATAAGGCAGTTTACTAAAGTAAATGTGCACAAGTAAAGAGGAAAACAAAATTTATTTTCTGCATCCCATCAGCAAACCATGCCTGGCCACTTCCCGTGAGGCAGGGCTTCAGCGTAGTGGTTGCTCTGGAAGGCAAATATTGTACATAACAAATGCCCCAGCTTCCTCCTCCTTTTCTTAGGTTTTATGTCTGAGCTGATGCCATACGGTATGGAATATCTCTTTGGCTAATTTGGGTCAGCTGACCTAGCTGTGTTCCCTCCCAATATCTTGCCCACCCCCAGCCTATTGATGAAGGGTCAGAATGTTGGAGAGACAGTGCTGACACTGTGGGAGGACTGCTCAGCAGTAGCCAAAGCACTGGTGCGTTCTCAACACCTTTCCAGCTACCAGTGAAAACCACAGCACTGTGAGGGCTGCTGTGGTGAAAATTAACTCTGTCCCAGCTAGACCCAATGCAGTATGTTACAGACACAGTTTCTCTTGAGAGCTAATTTCTTGCATGGAAGTGAGATTTTTTTTTTTTTTAGTGAAAATACACGCACACAACTTTTCTTTACATTTCTTACATTCATTCTGCCATTAAATTTTATTAAATGTATGCATCCTGTGGACATTCTTTTTTTTTTTTTTTTTCATTTGGCATCCTTATTGTTGTTTTTCAATTAAAAAAATTACTTATGTATCCTTTAAAGAATAGCAATTAAAGAAACTTGATAATCTTACCCTTGTGGTTTTCAGTTCTCCTTAAAAATCAGGTGTGCCTTTTTTTACTTTAATCAAACCGCCCAACCTTCCCCTCCTTGAAACTTCCCCTGAACTTAGAGATAGGGGATACATGTCCATTTTTTTTCCTCTTTGGCTATCCTGCTTCCTCTCAAACTTGTTTGTAACACTATTCTAAACTCTTTGCTTTCAACAGATCTAGCCAAACATAAGATAACTTTTTCCAACCATACTTCACCTGTCAGAGAGAAAGATTCGTACAAAAGAGCTAAAAGGTTGGTGTATGGTTAGTGATAGTTCTTTCTCAAGTGCTGTCAGTCACATGACTGAATAATGCTTTCAAGGGTTTTCGGACTGGTGGTAGAGATTAATATAATTACAGACTATTGCCATGATAGTCTGAAATTATAAAGAAAACAAACACTGAGGGGGAGGCCATCTTTTTTACTAGCCATTAGATTTTATTTGAAAATGCAGTATTTCTGGTCACTGCTAAGGTGTTGATGAGAGTTGTGGCTGAGACTGAGTAACTGAAATTGATTTGTTCTGGAATGGAAGCCCTAATCTCCCTCTGAAAATCTTAGAATACTTAATCTTGAAGGGTGCAAATCATTTTCTTAAAACTGAAGATAATTTAATTAGAGGGAGAGCTTGTATGGAAGTTTCAATGAATTATTTTTCTTTAACCACTCAAAAAAAGAATCTGTTTTTTATTTGGAATCATTTCATTTTTCTGTATGAAACTACCCTTAAACAAGAAAAATATTAAATGAAATTCTAAATTATAAATTGCAGTAGTAATATTTGTAAGTACTAAGAGTTGTTAAAAATAATTCACTCAGTTTAATGGCTGGAGTGACCATTTTCCTTTTTTTATTCATGGCCATTAAATGCAAAACACTTGGAATGAATATTTAACTATTTAGACAGTTTATGCTCATTTATAAGGTCTTTTGCATTCACTTACTCTCATTAGAAAATAAAAAATCTTCAATCTGCGTTATAATTTAGAAGGCACCTTTTTCTTTCTCCTTAATTCAAATTAGATCTCTTTCGGCCAACTCTCGGAAAGACAACTTGAATGAAGTTTACAGAACTTCACATGAAAATCAAATGAAAATTGGAACAAGTCTGGCTGGTGTTGAGAAGATACAAATAGGTAGTTCGGTGAGTATTTTTACTTCATTGTGTCAGTGAGACACTTGCAGTATTTATGACAGCTTCCAGTAATGGGCCCTCTACAACTCCCTTGGTTTACAGTTTTCTCTCAAGCAATTTGAAAATTGCCATGAAGGTTTCCTTGGTGTTGACATCTAATTTCTGACAGGAAAGATTGCACCTTTCTTTAACATATAAAATGTGTTCTGTTTGCTTCATCTTTAGGTACAATTTGATGGCGTGGGTGGTCTTTCTGACCACATTTCAGCTTTAAAAGAGATGATCATTTTGCCGTTGCTTTATCCTGACGTCTTTGAGATACTGAAGTTTAAACCTCCCAGGTAACAGGCACCATTTAAAACTGTAAGTTAGAACTGATCTATTTTCAGGAGAATCTTCAACTGAGGTATCAATATGTTTCCATGCCTTAAAATTCCCAGCAGTGCTGATGGGAATTTTTAGCACTAGTAAAAAGTAATTGTTTTAAAAACTGATAGAATACAGCATATATGTAGGTTCAGAGATTTACTATGTGGCGAGACTATCCTTTAAAAGTGTCTTGCCTTTAAAAGGTGGGGTTGGAGGTTTTTTCTTTAGAGTCCTATGTACGAACAGACTTGATTAGTTTGTAAGCAGAAAAGAATTATCTACTGGTAGTGAACTATAGTTTGTTTTTTGGAAGTCCAGTTCTCTCTCCCACCAACTCTTTGCTTTTCAAGTGCTCAAGTATCAGTTCTACAATTGATAGGACTTGCAACTAGGACCTTGCAGTGTTTGTTGTACTTGGGTTGAAATAAGAATCTGTCCACTTCTTACACAGCTGAGTTCTGTGTTACAAAATGAAATTATTAGAGACTTGTTAACTTTTTATATTATTGGTCAGCAGAATTCAGTCATGAATCAGTATATTGAAATAGGACTTTAAATTCTTTTCTTTCAGTAACTTTACAAGTATTACAAGCATTGAAAAGAAAATCTGTGTTTTACTTCTTTATTTGTTGAAATTCTTTTTGAATCAGCAGTGCACTGGCTTTCCTAGTTGATGGGAATGCAGGAATACAGAATACCTTCTTCTCTTCCTATATCACCAGCAAAGGGAGATCAAATCCAGTAATCTAACGCTTTTTAAGTTAGAAGTAAATGCTTACTGTCAAATCTTGCCTTTTGTGAAAACAAGAATGAATATGCAGTGTATCACGGGAAAATGAACTGATGCTTACTAAGTTAGCCCAGACTCAGATTTTGTTTTGGAAGTTTGTTCTTGTTTGGCTCCACTGTGCTGTAACCACCTCTGCTGGTTTGTCAGAAATGTTGGAAGCATCCTTCTGGAATGCTACTTACTATCTTTTCTCAAGGTTTTGTACATCTGCATTATCCTCTTATTAATTTTGTTTGATGCCTTGTAGAATTGTGTAGGAATTGACTTTTTGACTTTTCTCACACACTTCAGGTGTTACTGCTCTCTTATCCATCAAGTGTTTAGTTTAGGAGAGCAGTGTGTTTTAGGGGTGGTGGTTGTAATAGGTACTTTTCCATGATGTTTTTTTCTTATGAGATTTTTTTTTTCCAATTTTTTTTCAAATGCAGAGGCTGTCTATTCTATGGTCCACCAGGGACTGGAAAGACACTGGTTGCTCGTGCACTTGCTAATGAATGTAGCAGAGGTGACAGGAAAGTAACCTTTTTTATGAGAAGTGCTGCCGACTGCATGAGTAAATGGGTAGGAGAATCTGAACGACAGCTTCGTTTAGTATTTGAGATGGTAAGTTTGAAACATGCCATGTATTCTGTTTGAGTTTTAATATGTGGTTGAGAAGAACTCATTCTTTTTCATGTTTTTTCAGCTCCTTCCACTGAAGTTCCATTGGGATTGTCAGTGTTTCCTTTTTCAGTGGGGTTTTTAGGGGCTTGATATGTTGAGATATATTGGGAAAGATTAGCAAAACAAGTAAGAATATCACTACTATCACCACCCTCAAAAAAACCCCAACCATAATTTACAAACCAAACAGTCACAAAAAAGGTTTTAAGAAGCAAGAAATGATTGTTTTAGATCGGAGGGAAACAGATGCAGGCTGAAAGCATGTTCATTTAAATTGGTAATGGAAGGTTGCTTCCAGAACCTGTAACTGAGTTAGGTCCTGTATCTGTTCTTGGTGGTTGCCAAATAGCTGTAAAAACTACTGGTACAATTCCTTTCCTGTGCTGACATAGGCTGCTGTCTTCTGTTACTCATGCCACTTTACTCCATTAGCTCAATTATTAGGGATCCCTGATGCTAGTTTGAAAATCTGTTGCCAATGCCTTTCCAATCACAGCTTTTTTTCATACACTTTCTCTTTCAAATAGTTCTGTTTTCCTGATGTCAATATCCCTGCATTTTCATTGCAGGCCCACCAGATGCGACCTTCAATTATTTTCTTTGATGAGATCGATGCTCTTGCTCCCGCACGGTCCAGTAAACAAGACCACGCTCATAGGTAGGACTTGTTTTGTATCTGCATAGAAAACTGCTTGATCTTTGTGAATGGAAGATCACAAGCTGTTTAACATGATGTGACACGTTCGTTTATCCTGAAAACTAGTGCTACCGAATTTCAGATGATTTTTAAACAACAATAAGCAAAAACAATTTGCTAAGCTTGATATCAACACAAGTTCTGTGTTATGTCTTAAATCAAACCTTTTGCTGATCAGCATTTCATCAATAATGGGTTGTCCTTTTGGAGGGATTAATGAAGAAAGTTACGTGGAACTGAAGAAAATTTACTAAACTCATGAACAAAAATTATATTTTTCTATTAGCTCTGTTGTGGGGACACTTCTGACACTTATGGATGGCTTAGCCAGCAGAGGAGAGGTTGTGGTAATTGGAGCCACCAACAGACCGGATTCTATAGATCCAGCTTTACGAAGACCCGGACGCTTTGAACGAGAATTCCGTTTCAACTTACCAAACAAAGAGGTCAGGACTCAATCATAATGCTTATGTGTCAGCTCCAAACTCCTGTAACAAGGCAGCATCATGGAGCAGTGCAAGTCTCCATCAGCAGTGTACAGCTTGGACAAAAGAGGGCTGTCTGGAGAGATTGCATTGTAGTGTGGAGGGCAGACCTGGTACTGAATATATAGGAATAACATGATTTCAACAAGTACTTTTGGTTTCACTGTGACCAGCAAAGAAAACGGCATGCTGCTAGTCATCAAAATGTTTAAGAAAGAATGAATGTATGAATTAGTTTTGAAGTACTTCTATAGCATCTTGAAGGTGAAAGACATCGTGTGCACACAAGAATTCCTTTTTGGTAACCAAAGCTTTGATCAAGGCTTGTGCTGGAGTGAATTCTTAGTGGTACTTTTTGACAGGGACTTGGACTAAGATGTGAAGCACACTGCAGAGGTGCAGGACTTGGCAAGCTTTTAGTTCAATGGCAATAGCTAAACAATGAAGAAATTCATTTTATAGCAACCAAAAAATATTGTGGTGGGGATGGGATGGGATGGGATGGGATGGGATGGGATGGGATGGGATGGGATGGGATGGGATGGGATGGGATGGGATGGGAGGGAGATAGCACGCAAAACTGGAACCCTGTTTTTGTGGTTTTTCTCTTGCTATCACTGATATTTCATAGTACTTTTTGGAAAAAGGATAAAAGGCTTATTGGATTGAAAGCTCGTAGGAGTGCGCTAAGCAGTGCATTAGCACAAACATTTGTATCCAGTTTTTATCTGCCCTCAGGAACAGGAGACGAGGTGCCATGAAACAGATCTAATACACAATACTGTGGAAGAATATTAGAAATCTGCCATAATTAATCAGTGTATCAGGAAATACTTCAATGAAAGTCTTGCTAAGATGAGAGATGAGGATAGGCAATGCTTGACATTTTCTGGATGAGTGACAGTGGTTTGGGTCATACTTTTTGTTCTTGGTAGTAACCGTAGCAATTTGAAATGGAGTGCTAGGACTGTTTTCCTTGAATGAACTAGCAGAAAAGGAAATTTGGTGAAATAATGAAACCATCACCATGAAATTTTGCTAAATTTGAGAGAATTTTCTTTGACATAAAATCTCTATTTGCATATAGGGCTTTTACTATAATTGTTTCTTTCTTAGGTATCACACTTTTGAAACTCGCTTTTTATGGAAGATGTACATGGCTTTTATCTCACTGCATCCCCCAGCAGGAGTTTAATGTAACAATTTGAGAATTATTAAATTTCCTGCTTGAAGAAGCAATGAGAGCATTAATAACTGACCTTTAAAATACATAGAGGTTTAGCAGATAAGAAAAGTTTTTGTATTAGTCTGAGGGTTTGGGGGTTTTGTGTTGTGGTTGTTTTATTAAGAGAAAACTTAGGGCAAACTAAAGTGCAACCATTTTATTACCAGGCGAGACAAGAGATTTTCAAAATTCACACACGAGACTGGACCCTGAAACCATCGGACAACTTACTTGAAGAGCTGGCTGAGAAATGTGTCGGTGAGTTTGAAAACGGTGCTGGTCCTTTTCCCCATGGCAGCCTCTCTTCTCCCAGCCTGTAGAACTGCATGGGTTGTTGTGACCAAAGTTCAGGACCCAGCACTTTGCCTTATTGAACCCCTTACAACTGGCCTCAACCCATCAACCCAGCCTGTTCAAATCTGTCTGCAGAACCTTTCTGCCCTCCAGCTGATCAACACTCCCACCCAGTGTAGTGTTGTCCATGTTCTTACTGAAAGTGCATTCAATCGTCTCATCCAGATAATTGGTAAAGATATTAAAAAGTACTTGCTTCAATACTGAGCATTGGGGAACATCACTAGTGACTGTCTGACAACTGGACGTAGCATCATTCACCAACACACTCGGCTTGGCCACGCAGTTTTTAATCTATATATATAATGACATTGTGTTTGATTCTTGTTTTGTTTATTAGGATACTGTGGTGCTGACATTAACGCCTTATGTGTTGAAGCTGGCCTCTGTGCTTTGCGCCGCCGCTATCCTCAGATACATGAAAGTGACAAGAGACTGAAGATAGATGCCGCTTCAATTAAAGTAACAGCAAAGGATTTTGCCATGGCCATGCAGAAGATTGTTCCAACTTCACAGAGAGCTGGGACTTCACCTGGTCGAGCACTACCACCTATATCAAAGCCGCTGTTAGAAAACACTCTGGAAAGAATTTTACAAGCCTTGCAGAGAGCATTTCCCCATGCAGAGCTTGCACTGAAGAAGGACCAAGGTATAACAATAACATCTACTTGTTTAAAATTCTGCCAAGGCACATACACAAACCTCTCAGCCCTAATGATAGCACAATTTTATACTTTGCATGTACACAGTGCAGGAAGGGAGCTGTGAGTGACTGGCAATGTGCTGTAGACAACTATGCATTCTCCACAGGAGCCCCCTCTTTCTGACAATAGCTAACATCACATTTACCATTTCAGAGATGGATATAAG